>NC_090933.1:1308930019-1309591494 GCF_040938575.1 Ambystoma mexicanum
GAAGAAGGCTTTGCTGCAGCTTTCCTTCAATGCAATCTGTAAGCTGTGGTGCCTTCAAGGACTGATCCAAGAGAGAACCTGGCTAGGAGACCTCTTCCAGAGCTACGAGGGAACATCGTGCACCAGCTAACCTTCTCCAACGCTCCCTGGAAGTCAGTCTTCGAAAGGCTGCCGACCGGAGACGGAGTGAAGCGCCAGGACGTCGAGGCCATCGATGTCCGCCACCGTCGACGGAGGTTCGGGGGACCGATGTAACCTTGTCGACCGGAGCCGCAACGCTCCATCGCCTCAGACACTTTGAAATCAAGGACTCCCTTGCTCATCATCGTCAACAGCTTTGTCCCGCCAGAGAAAGTCAAGATCACTGATAAACTGAGGAGAATCCGCCGGAAGGTTTCCCAGCACCCGAAGTCCATATGACGCTGATGAAGATCCGAAAGGCAGCCGTGATCGAGTCCTGATCGCTGAGGGCAAATGCTGATGACTGGTGTCCTTGCTGGGTCTACGTTCTTCATTAAGTACTCTTTGTGGCAACGTACTCTCGTCATCGAGGTGCACTGCACGCCTCATCTTCGCAGGACGTCCACGACCGATCGTCAACGGGCACTGCAAGGACCGAAGCTGCTGCCTTGACGACATTGATTTTCCTCGAGGAATCTTTACAATCCGTGGCTCCTACCTTAAAGGGAGTTCACTAAAGAAGCATCCGTCAACAACCCGACGTCGAACTCTGCGAAACCAGGTACATTGGGCTAGTAGAACCTTTTTAGAAGGAACCAAGACTATATTACACATTATATAGACTGGGCTTGTTGATTCACTTTATTTACAGGTTGCCCAGGTAGGGACCCAGTATTCTGCCAGTTGTTTAACCCAACTTATCTTCCCTCTTATGTATATCGTTGATTCGCTTTACTATTTGATTCGTATGCCATTTAGACTGTCAGCAGTTGCTGCATGTGAATGGAATTAACTGTGGTACCACTTAGATATTGTACAGATTTATCATTTTAGTATTGCCTGAGCACAAAGTGTGTTATTGTGTATATATATATTGTGCACCCTATTTATATAACGAACTGTGTTATCACTAACATAGTATGTGGACATTCCCTTGTGGTGGCTTGGGGACTACACTGTACTGAAGAACCAGCCTGCATCACCTCCTGAGAGCTTAAGCCTTGATTGCTCACCCGACATTACCATATAGAGAATCTGGGCTGGGGTGCTCTGTGCTTCTACTCTGCCATATAGAGGGCAGGAGTTCAGATAACCCCCTCCAGTCTTTACATCCGCCAACAGCAATTTGAACATAATACCATTGTTAACACTATGAGAAGATTTTTTGAATGCAGAAAAGGCAAAGTACAGTCCACAATGAGATGTGGATGCATGAAGTGCAAGTGTGGGGCAAATCTTGAACAATCCATACCATAAATCTATATACCAAGCCAAGAGCAATACATACAGTATTGATGATACAAGAAAACTGTGAGACGCATGAGAAGCCCTGGCAAAGCAAGATACCAGGCAATTGAAACACATGAGCAGTCCTGGCAAAGCAAGACACCAGGCCACTGAAATGCATAAGATGTCCAGGCAGGGGAGTCTACCTGGCAAGTGAAAACCACAAGTGATAACCTGGCTAGCGAGTACACCAGAAAGTTGGCGTTGCATAAAGAGTCCTGGCAGGAGAGTACACCAGGCAGTTGGCATTGCATAAAGAAACCTGCCAGGGGAGTATAATGGGAAATTTGCAAAGCTTCCAGAAATTTTCAAGAAAGACAGTGTTTTCTGAACCATGGAGAGATTGTTGTTAAAGAAAGACTTTTACAAAAGTTGTTGCCTAAGGCTGTTACAGAACTTGTTGCCTAAACAGGAACCTTGTGTATCAAGGGAAGACACAAAGGAACTGTTAGTAAAAGAGACAATTTCCATCCAACTTAAGAATCCAGAGGAAGGGGTCCACCCCCTGGATCCAAGGACTTCAACCTTGGAGAATATTTTTGTTGGAGCTATTCTTACTTCAGTTGTGAACACATTTTTCCAGTATCAAGTTGAAGGTATTTCCTTACACATTTGTATCGTTTTTAAGTGTGAGGGTCAGGGTAGGTCATGTTGGACACAAGGACAGCTTTCCAGTTATTGACATCCTGACATAGACAGATCCTTAGTTTTGATTTATTGATAGGGAAACGCTTCTTTAGCATAGGGTCAGAGAGGCATTTTCCCAACCCATTTTCATTTAATAAATATCTTTGACGAAAACATGACACCTTGTGCCTGGCTCTCATTTCTGACCTTTCACAGTCAGAATAGATTGTTTGGACAGGGACAGCTTTCGATTTATGACATCCTGACAAAGACAGATCCTTAGTTTTGTTTTTAGGTATGGAAACTCCTCTTTAGAATAGGGTTAGCAAGTCATTTTCCCAAACCCTTTAAGTTGAATAAATGTTTATAACCAAAACATGACAACTTTCTGTCCGGCTTTCATTCCTGACCCCTCACATGTGGTGTCAGGTGTGGGATGGTAAACAAGCTGACACAAACTGGGATCCCACATAAAATTGTGTAAAATATATTCCTAAGTGCAGCTGACCATTCAACAATTTGAAGAGAAAGACTTTATGATTAATATAAGCCCTCATTAAACCATCTTTAGGATCAAGCAGAGAATTCTAACAAAATTAGCCTCCTTTTACACGGTCGTCCCATAGTGAATACTTGCAAATTAATAGACTATGATATAAAACCAAACAGTAAATGGAGTCTGATAATTAGGGACGAAATAGACCTAGCTCCGATATCCTTTCTGGGTATCACCCCTAGTCTTAAGAGAGTCACCCGGACCCTTATCGAAAAGGAAGGCCTAACAGAGTCCATTTCCCTGTCAGACATAAGCGAGCCAATAGAGATAGATCAGCCTCCTGAGATAGAGTAAGAGGTATTTTCCTTTGCAGACAAACCAGCAGAAGGTCTAGGTCAAGATCCTCACTTGCACAGCTTTGAGCAGGACATTGGGTTTGTTGAAAAGGAAAAACCTAAAGATATTCTTAAGATGGCTTCTATAGAGGACATATTGGCCCTCATTACGACCCAGGCGGTAAGCGGAAAACGATGCCGGTAAATGAATACCGGCATCGTTTTCCGCTAGGTCCGATTATGACCCGCGAAAGTGCAATTAGCGACATCGTAGTTTACGGTGCCGCTAACAGCACCAAGGTTGCGCGCGCGCGACCCACCATGCCGTAAATACCGGCATGTTGCAAAGCTACGCAGATCACAAACCAAGCGGACATGCCCCTAACGCCATCGCCAAGGCCGTTAAGTACCTTACCGCCATGGCGCTAATTCCGCCATCGCGAACCAACCGTAAATGGCCATGAGCAGTGTTCCCAGCTGCCACAGGTGCACAGAATCAGCACAGGTGGAGGCAATACAGACTCTCCCAGTGCAAAACGAGCACACCCCACCCCTACCAGCCCCAGTCACACTCCACAATGATACCAATAGGACTAGCAATGTTGGGGCTGGGGAACCTGATAGCAATGCGAGTGCTACAACTGCAACAACAACAACAACAACAACAGGCTGCACAGAGGAGACGCAGGAGGAGAAGGAGGGCAAGGCAGGGGCAGCAAGCCCCACCAGCACAGCCAGTGGCACCACGCAGGCAGCCCCCAATCCCACGCATCAGAGCCAGTCTATTCAACCTCACCGCAGAGCAGATCCACACCCTGTACCGACTGGACCGGGACACCATCACCAACATTGTGCACATGATACACAACGACATTGTCAGCATGATAGAAACACCCACTGCCATCCTGCCCCTACTGAAGGTTGTGTCCGTGCTCCACTTCCTGGCCACAGGCACCTACCAGCACACAGTGGGCCACTTGCATGGCATATGCCAACCATTATTCTCACGTACACTGATCTAAGTGCTCGATGCCCTCCTCAAGCACACAGACGACCACATCTCATTGCCACGGTCTGCCAAGGAGATTGCCAACACCAAAGTGGGTTTCCATGCACTAGCTGGCAAACCTGGTTGCATTGGTGCCATCGACTGCACCCATGTTGAATTAGTGGTCCCACATGCCATGGAGGTACCATACCGCAACCGTAAACTATTTCACTCAATCAACGTGGAAATGGTCTGCGACTCCAACAGGATCTTCACACATGGTGCCCGATTCCCCGGATCAACCCATGATTCAATGGTCCTTCGGAACTCCACAATACCACGCTACATGGAGCGACATGCAGGCCCAAGATCCTGCCTACTCGGTGAGTCTAATGTCATAAGCATGGAAATGCAAAGTGTGTAGGTGATCGACGTACCAATGCATATTTCACCTGGCAGAAAGGGGGGGGAATGATGCATACGTCACATTGCTGCGACTAGCAGTAGCCAGATCATACCCTGAGGCAGCACTCACGTCATCTGACAACTGTATACATGATGCCTGATCTAATCAGCCCTAACATGTGAATGAAAGTGTACCCCAACCATGACACAACCATCTGCAAGTGCATTGTACGAAATGTGACCACATTGACTCCAAAGGAACGCACCTACATGCACGTCACCAAACACCATCAACTGAAAGGCCTGTCCCCCATAACTGCGCACAAAGGAGGCACATGTCGGACAGGAACATCAATGCACCACTACACAGACAGCAAGACCCACAAACTGTCCCCATTGGCACCAGTATTGTTCCCTGGGGTCATAATGAGCCAGACAGCAATGTTGCAATCATGTGAGCTTTGACCTCACAGGACACGTGCCAGGTCACATAAAGTAACGGCCTGAACGGACACAGTGGATGGGCACTCACAAGGCAATTGTCCCCCCTGCATTGTGTCTTGGCATGCAAAACAGTACATGAGAGCCATGAACATATACCGGTTGCATAGTGTGAATCCATTAGCACAACTAAATTTGGTGCAAAGTAACAGTTGGATGCAAGACATGGTGGCGCGTCATGTTCAGAAAGCAATCTCATTCCTGACACATACATTGTTGCCCATTTACAGGTGATGCAGGCTATCCCCTGAAGAGGTGGCTCCTTACAGCAGTCCAGAACCCACAGAACCAGCATGAGGAGGACTTCAACCGTGCCCATGCACGTACCCGTGTGGTGATAGAGCAGGCCTTTGGCCTACTGAAGGCACGTTTCCGCTGCCTCAGCAGGTCTGGCGGGGCACTCCTGTACCGCCATGAGAAGGTTGCGAAGATCGTCATGGCATGTGTCATGCTACACAATATGTGCGTCAGACGTAACGTGCCTCTGCCCCCTGACGCAGAACTGCAACCACCTGATGATGAGGATGATGAGGGTGGGGATGGGGCAGCACCTCAAGGAGGCAGCGATGCACAGGAGGGGCGTGAAATGCGTCAGAATCTCATTGACCAATACTTCTAGCACACACAGCGTGTGCGTGTGTCATATGGACGGCACTTGGGGCACTGTGTGTGTCTGGTATATGCACACTGTAGACTGTACAACAATAAAGCACACATACACAATGAGCAATGCCCACACATTTGGTTTGTGATAAACGAAAAAGTGTATTATTCTTCTGATAAGTTATGTAACACCCAATCCCCCTCCCCCCTGAACACCCCAACACACCCAATCCCCCCTCCCCCCTGAACACCCCAACACACCCAATCCCCCCTCCCCCCTGAACACCCAAACACACCCAATCCCCCCTCCCCCCTGAACACCCCAACACACCCAATCCCCCTCCCCCTCCCCCCAGAAATCCCTGCAAAGGAGTGCCAGTGCCCGTGGTGAAGTGGGTAATGTTTCAGTGGTCCACTGGGCGGGCACTATTGCCAGCCCCCTGTCCCGGAACCTGGGGCCCCCCTGCCTGTACTCCTCCGGGTCCTGGATGACCTGCGGACGGTGCTGGATGGGGCCGAACTTGCAGCTGAGGAGGTACCGGCCTGCTCGGCCGTGTGTCCATGATTGTCCGTATCAGTTCACTAATCATATTCCGCACTGCGGCTAGTTCTGTGCATATGTTCGTGCTTGCTGATTGGATGGCTGCCTTGATGCTCTCAGCACGCCTCTCCAAGCCTGAACTGGCACCTCCACAATCAGCAACATGCTGCGTTAGGATTGACGCCAGTTGTTCTTGCCTGATATTTGGTCCAGCACCTGGCTGAAATCAGGCACAATGGAGGTTGCAATTACAGGCCCAATAGGACTACTCCCCTCTTCCCCTACTCCCACTGGGCTTGGAGTGGCTGGCCATGAACCTCCAGGGGATTGCCCCTGTGTGTCCTGTCCATGCAGGCTACATGGGGACACGTGTGGGGAGGTAAGTTGGGTGTTGGGGGGACCTTCCATGTCATCATCCACATTCGCCACATCTCTGTCAGAACAGGCTGCGATGGCTGCAGTCTCCCCGACTGTACTGCTCCCCGCAGACACAATCCCCTCAGTGGGCAGCGGTGGTTGTGGGTCTGCCGTGGGTGCCATCATGTCCCTTTCCTCGGGGGGAATTGCTGCCCTGGGTTGTTCGGCAACAGGAATTTTGGCCTGCTGGGGGTTGGCCATGGGTCCAGCAGAGGTGGATGGTTGGTGGCCTCTTCCCTCTGTCCTTGTCTTCTTGGCTGGGGTGGTGCCACTCTCGTCCCTGCCGGTGTCCGAGTGTGAGCCTGTGGTGGAGCAGAGGAGGGAAAGTGTTATTGATGGTTCAGCGGACATTGAGCAGGCATTGTGATGAGTGCCATGGTTTAGATGGATAGATGGTGGACTTTGTAGGCCGTGACATACAGGTTGTCTCCCTTTTGGGTGGGTTGAGCATGCAGGAATGTGTGTGCCTGCTGTAGAGTGTACATGCTGCATGTGTGCAGGGTGTGGGTCTTCTGCTGATGTGTTGCGTTTGCCATATGGGGCGACATTGTGATTCCCATGTAAGTGTGATTCAGGGTGTTTTGCAAGGAATTGGAGGCACCTACCTGTGTCTCCTGATGTCGGGGTTCCTCTCTCCATTCCGCCGATGCCCTCAATGCACTCTATGCCGATCAATGAGGCACATGTCTCCTCCCATGGCTGCATCTTCAGTGGGGAGTCTGCTCCACCACCAGTTGCCAGTCCCAGGTTGCGGTTTGCTGACAGTATGCCCCTTACTCGGAGCCGGAGGTCATCCCACCTTTTGCGACACTGTCTAGCGGTGCGTGGGGTGATACCTACGGCACTGACGCGTTGTGCCACGAGTTCCCATACTGCTTTTTTCCGGGCTATGGCTGGTCTCGTCATCTCTGATGAGAAGACGATGTCTGCCTTCTCCTGCAGCGTGTCTGCCAGCATAGTTAGTTCTTCGCGACTGAAGCGGTCCTGCCGCTGCCTGTCGCAGGCTTTTTTAACAACTTTTGGCATGGTTAGGTGAGGAAATGGGTGGGTAATGGGATTCACAGGGTTTCAGGGTCGAATGTAGTGTGGTTGGGTAGGATGGCAATGGATTGTGTTTTTAAAGATGGCCGCTGTGCTCTTTCCCGTTCCGCCGCGATGACGCTACTTCCGGTTCCGCTTATTTGCGGTGCCCGCTAATTATGGTGCCCGCTAATTACGGGGCCCGCTGATTACGGGGCCCGCTGATTACGGTCGGCGCAATGATGGGTGGCGGTAGGTCACCCAGCGCGGCATTCGATGCCGGTAAGAGCTGTTTACGCCATGGCGTAGTTTACATTACCGCCATGGCGTAATGCTCGTGCGCGATGGGTCGGAATATGGCGCTCTTTACGCCATCGGTCCATGGCGTAAACGATGATTACGCCATGGCGGTAATGTAGCATACTTACCGCCAGGGTCGTAATGAGGGCCAATGACTACAATAATGCCCTACATGTACGAGCCCGAGTATACCGAGGAGGAACTACTGGAAAGGGAAGCACGCGAAAACGATGGGGATTCGGACGGCAGTTGGCAGGACGAATCAACAGATGAAGAGCCTGGGCCTAGTCGCATGGACGGCATCTCCACCTGGTGCACATGCAATCGGTGCAAGCTAATGCCAACCGAGGAGGAGAACTGCTGCTGCCGAGAAAACTCGGGATGCCTGGCCTACATTTCAGAAGGCGAGCCACGACCGCAATGCATCACCGAGCTGCCAGACTTCAGGGCAGCCTGCCTCACACGGGCCGTGTTGAGAATAATGATGGTGCTTATGCACGAACTTCGCGCAACTGTTCGTCCTCGTAATCCGAGTAACGAGTAAGTATACTCTGCTTGTCATGCCACTCCTATTTCATCTTCTTCTACTATATCCAAAATTACATCTACATATCATTGTAACGCATGTAAGTCGTTCAATAGTGTGCATTGTCTAGATAGCATTTGTCCGTGCAGAATGCCATTAGTTACAAGAATTGTCATTGACAACAAACGTTTATTAAACTTATCTTGGTCATTTAAAAACAGTTTGTTTCATTCCTTTTCACAGGTGGTACAGGCTGGTGGCCTATCGTTCCTTTACATGGTGGCTCCACGGGAGGCTTGGACACCGTGTTCGAAGAGTGATACCCACCTGTGCCGTTCGTACCATAAGAGAAACGTTCCCGAGTGACAGCGGTCAGTACAGGGGATTTTCTCTCGCTGTGCTGCAACCTGACCTGTATAATCTTTAAAGTCTTGTATTTTTGTGTCATGAAAATAAGAAACAAAATAAAACACCACATATATTTTAACAACGGTTGTTTCGATTTTTTTAAATGAATCAAGTGTGTCTCCATTCAAGGATGGACGTCAGACATCTGTGCTCCGAATGGGTGAAGGTCTGGTCGCTGTGAAGCAGGGTGGTCACTATCTAAGCTAACATAAAATATTCTCGATAATGCATGCACTAAATAACACTTGTTCAAAGTCTTTCAGTAGGTTATGTCTCTAAAAAAGTCACACATATATCTATACTAACAATTAACATTGGATTATACAGGCCTTAGGTTAAGGGTCTTGACCACTGTAATACACCGGTTGAAGTGTGGGTCTGTGCTCACAAGAATCTCTGGTATGTGGCATTTGTTATTGATAAGCAACGATATACTGCAGTAGGGGTCTAATGTTAATTTGGGATCTGCTAGGTGGGCATCATGTTGTGGTCAGTGGTCTGGCACTTGAAGAGAATACCTTGCAGGTACACAGGGTCACAATGGCAGTAAGTTTCCACTGGCGAGGGTGTGTGGGCAAGGACACGTTTATGGAGATGAACGAGCGATGTGCTTAGTTCAGGCTGGTTCACATGCAGGACAGTGATCTCAGAGGAAGAGTCATGCTCAGTGGTCCCATCTACGCGATTGTCAACCAAAGTTATCACATAAGGGCAAGGGGTGAACCCACTACTGGAGGCACTTGGTCCGAGTTTCTACTGAGAAGTAAAGCATGAGAGGGGCCATCGAGAGGGGCCTGATGGCCCCTCGTTCACACACACTTATCTGCACGCCCACCGGCCCATCCATCCACCCCCCCCTATCAAAGGCAGTTCGCACCCGTGGATGAGCGCTGACATGTGGGGCTGTCTGGGGCGCGAACGGCCAAGGTGCCAAACAACATGTACACTTCAAAAGGTATCTTACGCCCAGGGGCCATCCTTCACATGGTCTCCTCAGACCCCGTGTCTCCAGGCAGGCCTCCCCCGAGGCAGGCCGCCCCCCTGCAATCCACATAAGTGTGTCTCCATTCAGCAGTCTTCCTGTGCCTTATCTGCACGCCCCAGGCCCATCCAGCCCACCCCCCTCTATCAAAGGCGGTTCGCGCCAGTGGATGCGCGCTGACAGGGGCGCGAAAGGCCAAGGTGCCAAACTACATGTACACTTCAAAAGGTATCTTACGCCCAGGGGCCATCGTTCACATGGCCTCCTCAGACCCTGTGTCTCCAGCCAGGCCTCCCCTTGAAGCAGGCCGCCCCCCTAATACCACGACATACATACGTCATTCATTCACAAACACACCCCTGTTTCTAATACTTTATAAACCACTTGATATGTCTCATGAGAACATCTTTGTGCTTTGCAAGTCAACTCCTGAACGTGCTACCTGGCAACCACTGAGATCTACGCTAATCTACTCGTCGTCGTGCTATCCGTGAACTTCTGTGACCGCTTAGAGCAAACCCATCAGTGGGCTACCTGTGGCCACCCACCTATTCTCCTGCAACATACTGCTCTGCTTGCTGAATCCAACTGTTTGTTGGTCAAGGTAAGGCCATGTATCCTAGTCATATTTCGCAGATTTTTAAATTTCTATCTACTTGCGAGTAGAGTACACAATAGTGCTATGTTCATTGGTCTCATTGCTATTGACTTGAGTTTCCATTGCTATGCTATCAATAGATCTATTTATTTTCATCTTTGTCTATTGTCATCGAATTGCATCCTTCGGTGGTCCAGTCTATAATGTAAGCATGTTTCCTTCTCGTGCAAGACAGAACATCCAAGGGACGAGTCACATGTTCAGATTTTAGTCACATCATTTATACATTTCTGCAACTTATGCAATTACTTAGCCGCACATAATGAACTGGTATAGTTCCTGCGACCAAAACAAACCTTGCATTGATCATTGTATGATTCATTTACTTTTGTATCAAATCTTTATTCATGAAGATTGTATAATAATGTCGATATTTACTTTTCAGATTTATCAACAATGCCTGCCTGTTCGATTAGCGGTTGCCCTTCGAAGACCCACACGAAATCTGAAGGCACTACAATGCATGTATTCCCAAAAACTGTTGATCGAATAAGAGAATGGGTCAGACATTGCAGATATCCACTGGATGAGCTGGAAAGTAGAGTCCAACAAGTCTTACAGGACAAAAGGGGTGATCGATACCACATCTGCAGCCGCCACTTTTCCTTGGACATGTACACAACATCTTGGCTAACAAAGAAGAATAAACGGCGAACGACACGGAAATTGATCGAAAACGCTATTCCCACTCTATTCGTCCACATTCCGCCACTGGTGACTCAAGTGTCCGGATTTAGCTTTAGGCCTTGCGGTAGTGTGTAGGTAGCCGAATGGATTAATTGATATTGTAGGTGTTCTATCCCTTGTAATAATTTCGATATTGATATGAGTGTATAGTTTTTTGAATAATGACATTTATCATATATTATTTTTCGATTTCATAACCCACAAACGCAATGTATATATATATATATGGGAATAACAAGAGGGGTCCTGGGAGACTCTCTGCCAGACATGAGTCCTGGTTACAAGAGCCTTACCCAGAGTCTTTAGCTCACTATCTTTCACAGAGAAGAAATATCCCAAACATATCAGTCCTTGTCCTGCCCTGGTGCAGTCCAGCACCGAAATGCTAGGCAATTCTCCTCTGAACAAGAGTACCAACAGCAACCCCAGACACGTGTTTCGGTCTGGTTGAACCTCATCAGTAGGGTGTAGCTGTGCCTCTCTAAGAATAGTGAGCAAGGGGTCCACTTCTGGATTCCCCCAGTAACTTAAGGTGAGACACAAAGTTACTTGAAATATGCTAATAACAAGGGGGGTCCTGGGAGACTCTCTGCCAGACATGAGACCTGGTTACAAGAGCCTTACCCAGAGTCTTTAGCTCACTATCTTTCACAGAGAAGAAATATCCCAAACATATCAGTCCTGGTCCTGCCCTGGGGCAGTCCAGCACCGAAATGCTAGGCAATTCTCCTCTGAACAAGAGTACCAACAGCAACCCCAGACACGTGTTTCGGTCTGGTTGAACCTCATCAGTAGGGTGTAGCTGTGCCTCTCTAAGAATAGTGAGCAAGGGGTCCACGTCTGGATTCCCCTATAACTTAGGGTGAGACACAAAGTTACTTGAAATATGCTAATAACAAGGGGGGTCCTGGGAGACTCTCTGCCAGACATGAGTCCTGGTTACAAGAGCCTTACCCAGAGTCTTTAGCTCACTATCTTTCACAGAGAAGAAATATCCCAAACATATTAGTCCTTGTCCTGCCCTGGGGCAGTCCAGCACCGAAATGCTAGGCAATTCTCCTCTGAACAAGAGTGCCAACAGCAACCCCAGACACGTGTTTCGGTCTGGTTGAACCTCATCAGTAGGGTGTAGCTGTGCCTCTCGTCTGGATTCCCCTAGTAACTTAGGGTGAGACACAAAGTTACTTGAAATATGCTAATAACAAGTGGGGTCCTGGGAGATTCTCTGCCAGACATGAGTTCTGGTTACAAGAGCCTTACCCAGAGTCTTTAGCTCACTATCTTTCACAGAGAAGAAATATCCCAAACATATCAGTCCTTGTCCTGCCCTGGGGCAGTCCAACACCGAAATGCTAGGCAATTCTCCTCTGAACAAGAGTGCCAACAGCAACCCCAGACACGTGTTTCGGTCTGGTTGAACCTCATCAGTAGGGTGTAGCTGTGCCTCTCTAAGAATAGTGAGCAAGGGGTCCACGTCTGGATTCCCCTAGTAACTTAGGGTGAGACACAAAGTTACTTGAAATATCCTAATAACAATCATCTCTGTGAAAGATAGTAAGCTAAAGAATCTGGGTAAGTCTCTCGTAACCAGGACTAATGACTGGCAGAGGGACTCCCAGGACCCCCCTTGTTAATCTAAATATTCAAGTAACTTTGGGTCTCACTCTAAGGTACTAGGGGAATCCAGACGTGGACCCCTTGCTCACTATTCTTAGAGAGGCACAGATCCACCCTACTGATGAGGTCCAGCCAGACCGAAACACGTGTCTGGGGTTTCTGTTGGTACTCTTGTTCAGAGGAGAATTGCCTAGCATTTCGGTGCTGGACTGCCCCAGGGCAGGACAAAGACTGATATGTTTGGGATATTTCTTCTCTGTGAAAGATAGTGAGCTAAAGACTCTGGGTAAGTCTCTCGTAACCAGGACTAATGTCTGGCAGAGGGACTCCCAGGACCCCCCTTGTTAATCTGCATATTCAAGTAACTTTGGGTCTCACCCTAAGTTACTAGGGGAATCCAGACGTGGACCCCTTGCTCACTATTCTTAGAGAGGCACAGATCCACCCTACTGATGAGGTCCAACCAGACCGAAACACGTGTCTGGGGTTTCTGTTGGTACTCTTGTTCAGAGGAGAATTGCCTAGCATTTCGGTGCTGGACTGCCCCAGGGCAGGACAAAGACTGATATGTTTGCGATATTTCTTCTCTGTGAAAGATAGTGAGCTAAAGACTCTGGGTAAGTCTCTCGTAACCAGGACTAATGTCTGGCAGAGGGACTCCCAGGACCCCCCTTGTTAATCTATGTATATATGGGAACAGGGAACTGTGTTGTATTGAGCATTTTTCAAGTATTCTGTCGCCTTACATGGCTATTTTTAATATTGGCATTTCATTATCAATCATTAATTTACCTTTACAACTTCTTGACTATCCCTTGAATCTGAAGCAAGAACATTCTACATCCTTGACGTGGTCGCAGTTATCAACCACTTCTAGCGCGTATCAGGTAATCTTACTAGGCTAACCCGCTACATACTTGTTTTATGCATGTCAAGTAATAGTTTTATTCTATCGTGTAATTATTTTACCTAATGTTTGGATAGTGCTTTCCAATTGATATACACCTTAGTTATCGTCCACTGGTCTTTGTTTTCAGTTATTATTAGTGTTATCCATACTAATGCAAGTACTGTCTTTCAGGGAGATGCTGAAGCGTCCGCCACATCTACAACATTTCTAGATGTTCTTCACCAGCAGGAGGTATGGATACTGACAGCTCCATCGAGCGTCATCATCAGAGCTGGAATTCTTGTCGTTCGATTGTTCTACACAATGTTTCATTCGTGGTTAGCCGTTGATATGTACCTGCGCTGTCGACCCCAGGTGTGTGTTATGTTTTCACTATTGTAATCCTCACTAATGCAAGTACTATGTTTCAGGCAGTTGATGGAGCGTCAACCCCTGCACTTGATGCAGAGCCTGACATTGAAGTAATTCCAGGGGAAGTGGAAGCGGGATCATGCGTATACGAATTGGCGCAACAGCTTTCGGAAGTGCGCACTACATTTGCAAAATCCATAGGTATTCTTCAGCAGCACGAGGTATGGATACTGACAGCTCCATCATGTGTGATCATATAACGTGATTCTATTTGCTATACTTTCTTCCCTATTAACGCAAGTGCTGTGTTTCAGGGAGACGACAAAGCTTCCACTACAATCACAACATCCAATTTAGATGATGCAGATGTAAATAAATCGGAGAAATAAGTCGATGAAATGTGATCATATTTAGATTTTCCTTGATTATTTTAGACAATGCATCATTTGTGGTTATCTCTTTATATGTACCTGTACTGTCGACCCCAAGTGTGTGTTATGTTTCCAATATTGAAAACCATACTAATGCAAGTGCTGTGTTTCAGGGAGATGCGCATGCCTCCTCTCCAATGCAACCATTCATGGCAGTCCATGCAGAGCCAGAGGTATGGATACTGACAGCTCCATCGAAATAGATCATCACTGGTCGAATACTTGTTGTTGTTGCACACAATGTTTAAATCGTGTTTGGCTATTGAGATGTACCTGTGTGTTCGTCCTCACGTGTGTTTTATGCTAACAATATTTTGATACATAGTAATGAAAGTACTATGTTTCAGGGAGACGATGGAGCCTCATTCCGTGCTGTCTATGCGGATACAGAAAATATAGTCGTTGCAGCGCAAGAGGAAGGGATGACATGCGGAAACGAATCGGAGCTACAGCGTGCAGATGTTGAAGGTCGAGTCAAAAAAGTTGCAAAGAAAAAAAAACAAAAAAGGTTAGTTACAAACAGTTCATAATTTTAAAAAAATGTTTGTGCTGGGGACTATTTTATGTTTTTTCCAGTCAATTGGACTACACTTTATCTTGTGTTTAAACTGAACATCCCTTTTCCAATCTCTCCTCCAGTTACCCGTGGGTGTCAGAACTATACATACACAGACAGTGAAGCGAATGAGAGATGTTGCTTGCCAGACCATGTACACTATGGAGGAACTATTAATTGAGGCGAGGCGTGTTCAGGCTCGAGAAGCTCATGTCCAATGGCCAGAACATGAATTAACTGTGTTTGGAGAATACAGCAAAGTTGCATTGGACCATTGCTACAGTGCGACCGCACCACCACAAGAAGATGTTATTGAATGTATTGAAGATAGCTCTGAAGTAGTTGCAGATCAAATCACACAATCTACACCCGCCAAAAATTTGCCACCCAAAAACCTGTCGACATTGTTGTGTTCTTCCATCAATGTTGAAGTAATAGATGTCGAAATGACAGAGAATGAACCAGCCGCAGCATCCATAGACGCATCAGAACTTGATATCAGCGATATTACTTTCCAATGTGTTGAAATCTCCACAACGTCACAGGCCGAAACAATGTTGACGCAGGATGACAGTCTAATGAAAGAGAGCAAATACATTGTATTCGACAGTTGTTTGATGGAAATTATAAGTATGCTGAAATGTGTGCATTCCATTAGAGGGAAAGTATGTGGGAAGCCATTGATTAATGTGACTCGTCAAATAAAAGGCAGTAACGTCAAAATAAATGACGCCTGTAGATTAAATCATAGGTTCTCATGGTCTGCACAACCGATGCTGGGGAAACTGCCAGCAGGCAATCTACTGTGTGCAGCTGTATCACTTTTTAGTGGCTCCAGTTTTAGAAAGTTAGAGGCTTTCTTTCAGTTTGTGTGACTCCATTTCATTTCTAAAGCGCTGTACTACATATACCAATGTGATTACCTGTTTCCGGCCATTAGTGATGCTTGGAAAATTGAACAATTGTCTCTAGCAAGTACATTCGAAGGCAAACGATTCAGGCTAGCCGGCGATGGACAGTGCGACAGCCCTGGATTTTCTGCCAAGTACTGCATCTACCACTTTCAGGACATGGTTAGTAATAAAATTGTGAGTTTGGTGGTCGTGCAGGTAACACAATGTACATCGTCAGTGGCCATGGAGAAACTAGGATTTATAAAATCAGTGGAATATCTACAATCAAGGGGAATGCACATCGACCTCATAGCCACGGACAGACACGTTTCAATTGCCAAGACAATGAGAGAGCAGTTCCCACATATTAATCATCAATTTGACGTATGGCATCTTGCTAAATCTATCAGTAAGAAAATCTCGGCTGTAGGAAAAAAAAAGGTTTTGAAAGTATTTTGCAGTGGTCCCATTCTATCACCAGCCATCTTTGGTGGAGCTCAAAAACTTGTGAAGGGTCAGTAGAAATACTACTTGAAAAATGGCGGTCACTGATGCACCACTGTACCAACGTTCACCGCTGGACAGCAAATCAACATTTCCACCAATGTGAACATGGCCCTTTGTCCCCAGAGGAGGCACGGAAGAAGAAATGGTTGATTTCATCTTCACCGACACACAAAGCCATTGAGAAGATTGTTTTCAACAAAACTCTATCAAGAGATTTGAGAAGACTGACAGAATTCTGTCACACAGGAGATTTGGAGGTGTTCCACAATATGTGCCTAAAGTACAGGCCAATGCGCTTGCATTTTAGCTTTTGGGGCATGAAAATTAAAAGTCTCAATTTGGGCTGCAAAGCTCGCAGACAACGGGGACAAAATTGGGGCACTTAGAACGCGCCAAGCGGGCCGTGGCATTTGGGAGAGAAGCCAGTTCGCATTTGCACATTGAGGCACACTACATAGAGGGATTCTAAACTTCAAGTTCTCACAGATGCCTTTACTACGTGATGTTGCAAATAAAGAATGCGAAGGACAGCGTGGCTTTGATTTTCAGCTCGCGCCCAGATGAGGCCCACAAGTCGCACTGGAAGTATAAGGGTCTATTGTTTTTTGACCTTGAGACAGGGACCATGCCGAAAGAACTACATTTGAAGGGAGTGCGCAATAACGTAAGAGACGATAAGGCAGAAAATTCAGAAACTAAACCGAGTTTCATTTTAGTTCAGTATACGAAAAATCGTTGTCAAGAGCACGGTCCGTTTTACAGACTGCATTACGAAGAGACACAATGGAAATTTCAAATATAATGTGAGTAAATCTTTACACGCTTTTATACCGGAATGAAGATTTAATGAATGGATGCATGAATAAATGAATTAATGAAGAGCTAGGAAACGCAAGGAAACGGTGTTCGTAGTGGGCACATGGGCATGCAGGTCCACTGGTCTCACCGATCTCGGTCCTTGGCCCAGCCACTTTTCCCTGCACTGCCTACCTGCACTACGGGACTGTCTCTGTATCCTTCAGCCCCTTCTCCGGGCATTTACCTTGAACTTGCGAGACTAATTATAATTTTTTTGTTTTCATAACAGGTATTTTCTCCCCTTCTGCTACTGCCATCGGTTTGAGACACCAGCAGACGGTTTCTTCGTGAGACACCTGCAGCTTTGTGTGAACAACTGGAGCACACTGACAATTTTATGGGACGATCGCCAAGGGCCCACATGCCCTTACGCTGTACTAGTGGCTAGAAGCAACATATCAACCTTTACGATGGACTAGTGCCTAGTTGATGGAACAGCCTTGCGGTTCACCGTGCTTCCAAAGTGCTTCTTTTAATGAAAAGCAACACCCTGTGTACCATTGCGGATACAGATAAAAGAAAATAAATGGCTTTCAGAGTTCATATGGCAATTGCTGAATATTCTCTAAACATTTAATGTCAAATAAATGTACTTTACCAAATGTTTACCGTGTTGCTGTTTGATTTTAAAGTACAGTTTCATATTCCAAATTGTGGCGCGCTGTGTTGTGAGATGGTCTGTGTTGGTTTCTGGGTTCTGTGTGAAGTCGCGTAGAAGACGACTGGGCGTGTTTGCCTACGCAGCACAGTAACGTCACGGAGAGAGGTGGGGAATATGAATGTTTGGATAATGTCAGGCTCAGGGGCGGGGGAATTGATTTAGTGCCGCAGAAGCAGATCAGCCAGGGCGATGCGGCAAGTGATAGGATTATCACAAAATGGCGGCGCCCTGGTGCCTGTTTTCGCGTGCATTTAATGGACGAAAACTCGGGTAAGGTCCATAGGAAAGTTTTCTAAAATCGAGCCACTTAGGCTTAAAAAAACATGGTGACCCGTAGGGACAATAAAAATTTTTACTTGACCATGCCTTTAAGGTCTTTTCCATTTCTAGAGAACATTTACATTGGAGTTGTTCTACTTTTGTTTAAGAACAGTTTTTGCAGATACCAGGTTATAGACATTTCCCTTGTCACTTTATTATTTTATTTTAGTGTGAGGTTCAGGATAGATTGTTTGGACACAAGGACGGCTTTTGATTTAAGACATCCTGACAAAGACAGATCCTTAGTTTGGGTTTTTAGGTAGGGAATCTCCTCTTTTGAATAGGGTCAGAGAGGCATTTTCCCAACCCCTTTAAGTTGAATAAAAGTTTATAACCAAAACATTACAACTTTATGTTCGGCTTTCATTCCTGACCCCTTACACTACCCTTTTACTAGACTCACTTCTAAATCCTCCTCTCCACGGCCCTGGATTACACCTCTCATCTGCACTCTGACAACAAAAATTCAGAAAAAGCTTCACACTTGCCAAAGATCAAGACACTCCTCAGATCTCCATCTCACTGCTCTTCAGAACTATTCCTCTATTTTTGACTCTGCCAAACATGACTTCTATCTCTCTAATTTCATCTCAATCCTCCCAACCGAGGTGCCTCCAAAAGTCTTTCAACTCATTTCTCTCGCCTCCTAAATTCACCTCATCTCCTGTACTTTTTCTGCAAATTATCTTGCTCTCTACTTTGCGTCTAAAATATCTACCATTCACAATACCTTCTCTAATTACCCTCTATCCACTCCTGCAGATTTTTCTCCACCATTGGTACCCTCCTCTCCCGCTACTATGTCTTCCTTTGCTCCCCACCAACCCTGATCAGATAATTGCCCTACTCCTCAAGGCTAAACCTTCCTCTACCCCCACTGTCTCTGCACATTGTAAGTACACAGCTCCCAGTGTTGCTCCACATCTTACTTCCATCTTCAACTCCTCTCCTGACAATGCCACTTTTTCCTCATCCAATAAGCCAGCTACTGTCATCCCTCTCCTTAAGAAACCTATTCTAGATCCTAACTGTCCTGCCAATTTTCGTCCTGTCTCTCTTCTACCACACTATTCCAAAATCCTTGAGTGAGTAGAATTCAATTGACTGAGTTACTTGATACTCACAACGTCCGGGACCCTCTTCAATCTGGCTTCCGACTGCTGCATTCTACTGACACAGCCATCCTCAATGTCAGCAACTTCATCTCACCTCTCAGCATGCAAACCTTTCATCTATTCTTATTCTTCTCAACCTCTCTGCTGCCTTTGATAGTGTTGACCATTCTGACCTGCTCTGTACATTGTCTCTCCTTGGCATCTGAGATAAGGCCCTCACTTGGTTTGCTTCATGCCATGCCCCCAGACACTTTCAGGTACCCTGGAACAGCCTTACCTCCTCACTCACCTTACTGTTGGAATTCCCCAACAGTCTGTCCCTTCTCCACATATCTTCACTCTGTATACTTCAGTTCTTGACTCCCCTCTTATAGCTTCTCCTATCAACTCTTCACTGACAACACTCACATCTTCTTCTCCTTTCACTCCTTATCCGACAAGCTGTTGTCAAAAATGTCAACTGTCTCTCTGCCATCAAATATTGGATGTCATCTGTGAGAAACCTGAGAGTATCCTCACACCTAGTCCCCTTGTATCCTCTTCTGAAGTGGCCAGGAAAAGGTTATAACTTTTGGATCCTGACCCTGTGGGTGGAGAAGCGAGGGAGGATCACCTGGGTGAGAGCCCTTGGGGTTTGGGGAGAGGATATCCACAGGCGAGACATGGTATCCCTCTTTTCCTTATGAAGACCAGCCCAACCCTCCTCCGGCCTTTATGGGCTATTGTAACACATCTCCCCACATTCTCCATCATTCAACACACTATGTTACTGGGACGAGGAAGAGGCAACTAAGAGTGATGAACACTAGTAAGTAATTCCACCACTCTAGTACTGAGACAAGGAAGAGGCCTGCAGAGTATTGTAAAGGTCAGGCATGTACCTTTAACTATGGTCAGGCAATTGGACTAAATGATCACCACCTGTGGTCACTGTGTAAGCACAACAGATATGAAAGTGAGGGCTATTAAAAAAAGAAGTGAGGGACGCATAGCAGGCTGGAGCGTGGAGCCGAATGGATGCTGGCAAACCGGAGAGACAGGAGCGGGAGACACTAGTGCAGGGTGCCGTGTCAGGCAAGGACCAGAGACACCGGGGTTGAGGCAGGCCCCGGGAAGGTTGGGAAGTCCTATGCACCCTTCGTGTTGGGCGCAAGCAGGAGCTGTGGGTCGCTGAAGCACTCTGGTCGTCGCGGACCTGTGGGAGAGCAAGCAGAACTCTCCCTGACCTCTGCAAGAGAAGAGCAGAGGCCATGGAAGGTGGAAAGGCACAGTGAGGGAAGTAAAAAGCTGAAGCCAGTGAGTGCAGATGGGAAACACTCATACTGGGGCGCTCCGAAAACCAGCAATAAGCCTTTCCTGAATGTCGAACATTGTGGAAACTGCCATGAGTACTTTTGAATACTGAAGCGAGCCCTTATAATCTTGAAACAAATTGAAGGTAGTTTCATGGATGAAACAGATAACGTTTGAATACCGAACAAACTGAAAGCATTATTGAATACCGTACAGAATTAAAGTAGCATGGAAGCATGATTCTATAAGCATGTGTGAATGCCGTACAGAGACAAAGCAAATGAGCATGTTTTGAGTGGAACGTAAGCAACGTTGTGCAGGTGGCAAATACCACAGAGTGAACTGATTGAAATACAAGTGTTGACAAAGCAGGTCAAATCGTAAGAAGGGTTTGAGAATAGAAATAAGTATTGACACAAGCCAAGTGGTCGAGGGACTACAAGATAAGAGGAAACCTGTATTGCCAAGAGTCAGAGAAGTATCAAAAGTGTAAACAAGTGAATGGTGACCATGCTAGCCACGATAAAGTGTTGGAAGAAAATAATCCTGATACAAGAAATACTTTTGACTGTTAAAGGAAAACAGGGGACAATTGTTGCTAAAGCAGTTGAAAAGGGGTATTGGTTGCGTGACCTGGAAAGGGTGGACCGTGTTGTCTGTCAACTGCGCCCACACCGAAGGAACCCCTGCATGGAAGCAGCATTAAAGAACAACAGCCAAGAAAGGGGTATCGGTTGTGTGACCTGTAATGGGTGGACCATGTTGTCCAACAACAATGCCTAGACCGAGTAACCTGCATGAAATGCCAATGAAAGGGGAAATTAAGAGCGTTAATATCAAATGGAGCAAGTCAATGAATATATGCATGGAAAGACTTGTAATGTAACAGACGAGCATTGGTTAACCACAGAAATTTCCCTTGGTAAGAGGATTGGGGAAGATCCCAATCCTTTGAGAACTGCTTTGTTTGAACTTTGAACTTTCTGTCTTGAACTTGGGGAAGGGAACCCCAAGATTCTGTGAAACTGCCTTGAACTTAGGGAAGGGAACCCCGAGATTTTAATGGGACTGCTTTGAACTTGGGAAGGGGAGCTGAAAAGTAAGCCAGGAGCTGGAAGAATCTCAGAACTTTGTTTAAAACACTATTCTGTTTATTTCTGACATCCCTACACATTGTTTAGGTTTAGTTGTGAGGGCAAGTATAGGTTTTGGACACAGACAGACTTTTAAGTTGAACTCTTTGACTCAGACTTTCCTTAGTTTCTTTAGGTAGGGACATCTCACCTTATTTTAGGGTAAATTAGGCCTTCATCCATCCTGACATTTAAGTTAAATAAAACTATTTTTGTTTGAACTTTGAATCTGTTGTCTGTGTCTTGCTTCACCGTGCCTTCACATGTCTCACTTGCTCATGCTGAACTCCGCTAAGACTAGTTTTCTCTAATTCACAGCCAAACAGGATATCTCTTCCTCTCCACGTGTTCTTCTCTCCTCTCCTGACTAACTTCCTTACTCTGATTCCGCTCCTAACCTTGGTGTCATATTCGATCCATCACACAACTTCTCACTCTTCATCTCCAAATCTACCACTGTAGCCAGACTCATCCTCCACAATATCAGAACTATTCCTCATCTACTTTCTTTCAATACTGCTAAACAGCTAATCTCCTCCTTAGCCCTTTCTAGATCTGACTACTGTGCCAGTCCCCTCTATGGCCTTACCCACTATGCTTTTTGACCTCTGGACAAAGTCCTCTACTTTGTGGTCTGCAAACTTTTGAACCTTTTTCGCTTTACCTCGACCTCCTATGCCCATCGCCAAATTGGCTGGCTATTGTGCTGATTCCCCAGGTATCGTCACTTCTCCCCAGGGGGAACCCTTTGCGATGAGGCTAGGGAAGTGCGGCCGCTGCCCAATAGTCCCCCTGGGGGTGGTTTAATGCGGGAGGACCTCATAGGGAGGACTGCACTTGGGGGGCGTGGCTATTGGCCCTGGAATGAGCAGCAGGTCCCCGTAGCTCTCACAGAATCCGACATTGATTAGCCTATACAGAAGGGGAGAAATGCATGCTTGAGCTGGAAAAGACAGTGTACCGGCACCGGAAGGCAGCCAGAACAAGCTGGGGTGGTTGTGGTCCTAAAATGGGGACAGGACAGGCGGAAAAGCAGCCTTGAATACTTTGGCCGTAAACTGGCAAAAGAGCGGCAGCCACCTGGCTAGCCTTGACAGACCCCGATAGAAGCAGATGTGGGAAGCCGGAGCGGCTCTCGGAGCGAGGGCTCTCCTTCTGCTTGAGTGAGCAGAGCATGGTGTGTGTAAGGAGGGTGATATAAACTAAGCCTCCTTCACCAATCAAGGACACCAGAAGGTATGTAGTTTACATATATTTATTTCTCTTAGTTGTAAAGTAGAGAAAGCACTGGGACATCCATCTAGTCCAGTACCTTAGGTCCAACCGACATCAGTAGAACCCTGCACACCAAACATACATCAACATTCCACCTCGAGTCCCAGTGACATCACCACATCAACACTCCACCTAGAATGTTAGTGACATCACAGTCCTTCACAACACAACACTCATAGCCATAATAAATCACACACAGATTATGACATATGTCCTTCTCTTCAACCCATACAACACTCATAGCCATATTCAATCCCAGCACAGATTATGACATAAGTCCTTCTCTTCAACCCATACAACTCTCATAGCCATAATCAATCCCAGCACAGATTATGACATATGTCCTTCTCTTCAACCCATACAACACTCATAGCAATAATCAATCCCACACAGATTATGACATATGTCCTTCTCTTCAACCCATACAACACTCATAGCCATAATCAATCCCAGCACAGATTATGACATATGTCCTTCTCTTCAACCCATACAACACTCATAGCCATAATCAATCCCAGCACAGATTATGACATATGTCCTTCTCTTCAACCCATACAACACTGATAGCCATAATCAATCCCAGCACAGATTATGACATATGTCCTTCTCTTCAACCCATACAACACTCATAGCCATAATCAATCCCAGCACAGATTATGACATATGTCCTTCTCTTCAACCCATACAACACTCATAGCAATAATCAATCCCACACAGATCATGACATATGTCCTTCTCTTCAACCCATACAACACTCATAGCCATAATCAATCCCAGCACAGATTATGACATATGTCCCTCTCTTCAACCAACCCAATACTAATAGCCGTATACGGCACAGAACATATTGTGATATGTATATCTCCCTCCCTTGCACTGACACATCACAACACCCATGGCATCACCCACCATGTGGATGGATGAACACCGCCAATCAATGCTCCGAACTAAATGGCTCATACCATCTCCGAACAGCTCCCAAATGAGCCCTTTTGCTACACCCCAATTCTAACCCATAATCTGAAAAATTGAAAACACACAGCTGGAACCCAACCACAGGCCCTCCCCAAAGCCTGAAGGCACTCCGCTATCAACCAGCTGAATAACAACAAAGGAGAAAGGAAGCCAAAAATAAAACTATGACCAAACATCATGGCTGCCCCTTAACCTAGACACATACAGCACCACCCTGCCCCTTAAAAGTACCAAACATCTCTTCACTGCCCCATGAATAACCAGACAGCACCCAGCTGCCCTTACCCAAAACGTAGACAGCACCTAAAAACCCCTTAAGTACCACAATGGCAACACTAACTACCCCTAACCAGGCCCTAGACAGCACCTAAATAAACCTTAAATCAACACCAGGAGCTCGCTGCCCAACCAACAACCAACAGCACCTGAATGTCCAAAAATCAACACACCTTGCTACCCCACCTAACAGCATGTGGACAGCATCTCACTGCCCCTACAACACTAAGCAACACCTGGCAGCCCCTAAAACAACCAGGCAGCACCTCAGAGTCCCTACAAACACCACCTCACTGCCCCTTCTAGACCAGACAGCACCTCACTGCCCCTAAAACAACCAACAACATCTCACTATCCCAACAAAGACCAGACAGCACCTCACTGCCCCTACAACAACCCGACAGCACCTCACTGTCACAACCACCAAACAGCACCTGACTGTCCCTAAAACACCAGAAACAACCAAACCGCACCTCACAGTCCCTCAAAACACCAGACAGCACTTCACTAAACCTAACACTAACACAACACCTCGCTACCCCACCTAACAGCACATGCACAGCATCCAGACAACACCTCACTATCCCTACAAACACCAGACAGCACCTCACTGCCCCTAAAAACAATCAGACTGCACCTCACAGTCCCTAACAACACTGGACAGCTCCCAACTGCCCCCACAAACGACCAAACAGCACCTGACTGTCCCTAAAACCCCAGAACACAACCAAGCAGCACCTCACTAAACTCTAAAACAAGCAAGACGCACTCGCACATACCCCTAAAACAACCAACAGCACCTCACTGTCTCTAAAAACACCAAACATCATCTGACTGTCCCTAAAAACACCAGACAGCGCCTCACTGTCCCTAAAACAACCAACAACACCTCACTATCCCAACAAAGACCAGACAGCACCTCACTGCCCCTACAACAACCAGACAGCACCTCACTGTCCCAACCACCAAACAGCACCTGACTGTCCCTAAAACACCAGAAACAACCAGACCGCACCTCACAGTCCCTCAAAACACCAGACATCACCTCAATAAACCTAAACTAACACAACACCTCGCTACCCCACCTAACAGCATATGGACAGCATCCAGACAACACCTCACCACACTGCACCTCTAATAACCACAAACATCATCTCCTACCCTTAAATCAACAACAGCAAAACATAAGCACCTCACCCATCTTTGCTGCCTCACAGCACCCAACTACCCCTAAAACACTAGACAGCATCTAACTGTCCCTAAAACAACCAGACAGCACCTCCCAGTCCCTGAAAAACGACAGACAGCACCACACTGCCCTTTAAAATAACCGACACCTAACCGCCCTTTAACTTAACCAGGCAGCACCTCACTACCACTTTAAATTGCTAGGCAGCACCTCACTACCTCTTAAAACAACACACAACAACTCCCTCTGGCCCCAAGCCATTGCCAAAAATTCCACGAACACCACATGACCTAAAGCCATTACTAAAATACACGATCACACCACAGGTGGCAACCTAAACCACAGTCAATGGCAACCTCTGCCATTCTCATCCTCCTCTAACAACCAAAGTCACCAACTCCTAAACAATTAGGACCATAAGTGCTTAAAACTACCCACTCATTTGAACAATCACGAAAATACACTCACCACTCTCCCCCAGGCATGCGCATATAAATCACCGAAATTCATGGTCACATACCTTCAAACATGAATTGAACATGCCCCAAAAACCCTAACATAGGAACACCCCAGGGGTTAGGAAACCAAAGCACATAGCGAGGAACGGTTCCCAATGAACACAAACCCCCTTTTTATTTTTTCCAAGATCATTATGAACATAGAATGCCCAACAAAGTCCAACCTGTAAAAGAAATTGCATGTGAAACAGGTCCCATAAACACCACAAGTCCACGCTGTAAAGGAAAGTGTTAAAACACATTGGCTATAATGTTCTTGCCGTACAAATATTAATATTCCTGCCAACGGTCGTGCACAGCAGCTCCCTCTAGTGGATGCAGGAACCAAAGGCCGTCAGTATCCACATCCACCAACGGCCCGACAACCTTACCGGGCCTGGCGAAACCCCAGCCCAACCGCCCCCGACACCTCCAGGCAAAACAGAGAGGAACTCCCAATCCGCTCTCCAGTCCTGCGCACCCCGGCTGCTGCAACCCAAGACAGCCCACCGGGACCAAGGGCACTGAACACAGCCAGCCCAGCGCTCACTCTCCACGGATCAGGGGCAATGGAGACCCCACTGCAGTCACAGGACACTTCTATCCGATCATACTGTCCGGCTTCACCGCCAACATGCCGGACGCCGCCAAATCGCCGGTCAGCAACCCACCGGGCGGGATGTCATCACTGGAGGGCGATGTCACAGTCCTTCAGCTGCCCCCTCCGCAGCAGCACCATCCTTGTCCACTTTAGCCCCGGCGCCACCTGGACCCTGGACCCTCCGGGCACTGGGCCACTTCAGCCCGGGCGCCGCCTGGATTCTGGACCCTCCAGGCACTGGGCCACCTCAGCCCGGGCGCCGGCTGGAATCTGGACCTTCCAGGCACTGGGCCACCTCCCCTGGCGCCGCCTGCACTCTGGACCTTCCGGGTCCCCGACCTGGACCATTGTATTGTACCCCACTGCACCGCCCGGCCTGCAGCTCCTTGTTGCTGGATGGATGTCACCCTGGAAGGCAGCGCTCCTCACCTACTGCCCCTTCCCAGCAGGACCATCCTCGTCACCAGTGATATAAACTAAGCCTCCTTCACCAATCAAGGACACCAGAAGGTATGTAGTTTACATATATTTATTTCTCTTAGTTGTAAAGTAGAGAAAGCACTGGGACATCCATCTAGTCCAGTACCTTAGGTCCAACCGACACCAGTAGAACCCTGCACACCAAACATACATCAACATTCCACCTCGTGTTCCAGTGACATCACCACATCAACACTCCACCTAGAATGTTAGTGACATCACCGTCCTTCACAACACAACACTCATAGCCATAATCAATCCCACACAGAGTATGACATATGTCCTTCTCTTCAACCCATACAACACTCATAGCCATAATCAATCCCAGCACAGATTATGACAGAGGGCCCCTCTGTGGTGTTAGCTGGCACTGACGTGCTGAAAGCGTGAAACGCCAACAGTGGTGTGGCGAAGCAACCTTTGAGCAGCTAGATCGCAGGAAGCGGCTAAGGAGCACCGAGATCCTAGCTCCACAACGAGGAACAGCTGGCAGCCCGGGGAGCTTTGCCCGAAGTGGGAAGCGGGCCAAAAAGGAATTTTACTGAGGCACGTAAGCGCCCAAGCCGCAGCGGTGAGTGGCCCTGAGAGCCCATGCGCAGTGCACGCCCGGCGGGGACGGCAAAGCGGACAGCAGCATAGGAGGTCCGGCTGCTGCACCCGTCCTGGAGCAGCAGCGTGAGAGGAGGGAAAGGCTCCATGGGCTCAACACTTTATTGGAGGGAACCGGGGGGCACTCAACCTGCACAGTTAAACTCTAAAGGAAGCGCAAGGAGATAACACTGCAGTGCCCCGCCAGCGAAGTATAACATTGACGGATGCGAGTCCCGACCAGGCTAGGGGCCCCTGCCTCGGTCAAGCCCACTGCAGGGATATCGAGAAAGTGCTGCTTGGAGGAGAGAGACAGCGCCCTGACTTGAGCAGGACCCCTGAATGGAGGCTCCAAGAATGGTGAGTACCTGAGGAGCAAAGGCATCTGACGGACTCCAGCCCCAGAGGCAAACCAGAGAGGCTGCTCCAGCACAGGCAGCGGACCCTGGGCTGGGGATGCCTCTCCTGCCCAGCGAACATTAGATTGACTTGAGCAGATAGGAGGGGTGCCCACCCGACAACGAAAACGACAAACAGAGAGCTGGCACAGCGGGATGTGCCAGAAACCTGTGGGCGAAGGATCATACTTAACATCACTGCAACAAGAGCCAGGGACTGCACTTGGGTGGACACCGCGACCTGTGGAGGGGGCTGCAGCAAGAGGCAACCACGAGACATCGGCAGGATGCTTGAGTCTGGATGGTAATGGCACCTCCAGCCCTGACACTGAGTTCGAAACGGCTGGGGCATGCATAGAGGGGAGAGTTTGCACTGCGACGTAGAACAGGCAGCGGACCCCCTCTTGGCACCTTCATATGTAGGCTGACTGACCAATGGGCACAATACCCATCAGGGACTGCCGGCATTCACTGTGGAAACAGTTGTAGGTATCCAGATGGCCACACAGAGTGAGTGGGGTGCGCACATGCCGGATAAGCAGCATAAGGGCAAGTCCAAACAGGCTAAGATGGAGGCATTTACCTGCAAAGGGGAAGGAGGCAGCGAGTCTCAACACGACTGCACGCCAGTGCAGCCGGAAGAGAAAACAGCTGAAAACCAAATCTTGAAGGCTATAGCCACACTTCAAATGACCCTGGAGAGGGGATTGATGAGGTCAGAATAGATGTGGGACTCCTGAGACAAGATGTAAGGGGGCTGGGGGAAAGAGTACAGTCGGTTGAAGCACAAGCAGAGGAAAATAAGCAAGGTGTGGTGGCAACCCAGTTGGAGGTCCGAGAACTGAAGGTGAAAGTGGCTGCTTTGCAGAGCAGGCCAGAGGACGCAGAGGGGAGAGCCCGGCATAACAACATTCCAATACTGGGCCTACCTGAAGGGATGGAAGGAAGGGACCCCATGACATACGTGTAGAAAATGCTGCTACAGGAAGTTGGGTGGGAAAACTGTCGCAGGGCTTCGGAGTGGAACAAGCCCATCAGTGCTTGGCCAGGAAATGCCCTCCGGGCACGCCACCAAGACCCCTGATTGCAAAGCTCCTGAACTACAGGGACAGGGAGGTGATCCTGGCGTTCTCAAGGCAAGGAGGGCTAATAGAGAGGTGCTCGGACAGAATAGCGGTGTACCCTGACTACACTATTAAAGTACAGAAGCAAAGAGCAGCCTTTGGTCCCACTAAAGAAAAGCTGTGACAGGCAAGCATGAAATATATGCTGATATTCCCAGCCAAGCTAAATGTACTCCACAATGGCACCTCACACTTTTTTGACAATACTAGTGGGGCACAGGCGTGGATGTACTCGATCTGAGTGCCTCTGCTACACGATAGACAAGAAGCTGCCTCTTGAGACAGGCTGAAGTCGACCATGGACTCAGCTCCAGGAACGATCGATGCAGGACATGAGACACTGCCAAGTGGTGGGAGGAGACTGCTGCAAGCTGTGAGAAATTGGGGAACAACAACTAGCGGCTGGGAGAATTGCAAAGTAAGCAGGGAAAATTGGGAGCTTTGCACGACCTGCCAACCCTGTTAGATCCCTGTTAGAGTGCAGCTACGCAGCACTCGGCTGCTGCGTGTGGAACTGGTGGGAGGAGTGTGGGACACCGTCAGCGCAAGAAGCTGCTGAGCCTGAATGGACTGTGAACAACTGGGCACCAGTTGGCATGTTGGGAAGTTGGGGGAATTTTATGTTAAATTGAATTGCACGCTGGGCTGCCCCACCTTGGGGGGAACCGGGGAGGGAAGTGAGGTAAAAGCACGACTAGCTGGGCGGCGGGAGGAGGACAAAAAGCGCACCCTGTTGGGGAGCAGACCCATGCAGGTGGGGAGGAAGGGAGGAGTGGACTGAGAAGAGCGATTGGGACGCCTCTGCAAAAAGATGCCAAAGTGGGAAAATGAGTGGGATTAAGATTGCTTCCTGGAATGTGAGGGGGCTTAGCAGCTATATCAAGAGGAATAGGGTACATACTTTTTTGGGGAACAAAGGGATGCAAGTTGCACTCCTACAGGAGACGCACTTAACTGCTGCCAAACAATCCATGGTCGAACAGAAGTGGTGGGATAAGTTAGGGACGCAACATATTCAGCATATGCAAGGGGCACCTTCATCTGGGTAGCCCCCACGGTCCCCTTTAAGCTACTGGAGTGTAAGTGTGACGACGAGGGTCAGTTGACGGTTGTACACAGGCTTCTGCAACAAAGAGTAATCTGCATAATCAACACATATGCACCCAACCATGACACCACCGCCTTCTTTAAGTCGATGGACCCTCGGCTATCCACATATAGAGGAGCTTTATGGCTGTGGGGGGCGACTTCAATTGCACCCTGGACCCAACACTAGTTAGATCAGATGGGAGAAGTAGGAGGAGGGCACTGGCTGCCAAAGTATTGGTAGACCTGATGAGGGAGATGAAATTGCAGGAGGTGTGGAGACAGCTGGATGGAGATAGGAGAGTGTACTCCTACTACTCAAGCCCACATGTATTACACACACGCATATGCTATATGCGCACTGGCTCTGAAGCACTGGGGAATTCGCAGCAGCGGAATACAGAGCTAGGGTACTCTCGGGCCATGCACTGCTGCTTGTGACATGGCAGAACATTGAAAACAGAGCCTCCATCCTGACGTGGCGATTAAGAGCAGAGGCATTGCTTAATGAGCACTCCAGGGAACATCTGGGGGGAAGATAGAGGACTTTTTTATGATCAACAGGGGCAGCATGAGCAGCGCATGCACCATGCCATATCATATCATATCATTAGAGGGAAATTTGACGTATGAAACCAAGTGAACACACCAACTTAAACACTGGCACATACTAACACCGAAGGAACACCATTATGGGATACTAACACCAAGAAACATTTGCCTTGAGGATGACCTAGTGTCAGAACATGTGTCGGCTGTGTTCAAGAATACCAATAAATGGTTCCAGCACAAGAGACTCCTAGCACATTTTCAATTAGCGCACAGGCGCATTTATATCAGAGTGGTTAAGCGCAAGTCATCAACACAAACGTTTTGTCTGGTCCTACGGATGTTTGCGCGATCTGACCTTCCCCCATGAAGCTTAGGTCACAGAAGACTAGGCATACAGGCCAGTGCAGGCGACTGGGCAGGGGTGGAAACAGATGGGGATGGGGATATAGAGGGTGGGCGGGTGGGCCAGGGTGTGCAGCATGCACAGTTGGAAGTTTGTTTACCGGTTAGGGTTTAGGGGGGTGTGGGAACGCAGAGTGTGAGGGGGCTCAGGGGAAAAGGACTGTCACTAGGAAGTATATGGCATGCAAGAGGACTTGTAGTGAATTGAACACTATAACAGATGGGCAGAGCCGCTCTGATGTGTAAATGTGAAAACCTTTCTCCTTGCCATTCTGAGCAGTCTGTTGGGTGTATTGTTGAAATATCAATAAAACATTTCTTTTTTTAAAAAGGACGATCACCTTGGGTACAGCCCATTGAACAACGTCACACCCTGACCTTCCCTAACCCCACCCCCCTTCCAAACCAATTCCTAGAGAATAGACCAATGTATTATTGTAGTACTTGGGATACAACCATAATAGAAAAAACCTGGATGAAGAAGAGCACAGAAGACATGAAGATTACTGACTGTGCTAGTACTGGTACGAGGTGGCCCTGAGGAGGTATAGAGATCAAGGTATTAAAAGAAACAAAGGACTTCAACAATCCACCAGAGCGGGCCTGGCAACCATGTATATGAAGAGACGATGGACTAAAGAACTTGTCAAACACCGCTGGAGACGCAGCAGAGGCAGAGACAGTCCTGTGCGGTAGTTTCGAACCTGAACGGCAGACCCAAGGAAGAAAAGAATAGGGGATGCGGGCGTACAGCTGAGAGAGTCTTCCTGGGTTCTGGCTGGACTGGGCCCAGGCACAAGCATGAGGCGAAACAGAGCAGAGCAGAGTGCACGCGAGACCCAGCGGTGCAGCGGGAGCGGAGGAGAGCAGGATGAAGAGCCAGAGAGATGAACCTCAGTCCCAGGAAGCCCCAGCGGCGTACCAAAGCCCTAGTGAAGGTAACGCATGGTATGATAGACACAAAGGGGACATGTGGGTGCAAGCGAGGCAGCTCAGGTGATTCGCCTTCGGCTCATGTGCAGCGATACGGCTTTTGGCCCTAAGAAGGGTCAGTTGTATGTCCAAACTAATCTTCCTTGTAGCAGTGGCAGAGATGAGCCCACTGACCACCAGAGGCGGGTCAGGGACCCCAATATAAGTGAAGCAATCATCCAGGGACATCTTCCTCATAGCAGTGGCAGTGTTACTGGTATAATTTACTGATAACTGTAACCTCAAATTAGGTTCAAGGGATCTTTATTAAACACCCAATTGAGTAGGTTTGGAGGTCTTACCTGAGCAGACTGACAATTTCAATGGGAAGCAAATGTTGAACTCAAGAATCTCCCCAACCAACGCGCCACTCTCTTACCCGGTAGAAAAACCCAGAGCGAAAAGTGCACGCCAGTCAGGGAAACCCTCTGGGGAAGAAAACCCTGGTCGAGCGCAGGATTCGATGATTGGAGTGTGGCTCGCAGGCTGATGTCGCCAATACAACGTGGTGTTGAGTGTTGGATGGCTTCTTCTGGAGAGGGAGAAAATAAGAAGCGAAGTGATGAATAGCAGAAATACAGAAAGGGAAATGGAAAACAGGTAAGAGACTCTTTCCCCTAACATCTTAACCAGCCGGATTGGAAATACCAGGAGAGAAGCCGAGGAAACGGGACACAGAGAGAGCGACTGGAATACACGTCTGTCAGAAGGAAGTAAAAGTGAGTGAGCTCATCGAATCAAAATCCCACAAATACTCAGAGAAAAGTTCATAAAGGGACTTGGACGGGAGTTAAATATTACCCGGAAGACAGTAGCTCGAGAACCCAAAGGCGGCGTTTCAGTACGAGGCGCAAGATGATTCCGGGGGGTTTGTGTGTACAAAGAATGCTGAGTAGAGAATCTGGAAAGTTAAGATGAGACGGGTTAGTAATGGTCAGAGGTAGGAGGTTTCTGCTAAGGATTGGAATTGCCTAGTTGCGAACTCACGGAGCATTCGCTAGAACAGTAGCGGCGCGAAGAGCTGGAAATCTCTGCGTCATATGAGGAGTCACGTGAGCGGCACGCTGTACCTCTGGCGAACGTGAAAGGACTGGAACGGTGATCGCAGAACAGTTCGCACTGCGATCCGCCATCTTGAAGGTACCACTCCGAATGGAGCCACAGAGCCGGCTTCTGGACCAAAGAGACCAGCGCTTCGTGAGTGTAACAGTATGCCCCCTTCTCCTGGGAGGCGACCCCGGCTTCCCAGGATGTAACCTAAAGAAACGTCGGACCAGTCGGGGAGCATGAACTCCTGAGGCTGGCTCCCAAGTTCTTTCTGCAGGAGAGTACCCCTTCCAGTCCACCAAGAACTGTAGTTTCCCCCTCCGATAACGGGAGTCGCAGATACTGGCGACTTCATATTCTGGGCCAGCATCGGTCGAGACAGGAGGAGGAGGGGTACGGTCTGACCGATGAAATCGATCTTGTACTGTTAACCTTATCTGGGAGAGGTGAAAAACATGATGAATTCGAGACCATGACGAGGGCAAATCGAGCTTGACTGCTGCAGAACCTACCATCGATAGGATCTTGAAGGGACCGAAGAACCTAGGGGATAGTTTAGAAGGGACCAAGTGCCGGGGAAGAAAGCGAGAAGCCAACCAAACCGTATCTCCCGGGTTTAATGGTGGGACGTCCTGGCGATGTTGTCAGAAATCTGTTTGGCTCTATCTTGAGCAGCTCGTAAAGAGACTTTAGCCAATTTATGTCCTTCTTGTATTTCGGAAATGAGGCCATCCACTCCTGGACAGGGGATAAAGTAACAGAAGGCACAAAGGACGGATGAAATCCATAAGTACAATGCAAAGGGCTAGTGTGACGGGCAGTATGAAGGGCATTGTTGTATGCAAATTCGGCAAAGGGCAACAAGTCCAACCAATTGTCTTGGGCAGCTGATACGAAACACCGTAGATAGGTCTCCAGGGTTTGGTTAAGGCGTTCCGTCTGTCCGTTCGTCTGTGGGTGGAACCCTGAGCTGAGAGCCCGCTTGACTCCCAAGACCTGGCAAACCTTTTCCCAAACCTTGGAGGTGTATTGAGGGCCCCGATCGGAGACCACTGTGTCCGGTAAGCCATGTCTGGAGAAGATTTCCGAAAGAAAAATCTCAGACATTTCCCCAGCCCCCGGCAGTTTTCTCAAGGGAGTAAAATGTGCCAATTTTGTTAGATAATCTATGGTGACCATTATGGTGGTCTTGTGTGAGGGAGGAAGATCTACTATAAAATCGGTAGAGATCACCTGCCAAGGTTTCTCAGGAATCGGCATCCGGGTGAGCAGCCCCAAAGGTGGGGTCCTGGGATTCTTAGATTGGGAGCGAACGATGCAGGCCGCTACATAATCCTGTACATCATTGCGGACTTCTGGCCACCAAAAATGTCTTTGCACTAGGTCTAAAGTGCCTTGAACGCCTCGATTCCCAGTGGCTCGAGAGTCGTGACACATTCGTAATACTCCACGTTGAAGTCCTAACGTAGGAACAAAGACTCGTGATTTGTGAAAGAAAAAAGAATCGTTCTGGCTAAGATGGTAAGTACTGGCTATCTTTTTGCAGGTGTCTAGATTAGTGACAGACGCAGTCCTCAATTCACTTAAGAAGTCGGTGATGACAGCAATGAACCTTGCTCTGGGAAACAATTGTTCAGAGCTGAATTGGGAGACAGGAGCGTCCTTACGAGAGAGAGCATCCGCCCTCTGGTTTTGTTTTCCTGGAAGTATGGTGAATTCGATCCGGCATGGAAGGAAGAAATATGCCCAGCGTGCTTGTCGACTATTGGTTGTATGTGCATTCTGTAGGACCTTGAGATTTTGATGATCTGTACGTACGACTACAGGAAAAGGTGAACCAAGTAACAAGTGTCTCCACTCCTCAAACGTCCTTTTTATAGCCAGAAATCTTTTTTCGAGCACTGAATAGTTCTGTTCCGAGGCATTGAAGGTTTTAGAAAGATATGCAACTGGTGTTTCATCTCCTTGGTCGGTTTGTTGAAGTAATACTGCGCCTAGTGCATGATGAGATGCATCAGTTTCCACGAAAAACTGCTTATTCTGGTCGGGGGTTATCAAACAGGATGCAGAAGTGAACAAGGATTTAAGAGTCTGAAATGCGGATTCGGTGGATTTGTCCCATACAAACGGAATTCCCTTTTTTAACAGTCGAGTAAGGGGCAGAATGATATCTGAAAAGTTAGGGATGAATTTTCTGTATAAATTAGCGAAACCTAAAAAACGTTGGATCTCTTTAACGTTAGAAGGGATAGGCCATTCAACCACTGCGGAGACCTTTTTAGGATCCATGGAAATGCCTTGGGCTGACATCACAAACCTGAGATAGGTTACCTGTCTTTGGTGAAATTCGCATTTGAATGCTTTACAGTACAGCTGATTTGACTGCAGTCGTTCGAGTACGGTTTTTACATGTATCAGGTGTTCTTCTTGAGAGGAGGAGTATACTAAGATGTCATCTAAGTAGATGATAACAAAATGGAATAGAATATCCGCGAATAGATAGTCCATGAAATGCTGGAACACGGCAGGTGCGTTCACCAATCCAAAAGGCATGACGTGATATTCAAAATGCCCGAATGGGGTTTGAAATGCCGTCTTCCATTTGTCTCCAGGGGCAATGCGGATGAGATGGTAAGCTCCACGAAGGTCCAACTTAGTATAAAAGGAAGCTCCTCGAACTGCCTCCAGGATGTCTGGGATTAATGGCATAGGGTATTTGTCTGCCACTGTGATCTTGTTAAGACCTCTGTAGTCAATACAAGGTCGAAGTTCATTTGTCTCCTTTTTTGGGATGAAGAAGAGTGAATCTCCGGAGGGGGAAACCGACTCGGTAATGAGTCCATTCTTTAAATTATGAGTAGAGAATCTGGAAAGTTAAGAGGAGACGGGTTAGTAATGGTCAGAGGTAGGAGGTTTCTGCTAAGGATTGGAATTGCCTAGTTGCGAACTCACAGAGCATTCGCTAGAACAGTAGCGACGCGAAGAGCTGGAAGTCTCTGTGTCATATGAGGAGTCACGTGAGCGGCACGCTGTACCTCTGACGAACGTGAAAGGACTGGAACGGTTGATCGCAGAACCGTTCGCACTGCGATCCGCCATCCTGAAGGTACCACTCCGAATGGAGCCACAGAGCTGGCTTCTGGACCAAAGAGACCAGCGCTTTGTGCGTGTAACAGGCAGGGAAAAGCCCACTGACCACCAGAGAGGGGTCTGGAACCCCAATATAAGTGAAGTAAGCATCCACACACATCCTCCTTGTAGCAGTGGCAGAGATAAACCACCTGGTCACCAGAGAAGAGTTTGGGACCCCAACATAAGTAAACTTAGTACCCGAGGAATCCTTCCTCATAGCAATGGCAGGGATAAGTCCACTGACCATCAGAGACGGGTCTAGGACCCCAACGCCAGTGAAACAGACATCCAAGGAAATGTTGCTCATTGGTGTGGCAGGGTAAGCCCACTGAAACCCAGAAACGGATTTAGGACTTTGCTAATACCAGGAGAGAGTGACAACATAAACACCATGTTCTAAAGATACAGAAAAACTCTCTAACGCCAGGAGAATGGAGTCATTCTCTTGGTGAAGAAACAAAAGCCTTTTGAATATACTCAAGAGATGCCAGGGGAAGGGAGTAATTCCCCCTGGCCTTGTTGTGAACTATATTGGATTGTTCAGACCAATACCAGGAGAAGGGAGAACATCTGGTAAGTGCGGGTGGGAGGGGGTCTCTGGTTTAGGGGATCCCTTGGAAATGTTGAGTTCAAATCGAATGGAATGATGATCAGACCATGGGATAGGGGAGATGACTTTGACAATGAGAGGGCAGTTATGGTGGGCCACCAAGACAAGGGTGAAAGCTGGGCAGAACGCTTTGCTAAGCCAAGATTCACTAATAATCAGTAGATCAAGGTTATAAATCATGATTAGGTCATGAACATCTAAGGCATGAGCTGGAAGGGAACAGGCATTGATGAAGGCACAGCTGAGAGAGGGATGGAGGGTTGTGGTAGAACCTTGATTGACACCAGTCACATGAACATCAGATATGGCTATATCAGAACTAACAGGCACAACAGATATGGTGGCACCTTCATTCAGAGCAATCACAGGTACAGCACATGTGGCAATATCCGACACGCCTGGTATAGCTATTCCTTGATTCAAAGCAGTCACAGGCATAGAACATGTGGCAATATCAAGATTAACAGGCTCAGCAGGTATGGCAATGTCTTGATTCAAAGCAGACATAGGCATAGCACATGTGGCAATATCAGGATTAACAGCCTCAGCAGGTATGGCAACGCCTTGATTCAAAGCAGACACAGGCATAGGACAAGTGGCAATATCAAGATTAACGGGCTCAGCAGGTATGGCAATCCCTTGATTCAAAGCAGAAACAGGCATAGCACATGTGGCAATATCAGGATTAACCAGCTCAGCAGGTATGGCAATGCCTTGATTCAAAGCAGACACAGGCATAGGACAAGTGGCAATATCAAGATTAACGGGCTCAGCAGGTATGGCAATGCCTTGATTCAAAGCAGAAACAGGCATAGCACATGTGGCAATATCAGGATTAACCAGCTCAGCAGGTATGGCAATGCCTTAATTCATAACATTCACAGACACAGTACATGTGGCAATATCAGGATTGACAAGCTCAACAGGTGTGGTGACGCCATGATTTAAGGCAGTTCCAGGCATAACACAAGTGGATATGTCAGGATTCACAGGCATAATATGTATGGTTTCATCATGATTCGAAAGTAACAGTGGTGGCAACAGTAAGTGGCTACATCACGGCACAGATACTGACTTCCTGGGAGGTGACTACAGTAGGCATGGGGCAAGTTCTCCTAATTCCGGAGCGAAGGGCAGGCACTCGTGCAGACAGAGGACCCCTCTCTGTAATTGCATGATCCCTCACAGTCGGTAATGGTGCCGGGTGCTCATCAGAGGGGGTTGGGCATCGGGTGCGGGCTAATATAGTGTGCATTGGACTAATGGCATGGGTGCGCCTACTAACAGATGATAGTGTTCTGTGCATCCGCACATGGGTGGCACCAGGATAAGTGAAGCGTCCAGGGACTTTAATCCTGGTGGGATGGGGTAGCAGTACCTGTCGTGCATTCAATGGGTACATGAATCTAGACCTCAATCTCTCGTTCCTGGTGAAAATGGACGGCATATGGGAAGAGAGAGGGGCATAGAGGGTTCGTGATCGAAGGCGTGTGGATCTGTCCGTGAGATGGGCTGCCATACGTGCTATGGGAAAAGCAGGGGTGCCGACAGGAAAGGATGCAGCACTCTTCTTAGAGGGCGACCGCTTATCTCCAAGCAGCAGAGAGCTGCAGAGGCCTTGTCTAACGGCCTTCTCTTGCCGGCTTTGCCTACCGGTCTCCCTCCTATCCCATTAAGGCTGGAGGGGAGGAGCGGCCAGGCTGGGCAGCCTGATCTCTACCCGGGCCAGCGGCGGTGACGCTCAGGGGTGATCCTCTTATGTTGGTGGTTGTCGGCCATCTTACGGTCGTTCAGCACCGCATGGCACACTGCAGGCGAATTAGATGAAACAGATGCTAGGGCACACTCTGGTGTGCCTCGCGTCTTCATCAGTGCACCTTTCTTCATGCTCATGTCGGTCTCTCGCAGCGGAGCTGCAGAGAGCAGTCGAGGCCTTGTCTCACAGCCTTCTCTCGCCGGCTTCTATGGCTGTAGTCATGTCCAGGACATATCTATTCTGGCATATCATCAGTCTTATGGCTCTGAGCTCTTCTTTGATTGTGTTGAATCCCTTTATGGTAGTGCTGATTGTCTGCAGGAGCTCCCATCAGGTTATCTGTAACCATTTGGCATTCGCCATCGTCTGGATCCTAGGTATGGAGATTGTCGTTAATATTGCTGAAGTCTGACTGAACAAGCTGTGTTCATTTGGAATAGCATCAAAAGCTTCTATTGATTTAGCTGAGAAGTACTTCTCCCTCTTTGTTCGATTGAGATATCCAAGTGATCTCTTCTTCCTTAGATAAACATCAGCTTTTGGAAACTCTCAAATGTTCAAGTTGCTTTTTGGAATCACTCATGGTGGAACATGAATAATCACTATGGAACACAGTCCTCCCCAGTCTTTGGGTAGCTTCATATAAGCTCTGGATCCGCAGGCCCAGTAGTGGTCCATTATCACTAATATCTCATCCTTCATTCCTGGTACATCGAAGATTCGACCGCACTGTTGATTCTCTCTAACTCTTCTTGTGCCATTGTGCCATTGTTTCTGAAGCACAGTTCTGCACTTTCCAGAGGCACTATCTGCACTGGGCCTCCTCTATCTTCAACCCATGTCAATATCTTGCCAAGCCTTGACCAGAGAGGTTTGCATCCCTTCTCCACACATTCTATAACTGGTTTGTGATGTCCTGTCACTGCCACTGATCTGCATACAACTATGCCTTCTTCCCATCCATCTGGTGAAAGTATTTTTCCCCAGATTTGCATCTGACCTCTCTCCTTGCATCTTCGGATTTCTTCATCATGTTTTCCTTGGCAGTTGAGCTTTTTGTTTATCTCCCATCTGATTCCTGCTCCCTTCATTCCAGGCTGTTCATATCTTATCACATGATCACTTGTGTCTGGTCTTGCTCTTGTCTTCAAATCTTGAACATAATCATCTTCTTCTGGTGCTGAACATTCTGTCACCCATACCAAGGATGCTGTTCGACCCTGGAGTTCACCTCTCATATGGCAAAGTGCAAGGTGCGTCAGGCAATGAGCCATCCGGACATCTATTCCTATAGCTATGAATATCTAATTCCCCATGGCATAGGGTAGGAGAGCACAAACATAGCAACTCTCCTCAGAGGTTCTTTTTCCCACCTCTTTCATGTGCTGGTACATGTTATTCCCCAAATGTGCTGTGCTGACTAGATAATTATTTAACTCCTAATCATTTTCTCTTATTCCTCTCTTGTGCCTTTCTTTCTTAAAGTAAGTGTTTGCAAGATATTAATGCACTATATCAGTAAACATTATTCCTAGATAGGGCTAATTAAGAGTACCGGTCAGAGAAGTAGGTGAATTTGCACGTGCCATTGGTGTGGGGATCATCACATATGGTATTGGCCTTTGTGTGACAGATATGTCTGTAAGTGTCACTGATGTGGGGAGGATCACAGGGACTGCTGCTTTCTTTGGAACAATAAAGTAAACAATGTGTACCAAAAGAATCAAGAAAACAATGATTAATGCTGTGCATGCACATATGATACACCAATACATTAGTCCCCAACATCTGTGATTCCTCATACGTTGTTCAGCTCGTTCACTTCCCACCACTGTGTCGTTATCAGCGTTCCACTTTATACCTGTCTACTACTTATTAAGGAAGGAAAGCACCTCTTGAATCAGGCAAATTTGTTAAATGCTCAGGTAGCAACAAGATCTGCTCAACTATTGCTGAGAGCAATCTCCTTATCGCTGGACCATTTTTAGGACTGTGCAAGAACACATGAATGTCAGTACTTCTCCCCACAAGTGCAGGATATGTCAGAAGAATAAAAATAAAGACAGTAAGCAAGAGCCAATGAATGTTGACATCAGATAGGACCATTTGGGTGTCCAAAAAGAAATGCAGTATGGAATGAGTCGGGAAACTGCCACGTGTTGTCGTTTAGGCATAATCAGAATACATCAGCAACTTTCTAATGTCCATTTTCAATAGATTCCTGTGGCTTAAGCAACGAGATTGAATGCCTGCTAAAATATCTATAAGACATGTCCACAACAAGCCACAGTCCAAATGCACACTTGTATTTAATTAATAAGTACTTTCAATGTCCTTCTTCCTTGGTATCAATCGAGTCTGTACGTGCTGAACTACTTCGTGTTGACTTGCTTCCAAATCAACGGTTGGGGGTGTTCCGGTCTCACCAGCATACGGCTTGACGTTGCCCAGATGAATCCATGCCTGTCGTTCTTGGACTTTTACTGCAGAGGGAGTGACGTTCTCCACAACGTATGGTCCACTGAAATGGGACTCGTGCCACTTCCTAGTGAAGTTGCGTACTAACACGGCGTCACCTTAAAAAAGTTTAGGTACTGATGAATGTTTTTCAGGTCCGGTTGCTGAATGGTCTTCATCTGTGTCCTGAGAGCGACACCCCTTGAGCTTGAATTGATATGAAATGACAGAGATACTAGCAGTCATACATGTGAAATACACAAGTAACTCATTTCCTAACATTTCTGCTGTCTTCTGGATATCACTTCTAATCCTTGATGGAGGAGTCAGAGGCATTCTCATTGGCATCCCTGTTACTAGTTCATGAGGTGTGAGGTGGTGATCCGACCCAGGCTGATTCCTTAATGCATATAATGCTAGGGGCAGGCAATAGAGCCATCCCTTCATCAGTGACAATTTTAATTGAGCAATTCTCTCTTTGAGAAGACCGTTGAGTCTCTCACATATTCCATTCACTTGCGGGTGATAAGCAGAAGAAAACGTGTGTTTTATGTTTAATAACAAGCTAATTTGTTCAAATAATTCATTAACAAAATGTGGGTCATTGTCGGAACTCAGCACCTCACATACTCCCCATCTTGGAAATACTTCTTGTACTAAAAACTTTGCTGCGCAAGTGGCATCAGGGTGTGTACATGGACCGGCTTCGATCCATCTCAAAAAGGGACACACCACTACTATCATATACCTATATCCATTACATACTTGCAGCATATCAACATAGTCGATATGTAAATGCTGAAAAGGACCATTTGGTTGAGGATTCACTCCTCTGATTGTTCTCAGTGTATGCCCAGCAGTAAACCTTTGACATACGATACAATTTACTACATAAAATGCAACATGTTCTAACAAATTTGGTACAAACCAATCCTCTGCAAGAGTTGCTGCGAGACTTTCCCTAGTTACATGGGCAGGGTAGTGCAGCTGTTCAAGCGCTACCCTTAATAATGCTACTGACATTACTGGCTCCCCAGTGCTATCTTGCCGCCATCATGCTTCAGAGGGGGATAAGGAGCCTCCCCGTCGCTTCCACAATTCTGGCTCTTCCTGCAGTGCACTGCCTTGAATTTCCATTAACTATGTTTTTGGCAAATGATTAAAACCTTCCTGCATTATCACAGCCATAATTTCCCCCTTTCTTTTATAAGGAGTATCAAAACCCGAGATGTATGAAGAAGTTTCAGCTCTTTTGGCTTCTTCGTCCACGGCTTCATTTCCATGTGAAATAAAATCACGCATTTAACTATTGCAATGTCTGCTGGGATCTGTAGCGCCTTGATAAGCCAGTCCAATAATGCTGTGTGTTGCACTAGAGTGCCGTCAGCTCGGAGGTAGCCCCTCCTTTTCCAGCGTGCTAGCCCTGCGTGTATGGTAGACATCACATAGGCAGAGTCACTGTACACCGTCACTTCCTCCCCTTTGTATTTCTCAAGCGCGATAATAAGCGCCACCAACTCTGCTGCTTGAGCCGACAAATGACATGGCAGCCTTATGCTTGCCACAACTTCAAATTCCCCATTTTCTCTGTGTCTCACTACAGCTGGAATTTCTCCATTATTCTGATCGATTTTTGATGACCCGTCAATAAAGAGAATCTCCCTTCTGGATAGTGCATTTTCCTTTGCACTTGGTATGTCGTCATAAGACTTCATAACTAGCATAGTCATGCACATACACATGCTCATCCTCAGCCATGGGCCCAGATACAAACGTGGCAGGGTTCACTATTCTGCATCTGACTATCTTGATTGCAGGATGTGATATAGCTACCTCATATGCAGATGCCCTCTGAGATGTCAACGTGCTCAACAAACAATGTCATGGCATATCCCATCACTATGTTTGTAGACTTCTCATGGTGAACGTGGCTGCAGGGAAAGTGTCCTCTCATAACTGGATCTAAGATCCCACTGTAGTATGCCAGAGGTTTATACCCCAGTGTGGTCTTCTGTGTACGCACTGCTGTCATAACTGTCCCATTTGTGTGTGAAAACAGGAAGAACTCCTCAGAATAGTTGGGAACTCCTAAAACTGGAGCTGTACAAATTCCTTTCTTTAATTCTTCACACCCCTCCTCCATTTCCTCAGTCCATTCTATTTTATCCTTGTTTACCTGTGCCTTTTTTAGAGCCTGCAAAAGTGGTTTTGTATATGAACTATGATCAAATACCCATGCTCTAACATAGTTGCACAGTCCAAGGAACTGCTGCATTTGCTTTATCGTGTGCGGTTTTGCTGTTTTCATAATTGCCTCAGCTCTTTCAGGTGTGACTCGTGTGAAATCAACTGTACAACACCTTTTCTTGGAAATATTGCAGTTTCTCTTTGTCTACCTTATAACCCTTGTCTGCTAGGATAATCATCAACTGAATCAAGTCTTGCCTATGTACTGCAGCACAACACCTTTCAAATTAATATTGCCTAGGTCCATCTGGAGGACCCTATTAAAGATTGATGGAGACTCACAGTACCCTTGGGACAAACTAGTGCTTTTCAGCTTAGTCTGACGGACTGTAAATGAAGTCAGATCTTGGGAGTCCTTATGCAACGGGATCGAGAAAAACTGATTTTTCAAGTCAACCACTGTGAAATATCATGCTTCAACAGGGATACTACATAATATCGTTGCAGGATTCGGAACTAGAGGAAACTCTGCCTCTACAATCTTGGGTAATTGGTCTCATGTCCTGAATTAAACGCCACGACCCGCCTTTAAATTTTTTCACAGGGTACACAGCAGTATTGCACAGTGACTCTGATGTCACTAAGATACCCTGTTCCATGAATGCGGAATTAGTCTTAAAAAAACCTTCATCTGCCTCTCGAGATGTAGGATACTGTCTTGCTTGAGGTAAAATTGCTCGTGGCTTCAGTTTAATCTTAACTTCTCGTACCCCCTTCAATAGGCCTACGTCATAGGGGCTGGTAGTCCATAACAAGGCTAGCACTTTTTCTAGGTCCTCGTCAAAATATGGTGGACGCTGCCATACTATCATCATTCACTGTGGGACCTATCTTTTCTCTATTTTGATCCAACAGGTAATATTCATCTCAAATATTACTTCATCATTAGGCTGGATCATCTTTAAACATATCCTCATCTGTGACGCCAGTCAATCTATACCCTTCCCCAATGGCAATCACTGTTCTCCATGGACTGCTCTCATCAAATCCTTCGTGCACAGCTAATTCCCCCCTCTTCGTCCATAGGTATCTGTGGCCTGAATAAAAACTCATCAGGTATTCTCATACTCTTTGCCACTAAGCCGGGTACCCATGTTAACAGAATGCGTATCCCATAAAGACAAACTTTAGGTTCCACTGGCACTCCCCATAGGGCCGCCATGTAGCCTGTAAAAGCCATTATAAATTCACCCACGCTTAGTGTATCCCTGGAGTAGAACACACTATACCATCATCAGCAAAATAAATCGTCATATTAAGCTTCGTCATTAAATCTCGTCCCAGAATATTAACTGGCGTCTGCCGTGAATACAATGGAACAGACATGTGACATTTTCCTATTGAGACTGGTAATTCATCAGTGAAAGGAACTCTGCTAGTAGCTCCAGAGAAACCTTGCACATTCATGGCATTTCCCAACTTTGGATATTTGCCCTCACGTATACATGAGCGAGTTGCACCAGTGTCTGCTAAAAGAGAAAAAGATCTGCCTCCTATTGATACATCAACCCTCGGTTCCTCTTGAGGATCTGGTGTCCACGATACTACTGAACACATCAAGTTGCCCTGTGAGTTGTTCTATTGTGGATATATACTCATCTCTGTCCCTGTGAAAGGACTTCCTCCCACCACAGTGACACCCCATATTAACTGTCCTGTGTACACGCTCTGTTTAACTGCATGGGTGCATGCTGTGACTGTCCTTATAGTGGATTCAAAGGTGTTTGCGGTGGTTGCTGTGCCTGCTGCATTTATTGGCACCTGCTGCATTTGCGGTGCGTGTGCTTGATACAAAGTCTGATCATGGGCAAACCTGTTTCTAGGTTGTGGGCTATATGCTGGAGGATAAGCTGACCCCCCTCTTGAAAATTGTCCATTCTGTACATACACTTGACTTCCACAGATGCGTGCAACATGGCCTGTCATGCCACACGTCCAACATATAGCAGGCGCTCTTCTAATCTACCCTCCTTGCACAAATCCTCCTTGTATATTCTGATTATCATTCTGCATATTCTGAAAGCCACTTTGATTATTTTGAAAACCACCTCTCCCTCTGAAGCCCATTCCTCGGCCTCTCGCCATGAACCCATTTCCTCCTTGGTCAACTGGCATTGTTTATTTGCCTGTGATGTACCTGCTACTTTCTGCTGCATTTTCAGCCCTTCTCCGCATATCAATACCGCCCCTTCTATGGCGTATTTTGACAACTTCTTCTGAAGTTAGCTTCCTCCAGCTTCCTAGCTTCTTCTTTCTTGTTATTATTCTCGTGCAAAAGTCGTCAATGGTGCACTATGGTCAACTGTATCTCCACCCAAGGCCTGACCTCCATTCCCACTAATTTCTTGAGCTGTCTCTGTACTTGCTCCGGTATTCCCTAACATAAAATGTGGTAAAATACTGCCACTGATTTCCCCCACGGCTGCCGTGTCTCCACTGCTCTTGAATATTTTGAATGTAAGCAAGCGGATCCTCGCCTTCTTGCCTCTTACGTGCCATAATTGCGCCCATATCTGATGTGTCAGGATACAGCACCCTCAGAGCTCTCTAAACATCCGCTCTACAATTATTAAACGGCGCTCAATCATGAGCATATTTTGTGCCGTGATACTTGAATAGCCTGCTCGTGTCCAAATGTCATCAGCCCTTTCCCCAAGAATGGCTGCTAGGAGACCCTTAATGTCCCCTATGGCTAGAGTATTTCCTCCTGCCATTTTCTCTAGGTTCATAAATCTATTTTCCCACCCCAGCCATCAAACTGGGGAGTTTACATCTTAAATTATCTTTATACATCTGTGGCCTTGGGATATACTGTGACCTAGCCCCTGCTTTCTCCAATAAAGGGAACTGCGTGTACCCAAATTCCATTGTTTGTCTATACATAGCCGGTAAAATGGTTCTGGCAATGACCTTAACCTGCCTACATATGGTAGTGATTCTCTTTTCTCACTATGTGATTGTCCTTTAGGGCGGTCGGAATATGCTATGGGATCTGGCATCCTATCCTTAGGTTGTTCTAGATCAGACCATCTTACTTCCTCGTCTGACAGCATGCATCCTTCAGGACCTTCAGCATGCATCCTTTCACGCTCTGAAACACTTGTGTTTTTTATTTATTTTATTTATGTATTTATAGAGCGTCGCAGCCCGCAGCATCAGGGCGCTAACAAAGAGACACAGACAACATAGGGAGAACAGGACATGTATGAGCGTGATATAAATAAAATATCATATCATATATCATATCACATGCCCTTTCTCCCTCCTCCCCACGGAAGGTTTCTCTGTCTACGTCCGACATATCTAGTCTCCAACTAGTATGGCTTTTATCCTTGTTATCCTTATTTAAGGTTAGCCTGTCTAGAGACAAGGCTCTATGCTCTAGACTAAACAGACTTTCTTCTTTGCCTTGTGACCTGGCAACTAGAGATCGGTCTTCTTTTCCCATGCTTCCCAATTCCCTTTTGCCCTCATCTTTTGATAAGCTTTATCGATCCTATCTCTGATGCTTCTTATTTCGGTTTACCCTAGGTGGTCCTGACATTACTCCTTGAGACGGGATAAACTCCTCTATGTTGCCCCATGATATTACTGAACTTGGTTCCATCAGCTCTGCGATCAATGTCATGTGCCATCTGTCTCCTTTTTCGTTCCATTTCTTTGTCTACTACCCTTCGTTTCTACGCTTCCCATCTAACCCTTTCCTCTTCTTGTCTTTTCTCTTCCCTTTGTTCGTTTGCTCTACGTACTTCCTCATCTTTTCGTCTTTGCATTCTTTTATCCCATTATCTCTGAGCTTCTTCCTCTTCTCTCTTCTTTTCTAGCCTGTCTTGTTCATCGACTGCTCTCTGCCTGTTGTCATACATTCTTTGTTCCTCTGACCTTTCCTCCTTTCTTAGCTGCTCTTCCTGATACATCTGTTCTCTCCTTTGTCTATTCTTTCTCCTGTTCTCATCTTCCTTCAGTCTCCATTCTTGTGCCTTGCCCTTTTTTATCTTGCTTGTCTTGATCTTCCCCTTGCCTAACCTCCTCAAGACTTTTCCCATCAAGCTTGAGCAGTATCTGTCCACCCATCCATTATTTTTGTTCGAGCGTAATCTCATCAGCTTTGTACTTTCCTCTTTTCCATCTTTTAATCTCCCGTTCTATGAATGTTGTTATATTCAAACGTTCACCTTTCTCTTCCTTCCCCTGTAAGACTTTAAAGGTCTCTTCCTTTCTTCTAGTCTCTTTTTGACTATCGTCACTCCCATATGCAGGAAGTTCATATATCGGGTTACTATACAAAAAAGGTAGCAGGCGCCCCTCTCTCGAAAGAACAAGGCATGATAACCTGTTCAGTGGTCATTAACCACATTGAGAGTTCGCAGCCATTGCTTTTTGCTCACTGTACCTTCACAGATGGGAAATATCCATTTGCATATCAGTCTTTGTCCCGCCCACAAGGGCAGTCCAGCACCGAAATGCTATGGCAATTCCTCTCTGAACAAGAGTACCATCAGCAACCCCATACACGTGTTTCAGCCTTGTTGGGCATCATCAGTGAGGTGAAGCTGAGCCTCTCTAAGCACAGTGAGCAGGGAGTCCACGTCTGGTTGCCCCCAGGTAACCTAGGGTGACCAACCCCAAGTTCCTTTCAAAAATACAAAAAAGGTAGCAGGCGCCCCTCTCTCGAAAGAACAAGGCATGATAACCTGTTCAGTGGTCATTAACCACATTGAGAGTTCGCAGCCATTGCTTTTTGCTCACTGTACCTTCACAGATGGGAAATATCCATTTGCATATCAGTCTTTGTCCCGCCCACAAGGGCAGTCCAGCACCGAAATGCTATGGCAATTCCTCTCTGAACAAGAGTACCATCAGCAACCCCATACACGTGTTTCAGCCTTGTTGAGCATCATCAGTGAGGTGAAGCTGAGCCTCTCTAAGCACAGTGAGCAGGGAGTCCACGTCTGGTTGCCCCCAGGTAACCTAGGGTGACCAACCCCAAGTTCCTTTCAAAAATACAAAAAAGGTAGCAGGCGCCCCTCTCTCGAAAGAACAAGGCATGATAACCTGTTCAGTGGTCATTAACCACATTGAGAGTTCGCAGCCATTGCTTTTTGCTCACTGTGCCTTCACAGATGGGAAATATCCATTTGCATATCAGTCTTTGTCCCGCCCACAAGGGCAGTCCAGCACCGAAATGCTATGGCAATTCCTCTCTGAACAAGAGTACCATCAGCAACCCCATACACGTGTTTCAGCCTTGTTGGGCATCATCAGTGAGGTGAAGCTGAGCCTCTCTAAGCACATTGAGCAGGGAGTCCACGTCTGCTTGCCCCAGGTAACTTAGGGTGACCAACCCCAAGTTCCTTTCAAAAATACAAAAAAGGTAGCAGGCGCCCCTCTCTCGAAAGAACAAGGCATGATAACCTGTTCAGTGGTCATTAACCACATTGAGAGTTCGCAGCCATTGCTTTTTGCTCACTGTACCTTCACAGATGGGAAATATCCATTTGCATATCGGTCTTTGTCCCGCCCACAAGGGCAGTCCAGCACCGAAATGCTATGGCAATTCCTCTCTGAACAAGAGTACCATCAGCAACCCCATACATGTGTTTCAGCCTTGTTGGGCATCATCAGTGAGGTGAAGCTGAGCCTCTCTAAGCACAGTGAGCAGGGAGTCCACGTCTGGTTGCCCCCCGAGAGAGGGGCGCCCGCTACCTTTGCAAACTAAATTTCAAGGAACCTGGGATTGGTAACCCTAGGTTTCCTGGGGGCAACCAGACGTGGTCTCCCTCTCACTGTGCTTAGAGAGGCATCAGCTTCACCTCACTGATGATCCCCAACAAGGGTGAAACACGTGTATGGGGTTGCTGGTGGTACTCTCGTTCAGGTTGGAATTGCCATTGCATTTCGGTGCTGGACTGCCCCTGGGCAGGACAAAGACTGATATGCAAATGGATATTTCCCATCTGTGAAAGGCACAGTGAGTAAAAGCAGTGGCTGCGAACTCTCAAGTGGTTAATAACCACTGAACAGGTTATCAGGCCTTGTTCTGTCGAGAGAGGGGCGCCCGCTACCTTTGCAAACTAAATTTCAAGGAACCTGGGATTGGTAACCCTAGGTTTCCTGGGGGCAACCAGACGTGGTCTCCCTCTCACTGTGCTTAGAGAGGCATCAGCTTCACCTCACTGATGATCCCCAACAAGGGTGAAACACGTGTATGGGGTTGCTGGTGGTACTCTCGTTCAGGTTGGAATTGCCATTGCATTTCGGTGCTGGACTGCCCCTGGGCAGGACAAAGACTGATATGCAAATGGATATTTCCCATCTGTGAAAGGCACAGTGAGTAAAAGCAGTGGCTGCGAACTCTCAAGTGGTTAATAACCACTGAACAGGTTATCAGGCCTTGTTCTGTCGAGAGAGGGGCGCCCGCTACCTTTGCAAACTAAATTTCAAGGAACCTGGGATTGGTAACCCTAGGTTTCCTGGGGGCAACCAGACGTGGTCTCCCTCTCACTGTGCTTAGAGAGGCATCAGCTTCACCTCACTGATGATCCCCAACAAGGGTGAAACACGTGTATGGGGTTGCTGGTGGTACTCTCGTTCAGGTTGGAATTGCCATTGCATTTCTGTGCTGGACTGCCCCTGGGCAGGACAAAGACTGATATGCAAATGGATATTTCCCATCTGTGAAAGGCACAGTGAGTAAAAGCAGTGGCTGCGAACTCTCAAGTGGTTAATAACCACTGAACAGGTTATCAGGCCTTGTTCTGTCGAGAGAGGGGCGCCCGCTACCTTTGCAAACTAAATTTCAAGGAACCTGGGATTGGTAACCCTAGGTTTCCTGGGGGCAACCAGACGTGGTCTCCCTCTCACTGTGCTTAGAGAGGCATCAGCTTCACCTCACTGATGATCCCCAACAAGGGTGAAACACGTGTATGGGGTTGCTGGTGGTACTCTCGTTCAGGTTGGAATTGCCATTGCATTTCGGTGCTGGACTGCCCCTGGGCAGGACAAAGACTGATATGCAAATGGATATTTCCCATCTGTGAAAGGCACAGTGAGTAAAAGCAGTGGCTGCGAACTCTCAAGTGGTTAATAACCACTGAACAGGTTATCAGGCCTTGTTCTGTCGAGAGAGGGGCACCCGCTAGCTTTGCAAACTAAATTTCAAGGAACCTGGGATTGGTAACCCTAGGTTTCCTGGGGGCAACCAGACGTGGTCTCCCTCTCACTGTGCTTAGAGAGGCATCAGCTTCACCTCACTGATGATCCCCAACAAGGGTGAAACACGTGTATGGGGTTGCTGGTGGTACTCTCGTTCAGGTTGGAATTGCCATTGCATTTCGGTGCTGGACTGCCCCTGGGCAGGACAAAGACTGATATGCAAATGGATATTTCCCATCTGTGAAAGGCACAGTGAGTAAAAGCAGTGGCTGCGAACTCTCAAGTGGTTAATAACCACTGAACAGGTTATCAGGCCTTGTTCTGTCGAGAGAGGGGCGCCCGCTACCTTTGCAAACTAAATTTCAAGGAACCTGGGATTGGTAACCCTAGGTTTCCTGGGGGCAACCAGACGTGGTCTCCCTCTCACTGTGCTTAGAGAGGCATCAGCTTCACCTCACTGATGATCCCCAACAAGGGTGAAACACGTGTATGGGGTTGCTGGTGGTACTCTCGTTCAGGTTGGAATTGCCATTGCATTTCGGTGCTGGACTGCCCCTGGGCAGGACAAAGACTGATATGCAAATGGATATTTCCCATCTGTGAAAGGCACAGTGAGTAAAAGCAGTGGCTGCGAACTCTCAAGTGGTTAACAACCACTGAACAGGTTATCAGGCCTTGTTCTGTCGAGAGAGGGGCACCCGCTACCTTTGCAAACTAAATTTCAAGGAACCTGGGATTGGTAACCCTAGGTCTCCTGGGGGCAACCAGACGTGGTCTCCCTCTCACTGTGCTTAGAGAGGCATCAGCTTCACCTCACTGATGATCCCCAACAAGGGTGAAACAGGTGTATGGGGTTGCTGGTGGTACTCTCGTTCAGGTTGGAATTGCCATTGCATTTCGGTGCTGGACTGCCCCTGGGCAGGACAAAGACTGATATGCAAATGGATATTTCCCATCTGTGAAAGGCACAGTGAGTAAAAGCAGTGGCTGCGAACTCTCAAGTGGTTAATAACCACTGAACAGGTTATCAGGCCTTGTTCTGTCGAGAGAGGGGCGCCCGCTACCTTTGCAAACTAAATTTCAAGGAACCTGGGATTGGTAACCCTAGGTTTCCTGGGGGCAACCAGACGTGGTCTCCCTCTCACTGTGCTTAGAGAGGCATCAGCTTCACCTCACTGATGATCCCCAACAAGGGTGAAACACGTGTATGGGGTTGCTGGTGGTACTCTCGTTCAGGTTGGAATTGCCATTGCATTTCGGTGCTGGACTGCCCCTGGGCAGGACAAAGACTGATATGCAAATAGATATTTCCCATCTGTGAAAGGCACAGTGAGTAAAAGCAGTGGCTGCGAACTCTCAAGTGGTTAATAACCACTGAACAGGTTATCAGGCCTTGTTCTGTCGAGAGAGGGGCGCCCGCTACCTTTGCAAACTAAATTTCAAGGAACCTGGGATTGGTAACCCTAGGTTTCCTGGGGGCAACCAGACGTGGTCTCCCTCTCACTGTGCTTAGAGAGGCATCAGCTTCACCTCACTGATGATCCCCAACAAGGGTGAAACACGTGTATGGGGTTGCTGGTGGTACTCTCGTTCAGGTTGGAATTGCCATTGCATTTCGGTGCTGGACTGCCCCTGGGCAGGACAAAGACTGATATGCAAATGGATATTTCCCATCTGTGAAAGGCACAGTGAGTAAAAGCAGTGGCTGCGAACTCTCAAGTGGTTAATAACCACTGAACAGGTTATCAGGCCTTGTTCTGTCGAGAGAGGGGCGCCCGCTACCTTTGCAAACTATCGGGTTACTATACCCTGTCGCCGCTTTCACTTCCCGTAATGGATATAGTCCTGCATCTTCCATACTATTGCCATTTACTTCCGGCGGAGTAAGCGGAGCAAAAGGTTCAACACCTTCCTCCCTGCTCTGGTTAAGCATCCATTCCTCAGGGGGCGGATATTCCCACTCCACATGGTACATTTTCCAGAGCTCTAAAATAGCTAACCTTTTCTCCAATTTATTTCCTGTATACGCTGCATGCAAGTCAGTGGTCATGTGTTGCAACACTGCTTTTGCCAGCGATCCCCCTTGTGGCCACGACATGAACATCTTATCTGCTGTGCTCTTTACTCATTCTGCACTGTACTGTTTGATCTTGGGCATGTGTTTTGGCAGTGTCTTGCACATATGCATCAGTGGTGTAACTTCTCCCATTGTGACAAGTTTCAATTGACTGTCCATATTTACCAGTGTGATTACACAAAATACGTTTCAGAAAAATAACAAATATGAGTGCGCTCAAAACCTCTAGTTTCCAATTATTTCACTCTACCGTGCGGTCGGCACCGACAATAACCTAGGTTAGATACTGGCCTTTTGTCTCCACTTAACACAACCTATCTTTGTCGCTCTTCGACACTTTTTTAATACATAAAATAGAAAGACAAACAGACAAACTAGTTGACTCTTTTACATGCACACCATGGTATATACTCCTCTTCTCTCAGCCCCTAAAGTACTCTGATAGGAGTTTGAGTCCATTCCTCTTGCAGACGTGTCTGCGTGCAGCATAGTTTTACCCACTTCGGTTTTGAAATGACTCCTTCTAAATGTTCTAAATTCTTTGAATTCTTTGAATTCAGGACTCTTGGCTTCTTATGGAATGCTCCTCGTCCAAACCTCTGACGCTCTTCTTCTTATGTCAACCACCCCCGTTACTTGTTTAGTTGGTGCCACAATCCCGTTCTATAGTTTGCCAGGCCCCTCAATCTACTCGCCATTCGTCTTTCAGCTCCGGACTCTCGGGATCGTCCCCTCCTCAATTGGCCATTAATGAAATTTGGCATGCATTGTGCTTCCGCCGCATCTTAACAGGAGCTCAGCTCTCGTCTCTCGTTCATTGTAGCTTTCCATGATAGATAACCAGCTTCTTGGCTGTCCCGCTCCTTGACACTGGCCCAGACCGGCCTTCTCAATTTCTCCTTCCATCTGTAGCCGGGGTTATTTTACTGCGCCACACTGTCAGTTCTTATATTTACAGGATTCTCAGTTTGCTAAAATATGATGTGGAACTTCCAGATTCCTATGCACATATATATACCTTGGCGGCATCGCCTGCAACTATTCACTACGTATAGCTTGTCTTCACGAATACTTAATCTACTTGCGTTATTGCATCTGTACAATTATAAACTGGTCTTCATTTTCTTCCGTGCTTTTACATGTGTAATCTTCATTCTCCACGTAAAAGTTTACTTGATTCTTTACTTCGTCATCAGATTCTATAAGGTCTACTCACCTTCTCTTTTACTTATATGGTTTCTTCACTTTCTCTTGTGGCATCTCTTCTCGGTGCATCACTTTGCTTAATGTGATGTCACCAGTCTCTCCTTTCATCCATCTTCTCGTGCTCTTCGGGGAGCTTTCCCAAGTGGTTTTCAGCTTTTCGTGGATACATAAAGAATGGTCTTCTTAATGGATACTTTGCTTCAAAGGCTGCTGGTCTTATAGACATCATTACAGGTATCGCTCTTGTCGTTATTCCCGGTTCCCAACATATAGGCACGTTAGGGGCACAACGTCTGGTAGAGGCTTTTGTCTCCTCCTCTACAGTCCATTTTCCCTTTATCGGTAGTTCAATAGTTGTTTGTTTCACTTTAATTGAAGAGTTCACTGTTAAGAGACCTTCGAAAACACGTTTCTTGCCCCACGCGACTACTCTGATACGAAGTATTTCCCTTTTGTTTGATAATTGATAAATGCAATGATCAGAGACTTTCGATAACATGTTCATGCCACATGCGACCACTCTGATACAAAGTATTCACACACGCACTCTCTGGTTTTCTGTATCAGCAGAAACTCACTGGTCACTTTAGGAGTTTGTGCTGCAGCGCGGATCACACAACCTTCTCCCTTTAGTGTTGGGCTCCAGTTCCTGCCCCTCAGGCTCCTATGGAGTGTTCCTCCCCCACTGGGTAATGAGTACGTTGAGTAGAAAGGAAAGGGACAGCCTTCCTGCACGGCTCCCTTCATATTTTCCAGCCTGCTCCAGGGTGTTCCAGCTCCCACGCCATGCTGTCAGGTTCTTTTCTGCATGCACTGGCCTCCTGGTCATTCACCTGTGGTTCCCTTTCCCCACTGGGCAGGGCTGCCTTGTACACCTGCAGCCCCTTGATAGGCTGATGGTGTGGATGATTATTCAGCCTCGCATGACCACAATTAAAGGCACATTCTGGCCTTCTTTGGCAGGCATTTGTCCCGTCCCAGTACTAGAGTGCTAAAAGAGCATAGTCTTCATTGCCCTTCATTACTCCTCTTCTTCGTCCCAGTACTGCCAAGAGTCAATTGTGGGGACATGAGGGGGGCTGGCGTAAACAGCCCATGAAGGTTGGGGAAGGGTTCGGTTGATACCATGTCTTGCCCAAGGGCACCCCACACCCAGTCCCCAAGGATCCTCCACCCAGGTGATCCGCCCTCGCATTTCCAGCCCCCGGGTCGGGATCCAATAGCGATTGCCTTTCCCTGGCCACCTGTGCAGGGGACCCAAGGGGTCTAGGAGTGAGAATACCCTTAGGTTTCTCACACTTTCCATAGGTCTCAAATCCCCCCCATGGTAGTATGTCTCAGAATCTCTTGGGGAATCACTCTTTCAGATGCCCACAAAACATCCCTAACCTTCTTTGCGTGGGTTGCACAGTCCTCTAGGTAGATCCAGTAAATCCTCTGGTTGTCCCACATGTATTCTAACATAATTTAAAATGTGGCTACTTTATGATAGCTGAAAACATCTGGAAATCCAAAAGCTCCTTTCTCCTTAGGGAGGGTCAATTTCTTACGCCCAACTCATGCCCCTTATTAGATTGCCAAATAGACGCCAAAAGCATAGAGTCTATTTCGTCAAAGAATTTCTCTGTGAGAGGTTTGGGGAGGATAGCGAACAAGAAAAGGAGTCATGGAAGATTTTTCCTCTTGACTGCTGTCATTCGCCCAGACCAGGAAAGAGTAAGATAGTCCCACACTTTCAAAAAACCCTTTTTAACACTTACGCTTGAGGGTTGTAGTTAAGTCTATAGAGGGCATACAGGTTATTTGGCACCCTAATGCCTATGTATCTTATAGTGTGTTCTTCTAAGCTCATCCCATAAAATTCAGATCCCATCCCAGGTACTGTTCTGTTTTTGCCTGTTGGGAGGATGCACAACTTTGCATGGTTTATATTAAAACCCACAAGGGACCCCTACCCATTTTGTGTTGTCATCATCTCCCAAAGGGACTCCCTAGGGTCAACCAAGTAACCCAGTATGTTGTCTCTGAATAAGGAAAGCTTGCATTCTACCCCTCACATTTAATGTCCCTTATCCTGGGGTTTGTTCTAATGGATTTAGCTAGGGGTTCTATTACCAGGGCAAAAGGAGCAGGACAAGGTACACCCCTGTCTGGTATTTCTGGATAAGGAGAAACTACCAGACATAACCCCACTGACCATCACTATGGCCGTCGGCCCATCAGAGAGGGAAGCCATCCATTCTCTAAATTTCTCCAGGACTATGCTCATGAATTTTCATTCCGCCCCATCAAAACATTTCTTACATCTTAACCCTTCCAAAACTGAAATTCTCTTCTTTCCTTTCCTGCTTCTTCCACCTCCACACCTCTACACCCCCCTGCCCCCCCTGGTCTCTCCTTCCCTCCCTCTTTTCTCCCTTTTTCTCCATCAGCTCGTAATCTTGGGGTCACTTTTGATTCCTCTGTATATTTCTCTCTTCATATTTTTATCACTGCTCGCATCTGTCGCTACTACCTTTACAACATATGCATACAATTTTGTTTCAAGCTGCAAAATTACTCATCTTCTCTTCTATTTTTTCTTGACTTGGTCATAGCTCTGCTCTTGTACTGGGCCTTCCTTCTTCTCATCTTACTCCACTCTGCTCTGTATTTAAGTCCGCCTTTCGAGTTCTTTTCCCCTCTTCTATTTCATCATCTCTTCGCTCAATGTTTCTCCTTCCCTTAGAGTCTCATCTTGTTGTTAATTTCTTTACTATTGTGTTTAAATGATATTATGTTCAAGCCCCCTCCTGTCTGTCCTCCCTTGCTCTACTCCAAGCGCTTTCAAACACATTGTGTATAGGCGCTATATAAATAAACAATCATATCATATCACCTCTTAATGTCTTCGTTCACAAAATGTACATCTTCTCTCGGTCTCAAAGAAACCTGTGCCCCTCCCTTTTTTGCTCATTTTCTCTTCTTGGCCATAAACTCTGGAACTCTCTTCCACCTGGTATTCATTCTATTCTTTCTCTTCATATCTTCCAGATCCGGTTAGAAGCCAATTTTCCTTCTTCTGTTTCCACTAACTAACTTTACTGTGTCGTCAATTAATGTTCTACTTTATCAATTTCTTATTTTGTACCTTTTTCGGTTAACCATGTACAGCGCTTTTGCGAAAGCGCTTTATAAACTCCAAAAAAAATACAAATACCTTGAGTTGGTGGAAGAAACCAGGAGGTGGAACACTGAGGAAAATCTGCCAATATGGTTTGGGGCCTACCTCCTCAAAACCCACAACGGACCACAAAGTAGGGTGTGGGAAACTCAAAAGCCAGGAACTTAGATTGAGAGGCTCACAGGGTCTGTGAACACCTGAAACCCACAAGGAGGTCAGATTGTACCACAGCAAAGGCATTTGAATTGCTATTTCTTTTGGTTGTTCCAATGCTGTTTTTGTTAAAGTGTGCATAAGCAAATCATTGGAAGAAATGTCTTCGTGTCCAGCCTGTTTGTGCTTCCCTCTAGCCACATGCAGATATAGTCTATACAAAGTTCATTTCTATATATGCTGGGAAGGGCAGCGTTCATGTTTAACGTAGAATTATCCACAAAATATAGCATAACATAAAACCAACATTAACACTGAACATAACTGTTAATAAGTAAATGACCACACTTCACTGCAATCCTTGTCTTTAGTGAGGATTTATTTAGTTAGTTCATCCAAGAGAAAGGCCCCCAGCTGTGGGCTGTCCTCCTGCTCTCAATCCTCTCTCTGCTGCTCGAATCTGGAACCCTTGCTTAATCATAACACAAAGATTCTTTGGTAACTAGGTTACATGGCAGCAGCTGAAATGATGTAAGTATAAACACAATGATGTAAGTCTAAACACCTCCTAACATCTCCCTTCCTTTTACCAAAATATAAGTGTTTGCCTAAAGTAGATAAACAATTTCATTGAAAATCAAACAGTTCATTATTTACATAGTATGTGATACAACGCTATGTGGAGGAATAAGTAAAATGCAGTAAATACCGTGCAGTGCAGTTACAAGGTGTTGTTTACCTTTTTGCAAATTGCTATCCTCTCCTTGTTCCAGACCCCACCTCCTTTAACAAGAACCGAAGATCCCAAATCTTTAACAACTTGTTTGGGCTGGGAAAATATGGATGCGCCTTTGCGCACCTTGGTGGGAAGTTTGATCTTGATCCAATCACCTTCCTCAAGACTGAATTCTCTACAAGCATTTTTCCTGTCATATTGCTCCTTGGATCTTACCCCTGATTCAAATATCTTCTCTCTCACTCCCTCCAGATCTATTCCTAAAAATTTTGACCTTCCCATCCAGCCTGGACACATGTGTGAGTTAGGTTTCCTCCCTCTTAATAATTGAAATGGAGATACACCCGTAACACTGTGCGGTGCTAGTCTATATTGGAATGTTCTCTCCATTATGGTCCTGACCCAGTCACCTCCTGTGGCTACCGCAATTCTAATGGCATCCATGAGTGTACGGTTGAAGCGTTCTACGCACCCATTGGTCTGGGGATGATATAATGAGGTAGTTATTTGTTCTATGCCATGGTTACTCAAAAACTCTCTAAATTCCTTGGAAACCAATTGGGTGCCATTATCTGATAAACACTTCCTGGGGAATCCCTCTCTCCAAAATAATTGCTCCAAACATTTAATGATGCTACTGCTGGATATATCTCTTAGTGTAAATATTTCAGGCCACTTGGATAATAAATCTATGACAACCAATACATAGGTGTCTCTCCCACCACTGATATTGAAAGGACCTAGTAAGTCTAAAGCAACCTCATCCCAGGGAACCGTGGATGGCTTCCTAACAGTCATGGGTACTTTCTGAATTCTGAGACCCTTATTACCTTCAATGCAATCGCAGCAATTGTTGACCACTTCTTCAGTGTCTTTGTCAAGATTGGGCCACCAAAATTCTGCTCTAACTAAGCCTTTGGTTCTAGGCAGTCCCAAATGCCCAACATGAGCTAGCTCAATTATTAATTTTCTCATTTTGATAGGTACAACCATCTGATGTCCCCTATGTAAATATCCTTTATCAATCCAGAGTTCTTCCTTAACTTTGGCAAACCCACCTAAATCACCAAGATAATTTCTTATTCTGTTCTGCGTCACCAATGTTAAAACTCTCTGATACAATTCATCCTCAGAACATGCATTGTCCCACTCCTCTTTCTTTACTGACTCATGAACTTGAAATATTTCAACACCTTTCTCACGAGTCAGAGGAGACGCCTCAGACACAATTTCTCTCACTACTGATCTAGATAGGGCATCAGCAACTACGTTGGTTTCACCACTAACGTGAAGCATGTCATATTGCAGGCCTTGTAGGGACGTCACCCACTTCATGATGCGTCTGGAGACTCCCTCCAGACCACCTTTGGTAAATATTCCTATAAGGGGTTTATGGTCAGTACATACTGTGAATTCTCTGCCCCACAGATATCTCTTGAATTTTTCCACTCCCCAGACACAAGCCAATGCTTCCTTTTCTACCACTGAGTATCTGTTCTCAGGTCCTTTGAGAGATCTAGATGCAAATGCTATGGTGTGTAATCCCTCCTGATCTTCCTGCATTAGGACTGCCCCAATACCATAGTCACTAGCATCCACAAATAGTAATGAATGTCTACGTTCTTCAAACGTTTTCAAAATGGGTGCATTAACTATGGCATCTTTAATCTTACCAAACTCTTCCTCACATGATTCATTCCACTTGAACGTAACACCTTTACGAGTCAACATCCTCATATTCCTTGACAAATTTGACAACCCTCTAACGAACTTGCCATAAAATTCAACCAAACCTAGAAAAGACAGTGGGCCTCATTACGACCCTTGCGGAAATGGAAAAATGATGGCGGAAATGCAATACCGCCATCGAACACCGCTCGTTGCGATCATGACCCGTCACCGTAAAGTACGATGCCATTAGCGACACCGCAGTGAACGGCAACGCTAACTGCACCAAGTACGCGCACGCGCGCCTTGCAAAACCGGAATCACCGCCATGGCGCAACGGTACGCGAATTCTGACCCTAGCGGACATGTACTGAACGCCATCAAGTACGTCGTAAAGTACCATTCCGCCATGGCGAGAAATACGGCAACGCGAACCAACCGTAAATGGCCCACTGAGTGCCTGTACTCCACTCCCTGGCCTCATTGCACAACTCCTGGCAGGCGCAATGTACTCACACTATGCAACCAGTGAAATCCACTATTCACCCATGCATGCCAACGTAGAAAAGCATGCAGGGGCTCAAAGCGCCCCGTGAGTGGGCATCCATGTACGGCATGTCACCATAGCCGTACTGACGCAGCACAGGCATGTGAAGGTACAACACATCAAAATGAAAATCAAGAACACATGACACAAAACAACAGTAGTCCCCCATCGCTTGCCACCAGCGCAAGGCAACATCCACAACAGCATCCTGAGGGGGATTGCACCAGCCCTGTACTCATGCCAGTAAACAAACCAACCATCAGCAGAAGCATGTACCACACAAGTCGGCAGAGTGACTGAGCAGCCAGGCCCATCCCAAGAGGGGCCGATGGGAGCTGCAGGGCACAGATGGCATCAATACAGAAGCTATTCCAATGGACATGACCCCAGTCCCCCTCCAACAAACGCACGCAAACACAGTCACCTGTGACCAGCCACATTCTGAACAACCCATCATTCCACCAATCGACCTGGCTGACAGGCACCAGTCGGCCAAAAGCCAATCCCCCGCCCCTGAACAGCACATCATGTAAACAGACACAATGGCAGCCTCTATCCGTGACCATACTGTGCTACGTAGGCAAACGCGGCCAGTACTGTACCACACAACTCAACTCAGAAGGCGGAACACAAAGCAGATCATCATGCAATACATACCGCCACAAAGTGAAAATCGCCACATCACCTGCAAAGAACAACGCAACACGACAAATATCGGAATACAATTTAAATGCACATCCAAATGACAAAGGCCCCACATCAATTTGCAAAATCCCACCAAAACAACCATCATCACCGAGGGCTGCATCTGCAATAATTGACCGGCTTCCACTTGTGTGACGCCCTGTACCATCATGGCACACAGGGCTTACATCAACGTTCCAAAAGGCAACATGGAAGCGGCAAGAACCGCAGGTCCGTCCCATGAGGCAGGCACTAGTCGAGCTGAAAGGCCGAAATGTTGCACCTAGCCACCAGTACAGCGTAAGGGCATGTGGCCCATTGGCGATCGTCCCATATGATCGAAATGGTGCTCCACTGATTCACCCGAAGCTGCAGGAGTCGAGAGTAAAAACCATCTGGAGGAGTGGCGTAGAGATGGCATCTGCAATAGGGCAGGAGATACCTGTCACCCAAAAGAAACACAAATCAACCGATTGCATAACGGGACTCATGATGCATTACAATCTTCATTCAACACACCAAATCCACACCCATATGCATGCTAGCCCACTCCAAAGGAATATACACACCCCTAATCCAGTATCGAATCACAACGAAACCAATCGAGCTAAATACACCATTGGCAACGTCGGTTACTGTGCATGCGTCCGTCAAGATAGAACCCATGACATGGGATTAGTAACGTGCCTAGACACAAGTGTATGAAGGCGCGTCGAGACAGGGAGGATCCGACAAGGGCAGAGAGACGTATGTCCCACTATGGCAGCCTTGCATCACATAACGCAGGGGAAGGGGAGTGAACCAAGAAACCCATGTACATGGCAGACCCTAAACGGATTCATCAGTCCATGCATCCACACATCATTCCCTCATCCCGCAATGAAAACGCATGAATATTCACTCACATAATATGTGAAACTTCCATCGCGTCTGTGCGTAATGCAGTCCGCAAAAACCACTGTGCCCCTGGCCGGATCTGTAGTGTTGTGAAGCAAGATGGATTTGGGAACGTCCTGCCTCATCGTCCACTACGCTATTGCGCATCCCAATCAATTCATATCATTCATTGCCTGCTCGTTATGGGCCATGTCCCAAGGACATTCTACAATAGAACGTTACATTTCCAGCCAGACCTGTGGGCGTATCCTCGCCGCTACTTCAAAACCAAAAATGCTGGCCTTCGAATTCCTCACTTGCAACATTACGTCGAAAAGGCTTCTGTGAACGCTTGCATTCACAATTACATCAATGTAGTGCGGCTGTGTGTCATGATGCTAACTGGCTGCAATCACAAATGGGACGCCACGCCCGTCGGTGAAGTACGTTACTGTGCTGCATGAGGGTCGGCCATCGATCGAGCCCTACATACCACTGACTCTTCACAGGTATGTAAGCGGCTGCAATCATAGCATGTGTAACAATGGGAGCATAGCATGAAAATCAGTCAAAGTACATCACACTGCCATCGGGATTTGATACATGATTCCAATCCCAAGATGCCATGCGGCCAAATGCAGCCTTACGTGCGGGCCGTGCTCGACCAGAAGGGATTGCATCTGCCACAGATTCATTCAATCAGCACAGGTGGAGGCCATACAGGCCGACAGCACATATATTGCAGACCCAAACCCCTCCCACAACCACTCCCACTCCAAAATGCTACCGGCAGGACTAGCGATGTTGGGCCTGGGGTACCAGATAGCACTGCAAGTGCTACAACTACAAGAAGACGACGAACAACAACAGGTACAACAACCGGGCGCACAGGGGAGACGGAGGAGGAGGAGGAGGAGGAGGGCAAGGCAGGGTCAGCAAGGCCCACAAGCACTGCCACCACCACCACGCAGGCGGCCCGCAATCCCACGCCTCCGAGCCGATCCGTTCAACCTCACTGCTGAGCAGATCCACACCCTCTACCGTTTGGACCGGGACACCATAATCGCCATTGTGGACATGACACATGCTGACCTCGTGAGCATGATAGATAGCCCAACCGCCATCCCACCCCTACTGAAGGTGGTGTCTGCACTCCACTTCCTGGCCACAGGCACCTACCAGCACACAGTGGGACAGTTGCATGGCATTTCACAGCCACTGTTCTCACGGACACTCTTCCAAGTGCACGATGCCCTCCTGAAGCACGCCGACGACCACATCACACTACCACGCACGTACCAGGAGATTACCAACGCTAAAGTGGGATTCCATGCACTTGGCGGCATCCCGGGTTGCATTGGTGCCATCGACTGCACCCATGTTGAATTGGTTGTCCCACATGCCATGGAGGTCCAGTACCGCAACCGGAAACAATTTCATTCAATCAATGTGCAAATGGTGTGTGACTCCAACAAGATATTTACGCATTGTTGTGCCAGATTTCCAGGATCTACCCATGATTCTATGGTCCTGAGGAACACAAGAATACCACGCTACATGGAGCGACACGCAGGGCACAGATCCTGGCTACTCGGTGAGTCTCATTTCATGCATGACATCGTGGCCCATTTGATGCGTCAATGACCTTGCAGGGGGGGGGGGGGGCTACTTAGCACTATCATTCCACTGACACCCTTTATTCGTCTCATACAGGTGATGCCGGGTATCCACTGAAGAGATGGCTCCTTACACCAATCCCGAACCCACAGAACGAGCATGAGGAGGACTACAACCATGCCCACTCACGTACCCGTGTGGTCATTGAACAGGCATTCGGCCTACTGAAGGCTCGTTTCCGCAGCCTCAGCAGGTCTGGCGGGGCACTCATATACAGCCATGAGAAGGTTTCTAAGATGGTCATGGCATGTGTCATGCTGCACAACATGTGCATACGTAGGAATGTGCCCATGCCCCCTGACGCTGTACTGCATGCACCTGAAGATGATGATGATGATGAGGGTGGGGATGTGGAGGCACCTCAAGGAGTCCATGAGGCACAGGATGCACGTGCAATCCGACAGAGCATCATAGATGCATGCTTCTAGCAACCACGCATGGTGCCTATTACACGGAAAGGGGACCTGTGGCACTGTGTGTGTGTAGTACAGGCACATTGTGGACTGTACGCCTATGTAGGCCTCGTACGCAAATATCAATGTCCACACATGTCATTGGATGATAATGAGGTGCTGTATTGTTAATGTGATTTGATTTATACACCCTATGGACCCGCCACCCAGTGAAGCCCAACACACCCCCTCCACCCTACTACCTCCCCCCCCAACACCAGTGTCCAAATATGCATGCTGTCCGTGGGTAGACGCTATTGCAAGCCCCCTCTACGGGTATCAGGGGCACCCCTGCCCGTGGAGCGCAGGTTCCTGCCAGATCTGCGTTGGGGGCTGCCCTGGACGGAACTTGCCACGGATGAGGTCTCTGCCTGCTCGCGTCCATGCATGTCTCTGAGGGTTTGTGAGAGCTCCGAGAGCACACGGCGCACAGCAGCAAGTTCAGCACAGACGTCTTTGGACGTCGCATGCAGTTCCCCCCTCAGGCTCTCGGTGCTTTTCTCCATTTGTGCTCTCAGGCTCTCGGTGCTTCTCTCCATTTCTCCCCTGAGGCTCTCACTACTTTTCTCTATTTGTGCCCTGAGTGTCTCGGTGGATGTTTCCATGGCTGCCCTGGAACCCCCGCATTCATTTGCATGGTCCTTGAGTAGCGTGGACGCTTCCTGCTGTTGCTCGATCAGCAGGTCGAGGGACTGTTGCCTCTGCTGGGCCATGGACATTTGCGGTGGTGTGACAGGGGGGCTGCTCAACACATGTTGCCTTGGCACAGGACTTGTGGGGGTTGGCCAGTCGTCGTCTTCAGGGTGCCCCTGCGTGGTTTCGTCATGGTGTAGGGGATGGGACATGCAGGGGGATTGGGAAAGGTCATGGATGGTACCTACGTCGCCAGCACTGTTTTCCGTGTCGGAGCATGCTGGCATGACAGCTGTGTCACCTATGGTGCTGCTACCACCAGAGGCGGTGCCATCAGATACGTTCTTTGGGGGGACCTGTGGTGCTGGGGTTGTGGACTTGCTGGCTGCTGGGGTGCCTGTTGCAGTCCCCTCCAGTGTGCTGCCACTTGATTCCTGCTGCTGCCGTGTCTTGATCCTTGCACCTGAGGTGGAGGCTCTTGGGACGTTGGTCCTGGCCCTCTTTGCAGGCGTGCTGGTAGGGGTGTCCTGCAGCTCGTCGTTGGTATCGGACCCTGTGGTGGAGTAAAGAGGGGCGAGCGTTAGTTATGGGTCTGTCGGATTCGGAATGGCAACGTATCAAATGCATTGGGGTGGTACATGAGGCTGATTTGGGACTGGGCCTTGGAGGTGGTCTCATTTTCGTGTGGATTGAGGATGCATTCATTTGGCTGCCTGCAGTTAGGGGGTGCATGCTGCACATGTAGGGGTTGTTTATGGCTTCTTGATTGATTTGTTTGTTCATTCTGACTTTTAGAGGGCGCTGTCAGGGCTAAGTATGTATTGCACTATGGGGTCACATGGTACTGCACATGTTCGTGGTTTGTGGATTTCGCATTGTTTCTCTTGGCCAACCTACCTGATTCTCCGGATGTCGGCACTCCTTTCTCCATCCCTCCGACTCCCTCTATGCTCTCCATTCCTATGGTGGAGGCGCAGATTTCCTCCCAGGGGGTCAACTTGATGGGCGACTCTGAACCCCCCCCGGTAGCTGTGGCGATGTTCCTGTTCGCAGAAAGTATGCTGCGTACGCGGATCCGCAGGTCGTCCCACCGCTTGCGACATTGCTGTGGCGTGCGGGGTGTTGTCCCCACCGCACTTACGCGCTGTGCCACCAGGACCCATATGGCCTTCTTGTTGGCAAGGGCCGTCCTGGTCATTTGACTGGAGAAGACGACGGCGGAATTTTCCTGTAGGGTCTCGGTGAGCACGGTCAGTTCCTCTCGGGAGAAGTGTACCTGCCGCTTGCGGTCACACGCTTTCTTGGCTACCTTTCCCATATTTATTTTTTTAACTGGGGTTGCTAACGGGTTGGGATGTGTGTCAGGGTCGGATTTTTTATGGTTGTGTTGGGATTCGGATTTTATAGTTGTGCGGCGTGCTGTTTCCCGTTCCGGCCACATGCTTTTACTTCCGTTTCCGTATATTTACGGTGGCCGTAATTTGCGGTGCACGCTCGTTACGGTGACCGCTCATTACGGTGACCGCTAAGATGGGTGGCGGTATTGCACCTGGTGCAGCGTACGGCGGCGGTAAGGGCCGTTTTGGGGTCATTTCCGCCATCGCAGCCTTTCGGATTCCGCCATGGCGTAATGCTCGTGCCCGATGGGTCGTGATTGGCCGCACTTTGCTCCTTCGTGCAATGGCGGAAACGCTATTTACGCTGTTGCGGTCCGGTCAGTCAATTTCCGCCAGGGTCGTAATGAGGGCCAGTATGTCTGCTTTGGATTTTGGTGCTTCCATCTTGCGAATGGCTTCTATGGCCTTTTCTTTGGGTTTGATCCCTTCACCTGTAATTTCATGACCTAGATATTCAACTTTGTCAGTTTTAAATATGCATTTCTCTAACGATACTGTAAGGCCAGCCTCTTTGAATATGTTCAACACTCTCTCTAACCTTTTATCATGTTCTGCTTCATTTTTCCCACATACTAGCACATCATCCTGGTAGCACATGACACCTCTCTCTCCTCCCAGTAATCTGTACATGACGTTCTGAAATACACTAGCTGCTGAAATCAATCCAAATGGCATTCTTATACATCTGAAAAGGCCAATAGGGGTAATGAACGCTGTGAGATCTCTAGAATCAGGGTGTAATTCTACTTGGTGATATGCAGATTTGAGGTCAATAAGAGAAAATACTTTGGAACCAGACACACCTGCCAATAAATCATCTATTCTGGGTAAAGGAAATTTGTCAGCCACTACATTTTTATTCAGGTGTCTAAGGTCTATGCATATCCGCAGAGATCCATTGCCCTTTCTCACTATTACAATAGGACTAACCCACTCTGAGGAATCAATTCTCTCTATCACTCCTTCACTTTCCATTTTTTTCAATTCACTCTCTACATCTTTTCTCAGGGCCAAGGGAATGGTCCGCAATTTGGCAACTTTGGGAATAGCATCTCTTTTCAAACAAATTTTGTGCACAAATCCCTTCAAGCACCCTAACTTAGTGACACTCATTTGCCCTCTGGCCTCTTCCATAACAGTGCTCGAGATCGATTTTCCACCAGATTTTTCACCTTCCACAGTCAACACCTGTTCTGGGTGGCTTGCTTCAAGTCTTATCTTGAGCTCTGCCTGATCACTCCAGGACAACAGCTCTCCACCTCTGTTGGCCACATGGACAGTCCCTATCGCCTTCCTGTCTTTGAATTGGAGCTCGGCTTTAAAGCACCCTAAAATTTCTATGGGCACATCTCCATAAGCATTTGCTCTGACTACATTCTCCCACAATGTACAACATCCACATTTCTCCTTCCACACTTGCACACTTATCAAAGTATAATCTGCTCCACTGTCCATGAGCATTGATACTGGCACCCCTCCAACTAACACAGTTGCATATGGTTTCTTTTTCCTGACCTTCCCATCGATGGCATTGACAGAAAAAATAACTTCCCTACCAGCCTCATCAATTGATATAAATTCTTGATCTGCATTGACTTCATGTATTTGACCTGAGGCAGTATAAAAATTCCTACAGCATCTAGCCATGTGTCCCCTGACCCCACATTCATTACATACAATGTGTGTTGCATAACATTCTTTGTCAGATGCTTTGTGAGATAGACTCCCACATCTGAAACACCTCCTAGTTGATGCACCTCTAGGATAACCAGAGTCCCTGCCACCCCTGAATGTAACATTCTCACTGGGCGACCCTCTGGTAGATGATCCTTGTCCCCATGCTCTGGTAGAGGGACCTTGGCGACCCTCAGGTCTCCTACCCATTTGCCAAGGGCGACGCGAAGTTGCCGCACCTCTCTGCATCACGCTCGAAACCTTGTGTATGGCAGCTTCATTGTCATCTGTTTTGGGCTTATCTTGAGATGTATTATCCAGCTGAAGCATTTGTATACATTTGTCTGTGTGTTCTATCATTTTCGCTATCTCAATTGCTCTATCAAGAGAAGGATTTCTTTCCTTCCATAACTCCTTCCTGATGTTATCGTTAGAACACTTAATCATGAGTTGATCCCTGACATGCTCATCTCGACAATGGTCAAATCTACATTTGATGGCTAAACCTCTGAGAGCAGTTACAAATTCCTCAATACTCTCTCCAGTTTTCTGAGCTCTCGTAGCAAATTTGTACCTTTCAAGAATTATATTCTCTTCAACACAGTAGTGTTTGTCTAATTTTGCTAATGTTTTCTCATATGGCCCCCCATCAGGAATGTCTGGAGGTTCTGGTAGTTTTTTGACCACTTCCTGCCCTGCGGCGCCTAAACAGTGAAATAGGAGCGCCTCTTTGCGCTCATTGGAGAAGTTGGGTCCAAATGCTGCCAGTGCATATTTTTGAAATCCCTCCTTCCAGTCTATCCAACGCACTCTAGGCTCACCTGGTGTAGGAAGGAAGAAAACTGGGGCTGGGACATTTGCCATGCTGTGAATTAAAGAATGTCACCCCCAGACAACAAACCCTGCACAGCCACAATGTCACTCAACTGTACTTAATTTTTCAAGGTGTGCACCCACCAGGTATATTCCTGTGTGATCCACCGTTCCAGGTCCGGCGTCCAACTGCACCACCAGTTGCTGTGTGTCAAAGTACTCGACAGTCTCGTTTGTTCGAAACGTATTATTGACACGACGTAAAAATGGCCGCCACGTTTCCACGTCCCTTAGTCTACTTGCGTGCTGACGTGACCCCAGGCTGCAACATTCCAAGAATTCCTCGCTCGCTTGGTCGACTATTCGTTCACCTGACAGCCGGGTTCCATTCAAAGATAAACAACTGCAAGCCGCAGCCGTGTGTGTAACGGCAAGACAGTGAGTAATCAAAGCAATGGCAATCCAAATAGTGGGTGACCTCAGGTGGGACCTCTGCTGGTGTTGTCAGCGCAGCCTCTCGTAGTTGCAAATCACAAACCACAAATCAACCTCCTATGTATTCGTGCTCTGCTCCAGGATTCCTTCGTGGTTCACTTCACTCCCAGGCACTGACTTCTTCCTCAGAATTCGTACTCCGCTCCAGGATACACCTTACTGGTTTACTCCGCTCCAGGAGAATGGCCGTGTTTCTCGCCTGCTATTACACATGTAGTGTGCCGCTCCTTCCAGTTGCATCCAAACTGTAATCAATATTGCTGCTGCTGGGGGCCTTTTCTCCTTGGCCCAGTCCTCGTCGCCAATGTTAATAAGTAAATGACCACACTTCACTGCAATCCTTGTCTTTAGTGAGGATTTATTTAGTTAGTTCATCCAAGAGAAAGGCCCCCAGCTGTGGGCTGTCCTCCTGCTCTCAATCCTCTCTCTGCTGCTCGAATCTGGAACCCTTGCTTAATCATAACAACAAAGATTCTTTGGTAACTAGGTTACATGGCAGCAGCTGAAATGATGTAAGTATAAACACAATGATGTAAGTCTAAACACCTCCTAACAATAACATAAAACCAACTTTAAAACGAACATTGCTGAAACCTTATCTAACCCTCTTTTTTGTATTGTCAATGTGCGATGTATTAATAGTATGCCGTGCTTAATTTGCATACTAATGTTGCATGCATGCTTGTTTGCACTTGGAATGGTAATGTTAGTTGTTGTTTGGATTGAAGTGTGGAATGATGATATGATCTGTGATCTGGTAATTCGTTATGGACTTCTTCCAGGCACAACAGCATATCTGTGGCTGCAGGTAGTGCACTGAATGGAATCACTTTGGAAAACATCATGGCAGCAGGCAAAGAATGGCAAATCTCCAATGGATGAATGGGTTTCATTATTGTGTGTAAGCTTAGCCATAGTTCTGTCAAGTTGTCAGATGTTTCTAATAAAAGACCTTGTATTGTTAAAAAAAATACTTCTGAGAAAAAAGAAAACAAAAATTCCTGTGGTTCATAGGTGAGGACTGTGCTGAGGAAGAGTAAGACTGGGAGTAATGAGAGGATTTCCAGTAAGTAATCTGAGCATATGCTGTGATCCACCCCAAGAGCAAGCCAAAGAGGAAATTACACATAGAGCACATTAGCATCATTGCATAAGAGATTAGGATGTTGTACACCAACGGCTGGTTAATTTTCAACAGACTCATTTCTCAATCACGCCTACGTGCGGTGTTAATGTGTGACTAACCTCAGGCGTGCAGTGCTGTGCACGGTTTCGGAATGAGCATTGAGGAAACACTAGTGTACAGGATTGTTTGCAGCCTGAGCATGCATGCCAACATTTCAACCCACCTGTGCGGGAGATTACGTCTGAAAAATCGGGAAACAAAGATTTTCCCATAGGAATGTATTGGGCAAAGATTTATTTTAGGCGGGAGAACGTGAAAAATAGCATTATTTTCCACAAAAAAATCGGGTGTCTCCCGCCTAAATCGGGAGGGTTGGCATGTATGCATGAGCGTAACACAGTGCACAATGGCTGCTAAGGCGGAGGGCGGGCAGCGTACTCGTGCATGTACGGACGCTTCATCACAGTTATCGCCACCACAGGGCGGTGGAGAGATGATGTCCACGTGCCCTAGTAATGCATGGATGGGATCCTTCCCATATAATATCGGTAGCAAGTGTTGCATGGGAAGTAGCTATGGTCGCAGCCCGTCGAGTAACTTTGCTGAAAATGTTGGGGGGACATGACATCTGAAGAAAAGGTGCCCCAGCCAAATGAATGGGAACAAAATGGTGTTCCATGAAAGTTGGGGGTGGGGGACAAACACCCCTGTCCTCCTCTAAAATTACGCCCATGGTTGCAGGTTGACTAGGGAGATACTCAATATGTACCTGAAGCGAATAACAGAAGATTGGTCTTCGGAGAAGAATAGCAAAGTAGTTGTCCCTTTGAAATGAATGATCAGGAGCATTTATTAACCAAGCAATGGATTAACTATGTTAATGCGTATATGCGTTACAAAATAACCCCCTCCCCCACGCATCTACACCGCAACGTTTCTCCATCTGTCCTTGACCCCATCTCCTCCTCATCGAATCCCATGGTCACGGTCACACAAAGTCCCATGTTCTCAAATTGTGTGGGCACCATTGTTTCATAAAGTCTCCTTGTAGATAGTTCCTGCCAAAATGTTCACCCATGCCCCTGGACCCGATAGGTGACCCACTCCATTGCCAATAGCCCCCACAGCTTCGGGAACCACTCCCTACTTGTCTCTGGTTGCCTCTGTTTCCAATGTTTCGCTAGCACCTGCCATGCTGCTGTAATCATCATGAGGAGTGCTTTTTTTCTGTGGTTTGCTAGTCGGGTCTACTCTGGGATCACAGAGCCCACACATCCATTCTTTATGTCGGTACTATTAATTGCACTTTGGTGGCAATATCGGATTAACATTGTTTAAAATATCTTTATGTATGTAGTTGTCCCGAGGAAGAATTTGTGACCTAAAATCGTGTCTCTCTTGATTGTATTCATATAAGGGTGAAATGGAATGTGTTTGTCTGAATCCATTAAATATTCAGACGTTTGTGTTTCCTCCCGTGGTTGCTTGCATTGCCCACTGTTGTGATCAATCCTGCGCAGTCCTCACAGAAACCCTGCCTAAAGAATCATCCCAGGTGGCCTTGGGAAGGCAGTCGCTACCAGATCCTAACCCTGGTGGTGGTATTAGCCGGGTGGATCCCCTGGGAGGAGAAGGTCCCCAAGGGAATCGCACAGCTCCGCTAGGAAAGACGCAGTATTCATCTTCTTCGGACAGTGATAATTTCATGATGCCAGAATATCTAATGGCTTGTTGTCAGAGTGGGTCTTCCCTCCCCAAACCTCCCAAAATAAAAAGGGGAATGATATAGGTAAGAGTCAAAGAATGCATATCCCTAATATTGATGGTGATGATTCCACTTTGAGTGTGTGTTATAAAACCCAGAATCAGCAATTTCTTCCTTTACAAACCTCCCATAAAAGTGTATTTTCAAAAATCATTTCAACAGAATGAGGCTTTTAAGAAAAAAAGGAATAAGTCCCATAATGTTACAGGTACTCGGACGAGGAAGATGAGTTCAGAGATGCAGAACTGTGATGTGCAGGCTAATGGTTCTCATGATCCGCCCCTGAGCGGGACGCTTGAATATTTAAAGCCCCTTCAGGTGCATGCCATTAGAAGAAGAAGCAGTAGCAGGGGAAGTGGGCAGCTGCAGTGGTGGAAGCAGAAAGAAGATGCCGGGACCACCGCTGTGATTTCAGCAAAGTGCAGTGCTGAAAGAGTCGTTGAAGCTGGGAGCTGGCCTTGCAGAGGATGCGCTGCGAGAAGCGATGCAGTAGCTGGCTATCCCGTGGGAGAGAGGAGCTCTCCTTGCCCTGCGTATTACTCAGGTGGTTGGCATTCGCCGGAGCACGCAAGGAAATTACAAGCTCCTGGTGCTGCAAGCGTGGGCCGCGGGAGTATGACCAGAGCTGTGAACACCCCGAACCCGACATGAGAAGAGAAGACTGAAGCGGCAGCGGATCGAGCAGACGTGCAAAGAAAGACTGGTGAGTTGCCCTTCATTAGGTGACCCCGGGGTGCTCTGCACTAGACCGCTGGCTGCTAACGGTCGCTCTGAATACCAAACTAATGAATTAAAGTATTTGTGGCCTAATATATACATTTAAGGAAAGCGAAAGGAGAAAGATTGTAACAACCTTTACCAAAATAAAGAGGAGGCAATTTTTGAACTAGACTACAGCAACCATTGCCAAAGTCAAGAGGTGGCTATATTCAAGCAAGATTGCAACCAGCATTGCCTAAGCAAAGAGGACGTAATATTGGAATACAATAACAACCAGCATTGTCTAAGCCTAAAGAAGGCCATTATAAGAAAAAAGGGAAATCATTTTCCTAAGGAAAGAAAAGTGAATACAAGACATCACCAGCAGTTAACAGGTGTGGTAGTAGAAAACCAAACGGACAGAAGCCCTCCTTGTAGAAAGCCTCAAGGGGAATCTAACCTACAAGTGCAATTGGCAAACCTACCAGTGAAACAAACAGCATCAATGTGTATTGTATCCTTATGAAAGAAGTTGTGAAAGAAGCTGTGAATTTCAATGTTGGTGAAAGTGTAAGACTTTCTTTAAAGTTTGAAACAAGCCATGCCACAGAGTACTTTGTAGTAGTGGTAGGCAGTGCTCCACATAAGATTTGTAAGTGGGAGTATTTTACTCCCTATTGTTTAAAGTTGGCACTAAAAAGATTTTTTAGGGAGTGTCCAATTCCGAATGAGAGTATTTTATAAGCGAGTAAAAATGTTTTAACTGAAAAATGGTGTAGAGGAGCAGGTGGAGGCCTCTTCTCTATTCCCTGCCCCTTCACCGTCGTCCTATTGGAGTAGCAGTGTAGAGCTACAATTGGGGATTCATGCACTGGTTTATGTGACATGTCCATACCGCATCGATTGTATGAAAGACGATATGCACTCAGGCAGCCATTCAGAAGATACCCTCACATTGAGGCAATGGAAGGATGTTACCAAGAAGGATGTCCATTGCCAAAGTGCCAGAATGTGGCTATGGGAATCATGTACGAACTGTAAACAAAAGCCTAACAACAGTAACATGATGTCATGAAGAAGATATATAAGCCTAAACTGAAACGATATGAAAAAACTAAAGACTGACGATGTAACAGAAGCACGAAGAGAAACATGGACCTAAAAATGAAGCTATCATGAAAATAAGAAGATGAAGTAACGTGTTGACCAATAACTGTAAATACGCTGTAACGCAAGGTAGAAAAAGCATATAGAAGCTTGCTCACCTCATACAAGGACCTGGGGACTTGGGCAATAATTGAGGAAACTAATCTGGCCTCTGATAGCCCGTTTCTGAATCGTTCACAGGTTTTGGCAATCTTTCAGGAAATAGCTGAATTGAGCCTGATAGGCTCTTTTTATATTAAGCGAATTGAGCTACCAAGGGTGGGCAGCCCCCCAAACTGGGCACTGATCAAAATTTCTTCAGCAGTAATCATTGCCTTACTGATGTCCTATGCAGAGGCTTTTACACCCTTGGGTTTATCATTAATCCTTTGTTGCAAGAGAAAAAAGATGGTCCACTTTGACTCTGTTTTACCTGAAGGAAAGTGAAGTACTTGATTATCAGTTGAACAACGAACTGAGAAAGGATCATTACGTGCTTTCCAAACAAACAAAGGCACAGCCATAATAAATACCTGTAAAAACGAATGTTGGTTGCCTTCCTGTATCACTAATGGTGCAAACTGACACTCGACCATGGTTAAAACACTGTCATGGATGTCATGGAATACTCAGGGCCGTAGGTCCTTCCTTTCGCGCACAGATAGACTTAATTTTGTAATGTCAAGTGAGGTGTTCCTATTACAGGAAACCTGGTGTGCAGCGTCATTTTTTATAAACGGTTTTCAAATAGTGCATAATTTGGCAAACTAGTCTGTACGTGGCTGACCGAGCGGAGGTCTCGCAATTGGTACTCGGCTGGAACACATATTGAACATCTTTACTGTTGTTACTCTACTGCCATATGTACTACCTGCTATCCTCAGATTATCTGGGGATCATTCTAGACCTATTTTGGTAATTAATGTATATGACCCTCATGGTGGACATCAAACTAAATCCATCATTCTGGGAATTGAAGAAATTATTTTACAGTGGTTTGTACTGTTTAAGACATGCCCCATTATAATAGCAGGAGATTTAAATGTTAGAGACTTACATCGTCCTTCGTCTCGCCCCTACAATGTAATAGATGTTTGGGCAAGTTTTCTGGGCTGCCATGAGTTGGTTCTGCTGCATTTTCAAGCCATGAAGGGTATTGGTGACACTTACACTTGGTCAAATTGTAAGACTAACACCCACTTAGATGATATCATTACTGATCCTGTAATGAGGATGAGGTGTAGTGATGTTACGATCACTGCTAATACCCTGAGTAACTATGCTATCTTAAATTGGAAAATGCAAACATTCGCTACATACATATATAAACAAAAAGTTGTTAATGTAAGTACAAATCCCAAGGGTAAATGCAAAAATTGGTCTGTAGAACAAATTAAGATCATTAATGATGCTTTATTGCAGAACAAAAGTGATATGCAAAATGATCTGGCAAGAGTAGATTGGGACTTTACACAATTAGTACACTTTTGTTCCAAGCCAATTGGAAACATGGCTCGCAGTGAAATGGTCTTCAATAGCGCTCAAAGAAATCAAATTAGACAACCATTTGAGGTGATGATCGCAGACAAGAAGAAGGCCAACCGCAGAGAAGAAAATCTGGTTAAAAACAACATTGAAATCAGTTTTGAGGATAAGTTGTTATTAATACGTAATTTAGGCACTCGATATGAAAACGGGCATAAACAGCATAAATCCTCCACTAATAACTCAAATTGGCTATTACTATTTGGGTGGTTGAGCTCATATATCAGTAAAACCTTCTGGTCAAATTTTAACAACTATAAGAGGGACATTTCTCCAGTTGAACTGGATCCTGTACCTGAAAATAAATGGATGGATCATATTGCTGATATATATTTCGAACCTGAAGTTATGCCCACCCAAATAAAGAATGATGACACTAAGACTCGTATGGCCAATTTTGACATAGATGAGGAACTACTGACTAACATCAAAATGAGATTGAAAAGTTCCCGCGCTCAAGGACCTGATGGCGTACCTAATATTGTACTAAAAGCCCAACCAGAACTCTGGGCCTGGAAATTGGTTATTGGTTCTTCTTTACAAACAGGCTCTATACCGCACAGTTGGAGCAGGCAATTCTGGTCCCTATTATCAAGAAAGATGGCAGGCTAAATCCACATAACTACAGATTTCTATCTATGACGGATACTAGTCAAAAGATTTTTGCCTGTATACTTTTGCAGAAACTTTCTAGGTGGGCCAATGAAAAAGAAATATTCAGTCCCTTCCCGACAGGGTTCACAAAAAAATACAATACCACTACTAATATATGTGTTGTGCAATACCTAATGGCAGAGACAGAGAATACAAATAAGTCCTACCTCTATTGCTGTTGTGTGGACTTTACTAAGGCTTTTGACCTTATTCCCTGTGTGATTCTGCCGGGAAAAACCTATCACATGAGGTATTGAAAAGAGCCTTCTGTATTATATAGAGCCGTTGTATACCAACACATTGATTGCTATTCGATTGAACCTTGCAGGTCACTGCACTGAATATCAAGATACTAACAGTGGCCTAAAGCAAGGGTGTGTGTTAGGACCTATTTTGTATAATGTATTTACAGCGGATATTAGTTTAATGTTTCAAAAAACGAATAATAATTTTCCACCTAGGATCAATGGCATACAGATACCATGGCTTTCTTATGCCGATGACATTATAATGTTTGATCTACGTAAATTGACCTCCTACAGTCTATAAACTCTCTGGTTGAATATGCAAAGGCAATTGCGATGGTTATCAATATAGCCAAAACAAAAATCCTGCGTCAGAGTAAAAAAAATATAGGTAGGGAAAATGTTGTATGGCATATTGAGGCTATTCCACTAGTTAGGGTGACAGAATATAATTATCTGGGCTTTTCCATCACAGCAAACCCTAGTCAGAAATTCTATCAGGAAAAGGTTACCGCAAACGTTTGGAGAAAGTGGTTGGCCATAAAACATTATTTTGTTTATCGTAGTGGCTATAACATTCAAGGGGTCCTTGAGGTGTATAGAATCAGTATGTTGCTTATAATACAGCACGGTATGGTAGCCTTAAAATACGAGCAAATCGATTGGTTAGAACAGTTTGAGAGTAAACTATTGAGATCCGTTATAAACGTACCCAAATAAGTTCCAATTGAGGCACTGCGTCTCGAGTCTGGGGTCATATCAATAATTACACTGTGGTACGTTACTGTATGCAAAGTTTATGAGCAGTAACCAGGAGTCTAATGGTCTGCTGTTGTTAATGGAAAAAGCGCTCATAACCAGGATAAAAATAGTTTTATTGTAGCACTAAAGAAGACTGCAAAAACATTAATAATCCAGCTAAACCTTGCTCCGGATGTGTGAACATCAGATCCTAATTATGAAGTTAAATTAAAAAAGAATGCAAGACGCTGGGATTTGTCCAATCATGATGATAAACTTCATGGCAAATCTCGGTACTATGATTTGTCTCGACAATGTTTTAATAGTCAGTCACCTACTGACCTCAAATGCTTTGTCTTTTATTTGCGCTTGAATGTGCTGCCCACCCTGGAGTTTGTCGGTGCCTGGTCGAAAATCCCTTACACAGAAAGACTTGGCCGTTTATGTCACATAAAAGTTGAATCCTGCTGCCACGTTCTTACAAGGTGTAAGTCCCTGGAACCTCTTTATATACGTGGGTATGCTAATTTTATTACTAACCCAGGGGACTGTTCAGGTGATCTATTTTCATCTACTATGTTTTGTGCAACATCACTGGTGGTAGTGGCAGCAGTATATAATATATGGAGGGAAGTATTAAAGAAGATTAAAAAGCATTAATAAGAAAAAGTGTCTATATGGTGGACAAATTTCATCTGTCCTCAAGGCAGTACAAATGTGATTATGAAGATGAGAATTATCTTATTGTTAATTGTATGAATTAATTGCTTTTAACTTTTATCTTTATTTGTTCTTAATTAATTATAGTGTTATTGTACTCTTTTGGTATTGTATATGTTTTCTTAAATTCATTTACGTGCTTAAAGTTTTGTATTAAACTAAATGCACAATAATGTTAGACTTCAGGCTTCCCCGCGGGCCTCCTTGCAGAATACGACTTCTTTGCAGGCTCCTCTATGGTCCAGGTACAAGCTACCATGGCGTCTGTACAAACGTCGACGCACTCCGGGTCACCTGACACGTCTTGTACGTGGAAGACGTACAGCAAGCCGCGCCCCTCTTACGACTATAAAACCACCGTCTTCCAAGGGGCTCGTTGCTGCTAATCAGCGTAACAGCTACACGCGGTTTCGTCCGTTTCCTCTTCGTGTCTCCCTACATGATTCCTAATCTGAACTCCTGGTTTACTATCCAGATCATCTCAATGGCTACTCAACTATACTCGTGTACTCAGGTACATACTTGGTTGACATTCCTCATCTTTGCTAATTGTTATCTCCACGACTAGTTTGTATATTTGTCCTCTGTTGGATTCTGGGACATTGAGTGACTTTCTTGTGAGATTGCTCTTACGTGCATATATACGCTTTCCTGAACTGCACCAACCCGGCACTAGTGCGTCTCTCGTGCCGTTCGGGGTTACTTCCCTATACTAACTTCCCTGTTTGTTACTTTCTCCTGTCGTTGTCTTCAGAATCCTGGACTCTTCTTCCTCCATTTGTCTTTACTCAGGTCAGTTGTTATCAATCCTATAGCTATAGTTGGAACCGATACTGATTTAGATCATTTCCACTCATTTGTGTTATTCTTTGTAGATCATCCCGGGGAAACTCCACTCCAATATCTATCTAGGTAGTTGCCCAATTATTTCAACTGTTCTAATCACTTGCATAATCTCAACACTGTCTAATATCTTTGTATTCCTTTGCAGCATTGGTATTGGCGGTGTGCGTTCTCCCCGCTTTTTTATTCAATTGACACCTCTGCCTGTCCCAACTCAACAGCAGAGAGGTACATTGTGGAAAAGAGCCCCTCTTTGAGGAAGCCTGAGTCTTGGACTCAGGGGAGCTGGGATGGAAGGCTGAATTTTGAATCTTATACCACCAACATCTCTAAGGTCATTTCCTCTGCATCTTTGGCCTATTTCGGAGTGGTGAGTAACAAATAAATAAAAAAAATAGAAATATAGACGCTTGCTAAAAAGAGGTACATATATAACGTTTAGGATGGCCCGTATTAAAGAATCAACCCAGCTACCTCAAAAACCAGCCTAGGTTTGAAATTTGAAGAATTAATGAAGAAGCTGTTTTCGTGTACCAAATAAGGGAGTAGGTTGGTCTGAAGTCAAGGAGGCTATTTTGAGAGATGGGTGCACGGCACAAAGGGAGTCGAATGAACAGACCATGTGCATGAGACATATTTCTGCTAAGATTAGGAGGGCAAGGACATTTTCCGATGACAAGTATTGAACAATCACTAAGGCAAAAGCCTATGTGAGGTGGAGTGAGCAAGTCTCTAAAGGCCAGAGAGGGTAATGGCATCCTGTTTAATTAAAGCAAATAGCAGTAATGGAGAGGCTGAAATGGACAGAATCATGGTCTCCTAATATGTGATGAAGAGCTCAAAGCAAAAGCTATTCATTAGAGCTTCGAGTTAAGATAGTGGCATGCTCACACTCCCTAAAATGTCCCAGAACAGTGAGATGACTATGAGGTCATCTACCAACATAAGACCTTGGCTAATGATCAGGTCGATGACATACGATGGACTAATTGGAAAAAGAGAGCAAGTTGACACAGCTTGAACACCTAGGTTGCGTTCTGCCTCCAAGGTTAGATAAGGTTGCCAATCAATCAAAAGGCCTGCCATGCACTTTCATATACAATGTTGCAGTTATTAGCCTGCTGCCATATTCTCTATGTGACGTACCTAGAAGTAGCTCAGGGCTTGTCATACAGACAATGGGCAGCCAATGAGATGTTAACATTTTGATCATTCTAATTCTAATTCTAATTGGTTATTTCTAACACGCTTAATACCCAGAGGTTTCTAAGTGAGACCCCCGGGATCAAACTTGTGTTTCTCTGCGTTGTCTTGCTTCCAAGGTGAGCGTGTTGCCCCTAATCCAATCCCTCCCAGTGTTAGGTTTTTATGAAATACCACGTAGGATGACATCAGAAATGACATATGTAAAAGTATATAAACTCTGTGCAAGCAAACTTAGGTGTGAACATATCAAGCATCTATTTGATAGCTACATTTCTCCCTGCTTTCTTTCATTGAGGTTAAAGCAGTATTTTACCATCTTCCTTTGGTCTGTCCGTTTATTTGGTCTCTGATAATTAATGCTAATCCCATTTAGCACAAAGAAGACGCTTTGAAGGTGCTAGAGCACACGGAAATGTTTTTGTAATATTTATTTCTTTGCACCCAGTTATTCATGCACATTAAAAGATACATGTTTACTTCTTTCATTCAGTCAGTTAAGAAATTAGGTTCTTCTTGTGGTAATACGTGCACTACTGGTCCAAACATACCCATGGAGCTGTGAGGGTGAAAGCAGTGGCGCAAGATTCTACATTTCATATTCCCATTTTTTTGTTGGGAGTATTTTTACTCCCTATTTTGATTTTTTGGGAGTATCTTCCAATGTTTAGGGACCAGGAAGAAGACATTGAAGTACTGCATTGTGGTGGAAGGTGGTTGTCGAAGAAAGTGGAAAGTCCACTAATGTGTTTGATTAACTATGGTGAAACCATATTGACAAAATATAATTGTTCATGAAAGAGAAAGGTGAAAGCAGTTGTCTTCCAAAGCAGAAGAGTCATATTAAAATATTGACTGACAGTGTGAAGATAATGCTTCTTGGTTTGTTAAGTAGAGTTTGTGGAAACTTGACAATTTTTCAGAAAACTGATGAATCTTGTATAAAAGTGGAACCATGCAAGTGCCAATTGAGAAACTCGTGGAGTAAATAAACTTTGTATTTGAAACAAAGCTTGGCTATTGAGGGGAACTTTTTATTGCTTTTGAAGCAAAACTGGATTATTGAAACAAACTTTATTGACTGGAACTTTGAGTTGGAAAATCCTGCTTTAATCCTGGGGAAGGGGGAACCAACCCAGGTTACAAGGATATATGATTATAGAGTTCATGTGTGAATCTAACCATTACTTTGTTGAGTTTGAACGGCCATATGATACCTATATGATTTTGTTGTATGTATACGTGTGAGTGACAGATACCTTTTGATGTAAGAGTGTTTTCCTTTAGTCTTTGTTTTGTAGGCAGATAAATCCTTGTTAGGTTAGAGAAAGCAGGCGTTTATCATACCCATTTAAATGAATAAAATGGCTACTTGTGAAAAACCTTTATCCGGTTGTCTCCCTCGCAATTCTGACCCCTCACACTGTCCACCTACCTAGTTGTTAGCTCCCGGGTGCCTTGTATTGCTGCTAATTGAATAGGGGAGCTTGCTCTGGATGTTAGACAGCCTGTCTGATAAACCAAGAATACAGTATGTTTTAATGTTCAGTTTGTGAGTGTTGCATATACAAGTGGGTGAGTGTATGTATAAATGCTAGAGTGCTCTGGACAGCAAGCTTACAATGCCACTCTGTTTTGCCAGCACTCTGTGTGTGTGTGTCCAGTTTCTTTCATCTATATGTGTTTTTTAAAATTCATTGCAGAGTATATTCCAGAGTTACTATGGTCCCTCCGACCTTAGAGGTCTCTCGTACCACATTGGAGCTCATTTTGCTCAAAGAGTAATTTGGCGGCCAGGAGCCTTTATGCATAGACATACATGTAGGTGGCTGCCCGCCAGTACATTTTGGTGATTTGTACAGGGCAAAAGGTGGCATACAGGCTTCTACGCTGCTTTTTAATATGCACATTTGCATGCTGCAATAAAATGAGTAAACGTTGCCTACCAATTCTCCCATGGCAGGCTGTGTTTACAATTATAATTAAATGCTGCCTGACATGCATGGCAGGTAGCGTTTATTTGCAATTGTAAATGCTGCCTGACATGCAGGCTTGGTAGGCAGCGTTTACACAGGATCCCTATGTAGTCTACCTACTTTATGCTGGTGCATTTTATGCTGGTGCATAAAGCCGTCAGGCTCCATTGGGATCCTGAGAATTTGTGCTGGCATACAAATACATGCCAGTGCAAATTCTGGAGAATTTGTTTGGCAGAGAGGAAAGGAGGCAGCGGAAATACAAGTTGCATTCCGCACCACCTCTCTGCCATACAGATGATTCAAAATGGGGCATAACATGAATAGAAGGTCTAAAAGCGTTATGCAAGGGTTTTATGTCTTTGATTTACGTTACGCCCCTGATGAACATGAGTTCCATTGCGTCTGCTGTTTGTAGTTTGTGTGTGCCACAGGTGATTTTATTCATTGCACAGTATATTCCAGAAATGCTTTTGGCCCTCTTACATTATAGCGTTGGGTTTTCTGGTTATTATGGTTATGATATCATATGATATGTCATTTATAACGCACCTGTACACAAGTGTTTTAATGCGTGACAAGACAAGGGAGGGAAGAGGAGGGGGACAAGACAAACAGTTTTGCTAGGCCTTGTGTCATTCAGATTGTGCAATTGCATCAATGTAAAATGCAGGGGGAAGGGAGGAGGGGGAAGTGCAAGGGAGAGGGAAGGGGGAAGTGCAATCAGGGCAGCATTGCTCTGAGTAAGTACAGCCAGGGCAGCAAGGAGGCAGGGGACTATGGGGATACTGATACAGCCCCTAAGTGCACGATAGCCCCGGAGGCAGTGCAGCAGAGACTGATCATGGAGGAGCCTGGTAACCAGTAAGAGTCGCAGGGTAGTCAAGCAACCAGTCGGCACATCACACAGGTAGGTCAGGAGGGGGGAGAGAGAAAGAGAAAGCAGAAGAGAAAAGGAAGGTCTTGAACAGCTTCCGGAACTTAAGATGGTCCGACTCAAGTTTGAGAGGGGCAGGGAGGCCATTCCAGAGGGATGCACCTGCAGAGGAGAGAGATCTGCCCCCCACTCTCTGCCTGGAGAAGCGTCTGACCCTCGGAGCGAAGGGCCCGAGAAGGAAGGTATTTTTGAAGAGGGAGTTGGATGTAGGTGGGCCCTGGCCCCAGAAAGCTTTGTGGACGATTGTAAGGAACTCATGGTGGCAACAGTAAAGACAGACACAAGTGATCACAGCTAAAGGGTGTTTATTCAACTGTATAAATGGGTGAGGAAAATGCCTAATCTAAATCTAAATCTAATATGGGAGCAAGCTACGACCATCTCATAATAATAAGACAGTCCTAGAGGTGTCTTGTCAAAATAAAAAGGGCCTATATTAAAAAAACCTATTAACAATCCTTACCACTAAGTTACAAAATAATACGGGGTAATGTTCACCAGAAAAGAAATAAGAGCACAGAACACTCCTGGGCCTCGCCAGCACAAGTTTATGGTTCGTTTACAAATATCAGGGCCTTCTGTGGCCACGTCTCTTTTACACAAAGTCTCGTGCCTCAGAGGACCTGAAGTGCCAAAACAAACAAAAAGTTCCTTCAATAAATCTTCCAGGTTGGGCGATTACTCTTTGCCTTAGGACCGCCCTCTTCCGGGCCTCGATCCTTCTCTCAGTGTCGGCCTCCCTCTGTCGGGTTCACTAGGCCCGTTCAATAACAAGTTCAACAATCATGCACTGTGGCCAACCCTCGGCCGGGTTCACTCTTGTCAACCCAACGTTCTCGGGTGCTTTATTCTTCACCCCGGTTCCTAGGAATCCCTCAGCCGGGTTCACTCTTGCCAGTTACACAGTTCAATTTGCCTTCTCCTAATGCAGCATTCACTTCCCTTCGCTCTCCTTCTTGTCACTGTGTCAGAGACTTTTGATTGTACAAGGGGTTTGACTCAACCCTTCTATGACTCCCTGACTCCTCATGCTGGCCTCTCATACAGCCTTCTTTGTACTTGTAGTTTCAACAAAGGGGACCAGCCAGAGTCCTTTGAATGAGCGCTCACGTGGTGCCTGACCCTCTGCCGCTGGTCCTTCACTGGACTTTCTGTCAAGCTTTCATACACAAGTTTTTTGTTCACAAGTTCATACAATGTTGCCGTTCACACCCTTAGGCTCAACACAGTCCGGTTTGCTATCAGCTTTTTCCGACTCACCGGCTGTGCTGAACCTGTTGGCTTGTCTTGCTTCTGGAGTTAAGGACGGTACCACGGTTGCAAACGTGCCTCCCTGTCCAGGTTGCAGGGTCGGATTGGCCCCTCCATCTTTCGACCCATGGCTGGGCCGAAATCATCCCTATGGAGCAGGGGCCAGTTTCTGGCCATGCCTGGGCCGGTTTAGAAGAAAATAAAATGGAAAAAAACATATTTTATTCGATTTAAAAAAAAAAGATCAAAAAGCCTTTCATCTTTCTTAGGTCGATAAATGAGTACCAACACAGGTTGGGTGATATTGTATGCATATTTGTTATATAAAAAAAAGTGCTTAAGCATAGGTCATATACAATAACATATCATTTGGCCTTGGACGTCTGCTTGGATTCACAGTAATTTAGTGTACTTAGGAACAATGCTATTTGAAGCCACTTTCTGTTTTGTCAAAAGGTGAAAGGTCGTGTTTCATCACTTCCCGGGATGTCACTTTGGAGTGGGGTCATCAAATGACATCTTTCTTGTCCCAGTCCGACCCTGCTAGGTTATCAATGCGGGAGGCCTTTGTGCACCGTTGACATCTGTTACTCCACATGGCAGCTGCAAATCCTGGTCTTAAGTTTCCTTTTGCGGAGGCTTTGCAGGTGTGGGTTGAAAAGGACAAGGGCACTTCCCTCCTTGTCATCCTTTCAGGTCTCGCCGCCTTTCTTCTCCGTTTGAACTGCCGGCCCGGAAAAGCTGCTTCCTTGTGCAGTTTGAGGCTAAGGACAAGTCTTGAGGTCTGTTCTGGACTAGTTGTAGATGGCGTAGAGTAGAGGAAGGCAATTTGAGAAAGAGGCTGTTGCAGTAGTCCAACCTAGAGAGAGCCCGGGCTCTGGAGACAGTGAGCTTCTGGGGGAAAGTGAGAAAAGGAACAATACCTCAGAGGAGTTATAGCTGGTAGTGGGCCTTCTTGGTTGCGGTTTGTGCCTGCTGGTGCTGGGAAGCATAACATTTCCCTTCTCCTTCAGACCTTCATGCACATAGGTTCCATGTTTGGTGCTCTGTTGCTGAAAAAATGTGTATGTCAGGCGTGTGTCAATTTCATTTTGTTTGCTCCTCCACACCTACTGCACATGTACACAAGAGGCGAATATCTCGAGTTGGTTAGTTCCTGTTCAATGTATTTCTTCTATATTCTGCTGGGATAGACGTCACTTAGTTTGTCCCTCTGAACTTAGTGCAGATGTGTTCCATTTGTGTGATCTGTTTGCAGATGTTTGCGTGTGTTGGGCAGTATATACTTTATGCGGGCATGTATCAATACTTTTTGTTGCTTAAAAAGTGAATATGTATAATTTGGCTTATCGGATTCGCAATTTTTTCACTGCATGTACTACGTCAATTTAAGGCCTAGGTAGGTGTGTGCCAGGAATCTCAAAAATCAAAGCAATTTTGGGATATCGTGGCTAAATAATGCATTCTCCAGCTTGTATTAAAGTCTGTACTCAAGAAAGAGTTTATTGCAATTATTTAAGGAATTAAAATGTTGATGGCACTTTGCCATATAAGACACGAGAGATTGCATTTGGCCAGATGAGTTGCAAACTTGGTGAACCTTCCTGAATGAGAAAGAAAGTTGCAGAGGAAAACATGTTGTATTTAATATAGTCTATAATACATATATACAGTCATATATATATATATATATGTATATATATATATGTTACATGGACGCGGTAGCATCCATGTAGTTATAGTTAAGTTGGTGTTTCCATAGGAAGAGCATTTTTTGGGTGGCTTATAACTTCGCTCCCTCTGGACGAATCCTCACTTTGCTAAAGGAGTATATGGCTCACTCTGAATGTTTTTGCAAAGTTTGGAGAGGTTTGGTCCAGGGGGGGCAAAGTTATAGGGGGGTCCCAAAACTTTTGTTTTTTCCCATAGACATAATGGGAAAAAACTTTGCGCACGCCTACAGCCCAAACCGCTGGACGGATTTACACCATATTTGCGACAGGAGTGGCGGCTTGGTCCCGAAAGTGTGCTTTTGCAAATTTGGTGTAAATCCGTCCAGTAGTTTTTTTAAAAATGACCAAAATGTAAGGCAAAAAAATTAGTGATATCTCAGTTCGCTCTGCAGACGGACTTCCCGGTTCGCTCCGCGGACAGCGCCATGATTGGCCGAGCGGCTTGCGCGATGTCCGCGGACATCCGACGTGTTCACCGATTGGACGGCGTGGGGCGTGGAGCGCGTCAGATTTTTGGTGGCGGCCGACATCTTGCATTTGCGGATGACCGCGGACAGCGAGGTGAAACTTGGTTTAAAAATTGTATTTAGTGGAGTGTGTTGGTGCGTAAGAGTGTTTGGGGAGGGTGGGGGAGTATGAGATAGGTGCAATGTTGTATTTTTTTTATGTGCTAGACGCTTTTGTTGTGTTCGATTTGTCTGCGGACAACACGGCTGTTCTGAAATGTTCGTAAATAAACAGAATGGATTTGGTGTCCAGTTGAAAGTGTTCTAAGAACACTCGTGGGGTCCTGGAATGTTCGCAGGGGGTGTCCTGAAGACGTTGTCTGTATTGTTCGTTGGCAAGCTGAAAGTGTTCTAAGAACACTCGCGGTGTCCTGAAATGTTCGTACATAAAGAAAATGGGGGTGTCCTGAGGACGCTGTCCGTATCGTCCTCTGGCAAGTTGAATGCGTTTTAGGAACTTCCTTGTGTCCGCGGACATTAAAATGGTTGCAATGCTTGAATCTATGGGTGTGATATGCTGTGGTGGTTGTGGCCAGGGTATAGAATGTTGGATGCATGTCCATTTGGATCCATGTGCAACATTGTTTTGTACTGTGCAAAGTTTACATCAGTTATACTGCTTTCATTTGCTTTGAAAGCGTCTAAATATGAGTCATAGTTATCTAGTATTTCTTCTTCTTTTCTCCATGGTTTAAAGAGTTGTAGCAGGGACATGCAATATACTTCTTTATGTTGAGGAGTCTTTAATGACAATTTGATATGATTAATTAAATTTGGTTTGGTGAGTTTTACTAAGCTGCCTTCACAGTTTGTCACTTTGTATTTACGGTTTTGTTCATCAGGTTTTATATTACTTTTGTATGTGTAGTTTTGGGCTATGTGGTATAGACACATGGTTTCCAAAGTGGTACTCCTGTTTGGGTAGTATGTGTCCAATAAATTGTTTTTTAAAATGTCTTGGCTGTTGGGATCATGTTTGGCTATTGTTTCTATATCTTTGTATGATTTTAGAACTCTTTTTCTAGATTTAGCTGGACCAAGACTTAGCCATACTATATTTTCAGATTTACCATACAATGCAGTACTAGTTAATCGATCAGCTGCTTCATAGGATCCACATTCTCTATGGGACAGCATTTTTATGCCCAAGCTGTATAATTTCTGAGACACTTTTTTATCTGATGACAGGTCATTCCAGAGGTCTTGGAGCTCTGTCTTTTCTGATTTGGTTAAGTATGCTGTGACATATCGAGCAACTGCAGTAGAATTGTCTGCAATGCACTGCACCTCTATGTTTGCATTCCATAAGTGGGCAATGATTGCATTGTAATCATTGATATATTTTTCTTCTTCTTTTCTTTTTATGCAATATGTATTTTTAGGTGACTTATCTTTAACACTATGTCTAACTGAAGACATGAGGTTGATCACTTGACCTGTATTTGTAATTGGTCTAGGGAAACCAAATCGGCATTTGGTGTAGTATTTCCCTTTGTTTTTGTATTTGCGATGACAGTATTTGCCACATTTGTGTCTTTGGAATTGTAAAGTTTTTGCATGAAGATCACTATTTGTGGATTCTGATGGAATTTCACAAGTGACATATTTTTCAATAAACTGTAAAACAGTGGCATCACTGTCTTGACAACATTTAGGAGCATCTGTAATCCATAAAAGCATGTGGACATGTGGTGCTCCCCTGGCTTGGTATTCTTTTCTCCAAAAGAAGTGTTGCCCTTCTCCAAGGGGAGGAACAGTTTTATTACAAATAAAATGTAGCATAGCAATGAAGCGATGGTGAAAATATCTTGAAACATTAACAGGATCCTGAGAACAAAGTTCTCCAGGTGTTAGTATATCTATGTTTGTTTTGTTTTCGTTTGATATGAGTAGGAAAGTATGTAAATCTTCCCATGCATATTCTGCACAACTTAATGTAACAAACCAAGTGGGTGGGCCAAGGTTTCTGATCATACAAAGTACATCACCATGACGTCGAAACCAGTACTCTTTAGTACCACGCATATTTGCTAATAGATTTGTAAGATTTGCTTGTAAAACCTCATCTTTTTGTTGAAATTTTTGTAATAATTGTGTAGCTGTCATATTTTGAAAGTATGATCCTGATTTTAATATGTGTGCAACTCCTAACATAAAGTTGCTAGTTCACTTTCAAAGAGTAGGTGGAATATGTATTCCACATTTTGTTGAAATCTGGGATCTTCAGAATACATTCGTAATGAGCGATATTCTGATGCTGATATTTGAATAGGTCTATCATCGTATCTTCCTCCTTTGCCAGTAGGAAAGAGTAGAGGAAAAGCACGTGCTTCTATACTTTTTTCCCACATGCTGATTGGTGATCCTTTTGTTTGACGCGTTTGGTACGTTTCCAGTGCATCTTCTATGGTGCCATTAGAGTGCAATGGATGAATTGTATAATGGTCTAAAGTGTTTGATATTGTATCAGGATCTAGGAGCTCAAATTGACCAGCTTCTCGTGTCTCTTGAATTATTTCAGTTGTATCTTTCAAGTTTTCTTCAATATTAATTTCTTTGTAATATTCATTATTCTCTTTAAGATATTGCAGGGCTTCTCTAACTTTATATAAATCTACCAGTTGTTGCCAAATTTTTCTGTCTTTTGTAGGTACTCCATTTACCAAGATAATTAAAGATTGTTGCATTGGACGTTGCACTCCTAGAGTGTGCACATTTTCTTCTAGATCTAATGGTAAATACACTATTTTCCACGAATACCTTTCACTAATTCAGAGGGAAGTAATTTTGCAGTTTTTGGTTGAAGGTGTATTATTGCTTGAAATGGGTGCAGTGTTTGAATTATGATGCTCTCATATAAAGTAAGTTGTTGAAGGGGTTTTGGTAGTGGATATAATTCCAAGTTATTTGTGATAGCACGTGAAGGAGTTTGGTTGTTGTCAAGTTTTGTAGTGTGCAGTAACTGCAAAGTATTATGGGGTCAGTTATTTCGTATTTGTTTTCTGCTATAAGGTAGAGAGCTAATTCAAACCATTTAGAATCTTCATTGTCTTCTATTTTGTATGATAGGTCTACAGTTTTTGTGTTACTTTTATAAAAAGTTCTGCGGCAACATACACACACGTGGTTTGGTACTTCAGCTGAAGTACTTTCAAATTTTAGTATTTCTTTTTTGTATTTGTGTAGTGAAAGGTTGCCATGTGCAGAATTGTTACGAAGTTGGTTTACAGCTAATTCATCTTGTAAGTGGGTTTCACTTCCAAAATATTTTGTCTGGATATAATCGATTTCTTCTAGTAGGTCTTTTGCTGTACCATGTAGAAGAATGTTATTTAAATTGGCTAGTGCTAAAGCAGGACTTTTAACATAGTACAGTTTATAAACTAGATTTCTTATACTTGCATGATGTGTTGATATCCTTGTGATATCATGGAAGGTTGTTTTGCAAGTAGGCCCTGTATTACAGGCCAATGAATGTCCTTGTAGTCCTGTATACTTGCGTACTAGACAAGCATCCATATTTTAAAGTAGTTTAATTTTGATTTTGTCTTTGCTTTTCACATATTGATTGAGGAATTGGCGTAAAGACGTGAACATTTTTTTTGGAATGTTACACATTGACGTGCATGGCCATTTGTACACTAGATGTTCTGATTCAGTTGAATGGAGGGGTAAATCTACGTTTTCAGGGCATATTTTTGTAAGGAGTACTTCTTGTTCCATTAAGGTATTATTAACTTTTTCATAACCTCGACCACTGCTATGTATGGCAATTGTATTTGTTTGTTTTTGTTTGTATGCTTCTTCATTAAAGCATGGTTCTGTGCTTGTAGTGTGACTCCATTCACCTCCACAGATATTTAAGAAGTTATTTCTGTTGACATTTCGTTTATTGAGAAGTCTTTTTTGTAATTTAGTTATTAGTTTTGTTAGTGGTTTCATTCTGTTTAACACTAAAATAAATAACTTTCTTTTGAGAAGAATTGCACTGTCTATCAACGCTTCTAAGATTACTTTCCTACGATAGGTTTGAAGTGTTGAACCTGGTTTCTCTCCTGTTTTTATAAATTCTAGCGGCTGAGTTGGGTAATTTGTGTGTCGAAAAATAGGAATTTGTGGGCCATTCTGCCAGTAAATCACTGTTTAAGACGGGGGGATTCTTGGTCAGAATGGTGCTGAATCTCTATTTTTAGGCACAGAAATAGCATGCAATTAACCTTACAGTGTTTTTGAGTAATAATTCAAATATTATGGTAACATTCTACTTACTTTTTTTCTAAAATGAGCAGTTTGCGTCTTAGTTGTTCTTCATACTTCAAATTCGGCTGCTTCTTTTCAGGAGAATGGTCTTCACTGCAATTGTAAAAGAAAGAAATTAGTAATTTGGTTTGTATATAGCACTGTTTTTAATTTAGACATAGATTTTTTAAATTGAAATGCTCAGCGCCTTCCTCAAAACCATTAAAACTATCTTATGACTAACTGTAGGAAAGAAAATATCTTTACTATGGCTTGTGAAATTCATAATGTACCACTGTATACCACTATTCCTGTAACTAAGCTTTTCCACGTAACAGTGAGTCAATGTCATAGCCTGCTTGTCCTATATAAATGTAAGTAATTATATAAATTTAAAAAAATAAAACCAATTATGTGTTTGTACAAATATTATTGTTTGAGATTTGATCATAGAGTGTGCATGTAATTTTGTTTGATTATATGTAGTCTATATATTTTATTTCAAAAATGTTAGTTTAACATTATTTGCGTGTGTGTGTGTGTGCATGAAGAAATTAAACGGTATAAAGGTTTGTAAGTCACAGTTCATTTTAGGACAATGAATAAATGATCGTAGATTCATTTGACAGATTATACAAGGTAAAAATCGTTTAGAAAATGTGTTCATGTATTGCATAGAAAATATGCATACCTGTAGTTTGTGTTCATGCATATGGATATGGACGAAGCTGCAAGTAGAAATCTTGGAGACTTGTATAGTATTTCTCGTAGATCGTGCTTGCCAATGGTATGAGACTTATACTCCGAGAGATTCACCGTACATTTGCAGTGCTGATCTATGATGATGTAGTTACATGTAGAGGTCTTGGATTTGATTGGTGGATGGTCATGTGATTTCTTAGCTACATCCAATGAGGGAATGGCACAGAGAGTGAAGTGGAAAGGGTAGAAGGGCTGTCCATGTTACGATATGTGCGCAGACATGGCGGTAGTTCTAGGACACCGCGTATTACATCCGGGGAATTTGTGGTGGGGAGGCATGCAAATGAGATTGAATGTAGCAAGGGATTGGCCAGTAAAGTTTAGTGAGTGTGTTGTGCTGGGAGAGGTTTTCTCAGATATTCTTTTTGCTGAGAGAAGAACAGATAGCTATGGCTGAGTGTTTCAAAAAACAGATTGTGTGGATTTTGGGAGACTCGTGGATACATTGTTGAAGGTGCATGCAGAAAGCTGTGGAGTATCTATAGATCTTGTATTCGCACATGTGGAAGTGCACTGGCATGGAGTGCGTGGAATGAAGTGGTTGGACTTTTTACCTCTCTGTGCAACTTTGAAGATAGAGGAACATCCAGACATAATTGTAATTCATTGTGGAGGGAACAGTTTAGGACATGTGTCTGGAATTTCTTTGCAATTTGCAATGAAAGAAGGACTTCAGAAGATCATGGACATGTTTCCAAACTCTAAAGTCATTTTTTCACGGATTGCGCAGAGACAAATCAAATGTGGCTTTGTTCTTTCTCATGTGGTCCACAAATGGAGAAAGCAAGGCGTAATGTTAATAAGGCTGTTTGTGCCTTCCTAAGAGATTTTGGCATGTCCTCTTTTCACAATGACAATATTATGTTTCGTAGTACATACATTTTTCCCAGAGATGGAGTCCATCTTACTTATGCTGGCAATCAGATTTTTCTGAGAAATGTACAAAATGCATTGCGACCTTTTTTAGAAATACAGCAAATACATTTCATTTTTAGAATACAAATACAAACACCTTTCAAAGGCTCTTTTCAGAGCCACCACTTCCTCCCAGAGAAAAATGCAATGGTTACAATAGGGAAGAACCCCAATTTTTTTTATGTTCGCGAACTGTCCGCGGACTTTCAAGAAATACAAAGGGCCCTGCTTTATTTATTTTCACTTCTATTTTTTAACTGTGAAAGGCGGCTCTGAAAAGAGCCTTATTTTTTTTTGATTTTTTTGATTTTGTATTTTTTTTGGTTTTTTATACACGACACACTAGGAGAGGAGGGGAAAGGAGGGTAAAGGGGGGACACCAACCACAGGGATAAGAAAGGGCGAGCTGAGAGAGGAAGATGTAGAGTGGGTTTTATTTGGGTAGTGAGCAGGTCTTCTCGTGCTGTGAGACGATAGTCTCAAAAGCACTCCAAAATGGCTCCCCTCTGCAGAGTACTGTGTCACAGTACATACATACAACTGTGACCCTCAAAAGGTAAGGGTCATCAGAATTCTGTATGGCCTGTGAGGCAGCTTGAGGAAGACGCTGTCCCACAGAGGTGTTGCTTGTGGTGACAGGATCAGAAACGGAGGATGAAGTAGAGGCAATCAACCTACTACGCTCTTCGCAAGGTACAACCTGGCGAATGGCCCCAGTGTGGAATGAGTTGAGGTGTCGCTTCATGGTAGTGGTCCCAAAGCTATACGAACCATGCCTCCCGCGACTGAGTACCATTTTGCACTCATTGCAGGTGACACGGTTCGCACGAGCCATAGGACCCTTCCCATGAACAGTAAACAACCGCCACACCCAAGAATCACGCCCAGGGCGGGTAGTAGGGATTTCCTCTACCTCATTCTCGTCATCCTCTTCTTCCTCCTCTGTATCCTCACTACTGTTCCCCTCTTCAGGCCCTTGGGGAGATGGTGGTGGTGGTGGTGGTGGAGGGGGTGGGGGTGGTGCTGAGGCAGATGTAGCACCAGGTGGCAATAGTGGAGCCATGGATGTCAATGGAAATCTAAAAATCTGGACAGTATGCAGCAAAATGCAGTGTGCACTGTGGAATAGCCAGAAACACAATGAGAATGAGCTCTAGGGCGTGGTATTTTATAGGGGTGCTTGTACGCGGTTCGCGGACATGCACGCCGTCCTCAAGACAGATCGAACACCAAAAAAGGTTCAAAAAGTCACAAAAACTATGTGGAAACTTAGGATTAGTATGTGGGATTTGTGGTATGGTGAGTTTTTAATGAGAAATATTGTGGATTACTTGGAAATGTACTTTTAAACTGTTCAGGGACACGAACAGTGTCCGCATTCAGAACACGCGATCAGCGTGGGCGCGGTCACATGATGCTTCGTGAGCATGTTCGCTAAGGAAGTGGCCGTCCGCAGGACACCCAATGTACGGACATTGTTTTGCGCATGCGCGTTGATGTTCTACGGACAGTGTTCGGGTCCTGAACTAATTAAAAGTGCGTCACACGTAAAACGAACAGTTACGGACAGCCGTTTGTTCTTAGCACAGTTTAACTTACTTGCGAACAATACGGACAGACATAGCGTCCCCAGCACACCTCCATTTTCGTTTATTTACGAACAATTCAGGACACCACGAGTGTTCTTAGAACAGTTTCAACTTGCTAGCAAATACTACGAACAGGCATAGTGTTCTTAAGGACACCTCCATTTTCGTTTATTTACGAACATTTCAGGACACTACGAGTGTTCTTAGAACAGTTTCAACTTGCATGAGAACATTACGGACAGATATAGTGTCCTCAGGGCACTTACATTTTCGTCTATTTACGAACATTTCCGAACAACCGCGCTGTCCATGGACACCTAAATTGGTTTTAACAAAAAGAACTGAAACTAATTACAACACAATATAAAAAAGTAATTTATGACTGAGAAGGTGGGGCAGAAACGGAAACAAAAACAGGAGAATTAAGGATTTTAACATAATTGGGATCAGGTGAAGAAGGGATTGAAATGTCATCAAAACGTTTTGGTCTTTGGAGAGGGTTTGGGGTTAAATGAGTGGGATATGGTGAGGGGGGACAAGTACAGGTGGGACAATGGTATCTTGTTGTTAGTTTTAAGTGATCTTCCACAAAGTTTTTTAAATTGGTCAAATTTGCCATAATTTTTTTTTAAAACAATTTTATCAATTTTAATCAAACAAAACAACAATACAACCAAACACGCAGTGCATTTTGCAACAAAACAATCATATTAATTCTTAATCTTGGTCACTGCTTCCTCCCCTCCCACCCCCCCTTCATGAGCCTGTCTGTTCATTGTTCTCTGTATCCGCCGCATGCGGCGGGATATCGCTTCCTATAGATTCTGTCCAATCTTGCATTACTCCAAACAATTCCGCTATTAATGATTTCCATGCCATCAGGGTCCCTGTCTCTTCCTCCCCCCCTACAGTGTTCGACTCTTGCCATACCATCGTTTCCGCCTCTGCCCATTTCTGTAACTCCTTCCACCACACCTCCACCCGTGGCCTGTGACAAGACTTCCATCCCATGGCAATCCTTCGTTTAGCAAGCACATATGCCAGATCCTTCAGTTTACCGACATGCTTAAGTTTTGATGATCTGGGGAACCCTCCCAGCAAACAGGCCCAAGCTGTATCTATGATTAACGTGACCCCTTTCTCGGCTAGCTTTCGTGCCATTTCACCCCAGAAACGCTCAATTACTGGGCATGACCAAAACATATGTGTCATATCAGCGTTCTCCTCGTCACATTTGGGACACACTTGTCGCCCAGTGTTCTCGAACTTGGATATCCTCATAGGCGTCATATATGCTCTGTGTGTAATATATAGTTGTATTTGTTTTAGTCTGGCATTCCTTGACACCTTCTTATGGTATCCCACTGCCCGTTCCCACATCCCATCCTCCATCGGGGTTCCCACTTCCGCCTCCCAATCTAGCCTCAAGTGCGTCAAGTCGTTCCCAACCTTAGACATCACCATCTCATACAACCTAGAAATCTCATGCCCCCCATCCGATATATCATATATTGCCTCCATAGTGGCATCGGACTCTCTAATACAGTTTCAGGCCACGTTTCCCGAATTCTCTGCACAATTCTGTGGTATGTGATGTACTGGCCCGCATGCAAGCCTGTTTGCTCCCCAAGGGCCTCAAAGTCCAGAATGGTCCCCACCTGCCAGACGTCTCCTAACGTCACCAGCCCCACCGATTCCCAATGGGTCCTGATAATCGCCCTTAACTGCCTATCATCCCCTGTCAACGCAACTAGCGGCACCTGCGGGGAGCGTGGAAATAGGTTCTCCATCATCCGGCACGCCCGACGCCACATTCGCCACCCGAGCATCATCATCCTAGGGCGCTCTCTCATTTCGGACTTGGGCAGCCAGATCATCTCTCGTAGGTGAAATGGGGCACAATCATGTCCAAATAACCTAAATTCAGGGGTCACCTCATCTGAAAGCCACTGAGCCACATATTGCAGCTCACTTGCTATGTAATACACCCCAAAATTTTTTATCCCCCCTTTTTCATAAAAGTTCTGCAGTTTCCACAGCGCCACTCTGTTCCGGGTATCATGCCACAAGAAATCCCTACACATTTACATTTACGTTTAGCAAAAAACTTCTTAGGTATCATGTATGGGATATTGCTAAAATAGTGCAGAAGCCTAGGCAGGACCACCATTTTTAGCATTGCACCCCGACCCATCATTGCTAAGGGCAACTTAACCCAAAATAGCATACACTTCTCGATATTCTTGAGCGCCACCTCAGTGTTATGCTTGTGCTCCTCCTCCACCATATGGTACACATCTATCCCAAGATAACGGAAAGAACTGACCTCCCATGGTATTTGTAACACCGGTAACCGTCTCTTAGGGGTTCCCTTATAATCACCTAGCGGAAACATACTAGATTTTTGGGGATTCACCGCTATCCCAGACAACCCCGCATACCTCGCCATCACCTCCAGTATGTACTGGAGATTTTCCTCTGGATACCTTAAGTATAGCAACAGGTTGTCTGCGTATAGGGAGATCAGATGTCATTCTCCCCCCCACCTCAATACCTATTGTATCATATTGCTGTCTGAGGTATATTGCTAGGGGCTCCAGGGCTAATATGAAGAGCATCGGGGACCAAGGGCACCCCTGCCTTGTGCCTCTACTGAGTTGCCACCTCTCAGATATTACTGATCCCGTTTTAACTCTGGCCAGTGGCTCCCTATATAGCATCTTCACCAACCTCATATAACCGGGCCCCATACCATACTTCTCCAAGGCCGCCAGCAACCACGGCCACTCGGCTGAGTCGAAAGCTTTGACCGCATCTAAGGACACGATCGCCATTTCGCCTTCAGCCATACTTCCCCACTCAACAACCCATCGGAGTCGCCTATGATTATGAGTTATATTCCTTTTCGGGACATAGCCCGTCTGGTCAGGGTGTATAAGCTTGCTAATCACTCTCTGCAATCTGTTTGCCAGGACAGCCGTCAATATCTTGCTCTCCTGATTCAACATCGAGAGAGGTCTGTAAGAGCCGCAACTGTGTGCAGGTTTATTAGGCTTGGGAAGCGGTATTATGACCGCCTCTCTAAGTGATTCCGGCAACCGTCCCACCTCAAACGCTTCATTGAGCATTTCTAACATCGGGGGGAGCACTTCCTCCCTGTATGTCTTATAAAATTCACTAGGGAGCCCATCCGCCCCTGGGGTCTTGCAAGTAGGTAACTGCCTCACTACTTCTTCTAATTCTTCCAGGGTGATTGGTGCATCTAGCTCCTCCCTTTCCTCCTCACTTATCATGGGTAGTCCTATATCTTCTAACGTTTCCATTATTTCCTCCCGGCTGCCCCCCATCTCATCTGCATACAGCACTTTATAATATTCTGCAAACTCCTCGTTGACACCCTCTTGGGTGTCCGCTACGCTACCATCTTCCCTCATTATCGTTCTAATCGGGGGTCTGGGAGCCTCGCTCTTGTATAGCCACACTAACAATCGTCCTGTTTTATCCCCTCCCGCATGCTGCCTCTCAATATACTTTTTATAGTTAAGGTTGCAGAGTCTCTCCCAGTGTTCCGCACATTTCTGCTGTAGCCCAAGTACCCGCTCCATATCTTCGCATCCGCCCTTTAATGCTCCCTCCAGTTCCTCTTCCGTCTGACGTAGGTCGGCTAGCACCCCGCCCTGCAGGCCTTTTGATTTTGCTATGGCAACCCCTCGCATCACTACCTTAAAGGCTTCCCATAAAGTACCTGCCGAGTCAACGCTACCCGTATTCTCCTCAAAGTAATTGGCAATCTCCTCCCTAATATCTTCTCTAAAGATTGGATCCTTGAGCGCCTCAGCACAAAGGCGCCACGTCGGGATCCGTGCCCTCGGGGAGCGGTACTGCCACCCCAGAACCAATGGCGAGTGATCTGAGAGGACCCTTGCCTTATATTCCTCCTGAGTAACCTCTGCTATCACATCCGACGTGGCGAAGACGTAGTCCAGCCTCATGTGTAGCTGTTGAGGGGCAGAGTAATGCGAGTATTGCCTTTCTTGGGGGTATCTCGTTCTCCACACATCCGCCAGACGAAAGTCATCTAGCAGTGTCTGTAGTGCTTTCGCCGCCGGGGAAGGTCTATCAATCTTGTCATCCGATCTGTCTACGTTGGGATTCAGTACACAATTAAAATCTCCACCCCAAATCACCACGCTACCCATACATATGCCAAGGTTGGCACACAGAGTCCTGAAATATGCTGCTGTGTCCCGATTGGGTGTGTATGTATTTACAATGCTTATCTCCTTATTCTCCACCAACCCTCTCAGCATAACCATCCTCCCATCCGTCTCCGCCACCTCCTGCAATGGTTGGAACGGAACGTGCAGCGCCACCCAAATTAGTACTCCCCTGGCATACGCAGAGTATGTCGAGCCCACCACCACCCCTTTTCATTTCTTAACAATCAACCCCATCTTCTCCCGTGTCAGATGCGTTTCCTGCAGTAGCGCAATATCTATCTTTTGCCTTCTTAGATACAGCATTACCTTATTCCTTTTCAAGTAACTGTTAAGTCCCCTGACATTCCACATGATTATTTTAAGGTCCCCCATGGCTCACTTTCATCCCCCTCGCCCTCCTCCAGCAGGTACCACCCTCCCGCGCGACACAGATTCAACCATCTAATACTTCTATATAGGCTCATGTTCAAAATTAAGCTCCCCACAACTATATATACCCCAAACTTCCCACTCCTCCCCCCACCCACTGCCCATCCCTTACCCAACAACAACTGTTGCCCAGCTCCATCCCTGGATCTCAGGCTCCCCCGCATCTAGCTCTTTCTGGCTTACGCCTGTACTCGAAGCTCCGCAGGGTGAGGGCGTCCTAGTGGCGCACCTACTACTACAATATATCGGGGGGTAGGGTGCTGTTGCCCTGCTGCTCCTACTGAGTTTAAAGTTGACTACACATTGCTACGCAGTTTGCACATGCATTCGCGCCACTATATTCAAGTCCTTCAAATACGTTGCGTCGGCATCCACTTATCAAAAAAGAAAGAGAAAAAAAAAAAAAACATCATTTTGCCACATCCATTAATCAACATTTTAACTAAGCACCCCTAGAGTGCCCATCTTACTCTATGACAATGCATATACCATGTCTCAGTCACTTATCCTGTTCCTTTCGGGCCCCCTCCGCATCTCCTTCCGGGCAACCTTGCAAATCCAGCCACGTCGATCCGTCCTCCAGAGTGTCAACAAAGAACATTTTACTCTTGTGCACAACCTTCAGTTTAGCTGGGTACAGAAGCATATATTTTATCCCAGCCATGCGTAGTCTCCTTTTGATAGCCACATAACTGTACCGTTGTCTCTGGACCAGCATTGTATAATCTGGATACGCCGTGATGGTGCTTGAAGCTCTCTCGATTGTCCCACCTTTACGGAAGTACTCCAGTATCTTCTCGCGGTCCTTATAGTTCAATATTTTGGCGATTATACCACGGCAAGGGGCCCCTGGTTGCGGTTTTCTCATGAGGGCTCTGTGTGCACGTTCCACTGCAAATCCTTGCGAGAGTTGTTCGGCTCCAATTTCCTGTCAAAGTAAGTTCTCAACGTAGTCCGTCGGGTCTCGTCCCTCCTCTCCCTCCGGCAGGCCAACTACGCGGATGTTATTCCTCCTAGCTCTACCTTCCGCTTCCTCTGCGCGATTCTCCAGGTTAGGTACTTGCTGTTTTAGTGCATGAACCTCTTGCGCATTGTTGGCGCAAGTATCCGAATTGGTCTTCACTGCACTCTCCAAGCTGCTCGTTCTCTCTGCCAACCCTCTGACATCTTGTCGTAGCAAGGCGACGTCAACGCCTACTGCGTCTATTTTGGCCTCCAGAGAGGTGCGCAGTTCCGCCATCGCTATCCCCCATGAGTCTCTCAGTTCCGTGATGGCAGCCAAAATCTGATGGTTTTCCGACGTTACAGTGTTTTCTGTCGGTGTCGTTGCGCCCTTAGGCGCCGTGGTCACTGGGGATAGTTGCGCCTTGGCAAACGATTCCATCGTAGATTGCTTGTTCTTATTCTTACTTATGGCCCCTTGCCCAGACATCTCAGAGCCTCAGTTTGTGTCTGGGGTTATGCAGTCTCAAATGTATCAATCTTGCTTCTCTAATTCGACGTAGCCCAGAGCGGTATTTCAGGTCTGGATCAATCGTTCAAGAAAATCTCTATTTACGCATGTGTTGGCCAGGTCATTTTGCGAGCGTATTGTGACCTCCCACGTTGCAGTCAGTTTTATTGCGCCACAGAGCAGTTTTGGACCATTTCCAAGCGTGCGCTTGTCCGGATCGGCTGTCGGATCCCGGAGCACATAGAGAAAGCAGCCTATTCCATGGCTGCCAAGCCACGCCCCCCTTCTTGGCTTAACCTTGTTGGCCCCTTCCCCATAGTCAGAAGCACTTTGGGCGTGGGTACGGCCCGTGCAATCATGTCCCTTAAGGGCTGTGCACTATTTTAGTCAATTGCGTACAAGCTGTAGTTATAGCAGGTCCAGGCACAATTTTATGGATAATGCAAATGTGTTATCTCCACCTTTCACCGCTATTCTCGGTGTGCCCGTGTGGATTCATATGCATTGTGCATTGTCTCCAGGTGGGTTGTGTCCTCCCACGTTTTAAGTTAGCACTATGCCGGTCCCTTTGTTCTTTGCACAGTCCTATTTGCCACATATTAATTGTTTGAAGTGACCTTGGTTTGCTTAATGATGCTCCGCGAGCGGTTGCAGCCGTGGGCTCAGGGGGCTATCAGTGTTCACTCGAGGTTTCCCCGCCTCTTACCAGCTGCGCACCCCGCTATTATTCGGCGCGAGAACCTCTCTGCCGTTGTCAATTCAACCCAGTATTGGTTGTATGCTGCAAGGGGCGCCTCTATGTAATGCCCACGTTGTTGTGCTTGCGCTTGTGTGATGATAGCGCTTCACTTCAATTATTTTAGCATTTGATTCTGCCTATCGCGCAAGAAAAACGTCGAGCAGGCTGTGTAGCTCCTCTTTTCTATTCGGTCTAATGCCCAATAAATCTCTTGACTCAGCAAGCCTCCTCAATACAACTGTCTTGCTCGCGCGGGTGCCCCCTTGTATTAATAGAGCGCCCGACGCGCCTTCATGGAACTTTCATTTCCTGTCGGCATTACTCCCGGCAGCTCTTCTGTGCACAGGCCATTCGCCGCACCTCTGCTGTTGACATGCGGCCCCAGCGCCTTCAACGTGTCTTCACACACAGGCATCCGGGAGCCGCTCGCACAACAGTCCGCCGGTCCCTTCCTTTCTCAACGTGCAGATCCTGCACTCGAAACCTGTGTCCACCCGCTGCTCTGTGCCCGACACAGTAGCACGCGACCTTGCTATCAATCGCCGCTCACCGTTCTGAAAGCAAAGGTCCACGCGACCTCCAGGATACAATGTTTCCGCATTCGCTTCACGCTCGGGTCTTATTCAGCGGATCTTGCCATCGCGGCCGCTCTTCCTTTGTTCCCTGCAATCTTAAATATTTTGTTTCAGGGATGCCGAGAGCTTCGATGTCAATTTCACCCCTCCTGCTTACACGATCAGCTCAGTTTTCATAGTGGTGGCAGAGCATCCGTTTGCACGCTCGTGTTTCCATTCCTTGTTCATTTTAAATGCATGTTCTTACGGATCGATGTCGGATCCCTGGAGCAGCTTACAGGCACGTCCTATTACATGGCTAGTTAGCCACGCCCCCATTTGCCATAAGTTGGTCCATTTTTTTGTTTATGTATTCCAGAGTGTTATCCACCGATTCTTTTTCTGTAGTAGTTTCAATTTTTGTATGGTCTGTACAAAAAAAATGTATATGTTAAATGTATACAAAATAATATTTATTAATTGGTTTATATAGTAAAGTGTGTACCATTAGGTGCACTATCTTCTGACATTTCCTCTCGTGGGAAATGCTCCTCTAGCCACTCCAGAGTACTACACATTTCTGTGAGAAAACAAAAAAGTGATATTTTTTTTTTATCTAATACAGAAAGTTTATAAATATATGAGTAAAATGAAGTGCACTTACTATTTCAGGAAAGTATGTGATGAGTAGTTTGTACGTCTGGTCTTGCTCTTAGTTGTGGAGTGTCTGTGAGGTAATTATGTTGGAAGCCACTTTATCTTCTTTGGGTATATTCCATTTTAGAACATATTGTATTTAAATGAATGGTTAGTGTGTTACATATATGGGTTACATTTCTTAAGTATTACTACATATACTTTGTATGTGTGTTGCTTTGTGAATTTGTTAAATGTTCCTATATTTTGATATAACAATTACACATACCCCCCCCCAGAGTTTTTAGGTGGTGGTACTGTTGTCCCAACATGACCGCGGACAGTCAAATTCAGTAGAAAGGGTTCAGTATGTTCCATATTACATGTACATAAAGTCAAAGTTATTATTGTTAAGTTGTGCTACTAAAAAACTATGAAATTCAGTAATTCAGTAAAAAAAACTTTGTTAAAGGGACGTTATGGTTCAGTTGTGCTACGAAAAACCTATGAAATTCAGTAAAAAACTTTGTTAAAGGGACGGTATGGTTAAGTTGCGCTACTAAAAACCTATGAAATTCAGTAAAAAAACTTTGTTAAAGGGACGTTATGGTTAAGTTGCGCTACTAAAAACCTATCAGATTCAGAAAAAAACATTGTTAAAGGGACGTTATGGTTCCAAGTAAAACCGAAAAATCCCTGAAATTCGCCAGTTATGGTAAGCTAAGCAACCATAACTCGCGCCACCACCGTGCACTGCTAAGACTAACACCCAGGACATCAAAGATGACATCACAAATGGGTTGCAAAAGGTTGGGGGGTACACAACTGGAGGAAAAACCTTACATTATTGGGAATCTTTCCTAACACTCACCCCTCCCAGACCTACGACAGGGGGAATTAATCCACCCCTCAATGAGTCTCATGTTCAGGTCGGTTAAACATTCTGGACAACCCATCAGCATTGCTATGTTGGACACCTGGCCTATGCTCAATGGTGAAGTCAAAACCTTGCAGGCTTATGGACCACCTAAGCAACTTTGGATTCTCCCCCTTCATGTTCATTAGCCATTTTAAGGGCTTATGGTCAGTTTGCACAGTGAAGTGGGTCCCAAGAGGTAGGGCCTCAGCTTCCTTAGGGCCCACACAACAGAGAAACATTCTTCCTCGGCTGTGTACCATCTGAGCTCTCTGTCCTTAAGCTGGCGACTAATGAATCCAGTAGGGTGCCCCTTACCCTTCTCATCTACTTGTGATAGTACAGCTCCTATCCCAGTGTCAGAGGCATCTGTCTGCACAATATAAGGTCTTTGGTAATCAGGGGCCCTGAAAACAGGGGTCTGGCACAAGGAGTCTTTTAAGCCATTGAAGGCCTTCCCGCAATCTACTGACCAAGTTACCTTCTTGGGTTTCTTAGAGCAGTCAGAGGGGGAGCTAGGGTGCCATAGTCTTCCATTAAATTTTGGTAGTACCATGCGAATCCTAAAAAGGCTCTCACCTGGGTTTGGGTAGTGGGGGTAGGCCAGTCTTGTACTGTTTGTACTTTACTGGGTAGTGGCTGTATCCTACTTCACGCACCTCGAAACACGTGTATAGACGTGTTATAAATGCCTTATCATATCATATCATATCAAGGTAGACCCCTGAACCTTGTCCAATCTGCAATTTATTAGCCTGTATGGTCAAGTGGGCCTTCTGAAGAGCCTGCCACACTATTCTAAGGTGTTTCACATGATCCTCCCAGTTGGCACTGAAAACTGGTATATCATCCAGATATGCAAGACAGAATTCATCAGACCCATTATGGACATGATTCATAAGCCTCTGAAGAGTGGCAGGTACATTTTCCAACCCAAAAGGCACTACCCTGAACTGGTAAAGACCCAATGGTGTAGAGAAAGCTGTCTTCTACTTGGCATGTTCTACAAGAGCTATTTTCCAATAGCCTGCAGTGAGGTCAAATGTGCTGAGGTATTTGGAGGCACCCAAAGTATCCACCAGCTCATTTGTTCTAGGCAAGGGGTGTGCATCAGTCTTGGTGACAGCATTAAGAGCCCTGTAATCTACACAGAACCTCAACTCAGAGGTACCTGCATTTGGAACCAAAACCACAGGGCTAGACCAAGGACTACTGGAGGGTTCAATCACCCCAAGATCCAACATTTTGTTGCCCTCTATCTTAACGTAAAACCTTACTTTGTCTGACATTCGGTATGCCCTATTTTTAGTAGGTGCACTATCTCCTGTGTCAGTATCACCAAGGTGTCAAACCAGGAGTTTGTGAAAACAAGGGGGAGAACTGCCTTAGCAAACTTCTCACCTCCTCTTGTTTATCAGAAGTCAGGTGAGGGATCACTTTGACACCCTCAATGTAGGTATCTGAAGGACTGCCCTGGAACAGGTCGGGGAGAGGTTCTGACTCCTCCGCCTCAACATCTGAAGCCAACAGCAGTGCAGCTATTTCAACTCTTGGGATGAAAGCCTTCAGCCTATTTACATAGAACACTTTTGTGGCCTGTCCAGCCCTTCCAAGGTCCACTAAATGGCTAACCTCATCCAGTGACTCCACCACTGTGTAAGGGCCTGACCATTTGTCCTGCAAAGCTCTAGGCCTTATAGGATTCATGTCTTCTAGAGCCCCAAGCATGCTTTTAATGGTCCTGGTAAAACGCTCATGTAGACCATTGGTCTGTGGGTGGTATGTGGATGAAAACTTGTAAGTAACTCCACGTTCCTTCCACATGGCCTGCATATACCTTTTACAGAAAGTTGCTGCCCCTATCAGACACAACTTCTTTAGGGAAGTCAACCCCAGTAAATATGGCAAGTAAAGCTTTTGCAACTGACCTGGCAGTCACAGTCTTCAATGGGATGGCCTAAGGATACCTGGTGGCATGGTCGGCCAGCACCAGGATAAACCTATTCCCTGAGGACGTTTGGGGGTCAAAGGGACCAACAATGTCAATCCCTACCCTCGCAAATGGTACCCCCGCAACTGGGAGTGGTACCAATGGAGCTTGGATTGTTTTGTCACTTTTCCCAGATAACTGGCATGTGGCACAACTCCTGCAGTGACTTTCCACTTGCACCCCCATCCTGGGCCAGTAGAAGTGCATGGATAACCTTTGCTTGGCTCTCTTGATGGCAAGGTGACCAGCAAGGGGGACTTCAGGTGCCAACTGCAAGAGGAAGGGTCTTACAGCAAGGGTAACCACCAACCTCCTATGGTCTCCTTCTGTAGCCTCTGTTGGCTCACTGTAGAGGAGCCCACCTTCCCAATAAATCCTGTGCTTCCCAGGAGGATCACCCTGAAGCTGGGAGCAGGCCTGTCACCTTAGGCCTTCCAAAGATGGGCACTCACGTTGGCCCTTACTGAACTCAACCGTGTCAGGACTACCTTCTACTAATAAACTCTGGTTGGTCATGGGGATTGAGGATTTCAGGCAACACCTCCTCCTCGTCAGGATCAGGTGTTTGACCAACTACCTCCACCTCAGTGGTAGGTGAGTTAGGGGAACTAATCTCGTTCCCTCTTCTGTATTTTCTGACTCCCTTAGCCTTGGGGTTCCCCTTTGGCTTAGGCTGGTATTGGACTTGGCCAGTGTAGCCCTTGTGTGTGACCTTGTGCATGGTCTCTCTGCTGTCTCACCCACAAGACCAAAAGCTCTGAGATCATTCCCCAGCAGGACCTATCCTGGGATTTGCCTCTGAATGCTCACTGGAATCCTGACCACTGTACCATTTATAGTAAGATTTACATACATTACTGGGAACTTGTGAGGGGGAACCATAAGCCAAGTTAGTGGATAACAAAGGAGCTCTGACAACTTCCTCTGGGTCTACGAAAGTAGAGTCCACTACTGTTCTGCTGGCCCCACTATCCCTGAGGGCAGGAGTGTCAACTCCATTGATCAGCACACTGTCTTTGAAGTAGTGCTCTGTATTATCAGGAATTCTAGCATAAGCCTCTGAGACTTTAGGCTCCCAGGAACCCAGGGAAACCAGGACTACCTCAGATTCTGCCCCACTGGGGAACAAGTCAGAGGAGAAGGATGCCCCTGTGATATCTTCTTCCTCATATGAGGGTAAGGCCAGAATCACAGAGTGGACCCCCAAGGTGTTGACCTTACATCTGGGGTCCCCCTTCACATGGTCACTTGCTCCACAAGCCACACAAGATCCACTGGGTCTTGGGACATAGGGAGGCTTACTGTAAAGGATAACTTCCACTACCCTGTGCATTCTCCTGTGACATACCCTTAAATTACTTTCCCTGTCTCTTTTGGGAGGAAGTTTTATGATATGATATGATAGGCTATTTATAACGCACTTAATACCTAGAGGTTTCTAAGCGCGGACCCGGGGATCGAACCTGTGTTGCTCCGTGTCGTCTTGCTTCCAAGGCAAGCACGTTGCAGCTGAGCTATCCTCCAGACCCCCCACCCTCTTTATCATTGGGCGTTTTCCCCTCCTCCTGCTTGCCAGAAAGAGTCTTGTCCTTATGGGACACTCTATGTGACACCCACAAATCTGCTGCTATGGCTAGCTTCTTAGGATCTAACTCAGGGGAACAAGATGCAAAAATGTGTTCAAGCATGACAAGACATATCATACCCTCAAAGGTGGAGATCTTATAGCCTTCAACCCAACCAGTCAAGTTCTTTAAGGAATCAGGTACATAAGACACCCTAGTACTACCTTCTTTCTTTTTGTACTCCCAAAACTTTTTCAAGTATTGGGCAGGAGTCTTCCCAAACTTTAAGATGAGAGTTTGCTTCAATTTTGCAAAGTTTACTCTTTCAGCCTTTGACATCTCCATAATAGCACTGCAGCCAGGATGGGGTAGTTTGCTGAGCAACCATGCAATTCTATCAGCATTTATAACCTCTTGAATTTCACATGCATACTCAAATTCATTCAACCAGTCCATAATGTCATTCTTCTCATCATACACACTGAGCAGATCCTTAGGAAATCTTGGATGAGAGCAGGACCCAGACCCATGTCCAGATCCCTTGGATCCATTTGAAACTTGGAGCTTGTCCAGTTCCAACTGGTGATCCCTGTCCTTTTTGTTTTTCTGTCTGCTCTATCTTCGGTTTAGTCATGTCAACTTCAAGCTCCTTATGATTAAACAGCAGCTCTGGTTTCTTGAATTCCAACATGGCATCAGCATCAGAGCTGGCAGAGGAAACTTGGGACATTCCATCATCCCTGTCATCATGGGCACCATGGATGAGGGCAGCAACAGAACTGTCAGTTCTGTCAGTGGGAGCTGCCCCACCTCCTTCTGCACTCTCATCTGATACTATGGATTTGAGTTGGGACTCTTGCCATTCAGTGATCCTTTATATCATTTCAATCTTTGCACCTTGAGCAAGCAAGCCTCTCTCAGTACACATCATTCTCAATGTTTCAGATTTTGAAGCATTCAAAGTTATATTGGTAATTGTTTCCATAATTATAGATGTGTCTATGGCCTTTACAGTTACTTACTACTAAGGTCACTATGTGTCCTGCGTAGGGGTAATCTGAAATGCCTTTACTAGTGTGCAACACTGAATACCTTCAGTCCTATCCCACCGCTGCACACCAATTTGTAGAAGTGGATTTCTGAACTCTGACCTGGTGGGCAGAGGTTCAGAAGGCCAGCCTAGTTTCTTGAAACAGGGTAACCTTCTGGACTAGCCAGACCAATCAAGGTAGCATTGGCGGCGGTCAAGACTGGGTCTCAGGAGGGGTGAGGGTGACTGAAAGACCTCAATGAGCACACAGAGTAAACAACACTACAACTCACTCCCAGTCAGGTGTAAATATATTAGAAATACAAGTACATTTATTCAAGGCCTTTGAGTTTCAACACACAGTAACTATCAACAGTAATACCTTTAAACCAATACAATCCTACTAGAATAAATATATACAACACCAATTGGTCTAAAGGATTAAACGCACAGAATGGTTCCACAACTTAAAAGGGAAGGAAGCAAGCAGTTCAAATAGTCTTTAGGCAGTTCTTTATCAATCAATCCCTAACTGAGAGGAAGTCCAGTCCCTACGAAGAGTGGAGCCTAGTGCTCAAAAGTACTGCTAAATGCTGGCGCACGTGATAGTGCAGAAGGGCGAAAAACAGGGTCACTTGCAGGGGCTATAGGAGCTCAGGAAAGTGGGTGAGGCGATGAAGAACGAGTTCCCACTATTCGTGGGAGGTACACAACTCGAGGGAAAACTTCACAATATTGGCAATCGTTCCTAACAGTGTGGGATAATTGAGCCGCCCAAGCCAGATGGAGTCCCCTCTACCCTTAACAGAGGTGCTAAAAGCACTACGGGATATTCAGGCAGAGTTAATTCAGTCCCGGCAGGAGACTGCTACATAGAAAATGTAGGTTAGTGGGTTAATACCTCAAGGAACGCCACTTCAGGGGGAGGTGGTGGCGGCTTCATTTGCAGGACCATCTAGTTGATCAAATACAGTAGTGGATCAACAACACTTAGGTGTTCCGTTGGCAGCCCTCAAGAGATTTATGGGTATCCTAGGAAGTTTTCTACCTTTTTCACGCAATGCAAGTTCCATTTTCTATGCAAACCTACAGCATTTATTTTTTAAACCTTTATCTTGTTATGCTTGCCAGTACATAGTGAGGAGACAGCAAGATATACATGGTAATTCGTTATAGCAAGTATACTTGGTACATACACAATCAGTAAATTAGCGACAACAAGCTAAGGCAGGAAATAGCTGCAATAAAAGCAATGAGTCGTTACAATTCACACAGCCAGAAGGGGGCCTTCAGGAGAGATCAGCAGCTGGAGGAGAGTCAGGAGGAGAGGAGGCATCGGGACCAGCTGTGTGAGACGCCATATACATACAAAACCTAAGCCAAACATCTCTGGGCCTGGTAGAAAGTGGAAGCTGGGACGACCAGACCTCCTCAGTATCAGACGCCCAAGTGAGGGCAGAAAGCCATTGGGCATGGGAGGGTGGTTGGGGCCAGAGCCAACAGAGGAGAATGCAGCGCGTGGCCAACAACGTGCACAAGCCAGCAAGTTTCCGGGAGTCACGATGCAAGCCAGAAAAGTCATGAAAGAGGCACTTAATTGGAGCGGGGTAAATTGATGGTCTAAAATCATTGAGGTAGTGTGACAGACACTGGACCAGAACTGAGCGAGGGAAGAGCAGGACCAAATCATGTGTATATAAGAGGCATCGACTGCCCTACATCTGGGACAGTAGGGGTGGTGGTCAGGAAACATACGGTGCAAGCGTAGTGGGGTATAGTGGTAATGATGTAATATTTTAAATTGAATCAGCTTAAATCTGGAATTGAAGGAAACATCATGGGTGCGGGAACACATCTGCTTCCAATGGTGATCAGACATTTCCATTTCCAAATCTTTAGCCCAGCATAGCTTCACGTTTTCGAATGAGGGGGGAGCAGCTGATTGGACCATGGAATATAGTCTAGATATCTTCCCTTTGATACACATAGGGTCCATAATTTCAGCGAGGATAGGACTGTCAGGACGTATGACAGGGAAGGTAGGATATCGGTTTTTGAGTATGCGGCGGAGAGCCGAGAATTGCAGCCAGGATGATGCGTTATGTTGTAAAATAGGGGGGAGGTCGCTCCATTCAGTGAAGTGATTCTGATCAAAGACATCTCGAAGACATTCAAAACCAGCCTCCGTCCAGATGCGCACCACCTGAGGGGCAACATGAGGGACACCAGGAAGATAATTCCATAAGGGTATGTAGCCATGGAAGGGATGCGTAGTATTAACAAGAGTCCAGAGTCTAGATACCCCATAAAGTGTGACAGCAACTGGGCCAAGAGACCCCCTGACGTGGTTAGAGGGGGAGAGCATTAGGGGACGTAAATCCCAGACACCAACAGAGCGTAACTATCGTCGGACATGGGACGGGGGGTTGGTCGTAATAAACCAATATGAGGCAAATTTAGCCTGTGCAACCAACCAATATCTTTCGAAATCGGGGGCACCAAAACCCCCTAGTTCCAAGGGAGTAGATAGAATGCTGTACTTTAATCGAACCGCGCCTGAATGCCATAGGAAACTATTCAGTATACCCGTCAATGTGCGAAAAAAGTTTCTGCCCGGCCACAGGGGAAGGTTTACGGAACGGTAAAGGAGTTGGGGCAGTACCACCAACTTCAGGACACCGACTGTACCAGCGAGAGACAGGGAAGAGTAGCTCAGCCCTTGCACTTACGTTGGAGAATTGTGAGGTACTCAAGATAATTGGCATGATATACCCCAGAGTGCGCGCGATGTACCTTCACTCCAAGATACATGAACTCAGATTGGGCCCAGGTGAACCCCCTGAGGTCAGTGGGAGGAGAGGTAGCCTCGGTTAATGGAAATAGTATTGATTTAGAACAATTGACCTTGAGCCCTGAGAGTTCACCAAAGAGTACTACATCTTCCAGAATCGGGGCTAGGTTTTCGTCAGGTGACCGAATAAACAATAGGGAATCATCCGCATATAAGGAAATAACGTCTGAGGCGCCAAGAAGGCGGAGGCCACGATGGGAATGCGACAGTTGTATCTTATCAGCTAGAGGTTCCATGGCTATGGCGAAAACTAAAGGCGAGAACGGGCAACCCTGTCTTGTGCCGCGGGCTATATGAATGGGGGGTGAACACATGCCCTCAGTACGGACCTTGGCCACTGGGCATGAGTAAAGTAATTTAACCCATGATATGAAGCAAGGGCCAAAGTTACACTTGACCATTACTCTCCAGAGGTAAGCCCAAGAGACAGAGTCAAATGCCTTCTGCATATCCAGTGCAGTAGCAACAGCTTCAATATGGGTGTTGATTCTTTCGATTATATTAAAAAGGCGCCGTAAGTTTAAGGAGGTGGAGCGGCCGGGAATAAAACCCGATTGATCGGGGTGTATAATGTGGGGCATAAATGGGGACAAGCGCCTGGCAAGCACCTTAGCATATATCTTAACATCCCAATTTATTAAAGAAAGAGGGCGGTACAATCCGCATTGTTCAGGGGGCTTGCCAGGTTTAAGGAGTATGGTTATGATAGCCTCATGAAGAGTAGGGGGAAGTGTACCGGCCGAGCAGGATTCAACCCAGACTGATAAAAGGTGGGGAGTAAGACGGGATTTATAACTTTTGTAAAATTCTATGGGAAGGCCGTCAGAGCCGGGGCTTTTGCCAGATGAAAGGGCGTCTATGGCCGCATCCAATTCACTCGACATGAAAGGGGTGTCCAGGACCGAACGGGTATCATCGGACAGAATGGAAAGAGGAAGAGAATCGAGAAATCTATCTATGTCTGATTCTGATGCAGTGTCTGAGTTCGCGTATAGCGCAGAGTAAAATATGTGAAACTGTTCATTGATATTGGGGATACGTGTGGCAAGGGTGCCATTTGGCCTGTCAATAGCGGAGATGTGTGTAGGGCCCCTTTCCTGCCGAAGGAGTCTGGCAAGTACTCGACCAGGGCGCTCGCCCTCACCATACCGCCTCGCCTGCCCCGGGGCGGCAATGATCTTTCTCTCCCTCTCAGCATGTGAACGAAAAGTATCGAGCTCAGTGCCAATTCTAGCCAGAATAGTTGGAGAGTACTGGTGAGAGTACTGAGATTCCAAGGAAGAGAGGGTAGATTCAGACAAAGAAATCTCCCTGCGAATGGACTTAAGGATCCCAGATTCCTTAGAAATGGCCACACCCCTAATATAGGCTTTAAAGGACTCCCATAGCATGGCATGAGTGGGAACGGACCCGGAGTTCAACGCGAAAAAATCTGGGATGACTTCTTCCATTTCGTTCTGAAAAGCAGTATCTAATAGGGATTGGGGCTTAAGTCGCCAGGAACGGGCTGTAACGTGTAATGAGTTCCAGGATAAAGAGACAGAAACCGGCGAGTGATTGGAGTGAGTCCTAGGGAGAATTTGAGTTTGGGTGATATGTCCAACCAAAGAATCGGAAATGAGCCACCTGTCAATTCTGGAGTGGGAATCATGGACTGAGGAATAGAATGAGTAGGACCTGACAAGGGGGTTCATTCTTCTCCATGCGTCAGTGAGTTCCAGGAAGGGGATAGAATCCAGGATGGTTTTAGCAGCTCTAGAGAGTTGACGTGGTCTAGAACCAGACCGGTCCCAGTCCGTATCTAATAAAGTGTTGAAATCGCCACCCCATAGGATGGGAATCAAGGGGTATCCAGACAAAAGGGTAATGAGATGAGCATAGAACTCAGGGTTATCAAAATTAGGACCATAAACATTCAGAAGTACAAGCTCGCTATCATCAAGGCACCCATGCAGCATGACAAATCTACCCAAAGGGTCTATGTGCGAAGAGGATAAATGAAACTTCATGCTTTTATGAATTAAAGTCATGATGCCTCTATTCTGAGTAGAATAGTCAGTGTAAAATCTCTGGGCACCCCATGACTTAGCAAATTCAGAACAGCCCTGAGCTCCGGAAGGTGTCTCCTGAAGAAAGAGGACCTTTGTACCATGGCGTTCAGCATATAATTGAACAAGTTTCATCTTCTTCTGATTGCCCAGGCCTCTAAAATTCCAGCTCAGAAAAGTAAGCTCCTGATCCACCATTGAAGTATATGAGAATGGGCCGCAGCATGAAGCAATAAGAAAAAGTGATAATTGGCACACCAAAGCAGTATAGAGAGAGAAGAGGTACCAGCAGTAAGAGGTAGAGTGAACACTTGTGACCACAACTCACCAGGACAGCCAAGCATCTTTTCCGTGTACTTAAACCAGAAAGGGTCAAAACCCCCAACAGGGGGTCTAGATAAACACCCCACCCATTCAACCAACCCCCCACACAGATCCCCCCCCCCCCAACCAGAGGGATGATAACCCAAACCTACAGCATTTGAGTCCGCTCAGGCACAAACAGCTATTATTATTTCTTATTTGACGGTCAGACGCTGCAGCTTGGGCGATTCCTTTAGTTCAGAAGGATGAGCCTATCTTATACGATTGAGCCGGGTTTTCGGTGGAATTTTCACGACTGTTTGATCATCGTAATGTATCATTGGGCGATGACAAGGAACTATTACCACTGAGGCAGGGTACTCAGGATTTGGTGATCTATTTAACACGATTTAATTGCTTAGTGGTAGAGACGGCCTGGCCGGAAACCAAGCAAGCGGTTTTATTTTATCAAGGGTTGCGAGAAGAATTAAAAGATGCAATAGCTCATGTGGAACCACAGCCAGAGTAATATATTGCTTGGCCCTGCGGTTGGATTATAGATTGGGTGAGCGCAGAGGAGAGGAAAGGAGGACGGATGGGTTTCATTTGTGCATCCAAACAGAAGTAGAGAGATAGGGGGCGTACGGGTGGGGAGCAGTGGGAGCCCATGCAAATTGTAAGCATCTGGGGACCTTTGTCTGCAGAAGAAAAGGAAAAAAGGAAGTCCAATAACTTGTGTCTGTATTGTGGGAAATCGGGGCATTACATCCGGAACTGTCCCAATACACCCACTCAAGTTGGGGTGTGGTATCAGAAAAAATGCAATATTACGGCTGTTACACCGAGCAAAGGAAAATACACCGACACAGGCTTATAAAGATTCCCAGAATCTTTATTACAAAACTGAACAGTATTCAACAAAGTACACAAATAGCTATTTGGCCATCAATACATCACAGAGACCACCAGCAGGGTTCAATATGAGCAGTGAGGGGATTTCCTAGCTGGACACCGACGCATTTATACAATTTGTAAAATGATGTCCAGCCCCTTTACAGGTTAATCATGCAATGGGCTAGGGTCGCGCCAGGTTCACTTTCCTAATTTACATATCCCGTGCTTGTGGTTTACTTTTTCAATACATTTACTAACACAATCCATTATTCTTCAATTTAACATTTACACTCTTTATATATTGCTTTAATACAGACCAAACAATGTTTTGCATATTATATTCGGATAGCATTACTGTTCTTGTTTACTTGTAGCTTAACATTGCTAATTCAAGTAATCCCCTGCTCCCGAGGTCAACAAAGGACAAGGTCTACATGACCCTAACATGTAGCCGGAGGCCAGGATGGACATTAACTCCCCTACAGAGGTTGGAGAGGTTAAGGCAAGAACAAGGACACACGAGACAGCCATTTTAGATTACAGGGTGACTTTGTATAAAACCCCAAAATGGCGGTTTCTAACCTAAAATGGAGGCTTGATTCAAGATGGCGGCTTACATCAATTTCTAAGGTCAAGACCTTGCTGCAAAGAGTTATTCGCGTACAATTTTTAAGCAACTTGGCTTAGGCCAATATACATACAAATCGTTTGTAATAAGAGGCACAATTTAATATCCGGTTTGACAGGGGAAAAGAGAAAGGTGGAGGCAGGAAAAAAAGGGGCTCGATAAGTGGGCGAACATCTATACTGAGCCAGCAGGAGGCAGAGTTCCCTTTGGCAGTGGCTAATACTATACAGGTTAAGGCTCCTCATATCTATTTATCGGTGACTTTGATTTTTGCAAATAGTAAGGAGATGGTATCAGCAATGGTGGATTCTGGGGCCACAGGGAATTTTATAGATATTGCATTGGCAACCAAGTTAGGACTCCCCACAAGAATCAAGGAAGAGAGCGAGTTGGTGCAGGCAGTGGATGGCTCATGTTTGACCTCTGGTCCTATTATCACTCAGACCAAGAGTTGAAAATGTGGTGTGGTGAGGGTCATGAAGAGGTTGTCATGTTTGATTGGATTGCTGCTCCCCAATTTGGAGTAATTTTGAAAATGCCCTGTTTAGTGGCACATAATCCAAGTATAGACTGGAGAAAAAGGACATTGACTTTTGGAAATGAGCAGTGTGGATCTCATTTAACAGGCATTGGGGGTCCCACAACCTTTTTTGATGGAAGGAGTGAATCAGCAGGCCCAGATTAGGGCAGTGGTTACCACCCTGCTGGTAGAATACCAAGAGTTTGCTGGTGTGTTTGACAAAGACGGTGCATCCCAGTTGCTGCCCCATAGGCCATTTGATTGTGTAATCGAGTTGGAACCGCAGGCTAGGTTACCTTGCAGACGGGTGTATGCCTTATCTGAAAAAGAGACACAACATTTGCGGGAATATTTAGATGAGATGTTGGTCTGTGGGTTTATAAAACCTTCTAAATCCCCAGTTTCATCTCCCTTGTTTTTCGTGCCCAAGAAGGAGGGTACCTTAAGAACTTGCATTGACTACAGAGCACTAAATAGGGTGACCATCAAGAACTGGTTCCCGTTGCCATTAATTTCAGTAAAGATGGCCAAGATTTATACCAAGTTGGATTTAAGGGGAGCATACCATCTCATCATGGTGACGAGTAGAAGACGGCTTTCCATACAAAGTTTGGTTTATTTGAGTATTTGGTGATGCCTTTTTGTTTATGGAATACTCCTGCTGCTTTTCAACATTTTATGTAGGAGGTGTTGCGAGAATATTTGGATTTGTTTGAGATTGTGCACATTGATGACATTCTGATTTTTTCTGTGTCAGTTGAACAACATGTCAAGGGAGGTCTAGCCAGATTACAGAAGTATCATTTGTTTGCCAAGTTAGAAAAGTGTGAATGTCATGCCACCAGAGTAGAATTTGTGGGTTTCATTGTGACACCAGCAGGAGTAGTTAGGGATGAGAAAAAAGTACAGACAGTCAACAAATGTCCATCTCCCCAGTGTGTGAAGAACATTCAATCATTTCTGGGATTTGCCCATTTTTATCGAAGGTTTATCAACAATTTCTCTGCCATCATTACACCCATTAAACGATTGTTAAAGAAGGCAACTAAGTTCCATTGGGATCTGGAGGCTGAGAAAGCATTTAGAAGGTTAAAGGCAGCATTCACGGAAGCCCCAATTCTATGTCACCCTAATCTTGAGAAACAATTTTAGGTCAAGACTGATGCCTCCAATCTAGCCCTGGGGGCAATCTTGTCACAACCAGATGGGGAGGGCAGTTTACATTCAGTGGCCTATTTCTCTCGCTAATTGACAGCTTGTGAACAGAATTATGCCATTGTGTATAAGGAACTTTTGGCAATCAGGAAAGCTTTTCTGGAATGGCGTCATTATTTAAAGGGAGCCCGACATCCAGTATTGGTTATCACTGATCACAAGAATCTACAGTATTTAAGATCGGCTAGAACTTTGAGTTCTCTGCAGTTAAGATGGGCCCAATTCTTTGAAGAATTTGACGTTGTGGTCACATACAGGCCGATTAGGAGCAACGGGAAGGCAGATGCATTGTCCAGGTAGGAAAATCTGGGAGGACAGTGTCAAGTGGAATGAAGTATTATTCCAGTAGAGAAGACTGTGGGGGCTGTAACTCAGGTGGTGCTTGGGGAGATATATCAGAATTTACCTAAAGAAAAGTGGGCAAAGTGAGTGAAGAAGGGCAAGGCATGAACCATACGAGAGGGACTGCCTCATGAAGAGGGAAAGTTGTTTCTGAGTCATTGAGGACAAAATCGTTGTATGTGGCCATAATTCCCCCATGGCAGGGCATGTGGGCATCAGGAAAACGGAAGACATGGTGCAGCTGTATTTTGGTGGGAGGGGTGGGCCTCCCAGGTACAGAAATATGTGGCATATTGTAAAACTTGTGTACGGTCTAAAGCAGATCATTTGAAGAAGGCTGTGTTGTTGCAGCCATTGGCCACTCCCATGGAACCTTGGGCGTGTGTATCCATGGACTTTGTTACTGAGCTGCCCGGGATGGAAATTGTGATACTATCTTGGTGGTAGTGGACTATCTGACAAAGCAAGCTCATTTCATACCATGTGATGGTATTCCAAGTGCCGATATTCTGGCGGATTTATCCTTGCAGCATGTAGTGAGATTGCATGGCTTGCCAAGAACAATAGTATCCGACTGAGGGTCACAATTCACCTCTTGGTTTTGGCATGCTTTCTGTAAGTTACTCGCAATCTCCTGTGTATTATCCACTAGTTACCATCCCCAGACTGATGGTTAAACGGAAAGAGTAAATCAGACCATGGAGCAATATCTGAGGTATTTTTTGGCCGAGGGTAAATCCTCGTGTGTTCGGTCTCTTTGGCTGGCGGAGTTCTGTTATAATAATGCCAAACATGATTCATTGGGCATGTCCCCTCATTTTGGTCTGTATGGACAAGATTGCCAAATGTTACCAGAAGAGGTTTCAAGGTTTAATAAGATTCCGGTGGTCACTGAACGCATGCGGAAGCTTCTTGAGATGAAAGAGAGGGCATGCCAAAATCTGGACCAGGCTAAGGTGATCTATAAGAGGCAAGCGGATCGTAAACAGACGATCCAGTCCTAAGTATGTGGTGGAAGATCGAGTGTGGTTATCCACCCAGCATTTAAGTTGTTTGGATCTCGTAAATGTTTGCCCCGCTTCATCAGACCTTATACCATTGTACGATGTGTGTCTAATACAGCAGTGTGATTACGATGGCCTTCTCATATGAGGATTTATCCAATGTTTCACATTTTTTGGTTAAACTCGCAGCTCCTGGTGTGGTGACAAGAAAGGCTCCAGGGGTGATGAAGGATGGTCAAGAAGAATTTGAAGTGCAGCGCATCCTGGACTCCAAGTGGCATGGTACAAGGCTTTGGTACCTACTTTCCTGGGTGGGTAGTGGTCCTGAGGACAATTCTTGGGAACCTGCGGAGGCAGTGCATGCAGATTGTCTGGTAAGACTATTTCATCGGTCCCATCCGGGTAAGCCGGGTCCTGGGAAAGGCCCTAAAGTAGGGGGTAATGTAAGGAAAAGGGTGTTGCAAGGCGGTTCAGATCGGTTTTCCTGTGCGGAAATGGGCAAAAGACTACATTTCCCACGAGCCTTTGTTGTCAGTTGGGCCGGCACGTGCGCAGGCTCATTTGTGCTATTTAAGTCACTCCCTGGCCTGTGCTGCCTTTTGGTGATTGCTGGCGTGGCAAGCACGGGCCAGAGGAGAGCAGGTGTGCAGGCTTTCTTGGAGGTCGGTGGACAGGACCTGGGCCATGCAGTGAGGTGGCGTGCTTATGAAGAGCGCCGCTCCTCATGTGAGCATGAAGCAGATTACGGTGGTGTGTTCCGTCCAATGCGGGAGTAATCCTTGCCTGGGGTGGTGCCAACAAGCCCTCCCCAGGCCTCAGTTAAGTGCCACTGTGAATGTGAGGGTGATTTTGGTGTGAACCCTCAGTCTTGGCTATGAAGCAACTTGCACAGGGTGCTTTTACTGGGCATTTCATAACTGCACACTGTAAAGACTTGTAGCACATGTAAGGGTACCGCACGTGTGGTTCCCTGCAAAAGGGAGTCTCATGTACGCATGCTGGACAACCGCAAGTAGCGGACTCCTAGCGCTTGAACATTAGAAGCCTGGGGCATTTTCCATATTAAGAGCGTGAGAGCTTATGCTTGTTTGTGGCTGCTTGCTCTTGTCCATTTTCATGTTTGTGGCGAGCCGCTTATGTTCAATGCATTACAATGAGCCACCATTTGCCTGGTGACACGACAGGAGGGGTTGGAATTCTCCCAAATAAGAATACCACGCTATTGCAAGATACGTTTGTTGCCTTGTGCTTTTGTCCATTTTATGTTGTACGCTGCTGCAGTTATCTATGGGCTATCAATAACTCGTTATGTGCTTATGTTTGTTGCTGGCAGGGAAAGATCAAGTGAGGTATACAGGAGTTGTGAAGCTATATCCTAATCAAGAAGGGTGTTAGCTAGTGTCAGTATATGATAGGATGTGCTACACAGGTCTAAGCAAGTGTTTGTTAACAGGTTGTTTCTTTTGTTTTCTTTCTCTTGACAGAGTGGATCAAATCACATCTAAGAAGCCGCAAATAGAGGCGGGAGCAGAAGATCCCAGTAGTTCAGAAATTGAAACTTCAGAAACGGAAGCTACAACCTGAAAGAAATTACACTTTTTAGACGAATTCAAGTTACTCCACATGGACAGCAGAATGGACAAAAAAGGACAAGGCCAATTTGCCGGTCAAGGAAGAGGAACAGCAGGAAAGGTGGGAAAGTCAAAATGAGGCAGGATGCTGTATCAAGCAGGGGCAAAGTGGCAGAATAACTCGGTCTGGCAACAATCAGAGTGGGAGACTGAGAGAAAGGAAGACCTACAGTTGAACATTTTCAACATATCTGTTAGAGTGCTGACACCAAAGGAAAAATCAGTGCTGCTGTTAGATTTGTCTTTTAGTCCCACTTACCCCTATGACTTTACTTCAACAAGAATAGACGTATTCAAATTCACTAGAAAGTTAAAATTAACTAAATTCTAGGCCACCAAAGTGAACGAAGGGAGAGCAATCACTGATCAAGATACAAGAAGTGTGTCCCCTCTGTCAGAAAATTATCTTGTTACCCTTACATGCCTCACACATTTGGAGAACAATACAGCATCCCATAGAGACTGTAAGGAAACTCTAGATAATTGAATAGCTGACCGTTATGGAATTTACACAGATATGAGCTGCCTGTTTACTTTTAAACCTAAATCCATATTTTGTCCTAACCTCGTGTGTGGTCCGATTGAAACATTTGAGGGACTGATCATCAAGGACTGTCATCAAAATAACAGTTTTGAACTCTAAATTTAGAAATGTAACTTTCTTCAATCCACAGCCCTTGAAAACTTAAGGACAGATCACACCATTGCTGTCTGTCCCTCGGACAAATTGGGGCCGCATACCTGTCATGGACAGCATCAAATATAAAAATGAGCCATCTAGTCAACTGAGAAATGTTGACTGTTAGGAGAAAGTGCGGAAATCCACCTTGAATGATACTAATCTTGTATTTTTCACCTTACTCCGCCACTGGTGTGATTTGGAATTAATTAGTGAGGATGAATATTTCTTTCTAAAAACCAGTCATCCCATCACTCCTCTCATATAATTCAATGCTAAAATTCATAAAAGCCTTCTAGACCCTCCAGGATGACCCATTCTGTCCTCCATTGGTAGTGTATAGGAGGAAAGGTCTTTAGGACCCCCCTCCCCTCCATTTCCCACCTACCTGCGGCCTATGACTCGCCCGGGAGCCACCTATGCACCTGGGCCCGGGATGCGGGATGGCTGCGGATCGACACATGGGGCTGCTAGGCTCATCCTGTAGTCTGATTCCGACTCCATTTTGTGTTACACAAAGACTCCATTTTAGAGCCACCAACTTAGGCCTCACTGGGACATGAAGCCTGAAGGGCTGCAGCTCTCCCCTCCTGCTGACGGCTCACTGTGACCCCAGCGCTTCCCTCACCCTCCTCCTCTTGGCAGCTCTGCTGAAGGTCCGTTCTCACGGGAGACTAGGCACGAAAAAGCCACATTACAAACATTGTATCTTTCACCTTCCGCATTACATCACTGACCTACCCATGACCAGATCAAAAGCTGGGGTCTGAGAAAAACAACTCTGTCTCTATGAAGCATGTCCTGTCCCCTCACTGACCCCTGCATCTATAATATATGTGGTGCGGAACCCCTAACCCTGTAATCCATTTTGAAGTGCCAGATAAGAATGCGAAGCCTGTGTGCCACCCCGGTCACCCATGTAGCTCAGCCATCTGAAAGGACGATAAATTCGTTTTAAGCCTATGAGATTGATCGCACATATCCAAACAAGATGACGTGCACCCTCCCAGATTGCACATGGACCCACACAGTGTATGTTCAAATCTTTCCATCATTGGTCAATGGTTACTGTTGTTGCACAACATGTGAAACAATGTATAAAGTCAATGGGCCTCATTACGAGGTAGGAGGTAGCCATGGTGCTACTAGCACCATGGCTACCCTGTTAACGCATACCGGGTCCGGCTTCTCGGAATGGGTACTTATTCCAACCTTGGAAGACCCGGTAAATCCCCATTCTGAGAACCATTCCCCGTTCCCATTTGAGCCCCCATAGGGCTCAATGGGAATGGGGAAGTAGCTAATAACGGTACCGCAATTTGCGGTACCGTTATTAGCTCTGAAGTCCCTTAGCGGGTCCCGTCCTTAACACCTGGTCAGACCAGGCGTTAAGGAAGGGACCCGCTAAGGGACCTCGGAATATGGAGGTAAGGGATTACCGGCACCGGAACCCTTACCGGTGCCGGTAATCCCTTACCTCCTATCTCTTAATGAGGCCCAATGGCCCTCATTCCGAGTTTGGAGGTAGCCATGGCGCTATTAGCACCATGGCTGCCTCCAAAATCGAACCGACTCCGGCATGGTGAAGGGAGTAATTACTGGTCCAGTCCGAGGTCGGCGGGACCGGTAATTCCCCATTCACCAGAGCCATTCCTCATTCCCATTTGAGCCCACATAGGCCTCAATGGGAATGGGGAAGGTGCAAATAACAGCACCGCAATTTGCGGTACCATTATTTGTTACCTGTTCCCTTTGCGGCTCCCGCTAATAATGGGACCCGCAAAGGAAGCTCGTAGTAGGGCGCAAAGGGATTACCGGCACCGGTGTCATTACCGGTGCCCGGAATCCCTTTGCGCCCACCTTGTAATGAGGGCCAATGTGTATTTAACAAACCTCTTAAGAAATGTATGATTCAAAATGCATCCACACTGAGTGTAATAGGTGCCCACTGTATAATAGAATGGCCCTATAAGTAGTCACTTGATCCCTGAGCATTGAATTATGTACTGTACATTGTAAGCAAAGCATTGTCAACTACCAATACACACACACTAACCAGTTCCTACCTCATTTATATAATGTAAGGTTTTATTATTTGTGTCTCACGCTCCAATATGAAGTCTCAGTTATGTGATGTTAAACAAGACCTCTTGTCCATAGATGTTATGCTGAAAACATGGCACCTATGATAAACGAAAATGTGAATTACATAATCTTTGATGCCTATGTATCCGTGCTGGCTCGTTCCTATCCCTCGTTCATATGGTACGCGTGCAACCCCCTAATGCAGACGAAGTGGGAGCGCTAGGGCCCTCTTTCCCCTCTCCTGCTGGACTGCATATTCAGCCCCCACCCTCTGCCCAATTCTTGGGAACCTGCGGAGGCAGTGCATGCAGATTGTCTGGTAAGACTATTTCATCGGTCCCATCCGGGTAAGCCGGGTCCTGGGAAAGGCCCCAAAGTAGGGGGTAATGTAAGGAAAAGGGTGTTGCAAGGCGGTTCAGATCGGTTTTCCTGTGCGGAAATGGGCAAAAGACTACATTTCCCACGAGCCTTTGTTGTCAGTTGGGCCGGCACGTGCGCAGGCTCATTTGTGCTATTTAAGTCACTCCCTGGCCTGTGCTGCCTTTTGGTGATTGCTGGCGTGGCAAGCACGGGCCAGAGGAGAGCAGGTGTGCAGGCTTTCTTGGAGGTCGGTGGACAGGACCTGGGCCATGCAGTGAGGTGGCGTGCTTATGAAGAGCGCCGCTCCTCATGTGAGCATGAAGCAGATTACGGTGGTGTGTTCCGTCCAATGCGGGAGTAATCCTTGCCTGGGGTGGTGCCAACAAGCCCTCCCCAGGCCTCAGTTAAGTGCCACTGTGAATGTGAGGGTGATTTTGGTGTGAACCCTCAGTCTTGGCTATGAAGCAACTTGCACAGGGTGCTTTTACTGGGCATTTCATAACTGCACACTGTAAAGACTTGTAGCACATGTAAGGGTACCGCACGTGTGGTTCCCTGCAAAAGGGAGTCTCATGTACGCATGCTGGACAACCGCAAGTAGCGGACTCCTAGCGCTTGAACATTAGAAGCCTGGGGCATTTTCCATATTAAGAGCGTGAGAGCTTATGCTTGTTTGTGGCTGCTTGCTCTTGTCCATTTTCATGTTTGTGGCGAGCCGCTTATGTTCAATGCATTACAATGAGCCACCATTTGCCTGGTGACACGACAGGAGGGGTTGGAATTCTCCCAAATAAGAATACCACGCTATTGCAAGATACGTTTGTTGCCTTGTGCTTTTGTCCATTTTATGTTGTACGCTGCTGCAGTTATCTACGGGCTATCAATAACTCGTTATGTGCTTATGTTTGTTGCTGGCAGGGAAAGATCAAGTGAGGTATACAGGAGTTGTGAAGCTATATCCTAATCAAGAAGGGTGTTAGCTAGTGTCAGTATATGATAGGATGTGCTACACAGGTCTAAGCAAGTGTTTGTTAACAGGTTGTTTCTTTTGTTTTCTTTCTCTTGACAGAGTGGATCAAATCACATCTAAGAAGCCGCAAATAGAGGCGGGAGCAGAAGATCCCAGTAGTTCAGAAATTGAAACTTCAGAAACGGAAGCTACAACCTGAAAGAAATTACACTTTTTAGACGAATTCAAGTTACTCCACATGGACAGCAGAATGGACAAAAAAGGACAAGGCCAATTTGCCGGTCAAGGAAGAGGAACAGCAGGAAAGGTGGGAAAGTCAAAATGAGGCAGGATGCTGTATCAAGCAGGGGCAAAGTGGCAGAATAACTCGGTCTGGCAACAATCAGAGTGGGAGACTGAGAGAAAGGAAGACCTACAGTTGAACATTTTCAACATATCTGCTAGAGTGCTGACACCAAAGGAAAAATCAGTGCTGCTGTTAGATTTGTCTTTTAGTCCCACTTACCCCTATGACTTTACTTCAACAAGAATAGACGTATTCAAATTCACTAGAAAGTTAAAATTAACTAAATTCTAGGCCACCAAAGTGAACGAAGGGAGAGCAATCACTGATCAAGATACAAGAAGTGTGTCCCCTCTGTCAGAAAATTATCTTGTTACCCTTACATGCCTCACACATTTGGAGAACAATACAGCATCCCATAGAGACTGTAAGGAAACTCTAGATAATTGAATAGCTGACCGTTATGGAATTTACACAGATATGAGCTGCCTGTTTACTTTTAAACCTAAATCCATATTTTGTCCTAACCTCGTGTGTGGTCCGATTGAAACATTTGAGGGACTGATCATCAAGGACTGTCATCAAAATAACAGTTTTGAACTCTAAATTTAGAAATGTAACTTTCTTCAATCCACAGCCCTTGAAAACTTAAGGACAGATCACACTATTGCTGTCTGTCCCTCGGACAAATTGGGGCCGCATACCTGTCATGGACAGCATCAAATATAAAAATGAGCCATCTAGTCAACTGAGAAATGTTGACTGTTAGGAGAAAGTGCGGAAATCCACCTTGAATGATACTAATCTTGTATTTTTCACCTTACTCCGCCACTGGTGTGATTTGGAATTAATTAGTGAGGATGAATATTTCTTTCTAAAAACCAGTCATCCCATCACTCCTCTCATATAATTCAATGCTAAAATTCATAAAAGCCTTCTAGACCCTCCAAGATAACCCATTCTGTCCTCCATTTCATTGGTAGTGTATAGGAGGAAAGGTCTTTAGGACCCCCCTCCCCTCCATTTCCCACCTACGTGCGGCCTATGACTCGCCCGGGAGCCACCTATGCACCTGGGCCCGGGATGCGGGATGGCTGCGGATCGACACATGGGGCTGCTAGGCTCATCCTGTAGTCTGATTCCGACTCCATTTTGTGTTACACAAAGACTCCATTTTAGAGCCACCAACTTAGGCCTCACTGGGACATGAAGCCTGAAGGGCTGCAGCTCTCCCCTCCTGCTGACGGCTCACTGTGACCCCAGCGCTTCCCTCACCCTCCTCCTCTTGGCAGCTCTGCTGAAGGTCCGTTCTCACGGGAGACTAGGCGCGAAAAAGCCACATTACAAACATTGTATCTTTCACCTTCCGCATTACATCACTGACCTACCCATGACCAGATCAAAAGCTGGGGTCTGAGAAAAACAACTCTGTCTCTATGAAGCATGTCCTGTCCCCTCACTGACCCCTGCATCTATAATATATGTGGTGCGGAACCCCTAACCCTGTAATCCATTTTGAAGTGCCAGATAAGAATGCGAAGCCTGTGTGCCACCCCGGTCACCCATGTAGCTCAGCCATCTGAAAGGACGATAAATTCGTTTTAAGCCTATGAGATTGATCGCACATATCCAAACAAGATGACGTGCACCCTCCCAGATTGCACATGGACCCACACAGTGTATGTTTAAATCTTTCCATCATTGGTCAATGGTTACTGTTGTTGCACAACATGTGAAACAATATATAAAGTCAATGGGCCTCATTACGAGGTAGGAGGTAGCCATGGTGCTACTAGCACCATGGCTACCCTGTTAACGCATACCGGGTCCGGCTTCTCGGAATGGGTACTTATTCCAACCTTGGAAGACCCGGTAAATCCCCATTCTGAGAACCATTCCCAGTTCCCATTTGAGCCCCCATAGGGCTCAATGGGAATGGGGAAGTAGCTAATAACGGTACCGCAATTTGCGGTACCGTTATTAGCTCTGAAGTCCCTTAGCGGGTCCCGTCCTTAACACCTGGTCAGACCAGGCGTTAAGGAAGGGACCCGCTAAGGGACCTCGGAATATGGAGGTAAGGGATTACCGGCACCGGAACCCTTACCGGTGCCGGTAATCCCTTACCTCCTATCTCTTAATGAGGCCCAATGGCCCTCATTCCGAGTTTGGAGGCAGCCATGGCGCTATTAGCGCCATGGCTGCCTCCAAAATCGAACCGACTCCGGCATGGTGAAGGGAGTAATTACTGGTCCAGTCCGAGGTCGGCGGGACCGGTAATTCCCCATTCACCAGAGCCATTCCTCATTCCCATTTGAGCCCACATAGGCCTCAATGGGAATGGGGAAGGTGCAAATAACAGCACCGCAATTTGCGGTACCATTATTTGGTCCCTGGTCCCTTTGCGGCTCCCGCTAATAATGGGACCCGCAAAGGAAGCTCGTAGTAGGGCGCAAAGGGATTACCGGCACCGGTGTCATTACCGGTGCCCGGAATCCCTTTGCGCCCACCTTGTAATGAGGGCCAACGTGTATTTAACAAACCTCTTAAGAAATGTATGATTCAAAATGCATCCACACTGAGTGTAATAGGTGCCCACTGTATAATAGAATGGCCCTATAAGTAGTCACTTGATCCCTGAGCATTGAATTATGTACTGTACATTGTAAGCAAAGCATTGTCAACTACCAATACACACACACTAACCAGTTCCTACCTCATTTATATAATGTAAGGTTTTATTATTTGTGTCTCACGCTCCAATATGAAGTCTCAGTTATGTGATGTTAAACAAGACCTCTTGTCCATAGATGTTATGCTGAAAACATGGCACCTATGATAAACGAAAATGTGAATTACATAATCTTTGATGCCTATGTATCCGTGCTGGCTCGTTCCTATCCCTCGTTCATATGGTACGCGTGCAACCCCCTAATGCAGACGAAGTGGGAGCGCCAGGGCCCTCTTTCCCCTCTCCTGCTGGACTGCATATTCAGCCCCCACCCTCTGCCCTCCACAGGCTGGGTTGGCAGCTAAAGATGCGTGCTTTATTACAAATTACCCTCCTTGCCTTCCTGCCGTGCCTACACTGAGTGTTTACCTTCCTCCCCTCCCCCCTGACACACGATGCCTCCATAAAAACTGCTGTGGACACAGAACTACAGGCACGAGCCCCTCACATCCCGCCGCCCTTTTTGATGAACCAGCTCTGTGCCCCAGGACCTAGTTTCACCCCAACCCCGACTGACCATGCTGATCCACCCCAACCCCGACTGGCCATGCTGGCCCACCCCAACCACGACTGGCCATGCTGGTCATATATCTACTCTTGTACTAACATACTATAAATATGCCCCATTTAGATCTAACAGAGCCCATTGTTGGAGATATTCCAGACATGTGCCCCCTAACCGAGCGCCTGAGCTCCTAAGCAGCCTCTTTATCATACAGTGTTTTTATAATGATACGTTACAAGAATTTAGAGTTATGTGCCGTTTCTTGTGTGATGTTAGATTAACAACCTTTATTCTTTACAGGGTAGAATAAATTGGAATGATTAGTGAAATAGTATGTGTGGCCGCAAGGGCAAATGTTAGAGCAGTTCACGGTGTATCAACTTGGACATTTCCTGACCGGACACTCCATCCCGATGAGCCCATCTGACCCACACGCCTCATCTCGACATCATGTGACGTCTCACCAATCAGCAAGCATTGACATTATAGTTTCTATATGTATCCATCGTCTTTGCCCAATCCCTTCGATTCATGTAATCCCTAGTCCCCACGTCATAGATGACGTGGTTTTGTAATATAATGTAGATGTTTTCAAATGCCAGACATAGCGCTCTCGGAGCTATGCAGAGTTCTTTGCTTGCCCTATATTGGTTTAGATAAAGACTTTTTTTACTTTCACCCGCACTTGGTCTTGGTTTCATTCCCTTCAGGGGTGTGTCCATTATTGACTCTCATTGGGGAGTGTTAAATGCCTTTTTGGGGGACGCTCACATTCAGTAGACTATTTGAAAATACCTCTACTTTTTGGATTATTTTTTCCAACCATTTGTATTGAGTTTAAGTTCCTATATCCGTTATACTTCGAATCTATTAACAAAATTGAGTCAGGTTAACTGGAGTCCCATTATTTTTTGGTTTGTCTAGACGTGGTTTCCCTTTATACTTCCATTTAACATCAACATTGACTAAATGCTTGTCGACATTATTTAGAAAGCAGATCAGTGAGTTATCGGACAACACAACTATATGCTTGTAGAAATGTTACAATTTTGTCAAGAGCATAATTGTTTCTTGTATGATGATGAAATCTATAGACAAACCCAAGGTACGGCTATGGGGTCATGCATGGCGGCCACATATGCAAACCTATACATGGGCTGGTGGAAGACAAAAATAGCATGGAGAGAAGAGCTGGAGCCATTTATCCAACATATAGTAATGTGGCATCATTTTATTGATGACCTGTTTATTATATGGGATGGGACAGAAGTTGAATTATCTAGATATATTAGTACTGAAACAAAATGCTTTTAAGCTTGAGTTAACCACCACAGTTAGTAAAACAGAACTATTATTCCTGAAGTTTAAATTTCAAGTTATTGATAATATGCTTAAGTCCAGTTTATACAGAGTTTATACAGAAAAGATACAAGTTCCAACTCTACTCTACATGTGAATAGCCACCACAGGATTGCACTTAAAAAATCCAAACCCCATGGTGCGTTTTTGAGAGCCAAACATATTTGCAGTAGGGATACAGACTTCCAAACAGAAGCCAAACGTATGCGCCAAAGATTTGTTAATAGAGGCTCTGCTAGAAACACAGTGGCAGAGTGTTTTGGTAAAGCAGAACAGCAAACCTGCAAATCCAGGACTATTTAGAATCTAATAACCTCCTTGGCCTCAGACAATCTGGCTTCAAACCTAGGCATGGAACCCAAACAACAGTAATTGACTTAAAAACCCAAATTGAAGACCTTAAAGATAACGGCAAGATGGCCCTCTGCTTACTGCTCGACCTTTCGGCAGCGTTTGATCTGGTTAACCATCAAATACTCTGCCAACATCTCCAAACCACAGCCCACTTCTCTGACAAAGCTACTACCTGGATCAGATTGTTCTTGGAGAATAGATCTAGGAGGGTCTTCTCCCCACAGGCTTCCGCTGAACCATCTCCTGTTCTGTATGGGGTCCCCTAAGTATATTGCATATCACCAACATTATATAATGTGTTTACCAAGCACTGAACAATATCTACTTGGATGGCACAACACAGGCTCTGTCTTAACGACGATAAAACAGAGCTACTCCTCCTTGGATCCCAACCTAGACTCAACCTGCCTTCAACTCCTTTATCATCGATGGCAACATCATAAAGGTATCCAATGACACAAAAACCTTAGGTATGTATCTGGATTCTACACTTTCCTTCTTAACGAGACAAACCAATGCCATAATATCATCAACAGCGTACACTTGTAAACTTATCACCGCCTGTCGACCGTTCCTCACCTCCGCCAACTACATCACCCTTGCTAGAACCCTCATCATGTCGAAACTCGACTACTGCAAGGCACTCTATCTAGGGACCAGTCAACGGAACCTAAATAAGTTACAAGTAACACAAAACAACGCCATTAGGACAGCCCTAAACATTCAGAGAAAGTATCATATTTCCAACACTAGGCGAAGCTTACAATGGCTATCAATTACCCAAAGAATCACCCTCAATTCTCTGCCACTTACGCATAAATGTCTAGCCAACCAAGTACCGAAATACCTGTCCAACCGATTCACAACTATCTCCTCTGATCGCCCTCATAGAGCAGCCCAAATACACTGCCTCCTGTTTCCCAGGTTCAAGCTGCAGAAACCAGGGGGCTGCAGTTCCCCGGGGCTTCGCTACCCAACCCTCTCAGATCTGAATCCTCATTCTATTCATTCAGAAGCAAAACGTAAACCTGGCTTGCATCACAGGACCACCCTAACCTATACTAGACACACGGCTCACAACAACTTACGCTTGTTCTCTACTCTTGTGTCACGCCTGATGTGGATCTCCAATGTAAATATATACTCTATGTAAATGGATATGTAATAATTGTGTTTGTATATGTAAATTGTATATTTACAATGTGATGTTTATGCTTCATTTGTATACTCATGTAACCATAACCTTGTGAGAAATGCGCCCAGATGCCTTTGGGCCAGGCACACTATACAAATAAACGAAATACGAAACGAGAGCAGATCTGTTTACACCTAGGGCTAAATCTACAGATGATACAATTAGGTTTATCAATGGTTTTAATCATCAAGCCAAAGAAATCAAATCTATCATGCATAAACACTGGAAAGTGTTTATGACAGATACAGATTTATGTAATGTGTTGGGTTCCATGCCTAATGTTACATACCGTAAAGCCCGTATTTTAAAAAAACATCTTGTCTCCAAGTATGGTTATAACTTATATTGAAACACAGAGTTGGCCCCCTGTTAATAGTCAAAATGTTGGGTTCAAAAAATGTTTCAATTGCAAAATGTGTGATTTTATCTCCAAAGAACTGTTTGTCAGTTCAAATGGAATGACATGGACATACAAACACATAATAACACGTCTGACTAAATGTGTGGTGTATGTAATTACATGTGGCTGTGGCTTACACTATCTAGGTTATACAATAGGACCTTTAAAAGAGAATATTGCAACACTATAGAGCCATAAAAAATGGAGACCCAACATATCCTTTGATGGTACAATTTGTGAAAAAACATAATGGCAACATTAAGAAAATGTCGTTTCTAGGCCTGGCTCGTATACCGCAACAAAGGAGGTTGGTCAACAGAGAACTGAAGTTGCACCAATTAGAGGCCAACTTAATATGCAAATTTGACGCCCTGAAGCAGCATGGTCTCAATATTGATTCTGAAATATCTGTATTTCTTAATGAGTGATTTACTTGTCTATAGGCTAGTTACCATCTGACCTGTTTACCCATTGAACATTCACACTATTATAGTGAGATGATTTGCATACTAGGGAAATAGGCTATTTAATGGGATAATTGGCACAAGATGGTAATCACTGATTCCTTTTGGTCTTCAATACTGTGAGTAGATCTAATGTACCTTTCATCTTCCATCATTTAATTTCTCCCCTTCTCTTTGTTTTCCCTTTGCTATTGTCTATTATTAGATATTGACCAAGAGATTGTACTTTGCACAGATATTAACATCATATGTTATGCATTTGATTGCACTGATCGTACATCTGGCGATATTTGCACTATGGAGCAATTGCACTTTAATATATACACTAATTGTTCATATGGATTATTATTGGACATCTGGATTATTCTAGTGCTGAGCGAGGTCCTCTCCTGCTTTTTGACACAGAATCTAGTGGCACATGCACTTGAACTTTACGGAATAATATATTCCATTCAGGCAGATCAATATCTTAGAACCAGCTGGTGTTACAGTACTTACTTGTGTATTCATGGATTATGTCATTATGGATCACTTCCAGTTATTACAAATGTGTTAGTGCTGAGATATGTCTTTCTTTGTTCATCTGTACAGAGGATATATCGAGTGACATATGACTTGCACTTTACTACGACTGTCACTGTTGAGATATGTCCTTTTTTCTCATTTACGCAGAATATGCATCTAGTGGAATATGCACTTGCACCTTACTAAACTAGATAAGAAAGCATTTGCACTTTGTGCGAACTATTATTGCACGGAGTAAAATGGTGGGTATAACATCCTTGGTGCAATGGCCCTTATTGTTTATAGCAACATTACTGCTTGCATTTATTAATTGTGTAGCGAGTATTGACTATTGAGTGACGCCGCATGAATACTGTGCATAGCTGGCAGCATTAGACTGCACGCACACTTTATAGCAAGCTGCTGCTTTCCTCCTTTTCTGACAATCTCACTCATCTGGGTTAATTGCTGTTGTGGTAGGAACTGTGCCCGACACACAATAGCTTAAGTGAAATATGTAAGCGCACTTGCGCTGGAAGCCTTTGTTATTTGCATGATATTATTTGATATTGGGAAGAATGGCAGGCAAAGCCTTTCTTTAACCCGTTGTGGGTATTCACCCACATATTAGTTGCTTTAAATTACTAGAATTTATAGGTCTTACATTGGATTTTGATCTTTCAACATGGCGGCCGTACTTTACAAAGACGCTACTGAGCGCCAAACTGCGACATTATCACGTGATACAAGGAGGAGCTTGCCAGTCGACCTGTTCTTTTAAAACACAAGGAGGCAATAACAAATGGAGATTTACCTTGCTTGAAGAAGCTCGAGTCACGAGCGGAACGCGTGAGTTTGCAAGCCATCTGGTCTGCCCAGATTGGTAACTCATTGGGCCTCATTACGATCCTGGCGGTAGCCGTGCTGGTAAAACTGGCACGGCTGCGGCCAGGGTTGGTGTTTTTCCGGCACCTGGCAATGGGGAATTACCGGGGCATTACAGCCCCTGCGGTCCCGGTAAATCCCCATAGCCAGGTGCCGGGAAAAATTACTCCCTATTCCCACTTGAGTCCCACTTGAGTCCCACTTGAGTCAATAGGAATGGGGAGGACAGATGAACCGGCACTGTGCATAGCTCCCAACCTTTTTTGTCACCAAGGCGGGTGAAAACACCCGATTTTATTTTTGGCGGGTGAGAGGCCCATAGAAGTGAATGGGCGTATGAGGGGCTTGGCGGGTGATTCATCCGCTTTCAAGGCGGGTGACACCCGCCAAAAGCGGGTGAGTTGAGAGCTATGACTGTGTGCAACAGTGCCGGTGCACCTGTCAAGGTCTGTGAGCAGGCGCCTTTCCGCCCGCCAGGTCAGACTTTCCGCATTCCTCGCAGAATTTGGAGTATGCCGGCCCGGTAACAACGGTGCTGGTAATTTACCGGCACTGTCGTTCGCGGGCGGCATACTCATATTGAAGCCCATACTTTTTATCTGCTTGGTGAGATGCACTTTTTACTTAAATAAAGCTATTATCACAAACTTAGCACGGTCTTGAGTGCTTGTGCATTTTCTGTATTCCCATTTGTGCGTTTAGTGATTTCCTAGACTGCCTGGAAATACTTGTGGCGGAGCCTCCGATGGAGGGTATAAGGTGCATCGGTTCAACAGAGTGACCGGATGCTTATTATGCTGCCGCCGGATGCTGCCAAGAGCTGAAGGTCGATCTTCTGCAGTCGGATATCTTGTGGCCTTGTGGCAAGGTCCACTGCAGCAGTGCCAAAGTTACACTTATGGCATCCACCATCTCCTTCTCACCTTACTGCTGTCACTGGATAGAGCCAGGAGGTGGACCAGCCATGGAGTTTGGCTATTATGGAGATAGTGGAGGGTTTAGTGTTTCTCTTCACAGAGGGATCCTGGGGAGCTCATGAGAGGAAATGCTATGGTGTCAAAGAGAATAAACGCATCCCTAATCATGTGGAGCACAACCCATGTTACATGTGTGATTGAGTACCCTACACTTGGGGAGGACACAGTTACAGGCCAGCCCCACAGATCCATACAGGGCCTCTATGGAGACCTCAAGACACCCAGATCCTGAGGGGACAAAGATACCAATTCATCATAGGATGAGGGAGCCTGCAGATTCCTTCAGCCAGACCCAGCAACCATTGAGAAGACACAAACTTGTTCCCTTTAAGGGAATTAATTGCCAGTCTTCATACCTCCCTGGTGGGGGTGTGGAAACATTATTTTACTCAATACCCCTTTCCAGGAGATCAGAATGAAAAATGTGTGGGACCCGCAGGGTTTGTGGACAGCTGTGATTACATGGTTACACTGTCAGAACACAGTCAGGAGAAAGAAACAAATGCACAATGGTCAAAACAAGAAAGCGCTGTTCTCCTGCCCCGGCAAGCATCATGTGCGACACATTTCTGTAATTTCTATAATATGAGCCTTCGCTAAGACAAACAATCCATTCTCCTTGCTTGGCTCAGGATATTCTGCCCTCAGATACAAACGTTGGACGTATAGAGGGCCTCTGCTTAAAGCAGGTAACCTCAGCAAGGCTTTCAGGGGTAGGGGAAAAGAGCCTCTAAACATGCAATATGAAGAAATCCAAAATAGCTGCCTGCCTTGATGTAACCTCAGACCAGTCCCTTTGTCCACACAAACAAGGTGCAGCCTATTTTATTAAGCACCACATAAGAGGAGGAGAGATTAGCCTTTAGAAAGCAGCCATCCTATCCAGTAAGTGTCAGTCCTTTGGAGAGTTGGGAGGAGAGCAGCAGACTATGGAAGAGTGTTGGGAAGGAGGGATGATCGTCCCAGACCCCCAAGCGCTTTCAGATGATGCAGAGGCCTGGAAGCGTGCAGTAAGGGCTCAGGGAAGTTACATGGGGTAGGGGGTTGTCAGCAGGAGCTATAGGTGCAGAGGGTGGGACATGATTTGGCTTCAGAGTACTTTGGGAATCAAACAGCATCTTAGATAGTAGCAGCCATATTGAAATTGAGGCCTAGCTTTGCGCTGCAGCCAGGACCGCAGACCTGAGCCACACACATAGAAATAAATGTATGCATGCGGGAATAGGTTGTAGTTTGGGCATCGTTGAGAAAGGCCATAGCAGCAGAGATTCATAGACCCTTCATTGTCTCATGTTGCCAGCATTCGTATCCCAGAAGGAATGCGCCCTGCAAGGCCACGAGGGGGTTGAGAGCTCTCTGCGAAAAGTGATCCCACGAGAAGGAGGGCACGAGCCTCCGACCTCCCCGTCCCAGCTCTAAGCAATAGCACCCAAATGTCCCTGTCCCAAGATACCCAAGCATTCCAAGGTACAAGTCAGCCCCAGAGCCCTGACCATAAAACTGTTAGACCCCCAATCGATAAAAAAGATCAAAAAGCAGGGACTAGTTTCCGTCATCATAGGTCACATGTTTTGTGCTGCAAGGTGCCAGGAGGGGCAAAACAACAAATCTAAAACGAGGGTGGGAACTTTGGACGGGCGCCGACATGTCTGGAATCAAGCGGTAGTCTGTTAGATACAATGACCTTGAAGTATCCTCTTAGCCCTTGTCTGCAGTACCAGGTGCACATTAGGTTAGAGATCGAGCATGTATTGTTTTTCTTTTTGCATAGTGACCAATTAATTGTAGCTTCATGCCTGATGACCCACAAGGAGGAGCCCACGTGGAAGAAGATAGACAGAAGGGGCTGGGACCAATGGCCTGCCATCCCTTACGGAGCAGTTATCCTATGTATAGGATCTCACCAACCAGCCATTTGGATTTGTACATTATGTAATTTACATCACTGATGAAGCTGTGTGCCTCCATAAAAAGTTGCTCATACAGATTTTGCCAGAACCTTCCATGGCAGCAGAGTGCTTTGCTGGCACATATTTATTGTTGTGGAAATAAGCTTTGTTCTCCTTGTAAGAGGTGTGCTGGGCCATTTCCCCTAGCGGGTTGTACTTTTTCTGGTGTGTGCATTGAGGGGATTCTCTACATTTTTGGGGATTTCAACGTGATCCCAGTAACCCCCACATAGATTTAGGATTCCAGGCCGCAGCTCTAGAGGAGTCGCGCCCACCTACAGTGACCCGCCCACATGTGCAACCCGCAGTGGTGTACAGGAGCCGTTTTAACAGAATTGTTCTCTGCTTTTGGGTACAGGGCGTGGCTCATAGGAGGGTGCAGACTATTATTTGGACCCCGTGATGGAGGGCCTCGGGTGAACACGCAGATGTAAGTACACCTCTTGCGATCGACAACAACAGGGGCAAGAGTGAGTGGGGAGACATGGTACGTTTGTGTGAGGGGAGAGCATGAAAGGCCACGTGGCAATTCTTGCATTTTCCATTATTATTGAGGAGATAACGAGGAGAAAAACAGGAGTGTGGGATCCTTCCTGAGTAAGGGAAGATGGTGGTGACACATTTCTATTGTGATAAGTGGATACAAGTAGGATCTCTGTTTAAATAGAGAGCTCGGATTCCCCCAATATATTTCGGGTGGGGGAAGGAGACAAGGTAGTGATTGTTATTTTGGCTTGTTGTTTTAGTTTGTTGTTTTGATGTGTTCATTTATTATTGTGTAGTAGGTGGAGTCCAAGAGAGGGCCTGCAAGAGTAGTGTGGGTGATTGGGTGTGAGGAGTGAGGGAGTGTGTGTGTGAACAGGGGGCAACTGGAGGTGGGAACGGAGGACTGGTAGTGACAGTCATAATAACATTGTGTGTGACGCATAACTAAAAGCTTCTTTTGAATATACAATTGCCAAAATGGGGGCAGTGACTCAGCAGGAGTATATGTATAGTGCGTTGCCATTGTACAAGGATAAGGTAGAGAAATACCACAAACGGTGGGTGACAGAGACCCAAGGGGGGATGCCCCGCCCCTGGCAAGAGCAGGGTACTAATAACAGCAAGATATTAGAGGACATGAGCATGTTGCTAACTACTAAATATAAAGGTAAAGAACTGCAGAAACAAAAAGAGATTTTTCGAATTGTGGAAAATGATAGAGGATGTATAGGACACCGGCAGGTATACGCCCCAGCGCAAAGATAGTGCCACCTCATATATAATGAACACAACAGCGCCCGAGGAAGTGCCACAGCCCGCGCCTAGAGGGGGGCGTTATCCACTTACTGCCCACACAGCCACAGGATACACCAACCCAACATATGTGCCCCCACCTGCCACCGCCCCACACCCATATCGACCAACACCGAACAGCATTACGCCTCTTGAGAATAAAACACAGAAGGAGTTAGAGGAAGCATTAGAGGCTACACAAGCAGAGGGCAGTGAAGTAAGGAGAGAGCAACCAGGGTTGTGGTCTGTACAAGTGGAGGGCTGGAGATATCCACTAGTGCTTGCTGAGAGAGGGCAGGGTGACCATCGCAGAGTAGAAAGCGTGGGGTGTGGGACAGTGAAGTCAGACAAGGATGCGAACCGAGAACTGCGGGAAGGAGAATGGGATACTATGGATGGATTTGAGGATTAGGAGGGGGACGCCTAGAAGGTGCCAGAGATCTCACCCAGAGTGGAGAGCTTGTGGGGACCGCGATTGAGCAGCAGATTTGGGCAGGTCGCAGTGGCAAGAAAAAAGGGAAATGATGGATGGAAAGCGAGGCGAGGAGTGGGCACGCAACTGCCATTATTGCATAAGGGACCTGGGAGGGCGCATTATGTGCTGTGTGCTCAGCTGGATAAGAATAATTTGATCTAAGCGCTCCTGCCCCTGCGCTCCTGCCCCTTACTGACGGGTATCAGGAAGTAGATATATGCATTTGAAAAGCAGACCGCAGGAATTCCTTTGGTTTTGGTTGCAATTGTGGGAGATCAGACTGGGGACGTGTGGGTCAAGGCAGGGTATCCAGGAGTAAAACTAGATGATGATGATGCGCGAGACGGGCCCCTTTTAACAACATAAGGGCGCAAGTGTTGGACGCGCTGCAGCGGGCATGTCCTGACACACCAGACCTGCAGTCCATAATGCAGTACACCATGGAGAGGATGAAGATCCCTTGGAGTACATTTTAAAAGTGCAGGAGATGTTGAGAGCGGAGACAGGTGACCAGGTTATTTTGTAATTAAGAGGGGATTACCCAAGGAAGTTCAGAAAGCACTTAATAAGTTAGTGGGTGTAGAGGCAAAGGGGTGGGCCAAAATACAGACCATCAATCTAAATCGTTGTAAAAGGATTAAGGAACGAGAAAATGAAATGGCTCAGAGATTGCAGGCTGAGAAGTGAAACTAGTGCAGGAAAGAATAGCTAAAATAGTACTTGAAGGGGCGGTAACGGCAAATACAGAGACAGATTTGGCAGAGCGGCTCTGTATTGGAGCTGTGGGAAGTGGGGACATTTTGCAAGAGAGTGTAGAAGTAGGCTGGGAGCAGGGTATAACCCATACAATCAACCTGCACTGCCACAGCCATGATCCTTCCCACCCCTGATGTTCACCTCCATACCCTATGAAATATACCAGGCCTACACCCATTTGCCACCAAAAGCCCCACATATGCACCGCCTAATGCACACCAGAAGCAGCCCAGCAGAATACCCTGTACGGAGGCCAAATGCCCACATCCAATACAGTGCCAAATGGAACGGTAGCACCTTACTGAGGGGTCAGCGTCATGGGAGGAAACCATTTCATGATCACAGGTATCAATATATACCCTGATTGGGACAGCCGACAGAAAGCTCTTGCATGCTCAGTCCTGTCCGTGACTACCCACCCTGACGAGGAAACCTTGGTGGGTGCTGAGATATGCAATAAGCGATTCATCCTTATGGTCGACACAGGTGCCACTAAATCATGCATCATTGAGGGAAACTTCCCACTATCAGGTGAAACCCTCAACACTCGAGGATTATCTAGGACTGTCGCAATGGTTCCCTACACAGAAGAGGTAGCTATCAAAATTAGAGGAAAATGGTGTGTCCACCCTTACTGTACTTGGAGGCCTCCCCGATAAATTTGTTAGGACAGGATTAGTTGAGAAAACTGAACATGACCATCTCCTTTACAGACCACGGGGTGGTATGTGCCACCACAGACATGTGTGCCTTAAGGGAAATGGTCAGCATACAGGCCAGAGGAGGCGAGTTGGTGGTTTGCGGCATCCCCGTGGACCCAGACATGTTTGTGTATGGGATAAAAGTACTACTTCATGCAGTGTCCCAGATTCGTAAGGCATGTTGGTGGGTACCATCAGATTTCATCTTCTGACCCGTGGTGAACCCAGAGCATGTGGCAGGAACAATACTCTCTCTAGATTTACAGGGCCTGACTGTGTCAGCTAAAAGGATTGTTGTGGTGGGCACGGACTCTGACAGGTACAAGTGGCGTACTGTGCCGTGCATTCACCCAATGGTGCCCCTCAAAGTGACCGATGCAGAATTGTTTGAGAATCGGGTTGACGATGGAGAGATTGTGTTAGCAATTTGTATCCACTGTGGCATTATGGCACAATATCGAAAGGAACAGTGTTACTTAATAGCCCTTGTCGCCCTCCCCCTCCTTCACTGAAAGTAACTTAGAGCAGGTCCCAGAAAGACCTATGTCGGAATGACAACCAGAAAAGTGAAAATTCGCTGCTCCGAACACAAGTCAAACATTAGACTTAAGAATGACAGTTTACCAGTAGCTCAGCATTTCTGAAGGGAATCACACTTAATAGCCCAAATCAGATTCATTATTTTGGAACACGTAACATTGTCAAGAAGAGGAGGAAACATGGCAAAATTGTTATTACAATGGGAACTGTTTTAGATTGACCGATTGAATTCTATGCACCCAACAGGAATGAACGTAGATTGGGATATGAGCTGTCATCTATAATTGGCTGCAAGTTATTCTCTATTAACACTGGTGACTTCATCTTATGAAGATTTAACTAACACTGCAATCTTGGAGCACCCTCCAATAAACAATGAAATGAGCAATTAACATTTCTCACAATTGTGTTTATAATAGAACAAGGTACATACCAACTTGCACTGCTGTTTGAGGCAAATGATGCTATCTTAATGACCCAGAAGTTGGAAAATTACAAAGAAACTTAAATTTGTAATTACGAGTTATCTTGAATGGAGCAATGAATTAATGAATGACAACATCAATGTACTAACTGTCACAAACAGATAAGCAAATGATGATCCCATTCACCGGATTAGCGCTACGATCTTAGTAAGCACTCAAAGATGGCGCCCAGAACAAACAGGCAACATAGGGAATACTTCACCTCCCATGAGTCAACACTGTTTCCCCCGGGCAACGGCATTTTCAAGAACAACACAAACCGAGAAAACTCGTGTCTGTTTCCAAGAACATACGGAGGCTGGTCTCTAACATGAAGCGCGTATATGGCGTCAAAAGAAATGAACAGGAGACACTGAAATATCAACATTACAGTGCGTGAACGCGAAGGTTTATGAGACGAACATTATAAGCCCGCAGACGGAGCTCGGCAAGTAAGTCAGAATGCAATGAATACTCGGACCGAACCGCGGTTCTTTTTACAGAATGTGAATGTCATCACGCTATCTAGATAAAGGCACCATGACGAAGTCGTCCAAGGGTCTAATTGATACAAAATTGTTTACAGATGGGACCCCCATTTATGACAGCAAACAGAAGTCACTGGAAATGAAATTAATAGAATTGAATACCAGATACCTAATTACGGAGGCAAACCATCACACAATATTAAGACCAGAACCACCGTGAAGACGGTGAGTAGATAGAACTGTATACTTTGCAAACTAATAAATAAATACTGTGGAGGGAGTGGGACCCAGCGCTTATTATCGAGCGACTGTGCACACTCACGGTATTAAAAAACTGAAAATTATGACAAATGGGAGTAAAACATGCATTTTTCTAATAGGTGTTAGCTCAACACACTGTGGAGCTCCAGCTAACCCAAGAGTGCATCACACTCTATTGAATCCTTTCCAGTCACAAGGCGTGATTTAAAGGACGCAGGTCAGTTCTTTGTTTTTGAAATAGAACTAGCAACTTAAATGAACAATACTGAAAACTTTACACAAAACTGAAATCCATTTATTTGATTTACTTTCAGAGAACTAAAACGGGAAACTGTACCTAATGAAGGGCGAGTCCCAAAACGCGTCATACAATTTTTACAATTCCAAACTGAGAATGATCAATGTTTATATTGAAAATGAAATGAATTTTCAGTGTTTTATGTACAAATAATTGAAAATCGAATATTGAAACTGTTCACATTGAAAAATTGCAAATTAAATTGTGTTTACTTTATAGTCACTTGGTAATATGCTGTTTTAAATTATAATGCACAATTTTTGAAAAATAAATATAAATTTACATGAACATTACCATTGTGGCATCTTTAATTAATTTAACACTAAAAGTGATTACCGTGAACTCCCATAAGGTCAAAACTGACGCAGTCTGACAAAAGTGTGCCCTGTGTTAGCCCACCTAATCCTAGGTGCACCATTCTCCTTTTCAATTCCCAGAAGGATTATGGTCAACCAATGGCCATGATATAGGGCTCTTGTAGGGGATTGCACCGGTCTGAATTACACTCAAGTCAGGCACAGTGTTGCCCCGAGCTAAACAGTATCCGTTGTCCAAAGCGGCGGAGGAGGGCATACGGGACACTATTGTGGCACTTCTAAATTAGGGAATAATAGTGCCCTCCACCTCCCCATGCAACACAGCTATCTATCCGATCAAACAGCCAAAAGGGGGGATTTGGATGATGATATAGGACCTGTGCTCTCTAAATGATATTGTCCAGGCAGAATTTCCTGTAGTTCTAAAACCTGCAACGATACTGTGCAGCATCCCCAAGGAGGCAACCCATTTCACTGTGGTGGACCTTGAAAAGGCCTTCTTCGCCATATCCCTGCACCCCTATTCACAATACCTCACCGCGTTTACTCATGGGGGGATGCGTTTGGAGCACACAAGATTGCCTCAGATTGCCTCAGGGGTACTGTGAGTCCCCCAGCATCTTCAACAGGATATTGATACAACATTCAGTTTGTTGATGATTTGCTGGTGTTTAGTGACAGTGAGCAGCAGTGCCTGAAGTACTCTATCACCCTCCTGCAGCTGATGGCATACAAGAGGTACAAGGTGGACAAGGCGAAGCTGCAATACTGACTTCAAGAAGTGCTCTAATTTGGGCAAGTTGATATCTGTCTACAGGAAGAAAATTATACCTGATCGTGCCGTCTCAGTGCGCAACACTCCCCAGCCTAAAACTCTCAAAGAGATGCAGAAACTCTTAGGGTTGTGTAACTACTGCCGATCATGGATTTTAGAATACGCTGAATACACCAGGCCCTTGTTGTAGGGCCTGAAGGATGCTCAGAAAAAAGATCATAAGCTTCCATGGACAGAGGACATGCTCAACAGTTTCAATGATCTGAAGGATGTCATTTCCACGGCCCCAGTGCTAGCTGCCACTGATTACACTCAAGAGTTTTACCTGTTTTCCCATTCCAATGGCCAGCTGAGGACTGCTGTACTTACGCAAAAGAGCATGATGGTCCATAAGCCAATGGCCTATTATAGTGGAGTGCTAGATTCTGTGATGCAGGGCCAGTTCCCATAGAAACAAGCACTAGCTGCAGCTGCATTTGCGATTGAGAAAAGCTCCACAATTGTCATGGGGTGCTCTGTAACACTGTATGTGGTACACGTGGTGTTTGCCATCTTGGAGCATTCCAAATCAGCTTTGACTACACAGCGGGCATCCGCGTATGAGATCATCCGGTCCAGCCCAAACATTAACATAGTGAGGTGCAAAACAGTGAATCCCCCCACATTTTTGACAGAATCATGCACCGACGAGGTCCTTGCAAGGCATGACTGTGAAATGCTTACACATTGCCTAGCAATGCTTCCCTCTGTCCCGCTGAATCTGATTGACCTCTGCGTGCAATTTGCATGTTCCAGAATCACCGGAAGGCGATAGCCGGCTTGGGTTACTGAAGGCCTGGTACTAAAGGCCATTTGCCTGTCTGTGGCATTATTCTTTGTCGCCACGCCCTGGGAGGAGGGCTGGAGCCCGTCCCTGTCCACACTGCACTTGCCCCACGCCATCAGAGATGCCAGCTACAACAGAGGACAGGGTATGGTCGTGTGCATAGAAGGAACCACTACCTGCCTTCCTGAAACAACTATGTCACCCTCTTGAGACCCGTGAAGTATCCAGTAGCAGCGACTACCAAGCAGCTGCTTTCTCTTTGTTTAAGCCGCGTAGTTACATGTGTGCTGGTAGCTAAAATGGCCGCTGCCGCGAGATGCTTACACATTGCCTTGCAACGCTTCCCTCCGTCCCACTGAATCTGATTGGCCTCTGCGTTCAGTTTGCCTGTTCCGGAATAACAGGAAGGCTGTAGCCGGCCTGGGTCACTGAAGGCCTGGTACTAAAGGCCATTTGCCTATCTGTACTGTCTGGGCCATGGCCACCCCCCTAATGACCAATATCAAGTGAGCAACGCCATTGCCAGGCTTGCCCTGCATTTCTCCATAGACATTAATACCATCTAGAGGCAAGAGTCCATCGAGGCGAACAATCATAACAAGGAGCAGCTATCGTTAAACTCCCACACCATCCCCCAATCTATGCCTACGGGACTGCCTCTATCCCACCAAGGACATTAAGGTACCATGTATAACCAACATTCATCTGAATCAAGTTAATTGCGCCTTAGGCACCTACCTATATGCTTATCACTAGCCCTATACTCGGCTTATGCCGGTGAGATTAGACTGACTAGTGTCTATGGGCCTCATTACGACCCAGGCGGTAAGGGGTTTACGGCAGCGTAAACAGCGCCGACCCTTACCGCCTGAGTACGAGGTCCCTTAGCGCCATGGCGCTTTTAACACCTGCTTTTAGCAGGTGTTAAAATCCATGGCGCTAAGGGACCATGGAGTTAATTACGCCACCGTAATTTACGGTGGCGTAATTAACGCCTTCCCCACTCCCATTATGCCCTATGGGGCAAAAATGGGAATGGGGAAGGGTAAATGGGGATTGGGGACTTACCGCCCCGCCAACCTCGGAATGGGGCGGTAAGTCCGCCAACCACCATGGCGTAAACTACGTTTACGCCATGGTGGTAAAGGTACGTCCCAGGCGGTAACTTACCGCCTGGGTCGTAATGAGGCCCTATATGTGTGATTACAACTACACTTGCAATCACCTTATTTATAATCAGTTTACTCTCCACGTATTGCTAGGTGCTATGTTTAGCTTACTCAAACCAATGTATTCTATATAATCTGTGTGCATCTCTACCAACGTGAAAGGTGCCTGAATCTCCATGTGTATTCGGCCCGACACCCATATGCTCTGTGGCGTCAGCTACAGTTCGGCTCCACATATACTTGCCTAGCTCCGCGGTGCTCACCTCTAGGCCCCTATTACAGCTAATAGCATGCCTAGAGCAAGTGGAAAACATGTTTTTTTCTTGCGCGACCTATGTTAAAACTATACATGACTGTATTGTTTAGCCTATCACAAGATGTATAGTCGTTATTGATTGCAAATGTATTGTAAAAGCCACATCATTGTATCATAATTGCTCCATTTACATCATATTGCGGACTATTTGTACTCTTAGGTTCAAAGTCTCTTCTGCGATAGGTCTGCAGCGTTTGTCAAAACCCTGCTGCTTATGACAAAGCCTGGTACTTACTGCATAGAGTAACTGTTCATCTGCCTACACCCTGTACCTATAGCCATCCTGCCTACTACACACTGTGTAGTCTATTGTGTTAGGGCGCCTGATTCAGGACCCACCTGGTCACCGAACGTCTTTTTCCCAACGCTCATTAATATGCTTCGCCCATATTATGTATGCTTCTAGCTGCCCCTCAGTTTGTCTTTGGCTCATATCAGCAGCCGCCCTCCTCCATGCCATAGTGGTCGACCACTCTCAGCCAGAACCTAAACATTCAACGCTAACGATGGCTTCATCCACAATACTGGGGATCAAACTCTCTAAATTTCGGCCAACCCTGAAGTACAGCTTATCCTACACAAACATTAGACCGACTACATTTCTACCAGATTTAAAACAAAGTATCGGGCTCTATAACACTAACCTAGCTAGCCCCACTGACTCAATAGATACTTTAATTCGTAGTCAATGGATTAACTTATATGCAAGGAAACCTACACCGAACCAGCCCTGTTCTATTGAAGTCAAAAACGCAATGCTAGGCTCTAAACTTACTAGATACTTCTCACAGACCAAACCACTTGATAAACCTAACCCTCCTCTGCGGCCAAACAACTTAATACCTAATACCATCCACCCAACTAAAATAAGAGGTAAACAAAGGAAGGATCGCCCTACCCCTTCTCACACCACTAGCCCTTACATCAAAGGTGCTCTAATAAATGCTAGATCTATGGTCGCCCGTGCTACAGCCATAACCGGCCTAATGAACTAGATTTCATAGCTATATCCGAGACATGGCTTCACGCTGCAGCAGGACCATCTCTCCTACTGGCCATACCTGACTCGTATACTATTGTGAGAGCAGATAGAGCAACGGCAAAAGGAGGCAGCATTGCCTTCATCGCCAAGTCGAGCCTAGGGCTCAAAGCAGCCACCTCTCCTATTGTTAAGTCTTGTGAATTACTCACGGTTAAACTAACCACGACCAAGTCAACCACATTAACTGTACACCTAATTTACAGACCTCCCGGTCCCATTGGTTCCTTCGAGGAAGACATCACCACCATACTTTCATCTAATACCAAACCTACCTCGCAAATATTACTGTTAGGCGATTTTTGCCTGGGCTACCATGACCCTAATGACCAACCTTTCAAGGCACTATCTGATTCTCTAACCGAACCAGGTTTTACGCAGATTCAACCAACCTACCCATGAGAAAGGCAAAACACTAGACTGGTTAGCAGACTTCAATTATGTGACCTCAATCCCATCCATTGAACCTCAGACATGGACAGACCATTATCTAGTATCCTTCACTACTCTTACCAAGCGAGTAGTTAATAAGTCCAATTCAATAGCTCTGCCGCTCCTCACTAGGAACAAATGGAAAATTACTACTGATAAGCTTTTGCCTCTCTTGCTCCCTTCCTTGAACTCCTCATCTAAATCATTGGACCCAGCCGAACTAGTAAACCTATATAACTGTTAGGGAGAATTCTCTGTTTAGGCTGCATTTCCTAACCTAGTGAGTCCCCCAGCAACTTTGCTGGATTTCTGGAGTTTGTTTTTTTCTCCTGCCAAGAGTGAGACTCTTTTTCTCCCACTCTTGGACATGATTTGTGGTGTTCCTTTGAATGTTAATGTCTTTCATGGGCTATGGGGTTTTTTACTCCATAGGGTCTCATATGTTTTTTCTATGTGTGTTACACCGCACCCTCCGTGCAGTAACACCGGGTTGTCATAGTGACCCCCCCACCATAGACTACATACCCTGGGACTGACTACTGTCTCCCAGGGCATGTAAAGTCACCATTGGCTTTACTAGTCCCAAATTACTAACAGAACCAGTACAAACCATCATATTGTGGACGTACTGGTAGGGGCAATTCGATTGCCCCTGGGTCTGTTATTCGAAGGGGCACTGTCCCATCCCCCCTCATCGAGTTTTGGCTGGTGGCAGTGGATACTACTTTTTATATTCAACCGCAAATATATCTCTATGGGATTTTCCCATTGTTCAAGGCTAATACCTTTTTAACATAGCCTCTAACATACCGCCGGGTTATTTATTTAATATTAATTCACCGGTTGGTATTGTCTGCCAGAACTCGGTTTTAAAATGGCGTTTGTGTTCGCCTCTGTAACTCCAAACCAAAGGTCGAGACCTGTGTTCCACTTTTGGCGGGCTTCTACACAGAAGCCCTCCAAAGTGGTGCCACTCTGTCTGGGTACCATAGGGGGTGGGGGAGGGGGTTTAGGCACCCTGGACTGAGTTGCCTTGGCAACTCAAGTCGCACTGTTGTGTGATTGGCCCAAGTGGTGAGTCGGCCGACTCACCACTTAGCATGTTTGATTGACAGCTAGGCTGAATGAATGGGGGTTTCTTGCATAAAAGCAGGGCTTTTGGGACTGGAACTTCAGAAGTCGCCACAGGACCTGAGAATCCAACGAGGGAGAAGCTGAGCCGACCTACCACGACGACACCACCGGTGGAGCCCTGCGGAACCGACTCACCACTTCCCGACGACAGAGAAGATCTCCCGGCTGGAGAGTCTTCTTCCCCTGACTGGTGGGCACAACCAGTTTACCTTCTTCTCTTCGCACCTTTGTGGTCGAACTGCCCGTGCCAAGCACCCCGGCAGCCGGATAGCCACTTACCACTGGACCGCGAATCAACGGACCGCTCCTTGTACCTGAGAAACTCTGCGGCTGGTTTCTTCCCTGGCAGTGCAACAGACTCCTGTCTTCCTCCCCGACGAGATCCTCTCTTCCCCTGGACGAAGCACCGACTTGCATCCGCTGCCAGGAACATCTGCCCCCGCTGGAGTGTTCTCACCACTTTAAGGTACCGTGTCCGCCAGGCCTCCCTTCATAAAGATTGCTACAAGGTAATAATAACCCCTTAACCTTCTGGACTGGGCTGGCCGCCTTGACCCTCTAACTGGTCCTTTTCTTTGGTCCAACTCCTTTTTGAACCGTTACAAGACTTTTGTGCACTGCAACCGTGTGACCTTGGACACATTTCGTTTTGATCCTCTTAAAGTGGATCCGGCCTACTGACTCTGAATTCACAGTGTTACTTTGCCTTCCTCTCTTGTTGTGTTCGTGAAAAAGTGTTGGGATCTGTTTCAATTTATTCTCTGCTTTTCTCTCCCTTTTTAAAACGAATTATTAGAGTGCCATCTACGTTAAGCGCTCACCGCTGTCTGAAAATAAGTGGACCTTTACTTAAGACTTGTCTAATATTCTTTTAAGGGAGTGTGTATCTTTTAGTGACCATGTTTTTGAATTGCTTACTATTAGTGCCTGTGTGTGTTTTCTAGATGTGGTTTTAAATAAATAATTATATCTCTTTTACACCAAGCCCTGGTCAGTGTTTACTTGTTCTATTGTGTTCTCTTGACCTATTGTGAATACCCTGTATGCTGCCTAACTCTTCTTGAGGGAAGTCTGACTGCTCAGCCACAGCTACCAAGTGAATCTGTGTGGTACAGACTGCTACCAAGTGGGTTTACTGCCAAACACCTGTAGTCCTAAATCTTTTGCAGTGGTCCCAGAGGGAACTGCACAGGTTTCTGCCTAACACTGGTGTACAGCGGTGGGATTTGTATTGAGTATACACTTTAGAGTGCTTGTTGAACACTTTAGGATAACTAACCACAGAGCTTACCACTAAAAAGCTGATTTTCTAACTATGTCTGCTATGGAGAGTTATACCCTAGAATCATTGTCTGCCAAAACTGCTGATTGTTTAAAAGTGTTGTGTAGACATAAGAATCTCTCTGAGAAGGGCAAGAAAATGGAACTTGTAGAAAGATTGTTAGAAAACCAAAGTCTGGGTGGTACAGAGGAATCTACCCCCCCCCCAGCAAATGTAGAAAACAGTGATGGTATTGATCTGAATCAAAGCCTTGATAATGAGTCAGAAGAGGAAAGTGAACCTAATGAAGTTAGCCACTCTGAGCCTCTGTCTGCCTTACCTACTGTACCTACTGGGCCTATACCAGGTCCTACATGTAATCCTGCTTATTTTGAACTTGAAAAAATGAAGCTTGAATTAGAGTACAAACGTTTTATTGCTCAATCTTAACGAAACCAAGAGCTAGAGTTCAGAAGAATGAATGCCCAGGCTGAGCAGAAGCAAGCTGAGTTAAGACTCAGAGAAATAGAGCTTAATCATGAACTAGACATGAAAAGTTGTCTATGGAAAATGCTTCTCTCTCCTCTGGTTCCTCTAGGAGTTCCAGTCCCAAAAGACCCCAGATGCCTAAGGAATTAGTGGGTATGTATGAACCTAAGTTGGATGTGTTGGATTGGTTAAAAATGTTTGAGTATAATCATGGGCTCCAGGACATCACAGGGAATGAGTTACTTCCCTGGCTATTCTCTAGGCTCCCCCCTGTTGCAACTAATGTGGTAATGGAGTTGGGGGAGGTGGATAAGAAGGATTATGAATGTGTGAAAGTAGCTTTAATAGCTAGATTTGGGAAGACCCCTTCCCAGTACCTTAAGAGGTTTAGGACCCTCAAAAAGCATGATGGTACCCCTTGGGCTACCTGGGTGAGTGAGTGTTTGAAAAACTTAGAGGGATGGATTAAGGGTTACAAGGTGAACACTTATGAGGGAATGAGAAATCTTGTTATGTTGGCGTCAATTTATGATGCCTGTTCTCCTGAGCTCAGACAGCACTTGGCTGATTCGAAGGAATTAGATTCCAGGAAGCTAGCTAAGGCTGCTGACTTGTGGGTTGCCAACAGGGCCACTCACAAGGATTCAGGGGTCACTCAGAAAAAGGATGAGAGAAAGCAGCCACAAAAGGGGAACCAAGAGATTTCTAATCCTCCCAAACCAAAGAGGGCCCCAAACAACAAAATAAACATGGTAAGCCCCAGGGTAAACCACAACAGGCTAGTGTACCTTCTGGTCACAAACCAGAAGGAGGTCAGGCCAAGCCACCCTTTCATAGAGCATTTGGAACATGCTATCTCTGTGTGGCAACTGACCACATCAAAGGAGATCCCAGATGTAAGGGTAAACCTGCAGGGATCAGCACATTCTCCTTAGCCTTCACTCCTGAGGAGGAAGTCCAAATGGCTAGTGCTCACTTTGAAGTCTTTGCTGAAGAACCTTTGGGTCTTCAAGCAAGTGTAACAGTAGAGTTCATGGGTCTGGTTAGGGATCAGAATAGGAGTGTGTACAACCCCATACCAGAAAACTCTAAAGTTTATTATATGGACAGTGTTCTTGTCAATGGCCAGGATACTCCTGCCAGACGAGACTCTGGGGTCAGCAGAACAGTAGTGGATGAAAGCTTTTTCAGGCCTGAGGATGTTGCTAAGGCAACCAAGGGTCCGACTAAGATGTCTGGAGGCCCTGTCCAAATGGTTCCAATTCTACCAGCCCTCATTCAGTGTAATGACATGACAGTGTTGATTCCTGTCAGTGTTCAGACTGAGGTGCCTGGGAGAGTCCTGTTGGGGTATTATCTAAGAACTCTAGGAGTAGTATCCAGTACCCCCAGGCCTCCCAGTATCGAGACCCAGAACCAAACCAGATTGGCTAGAGAGGCCACCTTAAGGAACCACTCTAAGCCTGTGGGAACCTCCACTGAGAACCCCACTACAAGCCCTGGTGTTGGTAAATTGACCTCTGACCCAGGCAAATTTCAGGCTGAAATGTTAGGGAAATGGGAGCCCCAACCAAGCTCCATCATTGTTCCCCCAGTTATAGAGTCTGTGACTCCCCCTGCTTCTGAGGAAGAGGTGGCTAGACCTACTGGAACCCTAACTAGGCCTAAGAGAACTGGTAATTCTCAGTGCTGGTGGAAAACCAGAAAAGAAAAGTCTAAGGCCAAAAACCTTCAGGCTGTAGGACCTTCCACAGAAGACTCCAACCCAATTCCTAGTCTTAAGGGGGAAACTCCTAAAGTAGGTAAAGGTACATCTAAGAGGAAGGAGAAGCATGTACCTTGCTTATCTCCATCCCCTCCAACCAATAGGCCTAAAACCCAACCTTCTCCCAACAGAGAGGTGGTGAGGACCTCTGGAGGCCCCTCTAGATCTAAGGGAATCCTTTATAAGGACCCCTTAAAAAAGCCTAACACAGGTTCAGAAGTTGTACCAACTTCTGAGGGACTGGTAAACCAGATCCCCTATAACTTTAAAAAGACTGATGTTCCTCAAAGGGTTTGTAGGTCATATAGCTTACAAAGGAAAACCTTTGACTCTACCACTGAACATAAGTTAGGGTATCACCACCAAAATGCTGATGGTCTCTCTAGGATGTATGTCATCGACTAGAGGTATGAGATTCATCCAGGAGTGGATTAAATCCTCCTGTCCCTTATTCTGGGGGGGGGGGGACGAGTGTTAGGGAGAATTCTCTGTTTAGGCTGAATTTCCTAACCTAGTGAGTCCCCCAGCAGCTTTGCTGGATTTCTGGAGTTTGTTTTTTTCTCCTGCCAAGAGTGAGACTCTTTTTCTCCCTCTTTTGGACATGATTTGTGATGTTCCTTTGAATGTTAATGTGTTTCATGGGCTATGGGGTCTTTTACTCCATAGGGTCTCATATGTTTTTTCTATGTGTGTTACACCGCACCCTCCGTGCAGTAACACCGGGGTATCATAGTGACCCCCCACCATAGACTCCATACCCTGGGACTGACTACTGTCTCCCAGGGCATGTAAAGTCACCATTGGCTTTACTAGTCCCAAATTACTAACAGAACCAGTACAAACCATCATATTGTGGACGTACTGGTAGGGGCAATTCGATTGCCCCTGAGTCTGTTATTCGAGGGGGCACTGTCCCGTCCCCCCTCGTCGAGTTTTGGCTGGTGGCAGTGGATACTACTTTTTATATTCAACCGCGAATATATCTCTATGGGATTTTCCCATTGTTCGAGGCTAATACCTTTTTAACATAGCCTCTAACATACCGCCGGGTTATTTATTAAATATTAATTCACCGGTTGATATTTTCTGCCAGAACTCGGTTTTAAAATGGCGTTTGTGTTCGCCTCTGTAACTCCAAACCAAAGGTCGAGCCCTTTGTTCCACTTTTGGCGGGCTTCTACACAGAAGCCCTCCAAAGTGGTGCCACTCTGTCTGGGTACCACAGGGGGTGTGGGAGGGGGTTTAGGCACCCTGGACTGAGTTGCCTTGGCAACTCAAGTCGCACTCTTGTGTGATTGGCCCAGGTGGTGAGCCTGCCAGCTCACCACTTAGCATGTTTGATTGACAGCTAGGCTGAATGAATGGGGGTTTCTTGCATAAAAGCAGGGCTTTGGGGACTGGAACTTCAGAAGTCGCCACAGGACCTGAGAATCCGATGAGGGAGAAGCTGAGCCAACCTACCACGACGACACCAGCGGTGGAGCCCTGCGGAACCGACTCACCACTTCCCGACGACAGAGAAGATCTCCCGGCTGGAGAGGCTTCTTCCCCTGACTGGTGGGCACAACCAGTTTACCTTCTTCTCTTCGCACCCCAGACCGGTTTGTGGTCGAACTGCCCGTGCCAAGCACCCCGGCAGCCGGACAGCCACTTACCACTGGACCGCGAATCAACGGACCGCTCCTTGTACCTGAGAAACTCTGCGGCTGGTTTCTTCCCTGGCAGTGCAACAGACTTCCTCCCCGAAGAGATCCTCTCTTCCCCCGGACGATGCACTGACTTGCATCCGCTGCCAGGAACAACTGCCCCCGCTAGAGTGTTCTCACCACTTTAAGGTACTGTGTCTGCCAGGCCTCCCTTTCTAAAGATTGCTACAAGGTAATAATAACCCCTTAACCTTCTGGACTGGGCTGGCCACCTTGACCCTCTAACTGGTCCCTTTCTTTGGTCCAACTCCTTTTTGAACCGTTACAAGACTTTTGTGCACTGCACCCGTGTGACCTTGGACACATTTCGTTTTGATCCTCTTAAAGCGGATCCGGCCTACTGACTCTGAATTCACGGTGTTACTTTGCCTTCCTCTCTTGTTGTGTTTGTGAAAAAGTGTTGGGATCTGTTTCAATTTACCTTAACTCATGGTTTACCCCCCAGTTAAAAGCTCTGCGGGCTGAGAAAAGAAAACTGGGAGTCTTATGGAAAAACTTGCCATTCAAAGAAACTAAACACCACCTGAACGAAATGTCTACTAAATACAAAGCTGAAATATTACAAACCAAACGTGAAACTTACAATGACAGGATTCACAAAGCCAGTTCTAGTACGAAGGAACTCTTTATGATCCTGAGGGAAATAGAATCTCCTATCCCCTCTGATGATTCCTGTTCAAAGGACAAAGTATGGTGTACTAAGTATGGTGTACTAACATCCAAAATGCTCTGTCCAACAAAATTGCCACTCTTCAAAACAAAATTGCAGCTAAAATGCTTAACCTCACCAAATCGGATACCTACTACAGACCTCAAAAACACTCTCCTAATACGACCTAGGAATTTAAATTATCACAAGTTACCAGGGACGTCATTTCACCAAAATGCGGGGGGTAACGGAAGTGACACCACACGACCTGTGATGACATCAAAGGAACTGATGTCATTTGACTCCACCCCAAAGTGACATCACAGGAAGCGATGGAACACAACCTTTGACCCCTTAACAAAATAGGAAGTGGCATCACATAGCTTTGTTCCTTAGTACACTATGATAAATGTGGTTAAGATATCATTGCAATGTGATATACATTTTCATACAAGAATGAACCATATGTATCATTCATATCAGTGTGTGTATAGGCACATATTACCAAATTACTGTGAATGCAAGCAGTTGTCCAAAGCCAAATGATAATGGTGTGTTATTATATAGCACTCATGCATAAGCGCTTTATATAGAACAAATATACATACAATATCACCCACCCTGTGTTGGTACTCTTTTATAGACCTCAGAAGGAAGAATGGTCGAGATGCCGGGATTTGAACCTGCAGATCACACACACATATTGCAGCAGAAAGTGCTCAACCTACTGAGCTATTTTACCAGCTATAGTAAAATGAGCAATTACATGTCTGAATGTTCTCAAAGTCAGAAAACAAATTGCACTCTGTAGTGTATACCATTACACTAGTAACTGAGCTTTAACAGCAGGCCTGTTCATCTGCAGGTCTGGTGCAAAGTTGGCCACGTGTCAAGCTTGCGTAGATCAAATTTTCAGGCTTCAGAGATTGGCAACTTATATATGATTGGGAGGGTTCATAACTGTGTATTAAAGAATTTAGGGTAGCGCATGGAAAGCACCACACTCACACGGCATGCCACACACTGGGCACTCGTTACCTCATACATGGAAACAAACATCCTGAACAGCATGCCAGGGAGATAGGAAAGATAGACACATTACAGCAAAGCATTAATTGTGGCACAATTAAATCAAGGGTCACTTGATGTTCTATGGTCAAACATTTCTACAATGTACACCAGCTTTTAGGAACAAAGATTTTGTCAAGTTACCAAGGTCACTGAATTGGAATGTCTTGTGATGATTGTAACAGAGACAATGGTAGAAAAAAACATGCTATAGCTGCAATTTGCAAAAAGCAAAATACATACAGTTTTTGTCTGCATATTGAATTTGAGTTGTTTAAGAACAGACTAAATCAATGACTCACCCCCTGAAGTGAACCTAAAATAAACCTTTAATGAGTCTAGCAATTATTATATAGAATTCCAGAAAGACTATTTGTTATGCGTACTATTTCTTATATAGGGTCACTGCTCAAAGTGAAAATGTTTTTAAGAGGCCCGACAAGAAAGCCAGCCACTCCAGAAACAAAGAGCCACATGGTGCTGGCCACATAAATGGAGCTTTCAATAAAAAAATAAAACAAAGGAGAACAAATATTGTTTTACTGTTTTTTTAGGGGTAGCAAGGGAGACTAGAGGGGTAGCAAAGGAGACCTCAGTAGCGACCCCTGGCAACCCCCAAATGATATCCCTGCAAGTTACTACCTCAGAGGTTGAAAAGATCATCGCTTAAACCTTCAAGATGCCAGGGTGATATTTGCCCAGCCCATACAATCAAAGAAGCCGCTAGAGACCTGGCTCCATTTATCACAAAACTAATAAATGCCTCATTTCGCACCTGCAATGTCCCCACCAACCTAAAGGATGCATGGGTTCTACCATGGGTTCTACCGTTGCTAAAGAAATCATCATTGGACCCATCCATTCCAACCAACTATATACTATATAATCATTCCTAGCAGACAGAACAGAAACCGTATGGATTAAACCCTTCAAATCCACTCCACAAGTTAACGACTGTGGAGTGCCACAAGGATCCTCACTATCACCACTGTACGTCAACATCTACCAGACTCTGGTTATCAGAATCTTCAAAAAATACAACATTACATGCTACAACTACGCAGATGATACTCAAATCATCTACAAAATCAAAGACACCCAAGCTGATCACTCAACCCTAACCGAGTGTCTAAAAGAAGTCTTCAACTGGATGAATGCCAAAAAACTGAAAATCAACCCTGGAAAGACAGAAATCATGATCATATCCAAAGAAAAAGACAACAAAACCACCATCCCGTGGCCAACGAAAATGGGAACCGCACCATTGCCATCTAAGGTAGTATAAATCTGGGAGTCCTGATGGACAACACTCTAACCCTAGAACCACAAATAAATGCAACAGTCACTAAATGCTTTTTCCTCCTCCACACGGCAAGAAGAATCCTACATTTCCTCTCCTTCACGCACAAAACACTCACTATCGTCGCCCTCATCATGTCAAGAATCGACTATGCAAACAGCCTCTACCTCGGAATACCAGAATACCTCCTGAAGAAACTACAACAGATCCAAAATATAGCAGCCAGAATACTCCTCAAACTAACAAGAAGAGAACACATCACTCCTGCCCTAAAAACAGTACACTGACTCCCAGTAAAAAAAAAAATTGCCTTCAAAACAATGTGCATAAAGCGCAGTGCAATCAATGGACAAGGTGCAGAATTCCTACAAAAGAAAATAACAATCTACAAGCCAACAAGACTCCTCAGGTCAAGCAATGAAATCTGCCTGGAACCAAAACCATACCTCAAGAAAAAACTTGGAGGCACCTCCTTCTACCACTTAGCCACAAAAACCTGGAACAACATCCCAAAAGAAATAAGAAACACCAAAGATCACCTAAAATTTAGGAAATTACTAAAAACCTGGCTCTTCAACACAACAGACTCAAACTGAAAACCGAAACAACAGAAAGGAAAAGGGATGACTAAACTGGAGTTGACACGGACAACTCCCAGAACCGACTGTAGAGTGGAACACAGGCAACACCCATGGAAACGGAGTCAATAACCCCACCCTAATCCCACCCAACACCCGCACTCGCCCTTAATTGCCACCAGGTACCACAGTGTTGTGGAATTGTCGGGATATTGGCAATCACCACACTAGCTGAGTTGTGGACATTGGCAGGAGCACTGGCCGTATGAGTGGGAAGGGAAGACAGGTAGGGCTGCGAGGGAGGCTGGTGAAGGAGGGGCCAGATGTGAAAGTAACCTTGAAGGCTGGACGGGCCCAGATCAGGACAGTGGCACAGGGGTGCTCCCGAACCCCACCTGGGGAGATTACACAAACCCAGCGCCTCAATTCAGGATAGAGATGCCAACTAACCAATTGCACTAACAATTTCCCCCTCTGCTTACACCTCTCAAACTCTAAACCAAACAAATCCACAAACCTACAGCACAACAAACCGCACAAACTTCGCTACATGGCAACAACAAAACAAAAACACACATAGACTCGCACAACAGCACACAACGACTACCGGCGCAAACACCCCAGGCCCAGCCAACGGACCCACCAGGCTGAGGCCGCCAACAGCACATAACTGCTCTCTTGCCAGGGGACCACTCCAGTGGTGATAGTGCGCGGTACAAATGTCCTTTAGCATTAACAATAACTATAGGCCTATCACTACGGTCCTGTTCCTACTTAAAATAATAGATAAAGCTGCATACCGCCAGATTCAGCTGTATCTAGAGACTAATAATCTCCTAGGACTAAGACAATCTGGTTTCAGAGCACTTCATGGCACAGAAACTGCTTGATAGATTTGAAAATGCAAATTGACCAACTCAAAGATAACAGGCAATGTGCTGTACTACTCCTATTAGACCTATCAGCTGATTTCGATTTGGTGGATGACAAAATCCTTTGTAAACACCTGTCCACTGCCCGCAACTTCTCCCAAGAAGCCTCAAACTGGATTCAATCCTTTCTCAGTAACAGGTCAATGAGAGTCTTTTCTCCATCGGCCGCTGCTGATCCGTCCCCCATTCCTGTGTTTCACCCACCAGTTATAATATATTTACAAAGCCTTTGTTTGACGACCTGGATCATCTGGGTATTATCTACACTAAATTATGCAGATGACACCCAGATGCTCATACCTCTCTCTGGCAACTACGACATAGACCTCGCCTTTGTCAATAAAATGTATCTAGTCATTCAGGCATGGATGGCAGCTCTTAGCCTATGCCTGAATGATGATAAAACTGAGAGCCTTATTTTAGGAGCCCTGATTAACATCAATAAACTTGGTGATTGCTAAGGAGACCAAACGTTAGGATTTTACTTGGATTCATCCCTGAACATGGGAAACAAGCTAATGCAACAGCGTACACTTGCAAGCTGATTCATGCTTGCAAACCTTACTTATCTACCAAGAGTTGTATCACACTATCGAAAGCCTTTATCCTCTCAAAACTCGATTATTGCAACACCCTCTATGCAGGAGCCAGCAAACATATCATGAACAAACTACAAACATTACAAAATAATGCACTCAGAACAGCACTAAGCATCCCTAGGAGAGAACATATTTCTGAGGTCAGAAGAAAGCATAAATGGCTCTCGATCAAGGATAGGATTCAATTCAAAATAGTCTCTGTTACCCATAACTGTCTAAATAATGCTGCCGTGCAGTATTTAAGAGATAAAATCATTTTTAAAACGTCATTACGTCCTACAAGGACTGCTAACACCTGTTGCATCGTAGCTCCCAGATTCAACCTGAAAAGGGCTGATGGTAATAGCTTCCCTGCTTAGGCCGTCCAATATTGGAACTCCCTTCCCCTTCATCTGCAAACCGATCAGACCTTCCAAAGCTTCAGGAAAAACACAAAGATTTGGTTAGTCACTAATGACATCTAGCCCCACCTAGCTTTCAACTACTTTGATGCCATACCTGTTGTGACCTTTCAATGCACCTGTTTCCTGTGCGCATAATATGATGCCAGACCTGCCTTGATTTTTGTAATATACTTGTTTCCTGTTTACTTAATATGTTACCTGTTGTTCTGTTATATTATACCCACAAATTATTTATGTATGTAACTGTAACCATCAAAACTTGTGCAATGCGCCCAGATACCTACGGGTGTGGTGTGCTTTATGAATCAATAAACAAATAACATTTGAGGGGGAGGAAGATGACATCCCGAAAGCGAGGGACAGCCCACTTGTGGGGCAGTGGGATGCTTTCCATTGACGCATCGACAACTATTGAGGCATACTGGAACAGCAGTGGCCTGCCTAGTAAACACAGTCTATGAGGTATTGGTGCAAAAAAGACTACCCATGCATTGCTCAGCTCAAGCAGCAGAACTTATAGCGCTCATTTAGGCACTTCTAGCGTCTCAATGGTGCTGTGTCACCATCTATTCTGATTCGGCTACATCACCACCACGGTGCACACAGGACTTGCACGCTTTATCAGATAAGGATTTAGAAAGGCTGACGGGTCCCCGGTGCAGCATGCAGCACTGTCTGATAAGTTGATGGACGCACTGTCCCAGCCCTCCTTAATGGCAGTTGTGAAATGCACCACCCATACTAACGATACAGATGAGGTCTCACTCAGTAACGCTGCAGTGGACACGGCGGCCAAAAAGGCAGCATATTTACCGGTGACAAGTGTTTCCGAGCACCCAGTAATAGTGCGGAGCAGAGAACAGCTTCCAGACTCCTCCAATTTCTTACCGATTGCACAACTGATTGAGTTGCAGGGACGGGGCCCACAGGAAGAAAATGATCTATGGGTGAAGAGGGGATATAAACAGTCCCCTACAGATTTACTGTGGTGACAAAAGACGTTGGGCAAAGCAGTAATGCTGCACGATTTCTGCTGGTCGCATTTGACCAGCTGCATCATCCATCTCATGTGTCAAAACAGCATATCGCTGCAGATGTACAAGAGGACTGGTGTGTCCCCAATCTGCAGGAGGCAATAGCTAAAATGGTTATTAACTGTACTACTTGTCAGACTTACAGCACTTTTCTCGCCCTGAGGACAATCCGAGGTACACTGCTCGCCCTACTTGGCCATTCCATGAGTTGCATATTGACTACGCCAACATGGGCGAATGATGTTACGGGTCTCGCTACCTAATAATAGTTGTGCGTCCTTTCTCACAGTGGGTGGAGGCGGGTCCTTGTGCAAACCCTGATGCAAAATGTGCGGCCAAGTGCTTGGTCAGAGAGGTTTCCCTCTGTGGGCCGTGTGCGAAGTACTAAGGTCTGACAGCAGCACACACTTTTTCAATGCGCTCTTCAAAGAGATTGCAGCATAATTGGGCATCAAGTATCGGATGTGTACAATTTGCCACCCACAGGCCAACAGGATTGTAGAGAGGATAAATGGTCTTCTAAAAAGCAAATTATCCAAGCTTTGAACCACATTAAAAAAGAACTGGGTGCACTGCTTGCCCCTTGCTATGTTTAGCATGCGCACGCAACCCTGTAAGGATCACCACTTATCGCCCCATGAGGTGGTAACAGGACGGCGCATGCACATGCCCCTATCTCCAATCAGGAGAGCATCTGATGCTGGAAGGGCTGCGTCCATTCTAGGGGATGAATTTGGAAGTTACTTATGTGCCTTAACAAAAGCAATAAAATGTATCTCTCAACAGATAGCGCCACCAAGGACTGAAGAGAGATGACCAGTTCTGCATCTGATACTCCACCAAAGACACCTCCTCTCCAGCTCTTCCCTGGCAACTTTGTCTATGTGAAAAACTTTGTCCGCCGGTGGAGTGAGCCTAGATATAATGGCCCCTTTGAGGTTGTCTATGCTACTCCCCTTGCAGTGAAGGTTTGCGAGTTGCGGTATTGGATGCATCTGTCTGATGTTCGCAAAGCAACCCAGACCAAACCACCCACCCAAGTTCAGTAAAATGCTAACAGTGCAAGCTGAGTACTGCACTCTGACCCTCTTCTTCTAGTAGTACTATTGAAGAAACACATGTAACTGCATACTGACTGGTGCTTCCTTCTGGGGTGTTCTTGATTAAATTTTTTGAAGGTCCTTCAACCGACCTACCTCTGTGACACACATATGACGCTGCTACGCACTATTTGCACAAAAGCGCACTCTCTCTCTCTCCCTCTCCCTCTCCCTCTCTCTCTCTCTCTCTCTCTCTCTCTGTTTCTCTCTCTCTCTCTCTCTCTTTTTTCCACACAGGTCTAACAACTCCATTTATAAAACAAAACAACAAACTTGTTTTCAGGAATATTCTGTTATAACAGTTTTTTCCTCCATGTGTACATGTGTTCTGCAGGGGGTAGCTGGTCTATTTGCTACTTATATGTTTGGATTAGGAATATATGTAGGGTGTAGTTTTATATGGGGCTGTCATATAAAAGGGGGGGAGAAGAAAGGCAAACACTACTAATGGAGCATTTACTAATGGCTCTTTAGGTTCTTTAACACATGACAGTGTTGCCAATGTAACTGACATTACTAATACTGTGGTTGCGGTCCATGATAAACAGCTTAATTCATCTGTTAATGATACACTAGTTACCCACAAACACTCAGTGAAGCTTGTAAATTTACTCATGTTATCATTATTTCCTAATGTGTTATCTAACCTAATTGCAAATGATAGTTTCTCTCCAAGTGTTCCACATTTTGTTGGTTTAAAAGTTTTAAAAGACAGGTTAGAAGGGCCAAATATGATCATTTCCGAGGACTTGGCTTAGACACAATAGATGTGCATCATCCAGAGTTAAGTAATAGTTGGTATGCAGACATCAGCTTTTATGTTTGTTCCTCGAAATCACACGCGTCGGGAGCCCCTAAGGTATTAATGCCAAAGCAAACTCCGATTTTGGAGGCTCAATTTCTCCATCTGACCTTGTGCCGATTGCGAAGCACTTTCTGTGTACGAAGCGTGCGACTTGAAGTAATGGATCCTAATCAACTGCAATGTGCTCAAAATCCCAAAAGTGTGCAGTGCTTACAAAGACTGTACCTAAAGTTGGAAGGCATGAGGTTGGTGGCAAGCAAATGGAAAGAAACTATAATGAGATGCAGGCGGACTTGTAGGATTCAGAGATGAAGTCATCCAGAAAGTGAATGGTGTTTGCAGCAGGTTCTGGATTGAGCAAGTAGCAACACTCAAGTGGGTCGAGGCAATGGAGAAACCAGTGAAAGTGCAAAATCAGGAAGAATACAAACTGTGTTTTTACAATAAAGGGAGCATCTTTGTCAGGACCAATAATAGGTGCAACAAGACATTACACATTCCAGATCTCAAGAAAGGAACAGTAGCCGTAATGGATAACTATTGGGTGTGTGGCCAGTAGGCATTTCTGCACCTCCCGCCATCATGGAGGGGCACCTGCTCACTGGCCTTGCTGCACTCGGCACTCCTGGTGGTCCCTGAAGAACACTTGATAGTGGGACCAGGTGGCTTGTCGGCCCCAACATCTACACCAGTGTCCGACATCCCCACCACAGTGCCACCACAGAAGCCCATATTCCATATCTTGCCAGAGAAGGAGAAAAAATAAATATTGTGGAAAAGTAGAAGTCAAATTATTTATTGCAAGATGCCTCACAATTACTCAAAGAAAAACCAGATCAATACCAATTCTACAGTAAAGAAGAAACTTCTTTTGCACCATTACTGTTACCAGGAGTGCAGACTGCTGTGAATTCCAAATGGCTCCAAATTGTGCTTTGGGAAGTAATCCAACTGGCCAATGACACTGAACAAGGCTTCAATGTGATCAAGATGGAAATGTGTGCAATCCGGTTGATGACGTTGAAGAATAGCTATGTGCTGGACCTCCTCACGGCCACTGAAAAAGGGGTCTGTAAAAAGATTGGTGATTCCTGTTGCACCTACGTATTTCCTAATGACACAGAAAATGGGACCCTTACCAACATAATAGGGGCCCTGCAGAGGTTGGCATACAAGAGAGTGATTGGTTTGACAACCTTTTGTCCTTGACACTATCCTAGATGGGGGGTATTGTGAAGATGTTGGTTCCTTTGATCGTGTTTGTGTTGGTGATCTACTGCACTTGCCAGCTGGGGCTTCGATGCTGTGCCAAAGCAGTGCCTTGCAGCGCAATGTAGATGGTCTCAATTGGGGTACAGGAGGCACCTTGTGGTACAAAAAACAGTGCAGTTCAAACTGATGACCCAGACAAGCCATGCATGTTTGCAATAGAGCAAGGTCTTCCTCCCCCACTGACCACCACAGTTCCCCCACCTGACCCCGAGAATTATACTGAGCAGGTAGATTTAGCAGGGGATAGGGGGTGTATATATTTGACATGTACTCCTGAGCAACACGCACAAGTAGGGAAAAGTTTATAGTCCATATGCAGGACATGGGTACCGAAGGAAGGGTCACCTCCATTATTGGAAACTGAAAGATTGGAAAGGGAAAGAATGATAAAGGACGAGAAGCTCACCTGGGAGTTGGTTAATGTAGTGTTAACAAAAGGGGGGAATGTTAAGAAGGACGGACGATCGTCCCAGACCCCGAAGTGCTTTCAGATGAGGCAGGGGCCTGGAAGTGTACAGTAGGGATATGGGAGGTTAAAGGGGGGAGGGTGTATCAACAGGGCATATAGTGCAGGGACGATGGCGCAGGCTTTGGCTTCAGAGGACATTGGAAATCAAGCGCCATCGTAGGTAGTAGCAGCCATATTGAATTTGAGGCCTCGTTTTACGCTGTAGCCAGGGCCGCAGGCCTGAGCCACACACATGTAAATAAGTGTATGCATGCGGGAATAGGTGAGTGTTTGGGCACTGGTGAGAAAGGCCAGAGGTGCAGAGATTCATAGAACCTTCATTGTCTCATGTTGCCAGCATTCGTATCCCAGAAGAATATGCCCTGCAAGGCCACGAGGGGGTTGAGAGCTCTCTGTGAAAAGAGATCCCATGAAAATGAGGGCAGGAGCCTCCGACCTCCCCATCCGAGCTCTAAGTAAAGCGCCCAGATGCCCCGTCCCAAGGCCCCCAGCATTCCAAGGTACCAGTCAGTCCCAGACCACCGACCATAAAACCGTTAGACCCCAAATCAGTCAGAAAAGATCAGAAAGCAGGGACCAGTTGCCTTCACCACAGGTCAGATGATGTGTGCTGCAAGGTGCCGGGGGGGGCAAAACAAAAGCTCTAAAACGAGGGTGGGAACTTTGGACGCCCGCTTACGTGTCTGGAATCGAGCTGTAGGCTGGTAGATACAATGACCTCGAAGTATCCTCTTAGCCCTTGTCTGCAGTACTATGTGCACGTTAGGTTAGAGATAGAGTATGTATTGTTTTTCTTCGCATAATGACCAATTAATTGTAGCCTTATGCCTGATGACGTGCAAGGAGAAACCCACATGGAAGAAGATGGACAGAAGGGGCTGGGTCCTATGGGCTGGCATCCCTTATGGAACAGGTAGCCTATGTATAGGGTCTCACCAACCAGCCATTTGGATGTGTACATTATGTAATTTACCTTACTGATGATGCTGTGTGCCTTCATCAAGTGTTTCTCATACTGATCTGACAGAACGTTCCATGACAGCAGGGTGCTTTGCTGGTACATCTCTATTGTGGAAATAAACCTTGTTCTCCTTATAAGAGGTGTGCTGGGCCTTGTTCCCTAGCGGATTGTATTTTTTCTAAGATGAGCGTTGAGGGTTTCTCTACAAGTGTGGGTATGTCAGGAACCTGTTGTCAAAGACACTGTTATCCACACAGCTGGTTGCCTGGACAGATATGGTACAAATGTATCACTGCGAGATGGCTGCCAGGCAGGGCCGGCCTTAAGGGCAGCAGCACCCTGGGCGATTTGGCACCCCCTCTCGCCCACCGCGTGCCCCTGGTTAACAGGGGGCGGGGCAGAAGGGCGTGGGGCCTAAATGGGCCACTTTTTTTTTTCAATGGGGCGCGTTAGCCACCCTTTGTCATTGAATGAGCCTGCCGCCGGTTTATTCAATGACAATGAGGCGCCTGCCACGCCTTCTGCCACTACGCCAGCTCGGGGGAGCCCTTGAAAGACTCCCCTGAGCTGGTGTGGCGGGGCCTAATGGCACCCTGGGGGGCATGGTGCCCCGGGCGGTTGCCTATCAACCAGAAAGTTACCAAGATGGCCGCAGGTAGGAACATGGACGGCAAAATACCACAAGTGGTGCAGTGCTGCAAAACGTTAGTTAATAAAAGGCCCATCCAGTATAGGAGGCCTGTGCTTAGCGCTTCCGGCAAGTTTCTTACCACAAGTCACAACAGTTTAGCTGGTAGTACAGGAAAACTGCTACCTCCTACCTTCTGAAGTTTCAATCTGGGGATCTTCAGGTGATGGGCCTGTGCCGTTCTGGTGGGGCGATCCGAGATGTTGCGAGAGAAGTTGTTGGTCAAGTTCCTAGGCGCCTCATTTGCAAGGCACTTATGTGTGAGTGACAAGGTTTGGAATGCAATCCTTTCATTGACAGCCAATCCAAGTTGCGTCTAGAATTTGAGATGTGTTCGGATCTCAGAATGTTCAGCACTGATCTAATGGCGTTGTTTTGCAATACTTGCAATTTTTTAAGTTTCGTTGGTTAGTTCCTAGATAGAGCGCATTGCAATAGTCAAGTTTTGAGAGGTCTAGAGCTCTAGCCATGGCTATGCAGTAGGTTGTGGTCAGGAACGGTCTACAGGCAGTGATTAATTTGCAAGTGTAGGCAGTAGTGGATTTGTCTTGTTAGCGTTATTGTGGAGTCAATGTAGATGACAAAAGTTTTCACATCCTTGGAAACCTTGATGGTATTACCGTCGATGTTGAATGAGTTAAACTGTCCATTTAATCTATTGAGTTTGGTTTGGGAGCCTAGGAGGAGTAACTCTGTCTTGTCATCGTTTAGACAGAGTCCATGCTTAGCCATCCAGGCTTGTATGGTAAGATAGATGTCGTTGACTACTTTAGTGTCAGTTGCGTAGTCTCCAGTGATAGGGATGAGTATTTGTGTGTCAATGGTATAATTGGTGTAGGTGACACCCAAATAATCAAGGTCATCGAACAGGGACATTGTAAACACATTATATGAGGTTGGAGACACAGGATCCTTGGCGAACTGCGCAGGTGACTGGTGCTGGTTCCCCAGAGGCAGAGGGTGTGAAGACCCTCACTGATCTATTGTCAGGAAATGACTGGATCCATGCATTAGGTTTATCAGAGAAATGTGCTGCTGAGGTGAGGTGATTGCATAGGACTTTGTGATTCATTAAGTCGAATGCAGCCGACAGGTCTAATAAAAGGAGGAGGGCAAGTTTGCCTTTGTCCTTTAGGTCTTCAATATGTGTCTTGAGGTCAATCAGAGCCGTTTCTGGACCGTGCTTGGGTCTGAAACCTGATTGCCTGAGTGAGACCAAAAAGGTTGTTGGTTTCTAGATGTTGCTGAACCTGCCGGTATGCTGTGCGATCCAGAATTTTCATTAGAAGAGGTATCGTGGTGATTGGCCTGTAATAAGTGGGGACACGGGTCTAGGGTCGCCTTTTTTTAGTAATGGCAGGACCCACATGTCTTTAAGGTTGTTGGGGACTATGCTTGTGTTGAATGAGGCGTTGATTAGGGAGGTGATGAATGGGGCCAGTTCCTTGGCTACTTCTTTGATGATAGAAGCAGGGCAGATGTCTCCCTGACATTTTGAAGGTTGGAGTTTAGTGATTATGTCCTCGACGTTTTTAATAGAGAGATGAGAGAAGTTAAACCGTTTTTGAGTATTCGGGTTTTGCGTGGATGACGTCGGTTGAGATGGGACAGCGGGGAGGCTACATTTTTTGGAATCTATTTTACTTTGTAACATCAATATTTTACCCAGTAGTGCTTTCTGAATATTGGTACACCAGGTAGTGTCTTTAGTACAAGTAGCTGGTGGTGGGCAGGGAATTCAAACTCTTTGAGCATATTGAAGAGTTCTTTGGTGCTGCATTTGGCTTGAGTGATACAGTGATTGTATGTGTCTGATGGAAGACTCTTTCAGAGAGCTTCCGAATTTCTTTTGAGTTTGTGTGGTGATCTAAGATGTGGGGAGAACCACAAGTTTAGATGTGCGTGGGGTGTGGCTTTGCACAGTTTTGCGGAGCTGTTGAGTTAATAGCATTGAGTAAGGTGTGATTGTATAGGTCAACTAAGACAGTGGGGTCCGTATGGGTAGTAGTGGGGTTGGTGATCGTCTGTAAAAGGGGCAGTAGTTTCTCAGCTGAAATGTTGCGATTATTCCTGGTGCAAACTGGTGGTGATGTGTCCTGATGGGTGAACTGATTGCCTTTCTTAATGGTAAATAAGATGAGGTGATGGTCCGACCAGGGGCAAGGTGTGTTGGACAGGATATTTATGTTGCAGTTAAGGTCGGCCAGCCAATCTAGGGTCCTACCCTTATTGTGTGTGGGTTCAGTGATGCGATGGATAAAGCCTTGTTCTGTCATGGTATTAGCGAGGGCTAGCACTTTGAGATCTTTAGGGTCCCGGAAGCCTAGATTCAGATCGCCCATTAGGATAATTTGTGATCCTACTTTGGTGTTAGCAGTGAGGAGGAGAGAAATGTCTTCTTCGAAGGTGGATAGAGGTCCATGCGGTCTATATATGAGGTGGAATCCTGATTGTTCAGGATGCTGATAACGGAAGCTTGATGGACAATAATTCTGCTGAGGGAAAGGATTGGCTAGGTATATGCCCCAGGCCTAAAGTGGTTTTCGTAATAAAGGTGACACCCCCGACTTTAGTTTGATTTGATTCTCTGTCGAGGCGGATGATAGAATAGTTGTCAGGGATGGCAAGAGAGAGTGCAAGCCCTGCCGCAGCATGGAACCAGGTCTCTGTGATTGCTAGAAAGTCAAGGTTATGTGAAGTTAAGGTGTCAGCCACATCTAATGCGCGGGCAGACAAGGATCGGGCATTTATGAGTGCGCATTTAATCTGAGGGGTAGTCTTGATCGGATTACTTTTAGTGTGGGGAGTGTTACCCGTAGGTGAGGTAGCGTTGTTCATAGTATTCTTTGTGGTGTCAACTAAGTTGGTAGTATTTTTGGGGTTGGGTGATGAATGAGCTGGCGTGAGTCAAAATCTGGAACCTAGTCTTTTGTTCCTATTTTCCATTGAGCAAGAATGATTGTGTGTGGTTCTTGTGGCAAATTGTTTGGACCATTGGGCTGGAGTAATGGGATTGGGATTGTTTAGTGAGGCTAGTGTGATGAGCAGAGGTGAGGATGCTGTTTGAAGGAAGGAGGGTAAGAATGCTGAAGGTGGAATGCAATCACATGGGGGTAGTCTCGAAGACATGGATAGAGAGATGCTGTGGGTACTGGGCGTAATGTTGAGGTCATATTTGATGGGCACAGAATGGTTCCTAGCATCATTGGTGGTCATGATAGACAGGTGCGTGGACCTGAGCAGGAGTAGAAGGAATGATAGAGTTGGAAGGTGCATGAGCATGCTATAGCACCTTCAGTGTTATGCTAGGGTCAAGTGAGGGACTTGGCTATTGATTGGTTGTGTAAGATATAGCTAGTAAGATACAGCAATCAGTATTATGCAACATTGTACAGGGTGCAACAATGAATTATGATGCACAAATAGGGTGCACCAATCAATAGAAGGCACATGTATATGCAGGGTGCAGCAATCAATTATGATGCACAAATAAGGTGCAACAATCAATAAAAGGCACAAATATATGCAGGGTGCAGCAATCCATTATGACGCACACATATATGCAGGCTGCAACATTCAATTATTATGCACCAATATATGCAGGGTGCAGCAATCAATAAAAGGCACACATATATGCAGGGTGCAGCAATCAATTATGACGCACACATATATGCAGGGTGCAACATTCAATTATTATGCACCAATATATGCAGGGTGCAACATTCAATTATTATGCACCAATATATGCAGGGTGCAGCAGTCAATAAAAGGCACACATATATGCAGGGTGCAGCAATCAATTATGATGCACAAATATATGCAGGGTGCAGCAATCAATTATGACGCACACATATATGCAGGGTGCAACAATCAATTATGATGCACAAACAGGGTGCAACAATCAATAAAAGGCACACATATATGCAGGGTGCAACAATCAATAAAAGGCACAAATATATGCAGGGTGCAGCAATCCATTATGACGCACACATATATGCAGGCTGCAACATTCAATTATTATGCACCAATATATGCAGGGTGCAGCAATCAATAAAAGGCACACATATATGCAGGGTGCAGCAATCAATTATGACGCACACATATATGCAGGGTGCAACATTCAATTATTATGCACCAATATATGCAGGGTGCAACATTCAATTATTATGCACCAATATATGCAGGGTGCAGCAGTCAATAAAAGGCACACATATATGCAGGGTGCAGCAATCAATTATGATGCACAAATATATGCAGGGTGCAGCAATCAATTATGACGCACACATATATGCAGGGTGCAACAATCAATTATGATGCACAAACAGGGTGCAACAATCAATAAAAGGCACACATATATGCAGGGTGCAGCAATCAATTATGACGCACACATATATGCAGGGTGCAACATTCCATTATTATGCACCAATATATGCAGGGTGCAGCAATCAATAAAAGGCACACATATATGCAGGGTGCAGCAATCAATTGTGACGCACACATATATGCAGGGTGCAACAATCAATTATGATGCACAAGCAGGGTGCAACAATCAATAAAAGGCACACATATATGCAGGGTGCAACATTCAATTATTATGGACCAATATATGCAGGGTGCAACACTCAATTATGACGCACCCATATATGCAGGGTGCAGCAATCAATTATGACGCACACATATATGCAGGGTGCAGCAATCAATTATGACGCACACATATATGCAGGGTGCAACATTCAATTATTATGCACCAATATATGCAGGGTGCAACATTCAATTATTATGCACCAATATATGCAGGGTGCAGCAATCAATAAAAGGCACACATATATGCAGGGTGCAACATTCAATCATTATGCACAAATATATGCAGGGTGCAGCAATCAATTATGACGCACACATATATGCAGGGTGCAGCAATCAATTATGATGCACAAACATATGCAGGGTGCAGCAATCAATTATGACGCACACATATATGCAGGGTGCAACATTCAATTATTATGCACCAATATATGCAGGGTGCAACATTCAATTATTATGCACCAATACATGCAGGGTGCAGCAATCAATAAAAGGCACACATATATGCAGGGTGCAGTAATCAATAAAAGGCACACATATATGCAGGGTGCAGCAATCAATTATGACGCACAAATAAGGTGCAACAATCAATAAAAGGCACAAATATATGCAGGGTGCAACATTCAATCATTATGCACAAATATATGCAGGGTGCAGCAATCAATTATGACGCACACATATATGCAGGGTGCAGCAATCAATTATGACGCACACATATATGCAGGGTGCAACATTCAATTATTATGCACCAATATATGCAGGGTGCAACATTCAATTATTATGCACCAATACATGCAGGGTGCAGCAATCAATAAAAGGCACACATATATGCAGGGTGCAGTAATCAATAAAAGGCACACATATATGCAGGGTGCAGCAATCAATTATGACGCACACATATATGCAGGGTGCAGCAATCAATAAAAGGCACACATATATGCAGGGTGCAGCAATCAATTATGACGCACAAATAAGGTGCAACAATCAATAAAAGGCACACATATATGCAGGGTGCAGCAATCAATTATGACGCACAAATAAGGTGCAACAATCAATAAAAGGCACACATATATGCAGGGTGCAGCAATCAATTATGACGCACAAATAAGGTGCAACAATCAATAAAAGGCACACATATATGCAGGGTGCAGCAATCAATTATGACGCACACATATATGCAGGGTGCAACATTCAATTATTATGCACCAATATATGCAGGGTGCAACATTCAATTATGACGCACAAATAAGGTGCAACAATCAATAAAAGGCACACATATATGCAGGGTGCAGCAATCAATTATGACGCACACATATATGCAGGGTGCAACATTCAATTATTATGCACCAATATATGCAGGGTGCAACATTCAATTATTATGCACCAATACATGCAGGGTGCAGCAATCAATTATGACGCACACATATATGCAGGGTGCAGCAATCAATTATGATGCACAAATATATGCAGGGTGCAGCAATCAATTATGACGCACACATATATGCAGGGTGCAACATTCAATTATTATGCACCAATATATGCAGGGTGCAACATTCAATTATTATGCACCAATACATGCAGGGTGCAGCAATCAATAAAAGGCACACATATATGCAGGGTGCAGTAATCAATAAAAGGCACACATATATGCAGGGTGCAGCAATCAATTATGACGCACAAATAAGGTGCAACAATCAATAAAAGGCACACATATATGCAGGGTGCAGCAATCAATTATGACGCACACATATATGCAGGGTGCAACATTCAATTATTATGCACCAATATATGCAGGGTGCAACATTCAATTATGACGCACAAATAAGGTGCAACAATCAATAAAAGGCACACATATATGCAGGGTGCAGCAATCAATTATGACGCACACATATATGCAGGGTGCAGCAATCAATTATGACGCACACATATATGCAGGGTGCAGCAATCAATTATGACGCACAAATAAGGTGCAACAATCAATAAAAGGCACACATATATGCAGGGTGCAGCAATCAATTATGACGCACACATATATGCAGGGTGCAACATTCAATTATTATGCACCAATATATGCAGGGTGCAAAATTCAATTATTATGCACCAATACATGCAGGGTGCAGCAATCAATAAAAGGCACACATATATGCAGGGTGCAGTAATCAATAAAAGGCACACATATATGCAGGGTGCAGCAATCAATTATGACGCACAAATAAGGTGCAACAATCAATAAAAGGCACACATATATGCAGGGTGCAGCAATCAAAAAGGCACACATATATGCAGGGTGCAGCAATCAATTATGACGCACACATATATGCAGGCTGCAACATTCAATTAATATGCACCAATATATGCAGGGTGCAGCAATCAATAAAAGGCACACATATATGCAGGGTGCAGCAATCAATTATGACGCACAAATAAGGTGCAACAATCAATAAAAGGCACAAATATATGCAGGGTGCAACATTCAATTATTATGCACCAATATATGCAGGGTGCAACATTCAATTATTATGCACCAATATATGCAGGGTGCAGCAATCAATAAAAGGCACACATATATGCAGGGTGCAGTAATCAATAAAAGGCACACATATATGCAGGGTGCAACATTCAATCATTATGCACAAATATATGCAGGGTGCAGCAATCAATTATGACGCACAAATAAGGTGCAACAATCAATAAAAGGCACAAATATATGCAGGGTGCAACATTCAATCATTATGCACAAATATATGCAGGGTGCAGCAATCAATTATGACGCACACATATATGCAGGGTGCAGCAATCAATTATGATGCACAAATATATGCAGGGTGCAGCAATCAATTATGACGCACACATATATGCAGGGTGCAACATTCAATTATTATGCACCAATATATGCAGGGTGCAACATTCAATTATTATGCACCAATACATGCAGGGTGCAGCAATCAATAAAAGGCACACATATATGCAGGGTGCAGTAATCAATAAAAGGCACACATATATGCAGGGTGCAGCAATCAATTATGACACACAAATAAGGTGCAACAATCAATAAAAGGCACACATATATGCAGGGTGCAGCAATCAATTATGACGCACACATATATGCAGGGTGCAACATTCAATTATTATGCACCAATATATGCAGGGTGCAACATTCAATTATGACGCACAAATAAGGTGCAACAATCAATAAAAGGCACACATATATGCAGGGTGCAGCAATCAATTATGACGCACACATATATGCAGGGTGCAGCAATCAATTATGACGCACACATATATGCAGGGTGCAGCAATCAATTATGACGCACAAATAAGGTGCAACAATCAATAAAAGGCACACATATATGCAGGGTGCAGCAATCAATTATGACGCACACATATATGCAGGGTGCAACATTCAATTATTATGCACCAATATATGCAGGGTGCAAAATTCAATTATTATGCACCAATACATGCAGGGTGCAGCAATCAATAAAAGGCACACATATATGCAGGGTGCAGTAATCAATAAAAGGCACACATATATGCAGGGTGCAGCAATCAATTATGACGCACAAATAAGGTGCAACAATCAATAAAAGGCACACATATATGCAGGGTGCAGCAATCAAAAAGGCACACATATATGCAGGGTGCAGCAATCAATTATGACGCACACATATATGCAGGCTGCAACATTCAATTAATATGCACCAATATATGCAGGGTGCAGCAATCAATAAAAGGCACACATATATGCAGGGTGCAGCAATCAATTATGACGCACAAATAAGGTGCAACAATCAATAAAAGGCACAAATATATGCAGGGTGCAACATTCAATTATTATGCACCAATATATGCAGGGTGCAGCAATCAATAAAAGGCACACATATATGCAGGGTGCAGCAATCAATTATGACGCACAAATAAGGTGCAACAATCAATAAAAAGCACAAATATATGCAGGGTGCAACATTCAATTATTATGCACCAATATATGCAGGGTGCAACATTCAATCATTATGCACAAATATATGCAGGGTGCAGCAATCAATTATGACGCACAAATAAGGTGCAACAATCAATAAAAGGCACAAATATATGCAGGGTGCAACATTCAATCATTATGCACAAATATATGCAGGGTGCAACATTCAATTATTATGCACCAATACATGCAGGGTGCAGCAATCAATAAAAGGCACACATATATGCAGGGTGCAGTAATCAATAAAAGGCACACATATATGCAGGGTGCAGTAATCAATAAAAGGCACACATATATGCAGGGTGCAGCAATCAATTATGACGCACAAATAAGGTGCAACAATCAATAAAAGGCACACATATATGCAGGGTGCAGCAATCAAAAAGGCACACATATATGCAGGGTGCAGCAATCAATTATGACGCACACATATATGCAGGCTGCAACATTCAATTAATATGCACCAATATATGCAGGGTGCAGCAATCAATAAAAGGCACACATATATGCAGGGTGCAGCAATCAATTATGACGCACACATATATGCAGGGTGCAACATTCAATCATTATGCACAAATATATGCAGGGTGCAACATTCAATCATTATGCACAAATATATGCAGGGTGCAACATTCAATTATTATGCACCAATACATGCAGGGTGCAGCAATCAATAAAAGGCACACATATATGCAGGGTGCAGTAATCAATAAAAGGCACACATATATGCAGGGTGCAGTAATCAATAAAAGGCACACATATATGCAGGGTGCAGCAATCAATTATGACGCACAAATAAGGTGCAAAAATCAATAAAAGGCACACATATATGCAGGGTGCAACATTCAATTATTATGCACCAATATATGCAGGGTGCAGCAATCAAAAAGGCACACATATATGCAGGGTGCAGCAATCAATTATGACGCACACATATATGCAGGCTGCAACATTCAATTAATATGCACCAATATATGCAGGGTGCAGCAATCAATAAAAGGCACACATATATGCAGGGTGCAGCAATCAATTATGACGCACACATATATGCAGGGTGCAGCAATCAATTATGATGCACCAATACATGCAGGGTGCAGTAATCAATAAAAGGCACACATATATGCAGGGTGCAGTAATCAATAAAAGGCACACATATATGCAGGGTGCAGCAATCAATTATGACGCACAAATAAGGTGCAGCAATCAAAAAGGCACACATATATGCAGGGTGCAGCAATCAATTATGACGTACACATATATGCAGGCTGCAACATTCAATTAATATGCACCAATATATGCAGCGTGCAGCAATCAATTATGATGCACAAATATATGCAGGGTGCAGCAATCAATTATGACGCACACATATATGCAGGGTGCAGCAATCAATTATGATGCACAAATATATGCAGGGTGCAGCAATTAATAAAAGGCACACATATATGCAGGGTGCAGTAATCAATAAAAGGCACATATATATGCAGGGTGCAGCAATCAATTATGACGCACAAATAAGGTGCAACAATCAATAAAAGGCACAAATATATGCAGGGTGCAACATTCAATTATTATGCACCAATATATGCAGGGTGCAACATTCAATTATTATGCACCAATATATGCAGGGTGCAGCAATCAATAAAAGGCACACATATATGCAGGGTGCAGCAATCAATTATGACGCACACATATATGCAGGGTGCAACATTGAATTATTATGCACCAATATATGCAGGGTGCAACATTCAATTATTATGCACCAATTTATACAGGGTGCAGCAATCAATAAAAGGCACACATATATGCAGGGTGCAGCAATCAATTATGACGCACACATATATGCAGGGTGCAACATTCAATTATTATGCACCAATATATGCAGGGTGCAACATTCAATTATTATGCACCAATATATGCAGGGTGCAGCAATCAATAAAAGGCACACATATATGCAGGGTGCGCCAATCAATTATGATGCACAAATATATGCAGGGTGCAGCAATCAATTATGACGCACACATATATGCAGGGTGCAACAATCAATTATGATGCACACACAGGGTGCAACAATCAATAAAAGGCACACATATATGCAGGGTGCAGCAATCAATTATGACGCACACATATATGCAGGGTGCAACATTCAATTATTATGCACCAATATATGCAGGGTGCAGCAATCAATAAAAGGCACACATATATGCAAGGTGCAGCAATCAAATATGATGCACACATATATACAGGGTGCAACAATCAATTATGATGCACAAACAGGGTGCAACAATCAATAAAAGGCACACATATATGCAGGGTGCAACATTCAATTATTATGTACCAATATATGCAGGGTGCAACATTCAATTATTATGCACCAATATATGCAGGGTGCAGCAATCAATTATGACGCACACATATATGCAGGGTGCAGCAATCAATTATGACGCACACATATATGCAGGGTGCAACAATCAATTATGATGCACAAATAAGGTGCAACAATCAATAAAAGGCAAAAATATATGCAGGGTGCAGCAATCAATTATGACGCACACATATATGCAGGGTGCAACATTCAATTATTATGCACCAATATATGCAGGGTGCAACTTTCAATTATTATGCACCAATATATGCAGGGTGCAGCAATCAATAAAAGGCACACATATATGCAGGGTGCAGTAATCAATAAAAGGCACATATATATGCAGGTTGCAGCAATCAATTATGACGCACAAATAAGGTGCAACAATCAATAAAAGGCACAAATATATGCAGGGTGCAACATTCAATTATTATGCACCAATATATGCAGGGTGCAACATTCAATTATTATGCACCAATATATGCAGGGTGCAGCAATCAATTATGATGCACAAATATATGCAGGGTGCAGCAATCAATTATGACGCACACATATATGCAGGGTGCAGCAATCAATTATGATGCACAAATATATGCAGGGTGTAGCAATCAATTATGACGCACACATATATGCAGGGTGCAGCAATCAATTATTACGCACAAACAGGGTGCAACAATCAATAAAAGGCACACATATATGCAGGGTGCAACATTCAATTATTATGCACTAATATATGCAGGGTGCAGCAATCAATAAAAGGCACACATATATGCAGGGTGCAGCAATCAATTATGACGCACACATATATGCAGGGTGCAGCAATCAATTATGATGCACAAGTAGGGTGCAACAATCAATAAAAGGCACACATATATGCAGGGTGCAACATTCAATTATTATGCACCAATATATGCAGGGTGCAACATTCAATTATTATGCACCAATATATGCAGGGTGCAGCAATCAATTATGACGCACACATATATATGCAGGGTGCAGCAATCAATTATGAGGCACACATATATGCAGGGTGCAGCAATCAATTATGATGCACACATATATGCAGGGTGCAGCAATCAATTATGACGCACACATATATGCAGGGTGCAGCAATCAATTATGATGCACAAACAGGGTGCAACAATCAATAAAAGGCACACATATATGCAGGGTGCAGCAATCAATTATGACGCACACATATATGCAGGGCGCAACATTCAATTATTATGCACCAATATATGCAGGGTGCAACATTCAATTATTATGCACCAATATATGCAGGGTGCAGCAATCAATAAAAGGCACACATATATGCAGGGTGCAGCAATCAATAAAAGGCACACATATATGCAGGGTGCAGCAATCAATTATGACGCACACATATATGCAGGGTGCAACATTCAATTATTATGCACCAATATATGCAGGGTGCAGCAATCAATAAAAGGCACACATATATGCAGGGTGCAGCAATCAATTATGACGCACACATATATGCAGGGTGCAGCAATCAATTATGATGCACAAGCAGGGTGCAACAATCAATAAAAGGCACACATATATGCAGGGTGCAACATTCAATTATGACGCACCCATATATGCAGGGTGCAGCAATCGATTATGACGCACACCTATATGCAGGGTGCAGCAATCAATTATGACGCACACATATATGCAGGGTGCAACAATCAATTATGATGCACAAATAAGGTGCAACAATCAATAAAAGGCAAAAATATATGCAGGGTGCAGCAATCAATTATGACGCACACATATATGCAGGGTGCAACATTCAATTATTATGCACCAATATATGCAGGGTGCAACATTCAATTATTATGCACCAATATATGCAGGGTGCAGCAATCAATAAAAGGCACACATATATGCAGGGTGCAGCAATCAATTATGACGCACACATATATGCAGGGTGCAGCAATCAATTATGACGCACACATATATGCAGGGTGCAACATTCAATTATTATGCACCAATATATGCAGGGTGCAACATTCAATTATTATGCACCAATATATGCAGGGCGCAACATTCAATTATTATGCACCAATATATGCAGGGTGCAACATTCAATTATTATGCACCAATATATGCAGGGTGCAGCAATCAATAAAAGGCACACATATATGCAGGGTGCAGCAATCAATAAAAGGCACACATATATGCAGGGTGCAGCAATCAATAAAAGGCACACATATATGCAGGGTGCAGCAATCAATTATGACGCACACATATATGCAGGGTGCAACATTCAATTATTATGCACCAATATATGCAGGGTGCAGCAATCAATAAAAGGCACACATATATGCAGGGTGCAGCAATCAATTATGACGCACACATATATGCAGGGTGCAGCAATCAATTATGACGCACACATATATGCAGGGTGCAACATTCAATTATTATGCACCAATATATGCAGGGTGCAACATTCAATTATTATGCACCAATATATGCAGGGCGCAACATTCAATTATTATGCACCAATATATGCAGGGTGCAACATTCAATTATTATGCACCAATATATGCAGGGTGCAGCAATCAATAAAAGGCACACATATATGCAGGGTGCAGCAATCAATAAAAGGCACACATATATGCAGGGTGCAGCAATCAATAAAAGGCACACATATATGCAGGGTGCAGCAATCAATAAAAGGCACACATATATGCAGGGTGCAGCAATCAATTATGACGCACACATATATGCAGGGTGCAACATTCAATTATTATGCACCAATATATGCAGGGTGCAGCAATCAATAAAAGGCACACATATATGCAGGGTGCAGCAATCAATTATGACGCACACATATATGCAGGGTGCAGCAATCAATTATGATGCACAAGCAGGGTGCAACAATCAATAAAAGGCACACATATATGCAGGGTGCAACATTCAATTATGACGCACCCATATATGCAGGGTGCAGCAATCGATTATGACGCACACCTATATGCAGGGTGCAGCAATCAATTATGACGCACACATATATGCAGGGTGCAACAATCAATTATGATGCACAAATAAGGTGCAACAATCAATAAAAGGCAAAAATATATGCAGGGTGCAGCAATCAATTATGACGCACACATATATGCAGGGTGCAACATTCAATTATTATGCACCAATATATGCAGGGTGCAACATTCAATTATTATGCACCAATATATGCAGGGTGCAGCAATCAATAAAAGGCACACATATATGCAGGGTGCAGTAATCAATAAAAGGCACACATATATGCAGGGTGCAGCAATCAATTATGACGCACAAATAAGGTGCAACAATCAATAAAAGGCACAAATATATGCAGGGTGCAACATTCAATCATTATGCACCAATATATGCAGGGTGCAGCATTCAATCATTATGCACCAATATATGCAGGGTGCAGCAATCAATTATGACGCACACATATATGTAGGGTGCAGCAATCAATTATGATGCACAAATATATGCAGGGTGCAGCAATCAATTATGACGCACACATATATGCAGGGTGCAGCAATCAATTATGATGCACAAATATATGCAGGGTGCAGCAATCAATTATGACGCACACATATATGCAGGGTGCAGCAATCAATTATGATGCACAAATATATGCAGGGTGCAGCAATTAATAAAAGGCACACATATATGCAGGGTGCAGTAATCAATAAAAGGCACACATATATGCAAGGTGCAGCAATCAATTATGACGCACAAATAAGGTGCAACAATCAATAAAAGGCACAAATATATGCAGGGTGCAACATTCAATTATTATGCACCAATATATGCAGGGTGCAACATTCAATTATTATGCACCAATATATGCAGGGTGCAGCAATCAATAAAAGGCACACATATATGCAGGGTGCAGCAATCAATAAAAGGCACACATATATGCAGGGTGCAGCAATCAATTATGACGCACACATATATGCAGGGTGCAACAATCAATTATGACGCACACATATATGCAGGGTGCAACATTCAATTATTATGCACCAATATATGCAGGGTGCAACATTCAATTATTATGCACCAATATATGCAGGGTGCAGCAATCAATAAAAGGCACACATATATGCAGGGTGCAGCAATCAATTATGACGCACACATATATGCAGGGTGCAACATTCAATTATTATGCACCAATATATGCAGGGTGCAGCAATCAATAAAAGGCACACATATATGCAAGGTGCAGCAATCAAATATGATGCACACATATATACAGGGTGCAACAATCAATAGAAGGCACACATATATGCAGGATGCAACATTCAATTATTATGTACCAATATATGCAGGGTGCAACATTCAATTATTATGCACCAATATATGCAGGGTGCAGCAATCAATTATGACGCACACATATATGCAGGGTGCAGCAATCAATTATGATGCACACATATATGCAGGGTGCAACAATCAATTATGATGCACAAATAAGGTGCAACAATCAATAAAAGGCAAAAATATATGCAGGGTGCAGCAATCAATTATGACGCACACATATATGCAGGGTGCAACATTCAATTATTATGCACCAATATATGCAGGGTTCAACATTCAATTATTATGCACCAATATATGCAGGGTGCAGCAATCAATAAAAGGCACACATATATGCAGGGTGCAGTAATCAATAAAAGGCACACATATATGCAGGGTGCAGCAATCAATTATGACGCACAAATAAGGTGCAACAATCAATAAAAGGCACAAATATATGCAGGGTGCAACATTCAATTATTATGCACCAATATATGCAGGGTGCAACATTCAATTATTATGCACCAATATATGCAGGGTGCAGCAATCAATTATGATGCACAAATATATGCAGGGTGCAGCAATCAATTATGACGCACACATATATGCAGGGTGCAGCAATCAATTATGATGCACAAATATATGCAGGGTGCAGCAATCAATTATGACGCACACATATATGCAGGGTGCAGCAATCAATTATGATGCACAAATATATTCAGTGTGCAGCAATCAATTATTACGCACACATATATGCAGGGTGCAGCAATCAATTATGATGCACAAATATATGCAGGGTGCAGCAATTAATAAAAGGCACACATATATGCAGGGTGCAGTAATCAATAAAAGGCACACATATATGCAGGGTGCAGCAATCAATTATGATGCACAAATATATGCAGGGTGCAACAATCAATAAAAGGCACAAATTTATGCCGGGTGCAGCAATCAATTAAAAAGCACAAATATATGCAGGGTGCAACAATCAATTATGATGCACAAACAGGATGCAACAATCAATAAAAGGCACACATATATGCAGGGTGCAGCAATCAATTATGACGCACACATATATGCAGGGTGCAGCAATCAATTATGACGCACACATATATGCAGGGTGCAGCAATCAATTATGATGCACAAATAGGGTGCAACAATCAATAAAAGGCACACATATATGCAGGGTGCAACATTCAATTATTATGCACCAATATATGCAGGGTGCAACATTCAATTATTATGCACTAATATATGCAGGGTGCAGCAATCAATAAAAGGCACACATATATGCAGGGTGCAGCAATCAATAAAAGGCACACATATATGCAGGGTGCAGCAATCAATTATGACGCACACATATATGCAGGGTGCAGCAATCAATTATGATGCACAAGTAGGGTGCAACAATCAATAAAAGGCACACATATATTCAGGGTGCAACATTCAATTATTATGCACCAATATATGCAGGGTGCAACATTCAATTATTATGCACCAATATATGCAGGGTGCAGCAATCAATAAAAGGCACACATATATGCAGGGTGCAGTAATCAATAAAAGGCACATATATATGCAGGGTGCAGCAATCAATTATGACGCACAAATAAGGTGCAACAATCAATAAAAGGCACAAATATATGCAGGGTGCAACATTCAATTATTATGCACCAATATATGCAGGGTGCAACATTCAATTATTATGCACCAATATATGCAGGGTGCAGCAATCAATTATGACGCACACATATATTCAGGGTGCAGCAATCAATTATGATGCACAAATATATGCAGGGTGCAGCAATCAATTATGACGCACAAATAAGGTGCAACAATCAATAAAAGGCACAAATATATGCAGGGTGCAACATTCAATTATTATGCACCAATATATGCAGGGTGCAACATTCAATTATTATGCACCAATATATGCAGGGTGCAGCAATCAATTATGACGCACACATATATGCAGGGTGCAGCAATCAATTATGATGCACAAATATATGCAGGGTGCAGCAATCAATTATGACGCACACATATATGCAGGGTGCAGCATTCAATTATGATGCACAAATATATGCAGGGTGCAGCAATCAATTATGAGGCACACATATATGCAGGGTGCAGCAATCAATTATGATGCACACATATATGCAGGATGCAGCAATCAATTATGACGCAGACATATATGCAGGGTGCAACAATCAATTATGATGCACAAATAAGGTGCAACAATCAATAAAAGGCAAAAATATATGCAGGGTGCAGCAATCAATTATGACGCACACATATATGCAGGGTGCAACATTCAATTATTATGCACCAATATATGCAGGGTACAACATTCAATTATTATGCACCAATATATGCAGGGTGCAGCAATCAATAAAAGGCACACATATATGCAGGGTGCAGTAATCAATAAAAGGCACATATATATGCAGGGTGCAGCAATCAATTATGACGCACAAATAAGGTGCAACAATCAATAAAAGGCACAAATATATGGAGGGTGCAACATTCAATTATTATGCACCAATATATGCCTGGTGCAACATTCAATTATTATGCACCAATATATGCAGGGTGCAGCAATCAATTATGACGCACACATATATGCAGGGTGCAGCAATCAATTATGATGCACAAACAGGGTGCAACAATCAATAAAAGGCACACATATATGCAGGGTGCAGCAATCAATTATGACGCACACATATATGCAGGGCGCAACATTCAATTATTATGCACCAATATATGCAGGGTGCAACATTCAATTATTATGCACCAATATATGCAGGGTGCAGCAATCAATAAAAGGCACACATATATGCAGGGTGCAGCAATCAATTATGATGCACAAACAGGGTGCAACAATCAATAAAAGGCACACATATATGCAGGGTGCAGCAATCAATTATGACGCACACATATATGCAGGGTGCAACAATCAATTATGATGCACAAATAAGGTGCAACAATCAATAAAAGGCACAAATATATGCAGGGTGCAGCAATCAATTATGATGCACAAATAAGGTGCAACAATCAATAAAAGGCACACATATATGCAGGGTGCAGCAATCAATTATGACGCACACATATATGCAGGGTGCAACAATCAATTATGATGCACAAATAAGGTGCAACAATCAATAAAAGGCACAAATATATACAGGGTGCAGCAATCAATTAAAAAGTACAAATATATGCAGGGTGCAACAATCAATTATGATGCACAAACAGGGTGCAACAATCAATAAAAGGCACACATATATGCAGGGTGCAACAATCAATTATGATGCAGAAATAAGGTGCAAAAATCAATAAAAGGCACAAATATATGCAGGGTGCAACAATCAATTAAAAAGTACAAATATATGCAGGGTGCAACAATCAATTATGATGCACAATTAAGGTGCAACAATCAATAAAAGGCACAAATATATGCAGGGTGCAACATTCAATTATTATGCACCAATATATGCAGGGTGCAACATTCAATTATTATGCACACATATATGCAGGGTGCAGCAATCAATAAAAGGCACACATATATGCAGGGTGCAGCAATCAATTATGATGCACACATATATGCAGGGTGCAACAATCAATTATGATGCACAAATAAGGTGCAACAATCAATAAAAGGCACACATATATGCAGGGTGCAACATTCAATTATTATGCACCAATATATGCAGGGTGCAACATTCAATTATTATGCACCAATATATGCAGGGTGCAGCAATCAATAAAAGGCACACATATATGCAGGGTGCAGCAATCAATTATGATGCACACATATATGCAGGGTGCAACAATCAATTATGATGCACAAATAAGGTGCAGCAATCAATAAAAGGCACACATTTATGCAGGGTGCAGCAATCAATTATGATGCACAAATAAGGTGCAACAATCAATAAAAGGCACACATATATGCAGGGTGCAGCAATCAATCATGACGCACACATATATGCAGGGTGCAGCAATCAATTATGACACACACATATTTACAGGGTGCAACAATCAATTCTGATGCACAAATAGGGTGCAACAATCAATAAAAGGCACACATATATGCAGGGTGCAGCAATCAATTATGACGCACACATATATGCAGGGTGCAACATTCAATTATTATGCACCAATATATGCAGGGTGCAACATTCAATTATTATGCACCAATATATGCAGGGTGCAGCAATCAATAAAAGGCACACATATATGCAGGGTGCAGCAATCAATAAAAGGCACACATATATGCAGGGTGCAGCAATCAATTATGACGCACAAATAAGGTGCAACAATCAATAAAAGGCACAAATATATGCAGGGTGCAACATTCAATCATTATGCACCAATATATGCAGGGTGCAGCATTCAATTATTATGCACCAATATATGCAGGGTGCAGCAATCAATTATGACGCACACATATATGTAGGGTGCAGCAATCAATTATGATGCACAAATATATGCAGGGTGCAGCAATCAATTATGACGCACACATATATGCAGGGTGCAGCAATCAATTATGATGCACAAATATATGCAGGGTGCAGCAATCAATTATGACGCACACATATATGCAGGGTGCAACAATCAATTATGATGCACAAATAAGGTGCAACAATCAATAAAAGGCACAAATATATGCAGGGTGCAGCAATCAATTATGATGCACAAATAAGGTGCAACAATCAATAAAAGGCACACATATATGCAGGGTGCAACAATCAATTAAAATGTACAAATATATGCAGGGTGCAACAATCAATTATGATGCACAAATAAGGTGCAACAATCAATAAAAGGCACACATATATGCAGGGTGCAACAATCAATTAAAATGTACAAATATATGCAGGGTGCAACAATCAATTATGATGCACAAATAAGGTGCAACAATCAATAAAAGGCACAAATATATGCAGGGTGCAGCAGTCAATTAAAAAGTACAAATATATGCAGGGTGCAACAATCAATTATGATGCACAAACAGGGTGCAACAATCAATAAAAGGCACACATATATGCAGGGTGCAACAATAAATTATGATGCACAAATAAGGTGCAAAAATCAATAAAAGGCACAAATATATGCAGGGTGCAACAGTCAATTATGATGCACAAATAAGGTGCAAAAATCAATAAAAGGCACAAATATATGCAGGGTGCAACAGTCAATTATGATGCACAAATAAGGTGCAACAATCAATAAAAGGCACAAAAATATGCAGGGTGCAGCAATCAATTATGATGCTGAAGTGGGAGAATGGAAGACCAGGCTCCCGTCCTTCACCTCTCGCGCTTGGCCTAGAGGGTCACGGCCCAGACACCCGCCGCGAGAAGAGTTTGTCCATTTACCAGACGACCAGGTACCCTGGTACAGGAACATACGGATGTGTCCATCTGCCTGCCCAGCAGCCCGCACTGGCCATGCCGACACCTGCGGCTCGGATCAGCTAGACTAAAATCCACACGTCGTTAGAGATGCCATGACGACCTAGACAACGGGAAGCACATCTGTACAAATATACACACTGAACATTTCCACACCAATCTACACGAAGAACATACTCAGTGCTCTGACGTAGGCGACAGGCATATTCACGGACGTGCATCTTTATTATTTTTACATAGGCTTTCAGAATGCAGAAACGCAAGACGCATCATGAACTCATCTATAACGCTTGCTCACGCTTCTCTTGAAACCCGTTACCACCATGAGAGGTATATTGGAAACACGATACTGGTCATGGAAATATATGCCATTATAACCTAAAAGCACCTATGCACCAAACAGACTACTTAAGCACCAGGCCCGAGTAGGCCTCAAACAAGAGCTCCCGTGGACATTAACAAAGCAAGAGTCAGGTTGCTGATCCTGCAGAAAGAACCCGGTGGAGCAACCAGCCAAGGTCGCAATGTTGCAAACCCACATCGAAGAACAAATCATCAAAGGCACGATGTTGCAACCTCGCACTCCGCGCCCCAACGATAAAGGCACGCCGGCAAATTAAACCAGACGCGCAGTAGAAAAAACAATATTAATTGTGCAGAATTCTGCCTCTTTCACGGTCCCTCCCCACGTGACCAAGCCGAACCTGACGAGATGCCAAAACCCAGGAGAGAAAAGGCGTCTGGGTCCCTCACTACGAGACACAGGCCGATACACTTGAAAGGCTCAATGGACATCTGCTACAGTGGGAGCGGTCAGCCTTCCACCTATGAATAAATCCTCACATTGTCTGCACGTACCCATATTGAAACATTGTTGCAATCACAGGTACACCGAGAGCTGGGAACAACGGTGGTCCCAGGCTGGGAAGCTCACGGATGCACCAATCAGAACATGGGGCTCTTATCTCAGACGTCAGTAATATTAGCCAATCCTCAGGAGTCTTCATGTAACAATTCTTATGTATCTAATTGTAGGGACAACCCAGATATACCACCTGACTACACCTTGTCCACTAATATCATTCTCTATATGTGTACTATACTAACCCTACCACTCGAGCAACCAATTAAGAGTGGCGATAGGTTTTCTGTTAACTTTCTGAAGTGACGCAAGTAGCGCGTCATAATGCAGTAAAAAGGGCCTGCGAGCCCCACGATTGTGTGTGTCAGGACGAACGCGTACGCTCCTTGACCCATCCCTGCCGTTTTGTCTAAATAAACAGCAGAGTCACCTTGCTCCTTGTGTGTGTCTCATACTCTATCTCATCTGGGATATACGGGAGGAGTTGGGGCCTCCCTGCCCGGAGGTCTGCGGACGGCCCGGCCGACCCCGGCAGAATTTCCCCCCGACAAGTTGGAGGCACTGCTGAGATCTGTTTAAGATCGACTTTTATTTTTAATTTTTCCAGGCACTCCCGTTGCGAGGAGGCCCGGCGGCGCGGCCCCCTCTGCCGTTGCCCCCTTCTGAGGACTACAGGACCATCGCGGAGCTGCGAGAAGACCGGACAGCGCAATCCGGATATTGGCCCTCGGGAGCCGGTTGAGAAGTATCCCGCCCGCGGTCGGCGAGTGTCCAGACGTGGTCCAGACGAGGGGAGGTGGCGAGCCGCTTGGAGGGGTGCACGCAGTCGAGCGGCCCTGCATCGAGAGAACTTGGTGAGCATGACACGCACAACAAGCAATGCGAAATTGTGAGGGAGGGGGAGGAAGTAAATAAGGGAGGAGGGAGGTATTGTACAGATGTGCGGCGAAGGTTTAACTGAGTGTTGCCAATGGAATGAATGGTAGCGAAACGAGTGCGAGAACAGTCGGCTAACGTTACGCGAAAGAGGGGGGCGGGGCACGAAAACATCACGTGCAGCCGCTCGTAAGACACTGATGGCCTAAATTGCGACTACGTGTGAGGGTGGGTGTGTGTGGTTTCCTACGATTTGACATTTATTGATCAATGAGTAGATGAGGTTCCCTATTGTTCGAGCAAGACACTCGATAGGTAGATGACGTTTCCCTGTGGGCGGTAGCTAGTTACATAGTTGCCCAAAACGGAAGATAATTGGCTGGTTAAGCCCTCCTGTTGAGGGGCGTATCACACGCGAGGCGACGCAGCGTGCGCAGTCCGGTTATATTATTGATGAGATTACCTTGTTCCAGGAGAGACAGGAAGACAGCTGTAGGGTTAGCGGGGTAGATTGCAAGTGTATTTTGAACTTAAAGAACATAACAAGAATATACCAGTAGCTCGAAGAAATCGGTGACGTCACCAGTAGGGATTTAATAAGATATCGCGAGCACAAGAAACTTTGGGTTGAGAGTGGTGGGGAAGAGAAAAATGATAAAGGAGCGGATACGGAGATAAACGATAAACGAGTGGATCGAAAGAGGAGAAGGGGAAAGGGGCGTGGCTGCGCACGGAGAACGCCGGCCACGGCAAGTGTAAAAGGGGGAGGAGAACGGAGAAACAGGACGACTGTATAAGATCGTCGTAAGGGGTACGCAGCCGCAGGGGGCTGCGTGCGCTTCGGCCGCAGGGGGCCGTAGGGGAAGGAATATAATATAACATCATATTTATTATTATTGCATAATCTGTCAAAGGATTGTCGTAAGTCCCCACACTTGCGGGGCAAGGTAAGCAATACAAGGTTGTATATTGTAAACTGCTGGTAAAGAGAAGGGTAACAAGGGGAGTGCCACTATGTCATACGGGAGAGGGTCGGGGGGGTGGGGGAACACCCTCACTACCCCATTACAACACATATGCACCACACTGCCACCACATAGGGAGAAATTAATTAAGTACAGCATAGAGTGGACCCAGGGGACGGACAACAAAATGTTAACACCATGGCCGCCTAATGGTAGTTTCGATCCATATGCCCAACATTCACTACTAAACCATCTGCACAATACATACAAGGGGAAGAAGTTGGCAAACCATGTGGAGGTGTTTAACTTATGGAGGATGTTCCAGGGGTCCCGACCAGGACCAAATGGAATGTTCACTATGGGGGAAACACCGGAAGAAAAGGAGATTAAGAAAGAAGGAACGGATGGGGAAAAGGGGTGCGAAAGCACAAAGAATACGGGGAACGGAGGACAGGGAGGAGAAAAGATTGATAAATCAAACGACATAAAAAAGGAACCGAACAATGAGACACCCATAACACCGGGAGTGAAAACAGAGGGAGGAGGGTTGTACCCTTTAAGAGAATTAGGAGAAATAGAAGGACAGTTCAGGGCGGCTGAAGGATACTCGAACCCGGCATACAGCCCTCCACCATATGTGGCTCATAGGAAGATACCAATGGGGGAAGGGAGGATTGGAGAAGAGCAGACTGTAGAGATAGGAAACGATGAGTGGGTAGCTGCACAGATATTATTGAAATTACGAGGCTCACTAACTGGAGAAGAAAGGGAGGCGGTAAGGAGAACAAACGAGGATAGTGCCAGAGAGAGTGAAATGAGGGGAGAGGAGCTACTATGGCAGAAGGAAGAGATTTTGGAGGAAAGATTAGCAAAACTAAGGGATGAGCAGAATGAATTGATCAAACAACTTGAGAGGGAGGAAAGAGAGAGAGTGAGGAAAAGGAAAGAAGGTAAGAACGAATTGGAAAAATTAAGGGAACGAAATGAGGAGCAAAAGAGAGAAGCTGAAAGGGTAAAAGCAGCAGCAGATAGGGTATCAAGAGTAGTGCTGAGGGAGAAGAAGAAGGAAGAAGAAGAAAAGGAAAAGGAAATGGAAATATGGAGGAGGAGGGTACTATCAGAGACAGCTAAGAAATATGAAGAGGGGAAGGTAATAGAGAGTATAGTAGAAAGAGAAAGGGTGAAATGGGAAAGGAAGAAAGAGGATGAAAGAATATTGGAACAGATGAGCAACGAAGTAATGGAGGAATTGAAAAGAAAAAGGGAGGAAAATAGTAGGGAAATGGAGGAGAGAAGTGAAGGGGGAAGAGAAGGGAGGAGTAGGGAGAGTGAAAGATGGGGAGATGTATATAAAAGTAGAGAGGTAGCAACAACATCAGCACTAGGGGGAACAGTTGGTAACAACGAAAGGGGAGAAAGAGACCTAATAGACTTAAAAACAGTAACAATAAAAGGAAAAAAGGCAGAGTGGGGGGTGCCATTTATGAATGACTTTTGCAGTGAGGAGGAAGAAGGAGTGGAGAAGGATGGAAGAAAGAGTGAAAGGGAAAGCTTAGATAAGCTATACCTCACTAGAACAAACATAGATTCGCCCTGGATGAGTAGAAGATGGGAGGAGCTGGAGAGAAGTAAGGAGGGAGTGAAAAGAATAGGGGAAACACAAACCCATGAAACCACGCCACCCACATCCCCATCACGCCCTCCCACGTCACACCCTACATGTTCAACCACCGCACGCTCACTGCACAGAATAAAGCTCGCGCCCTTCATGAACGAACTTACACCTTATGCATGTCGGCTTAGGGACCTCCCTAGCCGCAGGCAAGACAGACAAATAAACATACCCATATTGAACACAGGAAATGATGAAAAAAGGGGAAAGGAAGAAGAGGGAGGTAGGAGCAGAGGTAGTAAGGAAGAATTTGAAGTAGTAAAGGAAACGGGGGAAGAGGAGGGGTGTGAAGACTCAATATTATGGAGCATAAAGGGTGACACAAGACAGAATTTAATGCCACTGTTGGAGAGAGGAGGGGTTAGACCACAGTATGTACCTTGGAAACATACGGATAAAGAAAATATAAAATGTAGGCTCCCATCACTAAGTGGAGGTGCGGGTAAGTGGATATATGAAATGGAAAAACACACCGCAGGACAGAAACTAGCAGTAGGAGATGTGAAGGGCCTGTTAATATCAATATTAGGGGATAGAGCGGATGACATTTGGAAAAGAGCGGGATTCCATGGGGTAACAATAACGAACACATCGCATGATGGGGCACCATTTGCAAACTGTAGACATGCGCTATGGCAGGCACTGAGAGTGCAGTACCCAGGCACATCAGACATAGGAGCCATTACTTCCCGTAAGATGGGTGAAAATGAGGACCCTGTTGATTATATCCAGGATATTCAAGAGAAGTGGCGCATGGAAACTAGAGAACAATGGGACAAAACACCAGCCATATTTTATCATATACTAGTACAAGGGCTCCCAGAAGGGGTTCAGAAACAACTAAAGAAAGTAGTGGGGATGGAAGCAAAACCATGGCCAGAAATACAACTGACTATAGTACATCACTGCAGGACATGGCAAGGAAAAATGAAACAAAAGGAAGAGGACAGGAAAACAGAAGAGGCCAAACTAGTACAGAAAAAACTTACTAAATACACAATGGAAGGGGCACTAATAACTACGCCCACACCAGTGGCCCAAAGCCCAACGCAAGTAGTGGCTGCACAAGATCCCGCCCAAATAGCGCCTCCACAAGGTGTAATACAGCAAGTGCCGCCTCTGCAATTACACGCACCAAACATGGGAGGAGGGTACCCAATGCAAGGAACTGGGTATTATAGTTATAACAGAGGGAGAGGAGGGTTTATGAGGGGGAGAGGATACGGATATAATACCCAACAACAGGCTGGGGGACTTAGAAATTACTACCCCACAGGGCAACCCGTATACCAGGACAACACAGGGAGCTTCCCATGGCAAAGCAGGGAACCACCCGTGTGTTGGAGCTGCGGACTATTAGGACACATGTCACGTACATGTAGGGTCAGGCCAGGAACACCAGCATGGAATGAACAAGCACAACCTAGGACCTCACAAGAACAGCAGGGCATACAACAACAGCAGATGTCACAAAAAGGGAGTGACCCACAACAACAAACAACACAACAGCCACAAACCTATTCACTGCCACAACAACAAATAACACAGCAACTGCCACCGCCACAACAACAAGTAGCGTTAATACAACCACCACCCCAAACTCAACAAACGCAATTGGGTAGGGTGACGGTGTTGGGACACAACCCTTACACAGGGAATGGCCAATCATTGTACCCCCAATAGGTCAGCCCACAGACGGCCTTGGTGTGTCCCATCCTGTCAGTAACACCTAATAGTGCGGAGGAACCACGCATAGAGGTAACGATAGGTGACAAAAAATTATCATTCCTTGTTGACACCGGGGCAACCCGGTCTTGCATAAGGGAAGGTAAATTTAAGATGTCAGGCGAAGCCATGAACACCCAAGGATTTTCTGGGGCTAAAGGGTTGGTTCCATTTACTGATAACGTTCCCTTATCTATTGGAGATTATGATCTGTCAGTTCCACTTTTGTATTATAGTGCCTCACCAGTAAATATACTGGGGAGAGACATAATGAACAGGTTGAATATGACGATCTCCTTTACAGAGGATGGCATAATTTGCTCTACTCCAGGGATTAACATGCTCGCAGCACGACAGATTTTGCAAGCATACTGTGGACAGACAGCGATTAGGGCGGAGCCAGTAGATGGCGAGCTATTCCAGTATGGCACAGACATGGCATTTGCATGGATGCCAGGGATAGAAGGGAAAATATGGAGGAGGCCAGCAGCCTATCTGTTCCGACCAGAAACACCAGTTAATGAACTGGAAGGGAAGGTGTTTGTAATGGACATTGAGAGCATTATTGCAACAGCTGATTATGTTGCTGTGCACGCCCAAGATAAAGAAGGGAGAGCATGGAGGGCGGTGATAGCACTAGCAGAAGGATGTAGGCTGACCCAGGTGTCAGATGAAGAGCTGTTCTCAGAAGAAAAGGAAGAAGATGAAATGGTGTTCATGATGAGTGTAGAAATATGGCTAAGAGTGGCTCACAGACAAGTAGCACAGAAAATTGCAATGGCACTTGAGGCACCCGCAGGCACCCCAGTCCCATTTTTTAAGGAGGATATGTCAAAGGTGCCCAAATCATTATGGACTATTAGCCCTTATGACGTGGGATGCATAAAAAGCATAGGGGGTGTAAGGATAAAATTGAAAAAAGGTGCCATACTACCAAGAGTGAAACAGTACCCATTGTCAAAAGAGGCAGATGAAGGCATATATGAAACCATAACGGCCCTTATAAACAATGGCATATTGGTCCCCTCAGAATCACCATGTAACACAGCTGTGTACCCGGTGCGCAAGGCTAAAGGGGGGTCTTGGCGCTTCATACAGGACCTCAGACCCTTGAACAACATAGTAGAAGCAGAGTATCCAGTAACAGCAAACCCGGCCACAATATTGTGTGGCATTCCAGCAGAAGCATCACGATTTACAGTGATTGACCTTAAAAATGCTTTTTTCTCAATACCATTACACCCAGACTCACAAGATTTGACAAGCTTCACTTACCGAAATACAAAGTGGAAACATACCAGATTACCACAGGGGTATTGTGAATCACCCTCAATTTTCAATAGAGTAATACAGATGGATTTGGGTAACGTTGAGGTGGAAAGCACAGTGTTACAGTATGTGGATGACATAATAATTTGCAGTACAAACGAAAGTAAATGTAGAGAGGACTCCTTAAAAATGTTGACAATATTGGCTGAAAAGATGTACAAGGTAGACATGGAGAAGATACAATACTGTCAGGAACAGGTACTTTACATTGGCCAACTGATATCCCAACATGGAAGAAGGATTGCACCACAAAGAGCACAGGCCATCTCAAGCACTCCCGTGCCACAGACTGTGAGAGAACTGCAGCAATTTCTGGGGCTGTGCAACTACTGTAGAGCATGGGTATTTGATTACAGCTCATACATAGGACCCCTGCTTGAGGGTTTGAAGGAAGCAAATAAAGGAGAGAAAAAGTTGGGATGGACTATGGAAATGAGGGAGGCATTTGACAAATTGAAAGACGCGATATCAACTGCTCCAGTACTGGCATCCCCAGACTATGAGCGACGCTTTTTTATATTTTCACATTGCGACTCAGCAGTGATGAAGGCAGTATTGGCACAAAAAACGAGCATGGGCTATAAACCAGTAGCATTTTACAGCGGACACTTAGACCCTGTGATGTTAGGCCACTTCCCTTGTGAACAAGGTCTTGCTGCAGCTGCCTTTGCAGTAGAAAAAGCATCAGCAATAACTATGGGGTGTCCAACTACACTGTTTGTGGAACATGCACTATTTGCGATATTGAATAAACCTAAGACCACACTAACGACACAGAGGGCATCAGGTTATGAGATTATTTTGTCTAAAGCTGAACTAGCAATTGTTAGATGTAGCACGGTTAACCCTGCAAGGTTCCTAGCAGAAGTAATTGAAGAGGGAGATTACGCCCACGACTGCACCCAAATAACTAAAATGTACTCATGTACTAGAAAAGTTGAAGAAAACGCACTAGAGGGAGGTGAGCTTTTGTTTATTGATGGGTCATCAACTATTGATCAAGGAGTTGGGATACGAAGGACTGGGGCAGCAGTAGTAAAAATGATGGAGGCGCCGGTGTGTGTGGCTATGAAGTGTGTACAATTACCACAGCATTACTCTGCTCAAGCCGCGGAACTGGTTGCACTAATATTGGCATTAAAGGAAAGTTTTAATAAAAGAGTAACCATATATTCCGACAGTGCATATGTTACATCCACTGTCCACTCAGGGTTATCAAAATGGAGAAGAAGAGGGTTTAGGAGAGCTGATGGCACTCCAGTACAACATGCCCTCTTGTTGGCTGAACTAATTGAAGTAATAAACGACCCCCAAGAACTAGCCCTAGTCAAATGCACCGCACACACCTATGGAGAAGACTACGTCTCAAAAGGAAATGCAGCAGCAGACGCACATGCTAAATATGCTGCATACTTTGGTGAGATATGGAACCCCACAGACTCACAGAGAGGGAGAGGGAGGGGAATAGCTAGGGAGATGTTAATAAGAGAAGGGTACACCCATCTCCCAGCCACACAGATTATGGAACTACAAGCGGCTGCACCAATGGCCGAAAAAGAAGTATGGGTAAAAAGAGGATGTACAATGTCCCCAACCGACGCACTATGGCGCCAGGGTGGCACTGGGAAAGTTGTAATACCGTTGGCACTGTTAAATACCGCCCTGAGCCAATTACATCACCCTGCCCATACAGGCAAGGAAATAATCGCAGCACGAATTAGAGAAGATTGGTTTTGTCCTGAGTTAAACTCTCATGTGTCAAATTTTATCAGCAATTGCCTCACATGTCAACAGTTTACGGCCGGTCATACTCTAAAAGTGATAAGAGGTACCATACCCCGGCCAGAAGGACCTTTTCGGCACCTTCACATTGACTATGTTGATATGATCAACATATGTCAAGGTAATAGGTATATGATTGTAGTAGTATGCCCATTTTCTAGGTGGATTGAAGCAGGGCCCTGTTCACACCCTGATGCGTTTAGAGGAGCCAAATTCATAGTAAGGGAGGTCTTCCCCAGGTGGGGAGTGTGCGAGGTGTTAAGATCAGACAACGGCCCACATTTCGCAAACGAAATGTTCCAGCATATCACATCCCTGCTGAACATTAAACACAAATTTGCATGTGCATACCACCCACAGGCTAATGGCGTATGTGAACGCCTGAATGGCTTATTGAAGGAGGCAATTGCTAAAATACAACAAACAACAAAGAAAAGTTGGTTGTATTGCCTTCCGTTAGCTTTATTTGAACTTAGAAATAGGCCAGGGTCCGACCACCACCTCACCCCTCACGAAGTGGTTACTGGACGTCAAATGCGCCTTCCCCTAACCCCAACGTCAAGGGCATTCACCGACCACGAAAGTTCAGCGAGTGTGTTAGGTGATGAAATGTATCAATATGTGTCTTCTTTGATTACTAGTGTCGTGTTTGTGTCTCAACAGCTCGAGCGCACACGGGGCGGGTCTACCAGCAACCAAGAAAAAGGCGCAAGTACAGAATTGGGAAAGGAGAACTTGTGCAAACTTGCCAAAGGTGACCACGTGCTACTTCGCAATTTCAATAGAAAGTGGAACGAAAAGAGGTTCACTGGCCCCCATCTGGTAGAGGACGTATCAACAAGAGCAGTAAAGCTAAAGGATAAGCGTGCCTGGAACCACCTACATGACGTAAAGATCTACAAACTGCAGACCCGCCCCAGCGCCAACGACAGGTCCATTGGAAGAACAGCAACAACATCCCCAACAGCGGAAGAAAGTTCCACCACAGACAACGACCCAATTGTTCCCCCGGAGACGATAACTGACGAAGAAAGGGGTGATCCCCATACTGCCCACCCCATGGTCACACGCTCAAAGAGTAAAAATACTTCCGCCATCTGAGCGCAAATCCCCCCCCCCATTGACTGCTAAGTACAGTTGTAACTAAAACTGGAGGACATTGCTTGCACCAATACACATGTAAACACGTGAATGTTCTCTTTTTTCTCTCGCACATACAGGAACTGCGTAATATTGTATTGTTAAGAAAAGCTAATTAACAGGTTCAGTGTACAGGCGTAGATGGTGCTGCCAGACGATAACTACCCAGAAGAATTGTCACACCAATTTGTATACGAAATAAAAAGGCCAACATACCTAAAAAGGAGAAGGGTACGTGTCTACTACACAGCCTTCCTCCTGGCCATAGAATATTACATGCCCCACCTCCGCCCATACTTGCCGGTCCTAAGAGACCGATCACTTAGAGTAGCGTGGGAGCAGCTCTTCACCTGGGCACTGAATGACTACTTGATAGGGAGAGCTTAAAGGAAACAAAACTAACATTTAATAACGAGCACTTTTGAGAATTTTTAGGCGGGCAACTTTAACGTCGCAAGAATACGCTGCCAGGACTGCAGCAAGGTAAGAGCAAAATGCCGGTGAGATTAGCATATGTAATAAAAATAATAGGGATTTTTATGATCACCGGGTTCTTGGCTGCCTCTGTCTGGCAGTACAGCTATGCTATCGATTTTATTGCTGCACCCAAACCTAATGTACCCCCGTTCCCTGCTGCAACAGGTGTTACGTCAGGTGGTAATAGTAACTTTGCACCCAAGCAAAATAGAGTTAAACGCAGCACATACTCAGACAATAAAGGTATTGATAATTATGTACAAGATTCAGCACACGTCGCAAACAACATATGGTACCAGCACATGACCCGCATTGGTAAGCAGACAACTGAGGATAGCAGTTACGTTTGCTCATTAATACCATACGCCATGAGCGCTTCACGAACATTTGTTGCCACAGAAATAGATGAAAAAACAGCACAGTGCATAATATATTTGGCCCTGTTCCAAACGAAAGGAAGATTTCAAGGAACAGTAGTGCACATGACATGGAAAACACGAGACTCATACCCATATGAAAACAACTTCCTCAAGACCTATCTGAGTTATCACAAGACCAGTTTACATGCTGAAGCATTCAGATACATAACAAGTGGCCCTGCAAAAGGAGAAACAAAGAAGGTAACACTGCAGTATCTACCATGTGATTGGTACGCCACTGAAGTTCCGGGTAAACAAGGATGCTGGGAGAGGCCGCTACTGACGATAACAGGAAAGGTGTATCTGGGCAACAGCTGGGAGATAGGAGTGATTGGCAGCAACATGGTAACAAAAGAAACTATCTCAACCATCGAGACACACAATCATCGATGTTGGACGACGTGGATCAAGTATGTACCAATGCTCACGTGGGTAGAAGAAGATGAAGACCCAATAACTATACTACCATTGACTGCGCCCAAAGTATGCTACCAGCATAAAGGAGAGGTGGACGTAGGATATAACACCAATTGTGCAAGCGTGATGGAGTTACCTGAGGGGGGAGCGGGGACAGCAGTAATAATGGACCATTATTGGGCCTGCGGAGAAAAGGCATATCATACACTGCCTCCCCTGTGGAATGGTGTGTGCACAATGGTACACGTCAATGTACCATCACTAGTGGTACCTAAGAAGAATGTCGATGTGGCGAAATTTCCTAAAATGGATGAAGGGGATAGGAGAAGAAAGAGATCTGCACCACTTCAGAAGGAGCAAGAGAACAGGACCAACAGCAATGATACTGTCCTAAATAGGAGAAAAAGACAAGGAGAGCCACTGACAGGAAATTACCTGTGGGGAAGGTCGGAAACGGAACTAACATCAATACCGCCAGAACACAGACTATTCAGCAGAGCAGCAATGTTCTTCTCCTCAATAATACATCCGGGACTGCAGGCATACGCAAACGCAAAATGGCTCCAAATAACCAGATGGGAACTAATGATGACCATCAATTCAACAGTAAATGGGTTCAACGCAATTAAAGAGGAGCTGCGAGCTGTAAGGATGGTAGCACTCCAGAACAGATATGTATTGGACCTTCTCACAGCAATGGAAGGAGGAGTTTGTGCAAAGATAGGACAATCTTGCTGCACGTTCATACCTGCCAACGATGCTGACAATGGTACACTGACAGAAGCAGTTTCACAATTGGCCCAGATGCACTCCAAAATGATGGATGAAAGTAACGGTGTAGACAAGGATAAGAGCTGGTTTTCACTATTATGGTCATGGATGCCATCTTGGCTGTCAGATGGACTGAAAATAATAGTGGGGTGTACTATTTTGGCTGGAGCTACTCTGATCATAATTAGATTTTGGAAGGCCCGGAAGGCACGCACGACTGACGAGTTGCTGGAAATGGTGGGAATGCACCCCTTAATGCCAGCAGATGACGGCCAGCATACAGGTATGATAATACAAGAAAGGGAGAAGTTGCGCACCCAAATCATCACCAATCATCTAGACCCACCATCAGTGAAGATCGAGAACCCAAGGAACCCCAGGAGCTACATAGGAAGATGGGTATACTGTACTCCTGGAGGAACATGTGAATATATGTATTGGTCATTTGAAGATCATGTAAACCATTATAGACATCTCGGAGGGATAACTAAGATATGGAGGGTAAGAGGAGATAACGAGAAGGATATGTTTGTGGTCGACAAGTCGACCAGAGGGGGGACTGAAGTGGGAGAATGGAAGACCAGGCTCCCGTCCTTCACCTCTCGCGCTTGGCCTAGAGGGTCACGGCCCAGACACCCGCCGCGAGAAGAGTTTGTCCATTTACCAGACGACCAGGTACCCTGGTACAGGAACATACGGATGTGTCCATCTGCCTGCCCAGCAGCCCGCACTGGCCATGCCGACACCTGCGGCTCGGATCAGCTAGACTAAAATCCACACGTCGTTAGAGATGCCATGACGACCTAGACAACGGGAAGCACATCTGTACAAATATACACACTGAACATTTCCACACCAATCTACACGAAGAACATACTCAGTGCTCTGACGTAGGCGACAGGCATATTCACGGACGTGCATCTTTATTATTTTTACATAGGCTTTCAGAATGCAGAAACGCAAGACGCATCATGAACTCATCTATAACGCTTGCTCACGCTTCTCTTGAAACCCGTTACCACCATGAGAGGTATAATGGAAACACGATACTGGTCATGGAAATATATGCCATTATAACCTAAAAGCACCTATGCACCAAACAGACTACTTAAGCACCAGGCCCGAGTAGGCCTCAAACAAGAGCTCCCGTGGACATTAACAAAGCAAGAGTCAGGTTGCTGATCCTGCAGAAAGAACCCGGTGGAGCAACCAGCCAAGGTCGCAATGTTGCAAACCCACATCCAAGAACAAATCATCAAAGGCACGATGTTGCAACCTCGCACTCCGCGCCCCAACGATAAAGGCACGCTGGCAAATTAAACCAGACGCGCAGTAGAAAAAACAATATTAATTGTGCAGAATTCTGCCTCTTTCACGGTCCCTCCCCACGTGACCAAGCCGAACCTGACGAGATGCCAAAACCCAGGAGAGAAAAGGCGTCTGGGTCCCTCACTACGAGACACAGGCCGATACACTTGAAAGGCTCAATGGACATCTGCTACAGTGGGAGCGGTCAGCCTTCCACCTATGAATAAATCCTCACATTGTCTGCACGTACCCATATTGAAACATTGTTGCAATCACAGGTACACCGAGAGCTGGGAACAACGGTGGTCCCAGGCTGGGAAGCTCACGGATGCACCAATCAGAACATGGGGCTCTTATCTCAGACGTCAGTAATATTAGCCAATCCTCAGGAGTCTTCATGTAACAATTCTTATGTATCTAATTGTAGGGACAACCCAGATATACCACCTGACTACACCTTGTCCACTAATATCATTCTCTATATGTGTACTATACTAACCCTACCACTCGAGCAACCAATTAAGAGTGGCGATAGGTTTTCTGTTAACTTTCTGAAGTGACGCAAGTAGCGCGTCATAATGCAGTAAAAAGGGCCTGCGAGCCCCACGATTGTGTGTGTCAGGACGAACGCGTACGCTCCTTGACCCATCCCTGCCGTTTTGTCTAAATAAACAGCAGAGTCACCTTGCTCCTTGTGTGTGTCTCATACTCTATCTCATCTGGGATATACGGGAGGAGTTGGGGCCTCCCTGCCCGGAGGTCTGCGGACGGCCCGGCCGACCCCGGCAGAATTTCCCCCCGACAATGCACAAATAGGGTGCAAAAATCAATAAAAGGCACAAATATATGCAGGGTGCAACAATCAATTAAAAAGTACAAATATATGCAGGGTGCAACAATCAATTATGATGCACAAATAAGGTGCAACAATCAATAAAAAGCACAAATATATGCAGGGTGCAACAATCAATTAAAAAGTACAAATATATGCAGGGTGCAACAATCAATTATGATGCACAAATAAGGTGCAACAATCAATAAAAGGCACAAATCTATGCAGGGTGCAACAATCAATTATGATGCACAAATAGGGTGCAAAAATCAATAAAAGGCACAAATATATGCAGGGTGCAGCAATCAATTAAAAAGCACAAATATATGCAGGGTGCAGCAATCAATTATGATGCACAAATAGGGTGCAAAAATCAATACAAGGCACAAATATATGCAGGGTGCAACAATCAATTAAAAAGTACAAATATATGCAGGGTGCAACAATCAATTATGATGCACAAACAGGGTGCAACAATCAATTAAAAAGTACAAATATATGCAGGGTGCAACAATCAATTATGATGCACAAATAAGGTGCAAAAATCAATAAAAGGCACAAATATATGCAGGGTGCAACATTCAATTATGACGCACACATATATGCAGGGTGCAGCAATCAATTATGATGCACAAATAGGGTGCAAAAATCAATACAAGGCACAAATATATGCAGGGTGCAACAATCAATTATGATGCACAAATAATGTGCAAAAATCAATAAAAGGCACAAATATATGCAGGGTGCAGCAATCAATTAAAAAGTACAAATATATGCAGGGTGCAGCAATCAATTATGATGCACAAATAGGGTGCAAAAATCAATAAAAGGCACAAATATATGCAGGGTGCAGCAATCAATTAAAAAGCACAAATATATGCAGGGTGCAGCAATCAATTATGATGCACAAATAGGGTGCAAAAATCAATACAAGGCACAAATATATGCAGGGTGCAACAATCAATTATGATGCACAAATAAGGTGCAACAATCAATAAAAGGCACAAATATATGCAGGGTGCAACAATCAATTATTATGCACCAATAGGGTGCAGCAATCAATTATGATGCACAAATATATGCAGGGTGCAGCAATCAATTAAAAAGTACAAATATATGCAGGGTGCAACAATCAATTATTATGCACCAATAGGGTGCAGCAATCAATTATGATGCACAAATATATGCAGGGTGCAGCAATCAATTATGATGCACAAATAGGGTGCAAAAATCAATAAAAGGCACAAATATATGCAGGGTGCAGCAATCAATTAAAAAGCACAAATATATGCAGGGTGCAGCAATCAATTATGATGCACAAATAGGGTGCAAAAATCAATACAAGGCACAAATATATGCAGGGTGCAACAATCAATTATGATGCACAAATAAGGTGCAACAATCAATAAAAGGCACAAATATATGCAGGGTGCAGCAATCCATTATGATGCACAAATAAGGTGCAACAATCAATAAAAGGCACAAATATATGCAGGGTGCAACAATCAATTATTATGCACCAATAGGGTGCAGCAATCAATTATGATGCACAAATATATGCAGGGTGCAGCAATCAATTAAAAAGTACAAATATATGCAGGGTGCAACAATCAATTATTATGCACCAATAGGGTGCAGCAATCAATTATGATGCACAAATATATGCAGGGTGCAGCAATCAATTATGATGCACAAATAGGGTGCAAAAATCAATAAAAGGCACAAATATATGCAGGGTGCAGCAATCAATTAAAAAGCACAAATATATGCAGGGTGCAGCAATCAATTATGATGCACAAATAGGGTGCAAAAATCAATACAAGGCACAAATATATGCAGGGTGCAACAATCAATTATGATGCACAAATAAGGTGCAACAATCAATAAAAGGCACAAATATATGCAGGGTGCAGCAATCCATTATGATGCACAAATAAGGTGCAACAATCAATAAAAGGCACAAATATATGCAGGGTGCAACAATCAATTATTATGCACCAATAGGGTGCAGCAATCAATTATGATGCACAAATATATGCAGGGTGCAGCAATCAATTAAAAAGTACAAATATATGCAGGGTGCAACAATCAATTATTATGCACCAATAGGGTGCAGCAATCAATTATGATGCACAAATATATGCAGGGTGCTTCCAATCTCGGAATGAGGCCCATTGACTTACTTAGATGCGCTGCGAAGTGTGGACACGGCACGGCCTCACGACCCGCCACAGACAGTAAGGGGCCTTGAGTCTGGGCCTTTGGTAGGGGGCCAGCATATGCCTGCCGGCTCCCGATTGGCTTCTTTTGCATGCACAGGATGCAATCAAAACAGCCAGGTGCAGTAGATGGGAAGCATAGCAGGCACTCCAGTGGCAAATGGTGGCATGGCCATTTTGGACGTTCTAATGCATATGTTGCAGAATAGGCACAGAGATGAATTGTGCTGTAGTGCGTGTATCAAGAACTTGTTTTCAGTAAGCTCGAAGATGTACAACGTTGCGCATATTCGGTAGGGCTTTTCTTTGGTGCAGATTATGCTGCAATGTGAAGAAATAATGCTGATCATCTATTAGGTGCCAGTGCTATGTTGAACAGCCCCAGTGGGCCTACGTTCGTAGGAGGAAGAAGTGGGATTCCATCTGGCCACTTCGACGGCTTGTCTGAGTGCAGGCAGCTCCAAGACCGGAAGACGGCAGGTTGCTGGAAGCCCGTGCTTCCCGTATTCTCCGTGACTCACTGCTTCTCAATGTGTTTATAGAGGAGTGTGTTTTTTCTTGCTTTCTGTTTTTTCCTGGATTTCTGAACTTCTGCCTGGAATTTTGGATTTCTAATTGGATGACACTTTGGATTTGGTGTTTGGATCGAATGATAACTGACTGCAGTTTTGAAGCTGCTATTGGCTTGGATTGCATATTTGGATTACCCCCAGGTTTTGTCATTTTTGGATGTCTTTCCTGTTACTTGACATTTGGTTTTCGGATACTGGATTGCTTTTGAACTCCGTTGTGTGCTAACATACATTGGACTACCTGTAGCAGAAGAGACTGTGGTGGTTGAAGAAGGATTCCCTTGGCCAAGGATTAGTTGTCCTTTAGCAGCATCCTCATGCTGTTAGGGTAGCTCCCTGCATTTCCTGTTGGTTTAGTCAGACTTTTCAACCTACTGCATTGTCAACTACTAAACAGTCACGTCCTCGTTCTGCACTGGTTAGTTAGTTCTTTATTTTGCTGGTTGTCTGCTCTTTGGACTTCCTGTAAGGTAGGTATGTAGAGGAGCAGACTCTATCACCCCCCACTTTGGTAACAGACGGGTGACTATTATTTCATTTAGGGGCCATTTCACGCCCCCTGGTCCAATAGTGCAAATATGAGAAGAATTGTGCACTCAGACAACTGTATTATCTATACTCCAAATAGAAACAGTGAGGATAAAACATGGGGTGGATGATAGAAGTGATGTCAGTTCACCAATGATATCATAGAGTTGCATAAGAGACAAGGTAAACGTGTATGTATTATACAATAATACAGACATTAGGCAGCACTGTGTTTAGATATGGAGGATGTTGCTCACACCCAATAGACATTAAACATCAGAAAACTGGTAGTGCTCAAATAAATACTGAAAAATAGTTCCCTGGCAAAAGAAATGTGACTGTAGCATATGTATATTATCTTAAAATGGACTCCGCAGTTTGCCTTGCAAATGAATAAAGGACTTAATCTGATAGGATTTTACAAGTGTTTAGAATCACAGAAACACAGAGTTGTGAAAATCCCGAATAAATGGTTGAACCCCAGTCAAGGTTGATTGAGAGCAGCTGAAGACCGGTGCAGACAATTTGGCAGCATTTAATAGCAGAATATATGATTTTCAATGGTGTGATTCATAAAGTGAAACTGGCATACAGTCAGAAAAAGATAAGGTAGGGAAATGAGCCAATAGAAAACCAGACAGTTTATGTATGTCTTGAACACAGTGTGCTAAGAAGTCTGAAGACGTGCATCATTTGTAGAACTTGTTCTGTCCTGTTTAAAGGTTACAATATATGTCACATGATTCAGAAAATGTTGAAAAAAGCAAGTCATGATAATTAGAATAAAAGTCATGTGTTTCGCTAAGTGTTTATGTCCAATAGAAATGAAGTGATGTTTGACCTTTAAGTAAAATGGCCAATCAAAGCCTATTGAAACATAAAGTTCACATTAGCATTACATGATTGCGTAATCTGTTGCCATTGTGTAAAACCATGATATATGCAGTACAAAGTTGAGACATTTCCTTTTTGAGCTGTAAGAAGCATTGATTAAACAAATGTATTCCCAGCGGGCTGCCCTGATGCCTCTTCCTTGCACAAAAGTATATTTATTTGCAGGGAGGGCTGACTGCAGTGAATTATGGCTCAGAATAAATCGCTTTACAGGTGCACCTTAGGTTTACTACATTCTGACATGTGGTTCAAGGTAAGAGCGGGAATTGCGGGAGGCTTGTCTTGGTACAAGTTTGTTTAGAACAATTGATCATCTGCTGGTTGTTCTTTCCTTTCCCTATAACACGTCCACAGGGTTCCTGGTTTGCCTATCCTTTTTGCTTAAACCCTTGACAACCAAGTTAATTTTGGGACTTTAGGTTGTGGTGGTTTTAAGGGGAAAGCTCCCTGCAGATGGGTTTTCAATGCTGATCAAGGTTAACTCTTTGAGATCCTGACAGGCCGGAAGGAGAGCCTAGATTATTGGAGATAGGAGTGTTTGTTTGGGAGCAGAGACAGGGGGGTACTAACATGGAGAATAAAGCGAGAGGTACCATCTAGGAAAAGGGCTCAAGAAATATTGTGCAGGAGAGAGGGATTATTTGGAAGACGATGGTGGAGGATAGGGTGCATTGAAAAAGGGAGATATTGCCAGAGGAGGAAAAATAGAGAGGCTCTGGAATACCACGTTGATCAAAGGGAGTCTGTATTGGCGAGTGGAGCAACGAGATGGTGAGACTATGCCAGCGGACAAGGAGTATTCAGGAGGGAGAAGGGCTCCAGGTAGAACATCAAGAGGAGGATTGTGTGGAGTGAACGGATAGGGCCATGCTTCTCCACAAAACCCCACCAAGGAGCAACCGACCAACTTGAGACCTTCCTGGCAGGAATTCTTTGCCCTCCCATAAGAGAGAGTACCAAGAAAGCCCCCTAGAAGGCAGCTGATAGAAGGCCCCAAAATTCATTTGGCTGTCTGAGAACTGTGGTTCTGCGGCTTGGAAAAACATGCACCTTGAACGCTGGGTCAGAGGCTCAGATGACACGCATCACATAAATGCAGGGAGGAGTGAGAACATCCTCTTTGAAGAGGAAATACTTTAGTTGGTACTTTAATTTTTGTTGTGACTTGGTGTTACTTTGGGACCCTCTGCTTTGCACTTTTCTCTTGAGTGGAGTTGTTTGTTTTCCTGTAACTTTGACACAATTAATATTTCTTTAACAGCCTAATTAGAGCAAGATGGGTGATCACGGATTTATGTTGCCTCTTTTTGAAGCTCACAGGATCCGTCCACGCGTCATTCCGTGACACACAGATCTACCATCTTGACATCTTCTTTACTGAGTTGGCATGCCTCCTGAAACTTCACATTTTCTTTTAGTGCTTGCAAAATAAAACCCTTAAAACGTATTACTTTGGGTCTGGGTCTCAGCTCTTGCAACACGATGGCAGGCAGTCGACCCGCCTGCCACGCATGCAACAAAGACTTGATGTTTTGGAATCTGCAGGCCTCAGACCCACTCCTGTGGTTATTTGTGGTACCTGGGGGGTCTTTGCTAGGGAGGCATGGGTTGAACAGTACCAGAGGTCAACAAGTGTATCTGCTCATGTGCCCTATGAACCCGTGCTAGCGAAGGTCTGTGCGTTTCACAGAGTTGCTCACTGACCCGGAAGTGAAGTTAAACATCTCCGGCAAACATGGCAAACCTATGTTCATCTTAGACTGTCCTTCATGTAACCTCTATGAGAAGAAGTGCACTGGACTCTGCTCACTGATTATTGACGTCTAAAAGATTTGCTGTCGCTCTGTGTGAGCACCAGTCATAGCACTCCCTCAATCATGGCAACCAGAAAAGGGCAATCCTCAATCAATTCGTTTTCAGGTTGTCATGATACAGATGGATAAAAGGCAAGAGGAAGTAAGAAGGCGTGTGGGAGTAAGGAGTTTGAAACGAGAGGCGACCGACGGACAGCAGGTGGTAGTGCCCTGATAAGGAGAGCAGACATAGGAGGAGGAGGTGGAGGTCAGAGAGGAGGCAAGAGACAGCTAAGGAGGAGCACATGGCCAAGCAGGGATGCAAATTGAGAAAGAGCTGGTCTAGACCCGAGTCCAGTAGTGTAGCAAGGACGCCACCCGAGCACAGTAGTGTGGCGAGGATTCCTGGACTGGGTTTTGCACAGTAAGAAAGAGCTGGTCTAGACCCGAGTCCAGTAGTGCGGCGAGGATTCCTGGACTGGGTTTTGCACAGTGAGAAAGAGCTGGTCTAGACCCGAGTCCAGTAGTGCAGCGAGGATTCCTGGACTGGGTGGTGCACAGTAAGAAAGAGCTGGTCTAGACCCGAGTCCAGTAGTGTAGCAAGGATTCCTGGACTGGGTTGTGCACAGTAAGAAAGAGCTGGTCTAGACCCGAGTTCAGTAGTGCAGCAAGGACGCCACCCGAGCACAGTAGTGCAGCAAGGATTCCTGGACTGGGTTGTGCACAGTAAGAAAGAGCTGGTCTAGACCCGAGTCCAGTAGTGCGGCGAGGATTCCTGGACCGGGTTGTGCACAGTGAGAAAGAGGTGGTCTAGAGCCGAGTCCAGTAGTGCAGCAAAGATTCCTGGACTGGGTTGTGCACAGTGAGAAAGAGCTGGTTTAGACCCGAGTCCAGTAGTGTAGCAAGGACGCCACCCGAGCACAGTAGTGCAGCAAGGATTCCTGGACTGGGTTGTGCACAGTAAGAAAGAGCTGGTCTAGACCCGAGTTCAGTAGTGCAGCAAGGACGCCACCCGAGCACAGTAGTGCAGCAAGGATTCCTGGACTGGGTTGTGCACAGTAAGAAAGAGCTGGTCTAGACCCGAGTCCAGTAGTGCGGCGAGGATTCCTGGACCGGGTTGTGCACAGTGAGAAAGAGGTGGTCTAGAGCCGAGTCCAGTAGTGCAGCAAAGATTCCTGGACTGGGTTGTGCACAGTGAGAAAGAGCTGGTTTAGACCCGAGTCCAGTAGTGTAGCAAGGACGCCACCCGAGCACAGTAGTGCAGCAAGGATTCCTGGACTGGGTTGTGCACAGTAAGAAAGAGCTGGTCTAGACCCGAGTTCAGTAGTGCAGCAAGGACGCCACCCGAGCACAGTGCAGCAAGGATTCCTGGACTGGGTTGTGCACAGTAAGAAAGAGCTGGTCTAGACCCGAGTCCAGTAGTGCGGCGAGGATTCCTGGACCGGGTTGTGCACAGTGAGAAAGAGGTGGTCTAGAGCCGAGTCCAGTAGTGCAGCAAAGATTCCTGGACTGGGTTGTGCACAGTGAGAAAGAGCTGGTTTAGACCCGAGTCCAGTAGTGTAGCAAGGACGCCACCCGAGCACAGTAGTGCAGCAAGGATTCCTGGACTGGGTTGTGCACAGTAAGAAAGAGCTGGTCTAGACCCGAGTCCAGTAGTGTAGCAATGACGCCACCCGAGCACAGTAGTGCAGCAAGGATTCCTGGACTGGGTTGTGCACAGTAAGAAAGAGCTGGTCTAGAGCCGAGTCCAGTAGTGCGGCAAAGATTCCTGGACCGGGTTTTGCACAGTGAGAAAGAGCTGGTCTAGACCCGAGTCCAGTAGTGCGGCGAGGATTCCTGGACCGGGTTGTGCACAGTGAGAAAGAGCTGGTCTAGACCCGAGTCCAGTAGTGCGGCGAGGATTCCTGGACCGGGTTGTGCACAGTGAGAAAGAGGCGGTGCAGACCCGAGTCCAGTAGTGCAGCGAGGATTCCTGGACCGGGTTGTGCACAGTGAGAAAGAGCTGGTCTAGACCCGAGTCCAGTAGTGCGGCGAGGGTTCCTGGACCGGGTTGTGCACAGTGAGAAAGAGCTGGTCTAGACCCGAGTCCAGTAGTGCGGCGAGGGTTCCTGGACCGGGTTTTGCACAGTGAGAAAGATCTGGTCTAGACCCGAGTCCAGTAGTGCGGCCAGGGTTCCTGGACCGGGTTTTGCACAGTGAGAAAGATCTGGTCTAGACCCGAGTCCAGTAGTGCGGCGAGGGTTCCTGGACCGGGTTTTGCACAGTGAGAAAGATCTGGTCTAGACCCGAGTCCAGTAGTGCGGCGAGGATTCCTGGACCGGGTTGTGCACAGTGAGAAAGAGGTGGTCTAGAGCCGAGTCCAGTAGTGCAGCAAAGATTCCTGGACTGGGTTGTGCACAGTGAGAAAGAGCTGGTTTAGACCCGAGTCCAGTAGTGTAGCAAGGACGCCACCCGAGCACAGTAGTGCAGCAAGGATTCCTGGACTGGGTTGTGCACAGTAAGAAAGAGCTGGTCTAGACCCGAGTCCAGTAGTGTAGCAAGGACGCCACCCGAGCACAGTAGTGCAGCAAGGATTCCTGGACTGGGTTGTGCACAGTAAGAAAGAGCTGGTCTAGAGCCGAGTCCAGTAGTGCGGCGAGGATTCCTGGACCGGGTTTTGCACAGTGAGAAAGAGCTGGTCTAGACCCGAGTCCAGTAAGGCGGCGAGGGTTCCTGGACCGGGTTGTGCACAGTGAGAAAGAGCTGGTCTAGACCCGAGTCCAGTAGTGCGGCCAGGGTGCCTGGACCGGGTTTTGCACAGTGAGAAAGATCTGGTCTAGACCCGAGTCCAGTAGTGCGGCCAGGGTTCCTGGACCGGGTTTTGCACAGTGAGAAAGATCTGGTCTAGACCCGAGTCCAGTAGTGCGGCCAGGGTTCCTGGACCGGGTTTTGCACAGTGAGAAAGATCTGGTCTAGACCCGAGTCCAGTAGTGCGGCCAGGGTTCCTGGACCGGGTTTTGCACAGTGAGAAAGATCTGGTCTAGACCCGAGTCCAGTAGTGCGGCCAGGGTTCCTGGACCGGGTTTTGCACAGTGAGAAAGATCTGGTCTAGACCCGAGTCCAGTAGTGCGGCCAGGGTTCCTGGACCGGGTTTTGCACAGTGAGAAAGATCTGGTCTAGACCCGAGTCCAGTAGTGCGGCGAGGGTTCCTGGACCGGGTTTTGCACAGTGAGAAAGATCTGGTCTAGACCCGAGTCCAGTAGTGCGGCGAGGGTTCCTGGACCGGGTTTTGCACAGTGAGAAAGAGCTGGTCTAGACCCGAGTCCAGTAGTGCGGCGAGGGTTCCTGGACCGGGTTTTGCACAGTGAGAAAGAGCTGGTCTAGACCCGAGTCCAGTAGTGCGGCGAGGGTTCCTGGACCGGGTTTTGCACAGTGAGAAAGAGCGGCGAGGATTCCTGGACCGGGTTGTGCACAGTGAGAAAGAGGCGGTGCAGACCCGAGTCCAGTAGTGCGGCGAGGATTCCTGGACCGGGTTGTGCACAGTGAGAAAGAGGCGGTGCAGACCCGAGTCCAGTAGTGCGGAGAGGATTCCTGGACCGGGTTTGCGGGGTGGTGCACAGTAAGAAAGAGCTGGTCTAGACCCGAGTCCAGTAGTGTAGCAAGGACGCCACCCGAGCACAGTAGTGCAGCAAGGATTCCTGGACTGGGTTGTGCACAGTAAGAAAGAGCTGGTCTAGAGCCGAGTCCAGTAGTGCGGCGAGGGTTCCTGGACCGGGTTTTGCACAGTGAGAAAGAGCTGGTCTAGACCCGAGTCCAGTAGTGCGGCGAGGGTTCCTGGACCGGGTTGTGCACAGTGAGAAAGAGCTGGTCTAGACCCGAGTCCAGTAGTGCGGCGAGGGTTCCTGGACCGGGTTTTGCACAGTGAGAAAGAGCTGGTCTAGACCCGAGTCCAGTAGTGCGGCGAGGGTTCCTGGACCGGGTTTTGCACAGTGAGAAAGAGCTGGTCTAGACCCGAGTCCAGTAGTGCGGCGAGGGTTCCTGGACCGGGTTTTGCACAGTGAGAAAGAGCTGGTCTAGAGCCGAGTCCAGTAGTGCGGCGAGGGTTCCTGGACCGGGTTGTGCACAGTGAGAAAGAGCTGGTCTAGAGCCGAGTCCAGTAAGGCGGCGAGGGTTCCTGGACCGGGTTGTGCACAGTGAGAAAGAGCTGGTCTAGAGCCGAGTCCAGTAAGGCGGCGAGGGTTCCTGGACCGGGTTGTGCACAGTGAGAAAGAGCTGGTCTAGACCCGAGTCCAGTAAGGCGGCGAGGGTTCCTGGACCGGGTTGTGCACAGTGAGAAAGAGCTGGTCTAGACCCGAGTCCAGTAAGGCGGCGAGGGTTCCTGGACCGGGTTTTGCACAGTGAGAAAGAGCTGGTCTAGACCCGAGTCCAGTAGTGCGGCGAGGGTTCCTGGACCGGGTTTTGCACAGTGAGAAAGATCTGGTCTAGACCCGAGTCCAGTAGTGCGGCGAGGGTTCCTGGACCGGGTTTTGCACAGTGAGAAAGAGCTGGTCTAGACCCGAGTCCAGTAGTGCGGCGAGGGTTCCTGGACCGGGTTTTGCACAGTGAGAAAGAGCTGGTCTAGACCCGAGTCCAGTAGTGCGGCCAGGGTTCCTGGACCGGGTTTTGCACAGTGAGAAAGAGCTGGTCTAGACCCGAGTCCAGTAGTGCGGCCAGGGTTCCTGGACCGGGTTTTGCACAGTGAGAAAGATCTGGTCTAGACCCGAGTCCAGTAGTGCGGCCAGGGTTCCTGGACCGGGTTTTGCACAGTGAGAAAGATCTGGTCTAGACCCGAGTCCAGTAGTGCGGCGAGGGTTCCTGGACCGGGTTTTGCACAGTGAGAAAGATCTGGTCTAGACCCGAGTCCAGTAGTGCGGCGAGGGTTCCTGGACCGGGTTTTGCACAGTGAGAAAGAGCTGGTCTAGACCCGAGTCCAGTAGTGCGGCGAGGGTTCCTGGACCGGGTTTTGCACAGTGAGAAAGAGCTGGTCTAGACCCGAGTCCAGTAGTGCGGCGAGGGTTCCTGGACCGGGTTTTGCACAGTGAGAAAGAGCTGGTCTAGACCCGAGTCCAGTAGTGCGGCGAGGATTCCTGGACCGGGTTGTGCACAGTGAGAAAGAGGCGGTGCAGACCCGAGTCCAGTAGTGCGGCGAGGATTCCTGGACCGGGTTGTGCACAGTGAGAAAGAGGCGGTGCAGACCCGAGTCCAGTAGTGCGGAGAGGATTCCTGGACCGGGTTTGCGGGGTGGTGCACAGTAAGAAAGAGCTGGTCTAGACCCGAGTCCAGTAGTGTAGCAAGGACGCCACCCGAGCACAGTAGTGCAGCAAGGATTCCTGGACTGGGTTGTGCACAGTAAGAAAGAGCTGGTCTAGAGCCGAGTCCAGTAGTGCGGCGAGGGTTCCTGGACCGGGTTTTGCACAGTGAGAAAGAGCTGGTCTAGACCCGAGTCCAGTAGTGCGGCGAGGGTTCCTGGACCGGGTTGTGCACAGTGAGAAAGAGCTGGTCTAGACCCGAGTCCAGTAGTGCGGCGAGGGTTCCTGGACCGGGTTTTGCACAGTGAGAAAGAGCTGGTCTAGACCCGAGTCCAGTAGTGCGGCGAGGGTTCCTGGACCGGGTTTTGCACAGTGAGAAAGAGCTGGTCTAGACCCGAGTCCAGTAGTGCGGCGAGGGTTCCTGGACCGGGTTTTGCACAGTGAGAAAGAGCTGGTCTAGAGCCGAGTCCAGTAGTGCGGCGAGGGTTCCTGGACCGGGTTGTGCACAGTGAGAAAGAGCTGGTCTAGAGCCGAGTCCAGTAAGGCGGCGAGGGTTCCTGGACCGGGTTGTGCACAGTGAGAAAGAGCTGGTCTAGAGCCGAGTCCAGTAAGGCGGCGAGGGTTCCTGGACCGGGTTGTGCACAGTGAGAAAGAGCTGGTCTAGACCCGAGTCCAGTAAGGCGGCGAGGGTTCCTGGACCGGGTTGTGCACAGTGAGAAAGAGCTGGTCTAGACCCGAGTCCAGTAAGGCGGCGAGGGTTCCTGGACCGGGTTTTGCACAGTGAGAAAGAGCTGGTCTAGACCCGAGTCCAGTAGTGCGGCGAGGGTTCCTGGACCGGGTTTTGCACAGTGAGAAAGATCTGGTCTAGACCCGAGTCCAGTAGTGCGGCGAGGGTTCCTGGACCGGGTTTTGCACAGTGAGAAAGATCTGGTCTAGACCCGAGTCCAGTAGTGCGGCGAGGGTTCCTGGACCGGGTTTTGCACAGTGAGAAAGATCTGGTCTAGACCCGAGTCCAGTAGTGCGGCGAGGGTTCCTGGACCGGGTTTTGCACAGTGAGAAAGAGCTGGTCTAGACCCGAGTCCAGTAGTGCGGCGAGGGTTCCTGGACCGGGTTTTGCACAGTGAGAAAGAGCTGGTCTAGACCCGAGTCCAGTAGTGCGGCGAGGGTTCCTGGACCGGGTTTTGCACAGTGAGAAAGAGCTGGTCTAGACCCGAGTCCAGTAGTGCGGCGAGGGTTCCTGCACCGGGTTTTGCACAGTGAGAAAGAGCTGGTCTAGACCCGAGTCCAGTAGTGCGGCGAGGGTTCCTGGACCGGGTTGTGCACAGTGAGAACGAGGCGGTCCAGATCCGAGTCCAGTAGTGCGGCGAGGATTCCTGGACCGGTTTGTGCACAGTGAGAAAGAGGCGGTGCAGACCCGAGTCCAGTAGTGCGGCGAGGATTCCTGGACCGGGTTTTGCACAGTGAGAAAGAGCTGGTCTAGACCCGAGTCCAGTAGTGCGGCGAGGATTCCTGGACCGGGTTTTGCACAGTGAGAAAGAGCTGGTCTAGACCCGAGCACAGTAGTGCAGCAAGGATTCCTGGACCGGGTTTTGCACAGTAAGAAAGAGCTGGTCTAGACCCGAGTCCAGTAGTGCAGCGAGGATTCCTGGACCGGGTTGTGCACAGTGAGAAAGAGCTGGTCTAGACCCGAGTTCAGTAGTGCAGCGAGGATTCCTGGACCGGGTTATGCACAGTGAGAAAGAGGTGGTCTAGACCCGAGTCCAGTAGTGCAGCAAAGATTCCTGGACCGGGTTTTGCACAGTGAGAAAGAGCTGGCTTAGACCCGAGTCCAGTAGTGCAGCAAAGATTCCTGGACCGGGTTTTGCACAGTGAGAAAGAGGCGGTGCAGACCCGAGTCCAGTAGTGCGGCGAGGATTCCTGGACCGGGTGGTGCACAGTAAGAAAGATCTGGTCTAGACCCGAGTCCAGTAGTGCGGCGAGGGTTCCTGGACCGGGTTTTGCACAGTGAGAAAGAGCTGGTCTAGACCCGAGTCCAGTAGTGCGGCGAGGGTTCCTGGACCGGGTTGTGCACAGTGAGAAAGAGCTGGTCTAGACCCGAGTCCAGTAGTGCGGCGAGGGTTCCTGGACCGGGTTGTGCACAGTGAGAAAGAGCTGGTCTAGACCCGAGTCCAGTAGTGCGGCGAGGGTTCCTGGACCGGGTTTTGCACAGTGAGAAAGAGCTGGTCTAGACCCGAGCCCAGTAGTGCGGCGAGGGTTCCTGGACCGGGTTTTGCACAGTGAGAAAGAGCTGGTCTAGACCCGAGTCCAGTAGTGCGGCGAGGGTTCCTGGACCGGGTTTTGCACAGTGAGAAAGAGCTGGTCTAGACCCGAGTCCAGTAGTGCGGCGAGGATTCCTGGACCGGGTTGTGCACAGTGAGAAAGAGCTGGTCTAGACCCGAGTCCAGTAGTGCGGCGAGGGTTCCTGGACCGGGTTGTGCACAGTGAGAAAGAGCTGGTCTAGACCCGAGTCCAGTAGTGCGGCGAGGGTTCCTGGACCGGGTTGTGCACAGTGAGAAAGAGCTGGTCTAGACCCGAGCCCAGTAGTGCGGCAAGGTTTCCTGGACTGGTTGTGCACAGTGAGAAAGAGCCTGTCCAGACCCGAGCCCAGTAGTGTAGATGACCTGCACCGTATGCAAGTGGCAGAAGGAAGGATCTGGACAAACAAAAGGAGATAGATTCTGTTATCGGAACATTTCTTGTTTTAAAAAAAAAACAACAATTACGCACATTTACAAAAAGACTATTTCGGACATTTCTTCTAGCACAGCCCCGCTAACCAGGTCGAAGTTGCACATGTATAGCCCACGGCATACTGTTAACTAAAAGGTTAAAAGAAACATTTAAACAAAATGCTACTACTGTTGTACTAACACTCCTCTGGGTTCCGCTGTTGTACTTTCAAGACACGCAACAAAGGAAAGTGTTAAAAATGCAGCTGATTGTAGTCATTGTTTGACCAAGGCTCGCAGCCTGTTGCTGTGCACTTTTTTCTTGCATTTTGTGTGTGGTGGGAACACATTTGAAGTGCCACAACACAGAAAACTGGTTTTCCATCGCTAACAAGCAGACATTGCAGGCATGAAGTAAGCACTTTAATGTGTGATTAAATTGCTTGTCTTGAATGATTAGATTGCTAACTGTGGCTCTGTGGGGGGTCTTTGCACTGCCAATGCGGTTGCTAATCACTCACGTGTTCCCCCTGACTTGGAAGAGTTGCCACAGGCAATGGGCACTCCATGGTCCCTTCTCCAGTCGTTATCGAGTCCCCTGGAAGGCTGAGCTTCCCCTGAGCACTGGCTGTTTCCAGGAGAGCCTTCAGCCGAGCAGGCGAGAGTGGGAGAACTGTGTAAAATGCCTGGTATTAAATGGGAATCTGGCTCTCCCAGTACCCAGCCATCCCCTGGGCTTCAAACCTCTACCCCTTCGACACCACTTTAGTCAAGAGACTACTTGCGCAGGAAATACAACTCACAGCATCACAGTGAATAGCAGTAGTTTCACAACCGCCAATGCTAAGGGCCTCTTCACAAGTTGGGCGGTACCCCCCCCCCCATAACTTTATTTGCATTAGTGCCCACCTGTTTGGCGGTATTACCGCCGAATCACGATTTGGGCGCTAATCGTTACTACTCATTCACCATTCGGTCCATTGGGGAATTTTGGGCGCAATTAGCATGTAGTAATACCGCCGGCCGTAATTCTGCCGAAAAGTGAAGTTTTTCTGGCTTGTCAGACTCGAGATTGGGCAAGCAGTAAATGCGAGGTAACACTGTTACCACCGCACTTAAGGGTACCCCAGTGCTTTAAGTGGGCCGGGGCCGCCCAGGCCGGGCCCCACCAGTCTCCAAAAAGTGGGGCTGAGCCGGGGCCCTGCTGGAGCCCCCCCTCACACCACGCCATGGCAGGACGCATTATCCCGCCACGGCCGCAGCCGCGACGGGAGATGCGCCCGCCAGTTTAACCCTGGCAAGTGTGCAGAAGTGCCAGCCAGCCACAGCGTCACTGAGGCTGGCTGGCACTTCTGTCAGTCACTTTAACTTCCCTGATGATCCCCATCTGAAGGGTCATCAGGGAAGTTACAGTTCCTTTGTTTGCCCTCGCCAGGTCACTGACCCTCTGTGAATCCGCAGGCTCCATGATCTAATATGTAGATTAGATCATGGAGCCCGCGGGTTTGCAGAGGGTGAAAGGCGCCTTATAAAAGATGCCTTGAATTGTGTACGTTTCAAGACATCTTTTATGAACATAGAAATATGTAACATTGCTATGTTTATAAAAGAAGGCTTGAAAAACACACAAACCATAGTAGTACGCATACAAATATATAAATGCTCAAATACATTTATATATTTGTTTGTGCACCCTACTATGATTTGTGCATTTTTAGGCCACGCCCACAGTGGATGCCACGCCCCCAAACGAGCCCCCCCCTCAATTTCTTACCCCACTTAAAGTACTGGCTACCACCGAACTCTTGATGGGGCCCTTAACAATGAAAGGGTATTGGTTTTATCAACTGCATCAGCAGAACTACATTGTCAGAAACAGGCCTGAATTCAAAGCTACCCATGCAGGATGCCCAAAGATCTCTGAAGGGCTACTACACACATGTGAACCCTCTTCTGCCGCACAGCGCGAAACAACTGCTGAATGGGATGAGTCTAAAGCCTGCTACAGCTGGTCATGACAGGGAAACACGTCCCACCTGTCTCAGATAACATGACTGCTTCACGCACACACATGTTTCTTACACATTTACCAAAACAGAGGTTGCAGATCAGCTAGAAGTTCTGGTGTTTTTAACACATGCCCATTTGCATTCATGTGAATATTATAAATGCAGGACTACATGTACCAGAATGCAATGTGATGTGAGCTTAAAAGCCAGGACAGGTCTGTTACTGCACACCTGACTGGATACAAATGGAAAACTCTGCCAACTTTCTTATGGAGTGCACTACTTATCCCAGGAGAGTGTTTGTACCTGGTTGTAGTCACTGTTTGATGCATGCAAGCATCTTGGTAATATGTAAAATGTACCTAATGATGTTATAAGCCCTTTAAACCAATGCCCGGTGAAGTGCTTCTGCTCGGTCAGCACTAGGAATACTCCGTTATCAGGCTTTATTTGTGTTTGGCTTTAGCATCAGGGTCCACTGCAGAGTGCGCCCACCATGTGTTGTAGAAAGAGACTCTTGGAGGATGGAATTGCTCCCCATTAGGAAGACATACATACATAATGCTTAAACGCCTAGTGTTACAGATCTAGGCAGCTGTCCCGTAGACATAAGTGGCACGTAGTGACAATGGGTTTCGACCCCCTAGTTCTGCTGGGTGAAGAGCCAGGATGTGTGCTTAGTCATTTGCCAAGGCCCCATGTCCACCCCCAAAGGCCCAACAAACAGTTGTGATCATTGTTATGTTTCTAAGAGTATCCTGAGCTGCAGACAGAGCTCTAGGGCGTGTGTGGATCTGGGAGTTTATTTCCTTCCTGCACCGTCTTGCTGGTCCCTGCACGATTGTTTCTGTCCCTTTTAGGTTTGCTCATGTATCTACACTCTGCCAGCTGTGTTCTGCCCCGCCACACTCCTCTCCACTGCATGACATGTGGTAGGTTGGTCAATGGGGAAAAGAATGTGGGCTTTGACTCTCAAGCCACAGCCAGTCCATGCCATTTCCAAGGGCCCTGGAGAGACTCTAGGCTTGGTGGAGAGTAGTACCCATGGGGGTTAAGCCTAACAACCCTAGAGCCCACTGCAATCCTTCCAAGGACCTTGTATTGTCTGAGACTTGGCCCCCATCTAGACGACCTAGAGCACAAGGATCTTGAAGTGTCTGAAATCTGGTCCCTGTCTAGACAACCTAAGGCACCAGGGTGGGGTGCCGATCCTGAAAAGGATCTTCAGGTGTCTGACACCTGATTCACCGTAAACACAACCTAAGGCACCAGTGGTGGTAGTGCCGATCCTGAAAAGGATCTTCTGGTGTCTGACACCTGGTTCCCTGTAAACACAACCTACGACACCAGGGGTGGCGGTGCCAAACCTGCAAAGGATCTTCAGGTGTCTGACACCTGGATCCCCGTAAACACAACCTAAGGCACCAATGTGGGGTGCCGCGATCCTGCAAAGGATCTGGAAGGGTCTGACACCAGCCCCCCTTCTGCACAGCCTAAAGCACCAGGGGTGGTGGTGCCGATCCTGCAAAGGATCTTGAAGTGTCTGACACCAGCACCGTCTACATGACTTAAGGCACCAGGGGTGGTGGTGCCAATCCTGCAAAGGATCTGGAAGTGTCTGACAACAGCCCCCGTCTACATGACTTAAGGCACCAGGGGTGGAGGTGTCGATCCTGCAAAGGATCGTGAAGTGTCTGACACCAGCTCCCGTCAACATGACTTAAGACACCAAGGGTGGTGGTGCCGATCCTGCAAAGGATCTTGAAGTATCTGACACCAGCCTCCCCCTTCTCCACAGCCTAAGGCACCAGGGGTGGTGGTGCCGATCCTGCAAAGGATCTTGAAGTATCTGACACCAGCCCCACCCTTCTCCACAGTCTAAGGCACCAGGGGTGGTGGTGCCGATCCTGCAAAGGATCTTGAAGTGTTTTACACCAGCCCCCGTCAACATGACTTAAGACACCAGGGGCGGTGGTGTCGATCCTGCAAAGGATCTGGAAGTGTCTTACACCTGCCCCCCGTTCTCCACAGGCTAAGGCACCAGGGGTGTTGGTGCCGATCCTGCAAAGGATCTGGAAGTGTCTGACACCAGCCCCGTCTTCATGACTTAAGGCACCAGGGGTGGTGGTGCCGATCCTGCAAAGGATCTGGAAGTGTCTGACACCAGCCCCCGTCTGCATGACTTAAGGCACCAGGGGTGGTGGTGTCGTCGATCCTGCAAAGGATATGGAAGTGTCTTACACCTGCCCCCCCCCTTCTTCACAACCTAAGGCACCAGGGGTGGTGGTTCCGATCCTGCAAAGGATCTGGAAGTGTCTGACACCAGCCCCCGTCTACATGATTTAAGGCACCAGGGGTGGTGGTGTCGATCCTGCAAAGGATCTGGAAGTGTCTGACACCAGCCCCCGTCTACACAACCTAAAGCACCAGGGGTGGTGGTGCCGATCCTACAAAGAATCTGGAAGTGTCTGACACCAGCCCCCGTCTACATGAGTTAAGGCGCCAGGGGTGGTGGTGTCGTCGATCCTGCAAAAGATCTGGAAGTGTCTTACAACCGCCCCGCCCTTCTCCACAGCCTAAGGCACCAGGGGTGGTGGTGTTGATCCTGCAAAGGATCTGGAAGTGTCTGACACCAGCCCCCGTCTACATGACTTAAGGCACCAGGGGTGGTGGTGCCGATCCTGCAAAGGATCTGGAAGTGTCTGACACCAGCCCCCGTCTACATGACTTAAGTCGCCAGGGGTGGTGGTGTCGTCGATCCTGCAAATGATCTGGAAGTGTCTTACACCTGCCCCCCCCTTCTCCACAGCCTAAGGCACCAGGGGTGGTGGTGCCGATCCTGCAAAGCATCTTGAAGTGTCTGACACCAGCCCGCGTCTACATGACTTAAGGCACCAGGGGTGGTGGTGCCGATCCTGCAAAGGATCTGGAAGTGTATGACACCAGCCCCCGTCTACATGATTTAAGGCACCAGGGGTGGTGGTGCCGATCCTGCAAAGGATCTGGAAGTGACTGACACCAGCCCCCGTCTACATGACTTAAGGCACCAGGGGTGGTGGTGCCGATCCTGCAAAGGATCTGGAAGTGTCTGACACCAGTCCCCGTCTACGTGATTTAAGGCACCAGGGGTGGTGGTGCCGATCCTGAAAAGGATATGGAAGTGTCTGACACCAGCCCCCCTTCTCCACAGCCTAAAGCACCAGGGGTGGTGGTGCCGATCCTGCAAAGGATCTTGAAGTGTCTGACACCAGCACTGTCTACATGACTTAAGGCACCATGGGTGGTGGTGCCGATCCTGCAAAGGATCTTGAAGTGTCTGACACCAGCCCCCGTCTACATGACTTATGGCATCAGGGGTGGAGGTGTCGATCCTGCAAAGGATCTTGAAGTGTCTGACACCAGCCCCGTCAACATGATTTCAGACACCAAGGGTGGTGGTGCCGATCCTGCAAAGGATCTGGAAGTGTCTGACACCAGCACCGTCTACATGACTTAAGGCACCAGGGGTGGTGGTGTTAGGCAGATACCTGTGCAGTTCCCTCTGGGACCACTGCAAAAGATTTAAGACTACAGGTGTTTGGCAGTAAACCCACTTGGTAGCAGTCTGTACCACACAGATTCACTTGGTAGCTGTGGCTGAGCAGTCAGACTTCCCTCAAGAAAAGTTAGGCCGTATTTGGAGTATACAAGATAGGGCAATTTACACAGTAGAACAAGTAGACACGGATCAGAGCTTGGGTGTAAGATATATAATTATTTATTTAAGAACACATCTATGGAAAACACACTGGCACTAATACGGCAAACAACTTCAATCACAATTACTATCCGTATATATCAATCCCCTAACAATATTTCGACAAGTCTAGGTTCAACGGCGCCACTTATTTGCAGACAGAGGTGAGTGCTTTCACCTAGATGGCACTCTAGTATTCATTAGACAGGGAGAGAAAAGGCAGGGTATGAAACCAACTCAGTACCAACACTTTTACGTAACAAATGCAAGGCGAGCAAGGCAAGGTCTACTGTAAATCGCAAAGTTCAGAGGCCAGGCCCGCTCGGAGAGAGGCAAGGCTGTATGTCACAAAAAGTATCACAGTGGAAATGCACTTCAAGTCTTTGTAGCCAAATGTCACATAAAGGTTGGACCAGTTTAGAACAAACGTTTAAGAAGGTCTGGAGGCGACCCAATGGAAAGGTAAGGATTTAAGACACCGCACGCTAACCGTTTCAAGGGAAGCCAGGCGGACACAGTACCTTGTAAGTGAAGAGCCAGCTCCGGCGGGGGCAGTTGTTCCTGGTGGTGGATGCAAGTCATGGCTTTGAAGGAAGACGAGAGGATCTCGTCGTCGAGGAAAAGTTGAAGATCGTTGCACCACCAGGGAAGAGACCAGCCGCGGAGTGCTCAGTCACAAGGCACCACCTTTTGGTCGCGGTACAGTGGTCAGTGGCTATCCGGTTGCCGTGGTGCTCAGCACGGGCAATTCGACCACTGGACGTCCTGGAAGCGAAGAAAAAGCAAGGGACTGGTTGTTCCCACCAGTCAGGGGAAGAAGACTCTCCAGCAGGAAGATCTCCTCTGTCGTTGGGAAGTGGTGAGTCGGTTCAGCAGGGCTCCACCGGAGGTGTCGTCGTTGCAGGTCGGCTCAGCTTTACCCTCTTCAGATTCTTAGGTCCTGTGGCGACTTCTGAAGATCCAGTCCCAAAAGCACTGCTTTTATGCAGAAAATCCCCATTAATTCAGCCTAGCTGTCAATCAAACATGCTAAGTGGTGAGCGAGGCGGCTCACCACTTGGGCCAATCACACAAGAGTGCGACGTGAGTTGGCAAGGCAACTCAGTCCAGGGTGCCTAAACCCCCTCCGACACCCCCTGTGGTACCCAGACAGAATGGCACCACTCTGGAGGGCTTCTGTGCAGAAGCCCGCCAAAAGTGGAACAAAGGGCTCAACCTTTGGTTTCAGAGTTACAGAGGCGAACACATACGCCATTTTAAAAACCGAGTTCTGGCAGAAAATACCAACCGGTGGATTTATTTAAGACAAACCGGTGGTATGTTAGAGACTAATGTGAAAAAGTATTAGCCTCCAACAATGGGAAGAATCCCATAGGAATATATTCGCAGACGAATACAAAAAGTAGTATCCACTGCCACCAGCCAAAACTCGACGAGGGGGGACGGGACAGCGCCCCCTCGAACAACAGACCCAGGGGTAATCGAATTACCCCTACCAGTATGTCCACAATAGGATGGTTTGTACTAGTTCTGTTAGTAAATTTAGGTCTAGTAAAGCCAATGGTGACTTTACATGCCCTGGGAGACAGTAGTCAGTCCCAGGGTATGGAGTCTATGGTGGGGATCCTCTAGGACACCCCAGTGTTACGGCACGGAGGGTGCGGTGTAACACACATAGCAAAACACATGAGGCCCTATGGAGTAAAAGACCCAATAGCCCATAGAATACATTGACATTCAAAGAATCAACCACATTCAGGTCCAAGAGTGGGAGAAAAAGAGTCTCACTCTTGGCAGGATGAAAAAAACAAGCTCCAGAAATCCAGCAAAGCTGCTGGGGGACTCACTAGGTTAGGAAATTCAGCCTAAACAGAGAATTCTCCCTAACAGGTGGTGCCGATCCTGCAAAGGATCTGGAAGTGTCTGACACCAGCCCCCGTCTACATGATTTAAGGCGCCAGGGGTGGTGGTGTCGTCGATCCTGCAAAGGATCTGGAAGCTTCTTACACCTGCCCCCCCCCCTTTTCCACAGCCTAAGGCAACAGGGGTGGTGGTGCCGATCCTGCAAAGGATCTGGAAGTGTCTGACACCAGCCCCCATCTACACGACTTAAGACACCAAGGGTGGTGGTGCCGATCCTGCAAAGGATCTGGAAGTGTCTGACACCAGCCCCCGTCTACACGACTTAAGGCACCAGGGGTGGTGGTGCCGATCCTGCAAAGGATCTTGAAGTGTCTGACACCTGCCCCCGTCTACACGACTTAAGGCACCAGGGGTGGTGGTGCCGATCCTGCAAAGGATCTTGAAGTGGCTGACACCAGCCCCCGTCTGCATGACTTAAGGCACCAGGGGTGGTGGTGATGATGATCCTGCAAAGGATCAGGAAGTGTCTGACACCAGCCCCCGTCTACAACATGACTTAAGGCGCCAGGGGTGGTGGTGCCGATCCTGCAAAGGATCTGGAAGTGTCTGACACCAGCCCCCGTCTACACAATTTAAGGCACCAGAGGTGGTGGTGTTGATCCTGCAAAGGATCTGGAAGTGTCTGACACCAGCCCCGTCTACATGACTTAAGGCACCAGGGGTGGTGGGGCCGATCCTGCAAAGGATCTTGAAGTGGCTGACACCAGCCCCCGTCTACATGACTTAAGGCACCAGGGGTGGTGGTGATGATCCTGCAAAGGATCTGGAAGTGTCTGACACCAGCCCCCGTCTACAACATGACTTAAGGCGCTAGGGGTGGTGGTGCCCATCCTGTAAAGGATCTGGAAGTGTCTGTCACCTGCCCCCCCTTCTCCACAGCCTAAGGCACCAGGGGTGGTGGTGCCGATCCTGCAAAGGATCTTGAAGTATCTGACACCAGTCCGCCCCTTCTCCACAGCCTAAGGCACCAGGGGTGGTGGTGCCGATCCTGCAAAGGATCTGAAAGTGTCTGACACCAGCCCCCATCTACATGACTTAAGGCGCCTGGGGTGGAGGTGTCGTCGATCCTGCAAAGGATCTGGAAGTGTCTTACACCTGCCCCCCGGTTCTCCACAGCCTAAGGCACCAGCGGTGGTGGTGCCGATCCTGCAAAGGATCTGGAAGTGTCTGACACCAGCCCCCATCTACACAATTTAAGGCACCAGGGGTGGTGGTGTTGATCATGCAAAGGATCTGGAAGTGTCTGACACCAGCCCTGTCTACATGACTTAAGGCACCAGGGGTGGTGGGGCCCATCCTGCAAAGGATCTTGAAGTGGCTGACACCAGCCCCCATCTACATGACTTAAGGCACCAGGAGTGGTGGTGCCGATCCTGCAAAGGATCTGGAAGTGTCTGACACCAGCCCCCGTCTACATGATTTAAGGCACCAGGGGTGGTGGTGATGATCCTGCAAAGGATCTGGAAGTGTCTGACACCAGCCCCCGTCTACAACATGACTTAAGGCGCTAGGGGTGGTGGTGCCCATCCTGCAAAGGATCTGGAAGTGTCTGACACCTGCCCCCCCTTCTCCACAGCCTAAGGCACCAGGGGAGGTGGTGCCGATCCTGCAAAGGTTCTGGAAGTGTCTGACACCTGGCCTCCTTCTCAACAGCCTAAAGCACCAGGGGTTGTGGTGTCGATCCTGCAAAGGATCTTGAAGTGTCTGACACCAGCCCCTGTCTACATGACCTAAGGCACCAGGGGTGGGGGTGCCGATCCTGCAAAGGATCTGGAAGTGTCTGACACCAGCCCAGTCTACATGACTTAAGGCACCAGGGGTGGTGGTGCCGATCCTGCAAAGGATCTGGAAGTGTCTGACACCAGCCCCCGTCTACATGACTTAAGGCGCCAGGGGTGGTGGTGTCGTCGATCCTGCAAAGGATATAGAAGTGTCTTACACCTGCCCCCCCCTTCTCCACAGCCTAAGGCACCAGGGGTGGTGGTGCCGATCCTGCAAAGAATCTGGAAGTGTCTGACACCAGCACCGTCTACTTGACTTAAGGCACAAGGGGTGGTGGTGCCGATCCTGCAAAGGATCTGGAAGTGTCTGACACCAGCCCCCGTCTACATGACTTAAGGCACCAGGAGTGGTGGTGCAGATCCTGCAAAGGATCTGGAAGTGTCTGACACCAGCCCCGTCTACATGACTTAAGGCGCCAGGGGTGGTGGTATCGTCGATCCTGCAAAGGATCTGCAAGTATCTTACACCTGCCCCACCTTCTCCACAGCCTAAGGCACCAGGGGTGGTGGTGCCGATCCTGCAAAGGATCTTGAAGTATCTGACACCAGCCCACCCCTTCTCCACAGCCTAAGGCACCAGGGGTGGTGGTGCCGATCCTGCAAAGGATCTGGAAGTGTCTGACACCAGCCGCGTCTACATGACTTAAGGCACCAGGGGTGGTGGTGCCGATCCTGCAAAGGATCTGGAAGTGTCTGACACCAGCCCCCGTCTACATGACTTAAGGCGCCTGGGGTGGAGGTGGCGTCGATCCTGCAAAGGATCTGGAAGTGTCTTATACCTGCCCCCCGGTTCTCCACAGCCTAAGGCACCAGGGTTGGTGGTGCCGATCCTGCAAAGGATCTGGAAGTGTCTGACACCAGCCCCCGTCTACACAATTTAAGGCACCAGGGGTGGTGGTGTTGATCCTGCAAAGGATCTGGAAGTGTCTGACACCAGCCCCGTCTACATGACTTAAGGCGCCAGGGGTGGTGGTGCCGATCCTGCAAAGGATAGTGCAGTGTCTGACACCAGCCCCCGTCTACATGACTTAAGGCACCAGGGGTGGTGGTGTCGTCGATCCTGCAAAGGATATGGAAGTGTCTTACACCTGCCCCCCCCCCCTTCTCCACAACCTAAGGCACCAGGGGTGGTGGTTCCGATCCTGCAAAGCATCTTGAAGTGTCTGACACCAGCCCCCGTCTACATGACTTAAGGCGCCAGGGGTGGTGGTGTCGTTGATCCTGCAAAAGATCTGGAAGTGTCTTACACCCGCCCCGCCCTTCTCCACAGCCTAAGGCACCAGGGGTGGTGGTGTTGATCCTGCAAAGGATCTGGAAGTGTCTGACACCAGCCCCCATCTACACAATTTAAGGCACCAGGGGTGGTGGTGTTGATCATGCAAAGGATCTGGAAGTGTCTGACACCAGCCCTGTCTACATGACTTAAGGCACCAGGGGTGGTGGGGCCCATCCTGCAAAGGATCTTGAAGTGGCTGACACCAGCCCCCATCTACATGACTTAAGGCACCAGGAGTGGTGGTGCCGATCCTGCAAAGGATCTGGAAGTGTCTGACACCAGCCCCCGTCTACATGATTTAAGGCACCGGGGGTGGTGGTGATGATCCTGCAAAGGATCTGGAAGTGTCTGACACCAGCCCCCGTCTACAACATGACTTAAGGCGCTAGGGGTGGTGGTGCCCATCCTGCAAAGGATCTGGAAGTGTCTGACACCTGCCCCCCCTTCTCCACAGCCTAAGGCACCAGGGGAGGTGGTGCCGATCCTGCAAAGGTTCTGGAAGTGTCTGACACCTGGCCCCCTTCTCAACAGCCTAAAGCACCAGGGGTTGTGGTGTCGATCCTGCAAAGGATCTTGAAGTGTCTGACACCAGCACCCGTCTACATGACTTAAAACACCAAGAGTGGTGGTGCCGATCCTGCAAAGGATCTGGAAGTGTCTGACACCAGCCCCTGTCTACATGACCTAAGGCACCAGGGGTGGGGGTGCCGATCCTGCAAAGGATCTGGAAGTGTCTGACACCAGCCCAGTCTACATGACTTAAGGCACCAGGGGTGGTGGTGCCGATCCTGCAAAGGATCTGGAAGTGTCTGACACCAGCCCCCGTCTACATGACTTAAGGCGCCAGGGGTGGTGGTGTCGTCGATCCTGCAAAGGATATAGAAGTGTCTTACACCTGGCCCCCCCTTCTCCACAGCCTAAGGCACCAGGGGTGGTGGTGCCGATCCTGCAAAGAATCTGGAAGTGTCTGACACCAGCACCGTCTACTTGACTTAAGGCACAAGGGGTGGTGGTGCCGATCCTGCAAAGGATCTGGAAGTGTCTGACACCAGCCCCCGTCTATATGACTTAAGGCACCAGGAGTGGTGGTGCAGATCCTGCAAAGGATCTGGAAGTGTCTGACACCAGCCCCGTCTACATGACTTAAGGCGCCAGGGGTGGTGGTATCGTCGATCCTGCAAAGGATCTGCAAGTATCTTACACCTGCCCCACCTTCTCCACAGCCTAAGGCACCAGGGGTGGTGGTGCCGATCCTGCAAAGGATCTTGAAGTATCTGACACCAGCCCACCCCTTCTCCACAGCCTAAGGCACCAGGGGTGGTGGTGCCGATCCTGCAAAGGATCTGGAAGTGTCTGACACCAGCTGCGTCTACATGACTTAAGGCACCAGGGGTGGTGGTGCCGATCCTGCAAAGGATCTGGAAGTGTCTGACACCAGCCCCCGTCTACATGACTTAAGGCGCCTGGGGTGGAGGTGGCGTCGATCCTGCAAAGGATCTGGAAGTGTCTTATACCTGCCCCCCGGTTCTCCACAGCCTAAGGCACCAGGGTTGGTGGTGCCGATCCTGCAAAGGATCTGGAAGTGTCTGACACCAGCCCCCGTCTACACAATTTAAGGCACCAGGGGTGGTGGTGTTGATCCTGCAAAGGATCTGGAAGTGTCTGACACCAGCCCCGTCTACATGACTTAAGGCGCCAGGGGTGGTGGTGCCGATCCTGCAAAGGATCGTGCAGTGTCTGACACCAGCCCCCGTCTACATGACTTAAGGCACCAGGGGTGGTGGTGTCGTCGATCCTGCAAAGGATATGGAAGTGTCTTACACCTGCCCCCCCCCCTTCTCCACAACTTAAGGCACCAGGAGTGGTGGTGCCGATCCTGCAAAGGATCTGGAAGTGTCTGACACCAGCCCCCGTCTACATGATTTAAGGCACCAGGGGTGGTGGTGATGATCCTGCAAAGGATCTGGAAGTGTCTGACACCAGCCCCCGTCTACAACATGACTTAAGGCGCTAGGGGTGGTGGTGCCCATCCTGCAAAGGATCTGGAAGTGTCTGACACCTGCCACCCCTTCTCCACAGCCTAAGGCACCAGGGGAGGTGGTGCCGATCCTGCAAAGGTTCTGGAAGTGTCTGACACCTGGCCCCCTTCTCAACAGCCTAAAGCACCAGGGGTTGTGGTGTCGATCCTGCAAAGGATCTTGAAGTGTCTGACACCAGCACCCGTCTACATGACTTAAAACACCAAGAGTGGGGGTGCCGATCCTGCAAAGGATCTGGAAGTGTCTGACACCAGCCCCTGTCTACATGACCTAAGGCACCAGGGGTGGGGGTGCCGATCCTGCAAAGGATCTGGAAGTGTCTGACACCAGCCCAGTCTACATGACTTAAGGCACCAGGGGTGGTGGTGCCGATCCTGCAAAGGATCTGGAAGTGTCTGACACCAGCCCCCGTCTACATGACTTAAGGCGCCAGGGGTGGTGGTGTCGTCGATCCTGCAAAGGATATAGAAGTGTCTTACACCTGCCCCCCCCTTCTCCACAGCCTAAGGCACCAGGGGTGGTGGTGCCGATCCTGCAAAGAATCTGGAAGTGTCTGACACCAGCACCGTCTACTTGACTTAAGGCACAAGGGGTGGTGGTGCCGATCCTGCAAAGGATCTGGAAGTGTCTGACACCAGCCCCCGTCTACATGACTTAAGGCACCAGGAGTGGTGGTGCAGATCCTGCAAAGGATCTGGAAGTGTCTGACACCAGCCCCGTCTACATGACTTAAGGCGCCAGGGGTGGTGGTATCGTCGATCCTGCAAAGGATCTGCAAGTATCTTACACCTGCCCCACCTTCTCCACAGCCTAAGGCACCAGGGGTGGTGGTGCCGATCCTGCAAAGGATCTTGAAGTATTTGACACCAGCCCACCCCTTCTCCACAGCCTAAGGCACCAGGGGTGGTGGTGCCGATCCTGCAAAGGATCTGGAAGTGTCTGACACCAGCCGCGTCTACATGACTTAAGGCACCAGGGGTGGTGGTGCCGATCCTGCAAAGGATCTGGAAGTGTCTGACACCAGCCCCCGTCTACATGACTTAAGGCGCCTGGGGTGGAGGTGGCGTCGATCCTGCAAAGGATCTGGAAGTGTCTTATACCTGCCCCCCGGTTCTCCACAGCCTAAGGCACCAGGGTTGGTGGTGCCGATCCTGCAAAGGATCTGGAAGTGTCTGACACCAGCCCCCGTCTACACAATTTAAGGCACCAGGGGTGGTGGTGTTGATCCTGCAAAGGATCTGGAAGTGTCTGACACCAGCCCCGTCTACATGACTTAAGGCGCCAGGGGTGGTGGTGCCGATCCTGCAAAGGATCGTGCAGTGTCTGACACCAGCCCCCGTCTACATGACTTAAGGCACCAGGGGTGGTGGTGTCGTCGATCCTGCAAAGGATATGGAAGTGTCTTACACCTGCCCCCCCCCCTTCTCCACAACTTAAGGCACCAGGGGTGGTGGTTCCGATCCTGCAAAGCATCTTGAAGTGTCTGACACCAGCCCCCGTCTACATGACTTAAGGCACCAGGGTGGTGGTGTCGATCCTGCAAAGGATCTGGAAGTGTCTGACACCAGCCCCCATCTACGCAACCTAAAGCACCAGGGGTGGTGGTGCCGATTCTGCAAAGGATCTGGAAGTGTCTGACACCAGCCCCCGTCTACATGACTTAAGGCACCAGGGGTGGTGGTGTCGATCCTGCAAAGGATCTGGAAGTGTCTGACACCAGCCCCCGTCTACACAACCTAAAGCACCAGGGGTGGTGGTGCCGATACTACAAAGAATCTGGAAGTGTCTGACACCAGCCCCCATCTACATGACTTCAGGCGCCAGGGGTGGTGGTGTCGTCAATCCTGCAAAAGATCTGGAAGTGTCTTACACCCGCCCCGCCCTTCTCCACAGCCTAAGGCACCAGGGGTGGTGGTGTTGATCCTGCAAAGGATCTGGAAGTGTCTGACACCAGCCCCCGTCTACATGACTTAAGGCGCCTGGGGTGGAGGTGTCGTCGATCCTGCAAAGGATCTGGAAGTGTCTTATACCTGCCCCCCGGTTCTCCACAGCCTAAGGCACCAGGGTTGGTGGTGCCGATCCTGCAAAGGATCTGGAAGTGTCTGACACCAGCCCCCGTCTACACAATTTAAGGCACCAGGGGTGGTGGTGTTGATCCTGCAAAGGATCTGGAAGTGTCTGACACCAGCCCCGTCTACATGACTTACGGCACCAGGGGTGGTAGTGCCGATCCTGCAAAGGATCTGGAAGTGTCTGACACCAGCCCCCGTCTACATGACTTAAGGCACCAGGGGTGGTGGTGCCGATCCTGCAAAGGATCTGGAAGTGTCTGACACCAGCCCCCGTCTACATTACTTAAGGCACCAGGGGTGGTGGTGTCGTCGATCCTGCAAAGGATCTGGAAGTGTCTTACACTTGCCCCCCTTCTCCACAGCCTAAGGCACCAGGGGTGGTGGTGCCGATCCTGCAAAGGATCTGGAAGTGTCTGACACCAGCCCCCGTCCACACAATTTAAGGCACCAGGGGTGGTGGTGCCGATCCTGCAAAGGATCTGGAAGTGTCTGACACCAGCCCCCGTCTACATGACATAAGGCACCAGGGGTGGAGGTGTCAATCCTGCAAAGGATTGTGAAGTGTCTGACACCAGCCCCCTTCTACATGACTTAAGGCACCAGGGGTGGTGGTGCCGATCCTGCAAAGGATCGTGCAGTGTCTGACACCAGCCCCCGTCTACATGACTTAAGGCGCCAGGGGTGGTGGTGTCGTCGATCCTGCAAAGGATCTGGAAGTATCTTACACCAGCCCACCCCTTCTCCATAGCCTAAGGCACCAGGGGTGGTGGTGCCGATCCTGCAAAGGATCTTGAAGTATCTGACACCAGCCCCCCCCCTTCTCCACAGCCTAAGGCACCAGGGGTGGTGGTGCTGATCCTGCAAAGGATCTTGAAGTGTCTGACACCAGCCGTGTCTACATGACTTAAGGCACCAGGGGTGGAGGTGTCAATCCTGCAAAGGATCGTGAAGTGTCTGACACCAGCCCCCGTCTACATGACTTAAGGCACCAGGGGTGGAGGTGTCAATCCTGCAAAGGATCGTGAAGTGTCTGACACCAGCCCCCGTCTACATGACTTAAGGCACCAGGGGTGGAGGTGTCAATCCTGCAAAGGATCGTGAAGTGTCTGACATCAGCCCCCGGCAACCCAACAACATGACTTAAGGCACCAGGGGTGGTGGTGCTGATCCTGCAAATGATCTTGAAGTGTCTGACACCAGCCCCCGGAAACATGATTTAAGGCACTAGGGGTGGTGAGGCACCAGGGGTGGTGGTGTCGTCGATCCTGCAAAGGATCTTGAAGTGTCTGACACCAGCCCCCTTCAGCAGATGAGATGGAGCTGGTATTCCTTAAAGGTGACGTGTGATGAAGTGTGACCTCCTGACATCATCTATGAAAGACATGTACGCAACTAGGACTGCCAGGAGTGTGTTAGTTGATGTTCCCTTGAATGGGGCATAGTCTAAGGGAGAGCGAGAAAGACTGGGGACCACAAGGTGGTGCCTTGTTTGTTTGCTCTCTTGAATTCTCATCCATTGACCTCCCACAGAGCTCATTCCTTAGCTTTCTGTTGTTATAATAGAAACCCTTGAACCTTAAAATCTGGCGCCGAGTCCTCTTTCGATTCCTTCGACTGTGGCCGGTGGTAACCGTTGCCAGTCTGCGGTCCTGGCAAACTCTGTGCCTCATTGTCGTGTCGTTTCAGCGAGTTGTGTCACTGCTGTGCTATTTGTGAGTGATGCCAGCCTCTCGTGATCTTTGACCTTGTGCAAATGGAGCAGAGAGTTTAATTGTCCACTTTAGGAGAACATAGAAAACGTGCAGGCCAACTTGCAGATGCGGCACGGATTAGGGTCACGAATTTGAGTAATGCTTAAGTGACTTTATTGCAATGCAGAAATACAAGAAATATTAGTGTAACTAATCGAGGAAATCACCGTCGAGCATCATAGGGCAAGTGCACAATGCAGGTGGTTGAAGTGACTCATTACAGGGTGCTGTACTTGCAGTACCTTGGCGGTGCAGATTAAGGATGCTTAAGATGCGAAATTAAATCAGAAATGAGGGGAGTGCTGTTGAATTGGCAGGGGGGGTGTGGTGGGGCATGTTATACAGAACAAGAAGTCGGGCATAACTTCTCAAGTGCTTACAGGTGTCAGGACTATGTGGGATTCCGTTCTATTGCCTGAGCCATGCTTGTGCCACCCATCTAGCGAGAGTGCCTTGGCATAGCAAGCCACAGTGTTCAGTGCACTGGTGGATGGTACAGTCAGCATCTGTGCCTACTCATCTATTGCCAGGCATGCCAGGTGGCATTACTGTACCGGCACAGGCCTGTGCAATTGATGTTACTAGTGCTTCGGGGTCGCATGTGCTTGCCTGACAGAGCAGGCCCCTTTCCACACGCGCCTCTGTGCTACAATGTGGGCATGCGATGGGGCTTGTTGTGTGGGTGTAAGTTCATGCCGGAGAGCCCTGTGCATTTGCTACAAGCCATTTCAGGCACCGTGTGGTGATGCTCTGAATGTGTGTAGGGGCACCCCAGAGTGCACATGGATTGAGGTGCTCACCAGAGTGCATGTGGACTTAAATGCGTGCCTTGGTGCATATTTGGTAGGTGCATGTCAGAGTGCACACTGCACAGTTGAACTATATATTGTGAGGTGGTTTACGCCTGACTGCACCCAGTTATACCCATGCATTGCTGACGTTAAGGCTGATGTGGCCCGCTTCTGCCTTCTAGCTGTTTGGTCAGATATGTGTGTGTGTGGGCCTGTGGATGATGGACATAGTCTGGTGACACTTTTGCTGTCATTAAGGACCCCACTTTCTCAGACGGCCTTCAACACTTTCTTTTGATGTCTTCTCCTTTCCTCTTCTGGTAGTTTGGGTGTTTACTTAGTGGATGGTTATGTGGCTGAGCCTTGGCTTTTGGAACCTGGCACTTGGGAAGATGGTGTGTGTGTGTGCCATCCTGTGGATGATGGACATAGACTGGTGACACTTTTGTTGTCATTAAGGACCCCACTTTCTCAGACGGCCTTCGCTTTTGATGTCTTCTCCTTTCCTCTTCTGGTAGTTTGGGTGTTTACTTAGTGGATGGTTATGTGACTGAGCCTTGGCTTTTAGAGCCTGGCACTTGGGAAGATGGTGTGGTGTGTCCGGCATGTTTGTGAATGCCTTGTTCTGTCCTGAATGTATCTGAAGAGAGGCGATGCTATGCCTGTCCTGCTTGTCTGTGATGAATGGCTGTGATGTGTGACAATGCACAAGCTGTGGTCACTTCTCCCTAATGGGGAGCCTTTTCCATGAGGCTAGGGAGGTGTGGCCGCTACCCAATAGTCCCCCTAGGGGTAGTTTAATGTGGTAGGATCTCATGGGGACAGACTCCCCCTCTGGAGATAAGGACGATCGCCTGGTTCTTCGTTACAGTCATTGGTCAATGTCCTTCTCCTTCGGCACAGTTTTTATCCTTCACAGTCCTTGGTCACAGTCGTTCTACTTCGCTAGCCCTTCATCACAATCCTTCTGCTTTGTCACAGTTCTCCCTTCTCCTTCATAGCAGTCCTCCTTTGTCATAGCCCTCCCTTGCCCCAGACCTTCTCCTTCATCACAGGTCACCTTCGACATAGTTCTCCTCCAGAACAGTTCAGTGCATAAACCTTTATTCCAAATATGACGCCCCTACAAATTCTGTAATGCATAACAAGCAGATCAAAAATAAGAAACTCCCTATGAATGTTATGTTATACGGACGGCATCATGGCGCTAAGAAAACCAGCAGGAGTGTGCCTCTAGAAGAGTAAAGTTTTCGGTTTCCGCCAAAAGGCAAGGTGATCAACCGTCCTCCGTAAGTCGAGAGGGAGTATATTCCAGGCCTTTGCTGCCACAACGGAGAAGGCGCGACCACCAATGCGGGCGCGCCTAAACCGAGGGGCAACTATCAAAAGAGCGGAATTAATAATTATACATAGAAATCTAAGTAATAAGTATAAAAAATGAATCTATAAAGTGTAATACAAATTAAAAAACACCAATCTATCATGGCGGAATATTATCGCCATTTACGTAATGCAGTGATTGAAACACTTGCCCCGGCTTCCGTTTCCTCGCAATAGACTGGTATGCAGCATAACCATGAATTCCCAGAAGCACACAGACCCATCTTTACTGGAGGAGAAGTACATCCTATGGGTATACCTAGTAGCGTAGCCATGGCTGATCATCCTATGTGTATACCTAGTAGCGTAGCCATGGCTGGTCATCCTATGTGTATACCTAGTAGCGTAGCCATGGCTGGTCATCCTATGTGTATACCTAGTAGCGTAGCCATGGCTGGTCATCCTATGTGTATACCTAGTAGCGTAGCCATGGCTGGTCATCCTATGTGTATACCTAGTAGCGTAGCCATGGCTGGTCATCCTATGTGTATACCTAGTAGCGTAGCCATGGCTGGTCATCCTATGTGTATACCTAGTAGCGTAGCCATGGCTGATCATCCTATGTGTATACCTAGTAGCGTAGCCATGGCTGATCATCCTATGTGTATACCTAGTAGCGTAGCCATGGCTGACCATCCTATGTGTATACCTAGTAGCGTAGCCATGGCTGACCATCCTATGTGTATACCTAGTAGCGTTTCCATGGCTGGTCATCCTATGTGTATACCTAGTAGCGTAGCCATGGCTGGTCATCCTATGTGTATACCTAGTAGCGTAGCCATGGCTGATCATCCTATGTGTATACCTAGTAGCGTAGCCATGGCTGGTCATCCTATGTGTATACCTAGTAGCGTAGCCATGGCTGGTCATCCTATGTGTATACCTAGTAGCGTAGCCATGGCTGGTCATCCTATGTGTATACCTAGTAGCGTAGCCATGGCTGGTCATCCTATGTGTATACCTAGTAGCGTAGCCATGGCTGATCATCCTATGTGTATACCTAGTAGCGTAGCCATGGCTGGTCATCCTATGTGTATACCTAGTAGCGTAGCCATGGCTGATCATCCTATGTGTATACCTAGTAGCGTAGCCATGGCTGATCATCCTATGTGTATACCTAGTAGCGTAGCCATGGCTGACCATCCTATGTGTATACCTAGTAGCGTAGCCATGGCTGACCATCCTATGTGTATACCTAGTAGCGTTTCCATGGCTGGTCATCCTATGTGTATACCTAGTAGCGTAGCCATGGCTGGTCATCCTATGTGTATACCTAGTAGCGTAGCCATGGCTGATCATCCTATGTGTATACCTAGTAGCGTAGCCATGGCTGGTCATCCTATGTGTATACCTAGTAGCGTAGCCATGGCTGGTCATCCTATGTGTATACCTAGTAGCGTAGCCATGGCTGGTCATCCTATGTGTATACCTAGTAGCGTAGCCATGGCTGGTCATCCTATGTGTATACCTAGTAGCGTAGCCATGGCTGATCATCCTATGCGTATACCTAGTAGTGCAGCCATGGCTGGTCATCCTATGCGTATACCTAGTAGCGCAGCCATGGCTGGTCATCCTATGCGTATACCTAGTAGCGCAGCCATGGCTGGTCATCCTATGCGTATACCTAGTAGCGCAGCCATGGCTGGTCATCCTATGTGCATACCTAGTAGCGTAGCCATGGCTGATCATCCTATGTGCATACCTAGTAGCGTAGCCATGGCTGACCATCCTATGTGCATACCTAGTAGCGCAGCCATGGCTGGTCATCCTATGTGCATACCTAGTAGCGCAGCCATGGCTGGTCATCCTATGTGTATACCTAGTAGCGTAGCCATGGCTGGTGCTCCAGTTCAGCCCCAAGGCTGGTAATGTTCCATGGAATCATTGAAGAGCACTTCATACACATGTCCCACGAAATCAACCACATACACCGTTTTCCAAATGCCTGAACTTGATTGGCTCCTTCTATGAAATGGAAGGTAACTCACTTGGGCTGCTACATATAGTGGGTAGCAATGTACAAGTTTAAAGGTCTTCTTCCCTCTCTCTTCCCCCCCCCCCCCCCCAAAGGATATTTAAGACAGTGGGTTCAGGTAGAGTCCTTGAGCTAGGTAGATCTCTCTCTCTTACTTCTCTGGCGACACCTACACCTCATAATATCCTGTAATATGTTGCTCTCCGGTAGCTGGGAGTAACTTCCTTGATGGAGAAGTCCGTCCAGTGACATGAGTGGCTCCAATCTGCTGCTTAATTCTAACGGGTCCTACATGGTATTTTGACGGTGCACATCCACTCTAGTGTGTTCCAGATTTAAAGACCACTCACTAACGCTGCCCCTACTTGCCTATGATGAGTGCTTCCATGACCCTTGGGTAGGCGGCCTGCCGCTCATGCTGTGGTTTATAAAAGGGGAGCCAGCTTCGGTTATGTAATAGCATTGGAATGTCTGTGGCAATAGAGGGTCATCTGCCGGACGGGCTTCCATCACCTTCCCACCCACCCTACTCTCCTGGTTCCATAGGGCAGATCTGTTGTTAATAAAATTGTTAGTAAAGGGTGTGGCTAGGTGGCACACCATGCGGCTGTGTTCGCCGTGAGCTCGCAACAAGGTGCCCAAATCAATAGTCGCCGATGGATTAAACCAGGACTTCTCACCCGATTTTCATTCCTATGGTGCGAGGGAAGGAGCGACAGTGGCGGATTGAAGATTGGGGTGCTGAATGTCCCGAATCCGGAGATATCCCTGGAAGAAGATGGCGGCGTGCGACACTGTGGGAGAGTACTACCTGGCCGACGAGGCAAGATCCCACCGGTTGGAGGGGAAGAGGCTGATGCCCCCCGGCAGGACTTTACGGGCGGCGCCTAGTATGGAGCATCCCGCTGCTCAGCCTCAGGGAATGGAAGGCGGTGCAGCGGTCTGATCTGGGGGGCCCGGTGGGGGGGGATCGCTGCTCCTGCTGACTGGCTGTGCACCACCGCTCTATATCGCGGTCCGTAGGAGAGGGCACCTTGCCACCCAAGCAGGAGTTGGTGCGCGAGAGGCTCGGGGTGTGCAGGGATATTACGCTCTCTGCCGCGGCCCTCCTTCATTGCCGCTTACCGCCCGCCGAACATCCACCTGGAACTGGACCCTGGCGGGGGCCCGTAGGGACCTGGGGAGATGCCGCACAGGCACCAGGTGCGGGCTCCAGCCTTTGAAGACTCCGGCACGCAGGTGGCGGCTGGCAGGTGGGTGACTGCGTGTCTCTGGGGTGCCCATTAAGAAGCCTGCCCGGGGGAACAATGTGCGATTACCCGTCCTGGGCCCTCCCCAAGTTCGATGGGGGTAGCTTGAGCCGCACAAGCTGAAGCATCCCCACAGAAAGTTTGGGAGCCTCGAGTAAAGCAATAAGAAACCCCCCACTGCCTCTCTCGACCCAAGCCGGGGACTTAAGATCAGCACCTGCTGGGGAGGTTCCCACTTTGTTCCTTCTACTCAAGCACAAACACAAAACCGCTACGCTGCATGCACATTAACGCAGTTCATGCTAGAGCTACTGGCAATGGCTAAAACTGCAGGAAAGCGGAAAGAGCATGGTATACAGGCCTTCCTGGTGCTGCAGTCAGCAACCTCATCCTGCTCACACATAGTTACAGCTGATATTCACCCAACCCCGTCCCTGATGCAGCATTCAAACATGGCCCTTTCCAGAGAGGACTTTGAGGAGATGCTAAGGTCCTTTAAGCAAGACATCACCCAGGAAATTAAAACTGAAATCAAAACTTCTAAAGACTCTCTAGCCCAGTCACTTGCAGACTTGACGTCACACCTATGGGGTCTTGAGACCAGAGTCAACGAGCTGGAAAATCTAACCTTTGAGCTTACGCACGACAGCAAGATCCTCACAGAAAGGGTTAGGATCATTGAAGAACAGCTGGAAGACATCTGGGCGAAACAGGCGGATCTCGAAAACAGGTCAAGGAGGAATAATGTGCGTCTTGGCAGTATTCCACGGCAGGTGTCAGATCAGGACCTGCCCGAGTATGTGGAAGCACTATTTAGATCTCTCCTCGACCTCTCCCCATCTGAAGATCTGATGTTGGATAGAACCCATCGAGTATACTCCTCAGCCCAGCTTAAAAGAAACCTACTGCCGGACGTCCTTACTCGTGTGCATTTTTTCCATCAGAAGGAGATCATGTTGGCAGCCAGGAACTCAGTCTCAATTCAATTTCTAGGTGCGAAAGTACAGCTTTTTCAAGATCTTTCCCCATTTACCCTAGCAAACAGGAGACAGCTACAGAGGGTGACGGCCTGGCTGAGGGCTAAAAGGATTCAGTATCACTGGGAATTCCTGTGCAGGTTACGCTTCAACCTCCATACTGAACACTATGGGTCTCATCACGAGGTCATGCTATTACCGCCGGATTTAAGGGTCCGCCTAATCAGGTCTTTGGCGGATTTCTCCCCAGCTCTGAGCTGGGGGGAAATCCGCTGAAAATTTGCGCCATTACCGACATTTTATTGTCTTCTTAATACGAGGTCAATAGGCTTGAGCTGTGACCCCACGCACCACACAATATCTGCAAGCTGCACCACAATGAAGAGCCTCTTGGGGCGTCACCTTCTTGTCCCCCAGCCCCCGCTGGGCCTCCATCGTTTGCCCGTACAGAAGGCAGGATGTTCCTGGGACAAGTTCAGGGGGGCCGGGAATTGGTTGTCGAGCGTGGGGGCTTTCCCAGGGGGTTGAATCATTGTCACTAAACAGGACACAGAAGCCTAAGCAAACCTGGTATGGCGGCCTGAACGTTAAGTGTATCACTCTTAATGTGCAAGGCTTAAATTCCCCCTTTAAACGTAATGGGCCTCATTACAACCCTGGTGTAGGACCATGGTGCTGTTAGCACCATGGTCCTACGCCAGGTCCATGCCGGATTCCGCCATGGGGGATGGCGGATTTACCGCCCCATTCCAAGGTTGCCGGGGCGGTAAATCCCCATTCACCATGGCCCCTTCCCTATTCCCATTTTTGCCCCATAGGGGTCAATGGGGATGGGGAAGGCGCTAATTACGGCACCGTAAATTACGGTGCCGTAATTAGCACCAAGGTCGCTTAGCGCCTTGGACTTTAACGCCTGCAAAAAGCAGGCGTTAAAGTGGGAATCTGGCGTTAAGGGTTTAATGGTGCCGCAGCCTTTTACGGTGCCGTTAACCCCTTAACGCCAGGGTTGTAATGAGGCCCAATGCGTTGTTCCATAGATTGGCAACCTTGGACGCAGCATTCCTATTTCTCCAGGAAACTCACCTACGCCCCACTGATGAATTTCGCCTTAACAACAGGCCCCACAAAGGCCCCCACAAAGTTCTTTGCTTCCAGCGGCCTAAAGAAACAGGGGGTGGCCATCCTGGTTCGCAAGGGTACCCCCTCAAGACACTAGAGGTGGTTTGGGACGAGGAGGGAAGGTTCTTGCTAGTAGTGGCCCTGCTAGATGGCCGCAAAATCACATTGGTCTCCATATGTGCTCCGAATGCTAAGCAAGATATATTTTTCGCAAAATTATCTAAAGCACGCAGAGGGGGAAATCATTTTAGGGGGGATTTTAATGCTGTAATTAACCCCTTAGTGGATAAAACCTTGCCCCAATGGCCAATGATAGGAGTAACTTCAGAGCACTTACCACGCTGCTGCGGGCACACTCATTCATTGAGATATGGCGTTATTGCCATCAAGAGGAGCGAAATTACACCTACTTCTCGGCGGTGCACAGGGGGTTCTCCAGGCTAGATATGTTTTTTTTTTATCCCGGACTCACTAATCCCTTCGGTGATAGACGCAGGAATACTTCCAGAAGCTCTTTCAGATCACGCCCCAGTGAGATTAACAATGTCCCCACTTCAAGCAACCCCACCCCGAAAGCCCCCTTGGAGATTGATTGATTTCCTATTAGAAGATCCATTAAACCGAACTCATATAAGGGAGACCATGGAATTGTATTATAGTGAGAACGACACAGGCGGCATGAACTGGGGCACGATATGGGAAGCAAGTAAAGTAGTGATTATGGGGCATCTGATTGAGCAGGCGGCACGGGGGGAGGACCAGGAGACTTCTGCAGATGCAGCTAGAGAATTAAGCCCGTGGGTTGGAAGATATACATAAAGAAAAGGGCTTGCAGCGCTCCTTAAGAGACCTGTGGATAGCCAGGAAGGCGCTTGAGGCACACCACACGGGGAAGTCAGCCTACCATATGATGCTCACTAAGCAATATTTTTACACGAGGGGGAACAAGGCCAACAAATTACTAGTGGCTAAATTGAAAAAACAGACAAAACAAAACAGTATAGACATCTTACGAGATGATGGAGGCAGGTACGTCTCCTCGGAAGATGGCAAGCTCCAAATTATTGAAAAATTCTTTAGTGAACAAGCAGCTCCACATGCAGGTGATTCACAAACCTCCAAAGACTTCATAGCAAAACCGAACCTCCCACAAGTTTCACAGGCTCTGCGAGACCCTCTGGAAGACCTGATAACTACACAAGAAGTGGAAATGGCAATCAAATCCCTTCCCCTTGGTAAAGCCCCGGGTCCAGACGGGTTTACAAATACATTTTATAAAAGACCTTTTGCGCAGAGCTCACACCCCGCCTCACAAAGCTATTTAACTTGGGAATTAGGTACTGTTACACAGTCAATGGCAAAATCGGCTACGACCCTAATCCTGAAGCCTGGGAAAGACCCAACAGAGTGCACATCCTATCGTCCTATAGCCTTGCTTAATACTGATGCAAAATTGTTTTGCAAAATTATAGCCCGGCGGTTAGGGGAGGTATTGCAAACAATAATATATAGAGATCATACTGGGTTCATTCAAGGTCGTTCTGCACATGGTAACTGTCACAATTAAAGGCAGTCAATCAATTATGGTCACTAACCTGTTCTGATGGCAATCTCCTGGAGCAGCAAGGGAGAATCTCCCGGAGACCCCTGCCTTCCCCAAATCTCGGGGAATATGAATGCCAGAGAGGGAGAGACAGGAGCTCCAGGGAAACCCCCTGGGGAAGAAAACCCTGGGTAGTCTGGACGAGTGCTTCTGGGTAGCGATCTCTTCTTTGGCGCAAGGTTTGCAGCAGCAGAAGCAGAGTTCTCTACAGAAGAAAGAATAGAAGGTAAGTATGAGAGTGGCTAGAGTGGGATAGTTATACTATTGGAAGTAGTCCCCACTTACTGGTGTAACCTTTTCACTGATCTATTCCTTAGGTGGGAGATGGTGTCGGGAGAGTGGGCTCCGAAAAGACCTGGAGATTCCGGATAAAGCACAAGGTAAGTGATAGAAATGTAGGAAAAAGAGAAGAGTCCTGCGTCTGTAGAAAAGGTAACTCACTGTCTTGAGTAAGAAGGCTGGCCCAAGAGGGATTCTGCATGGGAAGGCGAAACCTGAACGGGAAGAGAATGATGAGACCGAAAGTTCGGGAAAGGGGTTCTTGCGGGAAGGACGGGAGGCGCTCGAATACTGACTGGGAAGAAGGTAGAAAAAGAAATTAAGGTAATATCGATGGATATAATTTGGAATCTTTCAGAAAAGTGAGTAGCGAATTTATGAAGCGTCGTACCGAGCAGAACCGACGCACTGAAGGGAAGGTTTCTGGTCTTTTAAAGCAGTCACGTGAATGTACGATCGCGTGAGTGAAAGACCTACAGCAACTAGACTGTCAATCTTCCCGTGCCGGCGATTCCCCGCCATCTTGGAATTCCCGCGAAGTGCAGATCTGTATAACGACCAATGCCTTCTAGACTGCCATCATTGGAAAGATGTAACAGTATGCCCCCTCCTTAGGGGAGGCGATCCCGGCTTACCCGGGTGAAGGCGAAAAAACCGCCGCACCAGACGAGGTGCGTGTACCCCCGAGGCAGGTTCCCAAGTCCTGTCCGCCGGGGAGTAGCCTCTCTAGTCAATCAGGAACTGGAGACGGCCCCAGTGGTATCGGGAGTCACAAATGCCAGCCACCTCATATTCGGTCCTAGAATTAGTCAGAACAGGAGGGGGAACAGGTTTGGAAGACCGTCGAAAGCGATCTAGGACTGCCAACTTAATTTGTGATAGATGAAAAACTAGATGAATTCGGCTCCATGAAGGAGGTAAGGACAACCAGACTGCCAACTCCCCCACCCGCTCGATCACTGTGAAGGGTCCAAAGAATCTGGGGGATAATTTGGAAGGAACTAGATGTTTCGGAAGAAACCGAGATGCCAACCACACTTTGTCACCTTTGCCGACTGGTGGGGTGGCTCGGCGTTGTTTATCAGCATACTTCTTGGCTCGAGTTGGTCCACTCTGGGAAATCTTGAAGTGGTTGAGGAAACGGTAGGGATAAAGGAAGGATGATATCCATAGGAGCAATGAAAGGGGCTTGTATTCAGAGCAGAGTGTTTGGCATTGTTATAGGCAAATTCCGCTAAAGGTAAGAGTTCAGACCAATTGTCCTGGGCTGCCGAAACAAAACATCGTAAATAACACTCCAAGGTCTGGTTCAGGCGCTGTGTCTGCCCGTTGGTTTGGGGGATGAAACCCAGAGGTAAGAGCCCTCTTGATTCCGAGAACGTGGCATACTTTCTTCCAAAATTGCGAGGTGTACTGAGGACCCCTGTCAGAGACAATGACGTCAGGAAGGCCATGTCGAGAGAATATTTCAGAAATGAATACCTTGGACATTTGGTCTGTTCCAGGTATCTTGATCAGTGGAGTAAAGTGGGCATATTTAGTGAAGTAGTCTATGGTAACCATTATGGTAGTACTGTGTGATTGTTAGGCGGAAACCTGTGCAGTTCCCTCTGGGACCACTGCAAAAGATTTAGGACTACAGGTGTTTGGCAGTAAACCCACTTGGTAGCAGTCTGTACCACACAGATTCACTTGGTAGCTGTAGCTGAGCAGTCAGACTTCCCTCAAGAAGAGTTAGGCAGTATGTGGAGTATACAAAATAGGGAAATTTACACAGTAGAACAAGAAAACACGGAACAGAGCTTGGGTTTAAAGATATAAAGGTATTTATTTATAACAACACATCTATGAAAAACACTCTGGCACTAATACGGCAAACAACTTCAATTACAATTACTATAAGTAAATCAATCCCCCTAACAATAGTTCGACAAGTCTAGATTCAACAGCACCACTTATTTGCAGACAGAGGTGAATGCTTTAACCTAGATGGCACTCTAGTATTCGTTAGTACGGGAGAGAAAAGGCAGGGTATGAAATCAACTCGGTACCAACACTTTTACGAACAAATGCAAGGCAAGTAAGGCAGGGTCAGAGGCCAGGCCCACTCGGAGAGAGGCAAGGCGATATGTCCCAAAAAGTATCACAGTGGAAATGCACTTCGAGTCTTTGTCGCAAATTGTTATAGAAAGATTGGACCAGTTCAGAACAGAAAGTTAAGAAGGCTTGGAGGCGACCCAATGGAGAGGCGAGGATTAAGACACCTCACGCTAACCGTCACAAGGGAAGCCAGGCGGGCACGGTACCTTGTATGTGGAGAGACAGCTCCGGCGGGGGCAGTTGTTCCTGGTGGTGGATGCAAGTCGGGGCTTTGCCAAGAGAAGAGATGCTCTCGTCGTCGAAGGAAAGTTGAAGATCGTTGCACCACCAGGCAAGAGACCAGGTCGCGGTACGGGTTAGTGGCTATCCGGTTGCCGGGGTGCTCAGCACAGACAATTCGACCACTACGCCCTGGAAGCGAAGAAAAAGCAAAGGGGGACTGGTTGTTCCCACCAGTCAGGGGAAGAAGACTCTCCAGCCGGGAGATCTCCTCTGTCGTTGGGAAGTGGTGAGACGGTTCAGCAGGGCTCCACCGGAGGTGTCGTCGTTGCAGGTCGGCTCAGCTTCACACTCGTCGGATTCTTAGGTCCTGTGGCGACTTCTGAAGATCCAGTCCCAAAAGCCCTGCTTTTATGCAGAAAACCCCCATTCATTCAGCCTAGCTGTCAATCAAAACACGCTAAGTGGTGCGCGGGGTGGCTCACCACTTGGGCCAATCACACCAGAGTGCGACTTGAGTTGGCAAAGCAACTCAGTCCAGGGTGCCTAAACCCCCTCCAATACCCCCTGTGGTACCCAGACAGAATGGCACCACTTTGGAGGACCTCTGTGCAGAAGCCCGCCAAAAGTGGAACAAAGGGCTCAACCTTTGGTTTAGGAGTCACAGAGACGAACACAGACGCCATTTTAAAAACCGAGTTCTGGCAGAAAATACCAACCGATAGATTTATTTAAAATAAATAAACCGGTGGTATGTTAGAGATTAACGAGAAAAAGTATTAACTTCCAACAATGGGAAGAGTCCCATAGAGTTATATCCGGGGTCGAATATAACAAGTAGTTTCCACTGCCACCAGCCAAAACTCGACGAGGGGGGACGGGACAGTGCCCCCTAGAATAACAGACCCAGGGGTAATCGAATTACCCCTACTAGTACGTCCACAATAGGATGGTTTGTACTAGTTCTGTTAGTAAATTTAGGTCTAGTAAAGCCAATGGTGACTTTACATGCCCTGGGAGACAGTAGTCAGTCCCAGGGTATGGATTCTATGGTCGGGGTCCTCTAGGACGCCCCGGTGTTACGGCACGGAGGGTGCGTTGTAACACACATAGCAAAACATATGAGAGTGGGCCACCAGAAGTGTCGTTTGATAAGGTCGAGAGTTGTTTGCATACCTCGATGGCCGGCTGCTGGGGAGTCATGGCACATTCTGAGCACTTCCAACTGTAGGGCAGATGGGAGAACCAATACCTGTTCTGCACAGAAGTATAAATCCTGGTCTTTTATCAGATTATAAGTAACCGCTAGGTCTTCGCATTGTTGTAGTCGGCGAGAGGTTTCAAGTCTGAGATTCTGAAGGAAATCCGAGATAATAGAAATGAATCGGGCATGCAGGAACATCTTCTCCGAACAGAATCTAGACATCTGAGGGTTCTTGCGAGACAAAGCGTCTGCTCTTAGGTTTAGTTTCCCAGGTACAAAAGTGAACTCGATATTATAGGGTAAAAAGAAATGGGCCCACCGTGCTTGTCTGCTGTTAGTAGTCTGGGCCTGTTGTAGGACTTTAAGGTTCTGATGGTCCGTGCACACGTCTATTGCAGTGGTATTCAAACTGTGGGTCGCGACCCCCCAGGCGTCCACAGGTGCATCCCTGGGGGGTCCTGAGAGCTCAACATGAAATGTTTTATTTTTTAAACTAACATTTTTTATTTTTTTTTTAGATCGGAAGAAATGGCCAGGGGTGGCTCACATGGTCGGGTTGAAGCATGAAACTGTCTCAGGCAACAATGAAAAAGTGGCCCGCAGTTGTAAATGGATATTCATTCCTTTAGTCACAGACTGGGCCTCATTACAACTATGGCGGTACGGTAACAACAGTGATGGTAAGCTACCGGCACCGTTGCTACCATACCGTCATAGTACGAGTTGTGCTCGCGGGTGCCTGACAGACCACCAAGTCTGACCTGGCAGGCCGTGCGGCACCCGCGAGCACAGTTCGTTGGATGCATCCGAACTCCCCATTCCCATTTAGCCATATGGGGATCTACCGGTACCGGGACCCCCGAAAGGGCAATTATCAGGCCCGCCTAACTCGGCATGACCCGTTAATTGCCCATTTGCGGGTGCCAGACCCGTATGCAACTCCGGCGGCAGCCGTGCCGGTTTTACCGGCACAGCTACCGCCAGGGTTGTAATGAGGCCCACTGTTTCAATAGTACCCAAGGGAGTGCTTTGTGTTAGAATTTAAGTAAATTGTGATTATATTCAGCAACAATGGTCAAAATTACTAACTGCATAGTTCAGTAACTCATCAAACTGGTCCACATTGGCCAAAATGGTGGCCCATTTTGACTGGCCCACATTAGCATTTTACATTTTTGGTACAGGCATTGCCCTATAGGCCAGTCTGAGCCTGCCGGCTCATCCATAATGGCGAGGGGGCGCCCACCCAGTGGCCCCTCACCAATTATGGAGGAACTAAGGAGCCAGCCCAGTGAAACAGTGAGCACTCTCTCAGCTGCCTTTTCCAGCTGATGGAGTGCTCCTGGGCTGGCTGAGCTGTCAAAGGGAAACACTGTTTCCCTTTGACAGTTCAGTTTAGTTCCACAGCCGCACATGCTCACTGAGCCATGCAAGTGCTGGGGCGTTTTGATTCGCCAGCATTGCATAGCTTATTGGAAATGCTGGCTGGGGCACTGCATGTCTGTATGTCTGAGGGGGAGATCCTGCGCCTCCTCGCACATACGGACAGAGCAGCCTGGAGCAGGGCGTTTCAGCACCCACACGCAGGCCAATGCAGAAGGTACGTTTATGTTCATTGTTTTTATTTAAACATGTGTATGGATGCGTGTATGCTTCTGTTATGAGTGAGTGTATGGTGATGGATGCTCGTGTGAATGATAGAGTGATTGCTGTATGAATGTGCAGCGCCTTGCATACACACATAATCATGTTGATTGTGTTAGGCCCAGTGGGGCTTAGGGGACTGGGATGGTATCTTTTTACTGGACATCTATCATAGATGTCAATTAAAAAATGTCAAGCCTGCCCCCGTGGGCCCCCCAGCACCAATTGCAAACTGTTTGGCTATTTACCCATTTTTTTGGTTAAAAGTATGCTCTACAATGCAACATTTTAACCCATTATTTAAAAATAATTCACTGGGGGGAACTCCCCCGAACCTCACTTTATTGGTTCGGGCTCCCTCATTATGCTCGGTTGCTATGGCATTTTTGGGGGAAATAGTTATTCCCCTCCACTTAAAAAAATCAACAGCCGCCACTGGCCCTCAGACTGTGTTGGGAACGGGATGGGGGGAACCCAGGGACTATGGTGGGAGCACAATGGGCGGGAATCATGGGATAGTGGTGGGAGCAGAGTGGGGAGAGCCCAGGGTGTGTGATGGGGTGGGGAGAGACCAGGGACTGGGTAGGAGTGGGATGAGGGAGCCCAGCGACTGTGATGGGAGCAGGTGACGGTGCGCAATATATACTGTCCATTTGGCATTTCTGGGGGGTCCCGACATGCCCAAATTTTGCTCAGGGGGGCCCAGGCCAAAAAAGTTTGACGACCACTGCTCTATTGGAAAGGAAGATCCCAACAGAAGATGTCTTCACTCTTCAAAGGCTCTCTTGATTGCCAAAAGTTCCTTTTCGGGTACAGAATAATGATCTTCTGATGTGGTGAAAGTCTTGGAGAGATATGCGACCGGTCTTTCTTCTCCTTGTTCCGTTCTTTGTAGAAGAACCGCCCCTAATGCCTGATGGGAGGCATCTGTTTCCACGATGAAGGGTCGTGTCTGATCGGGATTCATCAAAATCGAAGCAGAAGTGAACAACCCTTTCAAGGTATCAAATGCTTGTTGGGCAGGCAAATCCCAATGGAACGTGACTCCCTTCTTTAGAAGCTTGGTGATTGGCAGGATGGTTTCAGAATAATCAGGGATGAATTTGCGATAAAAATTTGCAAACCCTAAAAAACGTTGAATCTCTTTAACGGTCTTTGGGGGTGGCCAGTCTACAACAGCTGACACCTTTCTGGGATCCATAGATATGCCGTGAGCTGATAAAATGAATGCCAGATAGGGGACTTGAGTTTGATGGAATACACATTTTTTGGGTTTGCAGTATAGCTGGTTAGTTTGTAACCGATCCAGGACAATATTGACATGACTGATGTGATCATTCTTGTTTGCAGAGAATATCAGAATATCATCTAGATAGATAATAACAAAATGCAAAAGAATATCGGAAAACAAATGGTCCATGAATCGCTGGAACACCGCGGGGGCGTTGACTAATCCAAAGGGCATGACTTGGTATTGGAAATGGCCGAAAGGAGTATGAAATGCTGTCTTCCACTCATCTCCTGCTGCAATCCGGATCAAATGATAGGCCCCGCTAAGGTCCAACTTGGTGTACCACGCGGCTCCTCGAACTGCTTCTAAAATGCCCTTGATTAAGGGCATGGGGTATTTGTCAGGGATGGTGATCTTATTAAGTCCCCAGTAGTCTATACAAGGACGGAGTTCCTCAGTGTCTTTCTTTGGAATAAAAAATAGAGAGGAGCCTACAGGCGATTTGGACACGAAGATCAATCCGTTTTGTAAGTTGGAGTGGAGATAGTCTTTAAGAGCTGTCTTTTCTTTTTGGGACAAACCATACATCCGCCCGAATGGAAGAGGCTGGTCTGGAAGTAAAGAGATATGACAGTGATCCCTGCGGTGTGGAGGTAATGTTGGAAAGAGAGGACTTGAGAACACCTTGCAAAATTGTTGATGACATGGTGGGATCAATTGCAACTGGCTGACAGAGGAGACATCTGGAATCTTAGGATTCTCTGAAGGGATCTGCAATCCGACCGTGTTTTGAGATAGGCAAGGACTAATACAGTACTCAGAGCCCAAGAAGAGTGTTCCTGCCGTCCAATCAATGAACGGATTATGAGTACGGAGCCAAGGGAGTCCTAAGATCACCGGGAAATGGGCCGCTCTTATCAGGTCGAACACCAGTTGTTCCTGGTGGGATGCAATCAAGGATGTTACTGGTTGGGTCTGTTCTCGTATAGGCCCAGAAATTAAAGGATTCCCATCCACGCCTTGGATCGGAGTGGCGCAGAACTTGGCAATCCTCGCTATCCCATTTGTAGCCGCCCATTGATCATCCAAAAAATTTCCAGCGGCGCCACAATCAAGCAAGGCTGGAATACCTGGAATTACCCGATCAGGTAGTCGAAGCGTCAAAGAAAGGATTACTATAGAACGGTTGTGATCTGCTGGGTCTAGAGACAACCCTAATCTCTGGGGGGAACTCTTGGAGGGGTCCCTTGCCGCAGTTCCCTCTACGGCAGGGACTTGGCGTTTCCCGACGTAATTGGTCGAGGCCTGCGAGGAAGGAAAATGGGACAATCACACAAAATATGTGAGGAGGAGCCACAATAAATACACAATCCTAGAGACTTCCTTTGCTCTCTTTCAATCCTTTCACAGAGCCGATCTGCATAGGTTCCTCAGTTTTGGTTGGCTATTTCATGGAAAGAACTGAATCTGTCTGAGGGCGACAGCCCTTAGATCTCTTCCTTTCATGGCTTATTTCTTGAACCCGATAGTCAATCTGCAAAGCTTGGGTAATCATTTCTGCTAGATTAGCAGGTCTGGGAACCTTAGCAAGCTCATCCTTCAGTTCTTCTGAGAGTCCTCTGCGAAATAGGGTTACTAATCCGTCATCAGACCACCCAGTTTCTGCTTGAACAAGGTTATATAAGACATTAGGTCCTTATTGCCCTGCTTAAGATCTAGAAGTCTCTCTTGTGTGGGAACAGAAATTTCTTGACGACTAAACATTGATCTTAGACTATTGACAAAGGCAGGATAGGAGTCGAGTATAACATTGCCCGATGTGACTAAGGGGGTGGCCCAAGCCAGAGCAGGGCCTGACAAATGGGAAATCAGAAAACCAACCTTGTCTTTATCTGTGGGAAAGAAATGAGATTTAAAAGTAAATTGGATAGTACAACTGTCTAGGAATTCCTTTAACTTATGTGGGTCGCCATCAAACTTACCCATGCTAAGGGTACTTGGGGGGGGGGTTCAGAAAAGGCTTGATTGACCTGTTGTCTTAATTGGGCATTATCTTGCTTAAGGTTTTGCATCTCCAAAGACATGGATTGCATTGCCGACATTAGCTGCTGCATTTGTTGCTCCATGATAAAGCCACCAGTCAGGTAAGCCCTACTTCTCTTTTTTGGGCGTCGCTTACTGTCACAATTAAAGGCAGTCAATCAATTATGGTCACTAACCTGTTCTGATGGCAATCTCCTGGAGCAGCAAGGGAGAATCTCCCGGAGACCCCTGCCTTCCACAAATCTCAGGGAATATAAATGCCAGAGAGGGAGAGACAGGAGCCCCAGGGAAACCCTCTGGGGAAGAAAACCCTGGGTAGTCTGGATGAGTGCTTCTGGGTAGCGATCTCTTCTTTGGTGGAAGGTTTGTAGCAGCAGAAGTGGAGTTCTCTACAGAAGAAAGAAGAGAAGGTAAGTTTGAGAGTGGATAGAGTGGGATAGTTATACTATTGGAAGTAGTCCACACTTACTGGTGTAACCTTTTCACTGATCTATTCCTTAGGTGGGAGAGTGGGCTCCGAAAAGACTTGGAGATTCCGGATAAAGCACAAGGTAAGTGATAGAAATGAAGGAAAAAGAGAAGAGTCCTGGTTCTGTAGAAAAGGTAACTCACTGTCATGAGTAAGAAGGCTGGCCCAAGAGGGATTCTGCATGGGAATGCGAAACCTGAACAAGAAGAGAATGATGAGACCGAAAGGGGTTCTTGCGGGAAGGACGGGAGGCGCTGGAATACTGACTGGGAAGAAGGTAGAAAAAGAAATTAAGGTAATATCGATGGATATAATTTGGAATCTTTCAGAAAAGCGAGAAGCGAACTTACGAAGCGTCGTACTGAGCAGAAGCGACGCACTGAAAGGAAGGTTTCTGGTCTTTTAAAGCAGTCACGTGATCGTTCGATCGCGTGAGTGAAAGACGTGCAGCAACTAGACTGTCAGTCCTCCCATGCCGGCGATTCCCCGCCATCTTGGAATTCCCACGAAGTGCGGATCTGTATAACGACCAATGCCGTCTAGACTGCCATTGTTGGAAAGGTGTAACAATAACACCCGTAGAGCAATAGACTTGATAGCTCTTGCCATCACAACCACACGCCCTCTCTCATTGCTATCCTTAGATGCCCATAGGGCGTTTGATAGCATGTCCTGGTACTATATGAACTTGGTGTTAAAGAGCTTTGGCCCAACATTTTTGAGATTAATCCTGTCAAATTTTCAGATCCCTTGTCATGTCACGTGGGAGACAGGGGTCTGCTGCTACCTTTTCCTCCTGGCGAGTCTACCCGCGCATTCGCGTCTGGGGACTCGCCAGGGGAGGAGCGTTTGGTGTTGGGGCCGGCGGTCTACGGCGCATGCGCGGGAGACCTCTGTCTCGGTTTCGCGCATGCGCCGTGGACTGGGCTCGCCTCCTCGGAAGAGCTTGCCTTCCAGGCCTCGTTGTGGGTTCGCCGGTGCCCGGAGACGAAGCGGCTTGCGTTCCAGGCCTCTCGGGCGCCGGCAACCCATAAAAGAGGCCGCGAATCGATGCAAGCCGCGTCTCAACGCGGTTTGCTTCGCTTCGTTGTCCTGTTTACCTGTTACTTACCTGGGTCCTGTCCAGGGCCTATCAGCTTCTTACCTGGGTCCCTCCTTGGCCTGCTTGCATACCCCTACCTGAGTCCTGCCCTGGGCCTGCCTGCTTACCCCTACCTGGGTCCTGCCCTGGGCCTGCCTGCTTACCCCTACTTGGATCCTGCCCTGGGCCAGCCTGCTACTTACCTGGGTCCTGCCCTGGGCCTGCCTGCTTACCCTTACTTGGGTCCTGTCCTGGGCTTACCAGTTACTTACCTGGGTCCTGTCCAGGGCCTATCAGCTTCTTACCTGGGTCCCTCCTTGGGCCTACTTGCATACCCCTACCTGGGTCCACCCTGGGCCTGCCAGCAACTCTCCCGGGTCCACCCTGGGTCCGCCTACTCGGCTCCTTATAGGGCCAGTCTGCAAGCTATATCTGGTCTCCCTCGTTCCTATCTGGCCTACTCCTGAATCTGATCCTGTGGACTGTCGGAAACACCAGCACCTGCCAAGATTTCTTCTTTCTGCGGTGTAGACCTTTCTTGCCGCGCCAGACATTTTGACTACTGCTGCTGTACTTGAGCTCTCGGAGTAATTGTCATCGGACTTCTTCTTGCCAGCGATCTTCACCAGGACAATGGCCTCACCTGTCTGTGCTTGCACAGTCCCTTTGTCACGTTAATCAGGAGAGTGCCTTTCGTGACATTGGGAGTCGGTCCATCCTCCACCCAGTTCCTATTTTGGGTGGTGGAGAGGCTGGTTCTTCGTGCCACTAGTTCATCTTTTCACAGGCTCCAGACTGGCGACCTCTGCGAGATCGACCACCAAGACATCAGGTACGCGGCCCTCTCGGGCTTCCCAACTTGACAGATTGAGACGCCTGCCTTCAGACCTGGAAATGGAGGATTCGCAAGACATGCGGAATGAGTTACTAGCACTCAGGGCCGAGATGACCGCCCTGCGTCAGGAGAATCAGACGTTACGCCAGATGATAACCCAAGGAGCGCCCAGTACCTCTCAGGTGGAGGGATCTTTGGCTCACACAACACCTATCAAGTTTGATGGAGACCCGAGACGGGTGGCTGAATTTTGTAATCACTGCCGGATTCAATTCCTTTTCAGATCTACTTACTTAAACAACGATAGGGCCAAGATCGGGTACATCCTGGGGAACCTAACTGGGAACGCGTTAGCCTGGGCAACTCCGTTTGTGGTTACAAACAGTCCCATTTTGAATGATTTTGCTGCCTTTGAAAAAGCATTTCTTGAGGTGTTCCAGACGCCTAATCTGGCCTCCGTCGCACAGAATCAATTGATGGATTACAAGCAGGGTAGCGCTGACATTATAACTTACATCAGCCGTTTCCGACTTTTGGCTACCGACTCCCAATGGCCAGAAATTACACAGAAGACTCTGTTTCGCCGAGGCCTGAGAGAGGAGTACAAGGATGAGTTACTCCATATCCCCGAACCTGAGAGCCTCCAACTTTTGATTGATCAGGTGCTCCGTATTGACCAGAGGTTAGCCGAACGAAAGGCTGAGAGACGTCGACTCGAAAGAAACAATCCCAGGACGACCAGTTTACCCGCAGGTTCGTTCGGTCCTACTGAATCTGGATCGGAGCCTATGCAATTAGGAGCCATGAGAGGTCCATTATCTGAGGAAGAGAAGAAACGGAGGAGGTCCTTACGTTTATGTCTTTACTGTGGAGCAGCCGGGCATTATCTGGGTACGTGCCCTTTGCGTCCGCAGAAGAAGAAGTCGGGAAACTAGGAGACCTGTCGTGTACTGGAAGGGCAACGACAGGTCTCATTCCATCTTCAGACCCTTCAGTTATATGTGCGATTCGTCTTCCCATGCAACCAGCAGTGTTACAGACCTTGAAGATCCAGATTAAGTTACCTGACAAGAACCTGGAAGTATTTGGTCTGTTGGACAGTGGGGCTTCCGGCAATTACATCGACGAGACATTCGCCTCCAGACACATGATACCACTCATTTCCAGACACACACCTCTAACCGTGGAGCTCATAGACGGAACTCCCTTGTCTTCCGGGCCCGTCCGTCAGTTCACAGTAGGTCTAGCCCTCCAGATTGCTGACCATTTCGAAGAACTCGCCTTGGATGTAATAAAGTCCCCGACCTACAAAGTGATCTTGGGGTTACCTTGGCTGCAATACCATAACCCGGTGATAGACTGGAGAACCCAGACTTTGACCTTTTCATCCGCTGTTTGCGCCCAGGAATGAAAGCTAACGGCTCCTACCCTGGCCGTTTCGACCTCCCTGGAAACATTCGGCAGAGGGGTCAGTCTATGTTCTACGTCTCTGATCCCACAGGAGTACACCGACTTCGAACAGGTATTCTCTGAACCTGGCGATATATCTCTTCCTCCACATCGTTCCTTTGACTGCTCCATCGAATTGTTGCCGGACTGTGACATTCCCCATGGGAAATTGTATGCCCTAACACGGGACGAGAAGCAGGTGCTTCAGGAGTACTTGTCGGAGAGTCTACAAAAAGGATACATAGTGCCGTCTAAATCGCCCGCAGGATTCCCCATGTTTTTTGTAAAGAAGAAGGAAGGCACTTTGAGACCCTGTGTGGACTACCGGCAACTGAACGACATAACAGCAAAAGACTGTTATCCTTTACCTCTGATTCGCAGTATTCTTGAAACCTTGCATACTGCTCGGGTCTTCTCCAAATTGGACTTACGCGGAGCCTACCATTTGGTACGTATCAAGAGTGGGGATGAGTGGAAGACAGCCTTCAAGACACCTTTTGGGCATTTTGAGTATAGAGTCATGCCTTTCGGCTTATGCAATGCCCCCGCTGTTTTCCAACGATTTATGGACCACATCTTTGGTGATCTGCTTGGCTTATCCGCCTGGGTGTATTTGGATGACATCCTGGTTTTTTCCAAATCCCGAGACGAGCACGTGGAACATGTTCGTGAGATCCTTCGTCGGTTGTCCATTAATAATCTATTCGCTAAGGCTGAGAAATGCTGCTTTCACCAACCCAGCATCGAGTTTTTGGGGTTTGTGATTAATCAGGAAGGGATTGGGATGGATCCCAAGAAAGTGCAAGCCATACAAGAGTGGAAACATCCTCATGATATCAAGTCTCTTCAACGCTTTCTGGGGTTTGCTAATTTCTACAGGCGCTTCATTCCACAGTTTTCTCAGATCTCTGCGCCCCTCACCAGGCTAACCAGCAGCAAAATCGCTTTCAAGTGGGATTCCATGGCTTCTCAGGCTTTCGAAACCTTGAAGTCAGCTTTTATGGCAGCCCCGATTCTGCGCCATACACAGGAGGAGTTACCCTACATTGTGGAGGCCGACGCTTCCAGCTTCGCGGTCAGAGCCGTTCTCCTACAGAAAGACCCGACTACGTTGGTAGAACATCCAGTGGCCTATTTTTCTCGCAAGCTGAATCCCAGCGAAAGAAACTACGCGGTCATTGAAAAAGAACTGTTGGCTATTAAGACCGCATTTGAGGAATGGAGACATTTCCTTCTCGGAGCTCGCTTTTCCGTGGAAGTGTGGACAGATCATCGCAATCTGCAATACCTTCGCTCCTTGCAATGTCGAACTCCTCGTCAGGCCAGGTGGGCCTTCTTCTTCTCTCCGTTTGAGTTTCATGTTACTTACATCCCGGGAACCTCCAATTTGAAAGCGGATGCACTCTCCAGGTCCCTGGAGAATGTGGAAGAGGCGTCCTGCCCAGCTCAGCCACTTATATCCCCTCAACATTTCTTGCTGACTTTGTCTCCTCACCTTGAGTCCATCGTGGACGCCACTCGGACGGATCCCGAAAGAGCGACCCTTCTTAGTCGTCAATTTGTGTCTGAACAAGATGGGCTTTTGTTTTTTCGAAAAAGGCTGTACATTCCTAAAGGAGCTATTCGGAATGGCATTTTGCATGGATTCCACGATTCGCCTATTGGAGGACATCGTGGGATAAGAGCCACACGGGAGTTGATATCCCGACAGTTTTGGTGGCCTGGTTGGGCTACCGAAGTCCAGAAGTACATCGAAAGTTGTCCTATTTGTGGCCAGTGCAAGGTTCCTAGAAAACGACCGTTGGGATTGCTGGTACCTACTGAAATAGCACCTTACCCATGGCATACCATCGCCACCGACTTCATTGTGGATCTGCCTCCTTCAGAAGGGTTTACTTGCATAATGGTAGTTGTAGACAGTTTCACTAAACTAGCCCATTTCATCCCATTTCGGAAGATCCCTACAGCGACCCAGATGGCTTCAGCATTTCTGCATGAAATCTACCGGTTACATGGCCTACCTGAGAAGATCATTTCGGATCGAGGGACCCAGTTCCTCTCATCGTTCTGGAGCAAGGTGTGTGGTCATCTGGGAATTCATAGAGCTCTAAGCTCGGGCTATCACCCACAGACCAATGGGCTCACCGAAAGGACCAATCAAACTTTGGAAGAGTACCTCCGCTATTTTGCTAATGCTACTCAGTCCAACTGGAAAGCTGGTTTGGATCTTGCAGAAGCGTCTTACAACAATACTGTTCACGCTTCCATTGGAGTCAGTCCGTTCTTCTGCTCTACTGGTCTACATCCCCGATTGATGCCTTTTCATCCGGTTCCTTCCAGTACTGTCCCATCCGCTGATGGCCTAGTCACTCACATTCAGAAACAACAGGAACTAGCACGCAAGATCCTGAGAGAAGCCAAGGATCGGATGAAGATACAGGCAGACAGGAAGAGGAGTGTAGAACCAGATTTTCAGGAGGAAGACAGGGTGTGGTTATCCTCAAAGAACCTGCCGCTTCACAACTTGCCCGTCAAACTGGCTCCCCGATATTTTGGGTCATTCGTTATTACCAAGCGGCTGTCCTCTGTAGCTTTCCGTCTCCGATTACCCCCTTCTTGGTGTATACACCCCGTTTTCCATGTGTCCTTGTTGAAACCTTATGTGGTCGATACCTACGGCCGCACCTGTCCTCGCCCGGTCTCTGTCCTAGTGCAAGGCGTTCCAGAGTTTGAGGTTCACGAGATTTGTGATGCCCGTTATCGCAGGGGGGTACTCCACTATTTAGTGGATTGGAAAGGGTACCCGGCCTGTGATCGTACATGGGAACCACACCAGCACGTGCATGCCCCCGTCTGGTACGTGAGTTCTATAGACGGTTTCCTTGGAAACCTGGGGCCCCGGGTCTTCCTGGGAGGGGGCATAGTGTCATGTCATGTGGGAGACCGGGGTCTGCCGCTCCCTTTTCCTCCTGGCGAGTCTACCCGCGCATTCCCGTCTGGGGACTCGCCAGGGGAGGAGCGTTTGGTGTTGGGGCCGGCGGTCTACGGCGCATGCGCGGGAGACCTCTGTCTCGGTTCCGCGCATGCGCCGTGGACTGGGCTCGCCTCCTCGGAAGAGCTTGCCTTCCAGGCCTCGTTGTGGGTTCGCCGGTGCCCGGAGACGAAGCGGCTTGCGTTCCAGGCCTCTCGGGCGCCGGCGACCCATAAAAGAGGCCGCGAATCGATGCAAGCCGCGTCTCAACGCGGTTTGCTTCGCTTCGCTTCGTTGTCCTGTTTACCTGTTACTTACCTGGGTCCTGTCCAGGGCCTATCAGCTTCTTACCTGGGTCCCTCCTTGGGCCTGCTTGCATACCCCTACCTGGGTCCTGCCCTGGGCCTGCCTGCTTACCCCTACCTGGGTCCTGCCCTGGGCCTGCCTGCTTACCCCTACTTGGGTCCTGCCCTGGGCCAGCCTGCTACTTACCTGGGTCCTGCCCTGGGCCTGCCTGCTTACCCTTACTTGGGTCCTGTCCTGGGCTTACCAGTTACTTACCTGGGTCCTGTCCAGGGCCTATCAGCTTCTTACCTGGGTCCCTCCTTGGGCCTACTTGCATACCCCTACCTGGGTCCACCCTGGGCCTGCCAGCAACTCTCCCGGGTCCACCCTGGGTCCGCCTACTCGGCTCCTTATAGGGCCAGTCTGCAAGCTATATCTGGTCTCCCTCATTCCTGTCTGGCCTACTCCTGAATCTGATCCTGTGGACTGTCGGAAACACCAGCACCTGCCAAGATTTCTTCTTTCTGCGGTGTAGACCTTTCTTGCCGCGCCGGATATTTTGACTACTGCTGCTGTACTTGAGCTCTTGGAGTAATTGTCATCGGACTTCTTCTTGCCGGCGATCTTCACCAGGACAATGGCCTCACCTGTCTGTGCTTGCACAGTCCCTTTGTCACGTTAATCAGGAGAGTGCCTTTCGTGACATTGGGAGTCGGTCCATCCTCCACCCAGTTCCTATTTTGGGTGGTGGAGAGGCTGGTTCTTCGTGCCACTAGTTCATCTTTTCACAGGCTCCAGACTGGCGACCTCTGCGAGATCGACCACCAAGACATCAGGTACGCGGCCCTCTCGGGCTTCCCAACTTGACATCCCTTCAACCCGAATACGAGTTAACTCACAATGGACAGCCCAGATAGCTTTGGGTAAAGGAACCAGACAAGGTTGCCCCCTATCCCCATTAGTATTTGCGTTAGCAATGGAACCCATAGCCCAGTGGATTTGTCTCCACCCGAAGATTCAGGGGTTTGAAGTAGGGGGGCAACGCCACAAAGTTGCATTATACGCAGATAATGTGCTCTGCTTTCTGAGAGAAGCCAGAACCTCAATCCCCCCCCTTATGGACCTGCTCGCCCAATTCGCGTTGGTCTCGGGGTTTACAATAAATACGGCCAAATCAACAGGCTTGAACGTATCGGAAGCCCCTGACACTCTGATCACCTTGCAGAATACTTACTCTCTTAGCTGGAAGAGTACAGCTGTTACGTACCTCAGAGTACACTTGACCCCAACTTTTGCGGGACTGATGAAGGCCAATATCTCTAGTCTTTTATAAGATTCTAAAGAATCCCTACATAGATGGTTCTCACAAGAAATATCCTGGCTCGGACTTATCAGCGCAATTAAAATGGTTTTACTCCCTAGGCTTTTATACACGTTCCAGGCCCTCCGTATATTGATCCCAGAACGAGATCTCTTTGAACTACAGAAAGAAATAGGCACTTTGTTTGGCAGCGGAAAACACCAAGAATTCAGCGTAAACTCCTAACTCGGGGGAAAATGCTAGGAGGCCTGGGGCTTCCCTCTATCCCAAGATATTTTCGAGCAGCCCAAATCGCTGCCATCTTGCGCTGGACTAATCCAGTAGAGCCTCTCAAATGGCAGGACATTGAACAGCAATCTATCTGGGCTCCTCTCTGTCACCTGCCCTTCCTCCCATGGGAAGCGCGCACCTATCGGGGATCCCTCCTTCCCACCACAGTAGCTGCAGTTCGGTGCTGGGATAAGTTCTACTCGCAGAGAGGTTTCACATCAGGCCTGGGCCGCTTTCCCCTGTCACGCAGAACCCAGTCTACACCTGGGCTTCAACCCAACTCATATCAGCTCTGGTCAAATGGGAAGTCAATGAGACTACAGGAGCTCTAGGCGGATAACTCGCCCTTGACCTTTGCCCAATGCAAAGAGAAGTTTAATCTTCCAGAAACTGAAAGGTTTAGATATATACAACTCCGCCATGATAACTAATCCAAATACGAAAGGAGCAGCCACTAGGTCCCCCACGAGATTGGAACTAACGGCTTCAGAAGGCCAGCATGCCCGTAGAATAGCGCCCTGTTACCGTCTTCTGGAAAATGTTCCGGAAGATGAGAAACTCCCCTATATGTTGGCATGGGAGAGGGAGCTGGGGATCGCTGTGTCCCAAGAGTCCTTGCAGAGGATTTGGGGTAGGGATGATAGATCTTCAAGGTGCACGGCAGTAAGGGAAGGCGCGCTTAAGCTCTGTTTTCGATGGTATTTCTCCCCACAGAAGCTACATGTGATGAACCCAGACTATCCTGACACGTGGATGTGGGGGCAAGGGGAAGCTGGGTCATCTGTGGTGGCATTGTCCCATCATACAATCCTTCTGGCTGGAGATTAGATTAAAGATCAAAGACATATGTGGGGCTTTGCTACCCATGGCTCCACTAATAATGCTGCTGGGTGATACACCAAATGACGGATCTTACCTGCATTCGGGCCCCAGAGGTGATCTGATTACTCAACTACTTATGGCAGCCCGCCTCACACGGGCCCGCTTCTGGAAAGAGTTAGAGGGCCCCCATATAACCTATTGGTGGGTGAAGATTTGGGAACTGCTTGGAATGTAAAAGCTAACGGACACAATGGAGGACAAGACATCCAAGTTCTCCCACATCTGGGGGCCATTCCTGGAATACGTAGCTGAAAAAGAACATATGTTTTTCCAGCCTAGACTGGTCAAGTTCCTCCTTAAACCATGACAAGACTTGGGCAAGGACTGAGCACTCCACGTGCGGAAGCCTGGACATGAGTGGCACATACCCTCTCAGAGGGCAACTTCGTTAATGATGTTGGTGGTATTGTTGTGGTTTATTTATTTTGAAAACATTTTTTTCTCTCTTCTTGTTTTGTTTAATTTGGTCTCTTTCCTCTGTGATTTTGTGTTGTGTTAATTCAAGTTTCTTCCCTGAGCGTGATGATGAAGTTATGAATAACAGGTGAATTGTATCCAAGTTAAAATGAAGTTTCGAATCGTTGATTCAGAGAAGTGATTAATGCTTTATTTCTGTTACATTTTACACAATGAATTTCATGTTTGATCGACATTTCAATAAAAAAGATATTGGCAAAAAAAAGCATTGTTAATAAAATGGAGGGCTCTCGGCTCTGAAACCTGTATTAAAAAGACACGCACTGACTGTTTAATTAAAACTAGGCATTGCGAAGGCCCACTGCGGGTGTTGACGGATGGGATTTCTGCCCAGTGCTCTGAATGTCAAAGTGATGCAATGAAGCACGGGTAGACGGTAGGAGTAACTATGACTCCCTTAACCTTTCTCAGTCATAGTGACTTTACTTCCGCATTGTCCCGCTGGTAACTATCCCTGTTCGAGGAGTCTGTTTGGGGATAGGCAAAAAGGGTATAACATCTCCACCTATGCTGACCATGAGGTGTGCCAAGAGAAAGGTGAATCAAAACCAACCAATTCCAGATGAGGTATTTCCTGGATCAACAAAACCTCGTTAGGAAGTTGGGGTTGCTTCCTTTCACAAAACCGAACCCCACACACTGTTTTTTACGGATAAGATTGAGCCGAGAGAGAAGGTAGACGCAGATGGTCATCATAAATCGCTTGCAAAACACGCTCAACCACCCAGTCTAATGATCTGCAAGGCTTCAAGATCTCAGCATTAAGGCATGAAGAGTTCGAGGGAGTTCCTTATGATGTAGGAATACCAAGAGATGGACTAGGAATTAATGGAAGACTGCCAACATTCTTCAACCAGATAGAGCACTCCAGGATGGCTGCCGACGTAGGCCTGTGACAAGCTCCAGAGTCTGGATGGTTAATGAAGGTCATAGCCATGGAGGGATACCCTTACCCGTAAACCTGTCACAGCCCACTCTCTGAAGATAGTTCTAATGGTGTGAGGGAAGAGTCCAGAAAACCTGCACAGAAAACCTGTACAGAAGCTGAAGAATTCTTCCCACTGTTGTAACTCTCTGCTGTTTTAAATGACAGACAGAGAGGTCTAGCAGATGGAAGAGGAGATGCGCCCAAGACTCACTGGCTGTGGGAACAGAGAGAAATACAATCAGTACCTCTGGCACGTATTTACACACCTCCCCGCCTTCCATATACCGGGAGCCACCTGGATGGATTCTGACAGAGCACTGGTCAGTCTAGGGCGATGTAACAGGTCCCCAAGTTTCCACAACTGGAATCTACAAAACAGTAACCCAACGATAAGGAGACTAGAGTGACAGACCAAACAAAGCAAGAGACAAAACAATCATCTTCCTACCAAAGTACCTGTATGAAGGATGAAGAGTTCTTCTTAGCAGGTTCTGAAGTTGTCTGAAGCGTGGACTATTCCAGATGGAGCACAATCCCAGGACCTATTCCTGATGAAACGAGGACGCCTAGAAATAGAACCTGCAGGTAAGCGTCTCTAGTCCAGGTGCTAGCAGTGTCCACACAAGAAGAGTAATATCCCTTTGAAGTAATGTGCAAAGAAAAGGCGTGGCAGCAGACAAATCCGATAACTATCCATGTCCTGTTAACGTGCGGGCTGATGATTGTTGTATAGCGTGAGGCAGAGGGAATCCAGTAAGCAGTCCATGTCCTGTTAACGTGCAGGCCGATGATTGTTGCAGAGCGTGAGGCAGAGGGAGTCCGGTAAGCAGTCCGTGTCCAATGCCTATGATTATTGCAAAGCGTGAGGCAGAGGGAATCCGGTAAGAAGTCTGTGTCCTGTTAACGGGTAGGCAGCAAGGAGGAGAGGGAGGGGGGCAGAGACAGGCAACCGAAGAAAACACAGGATCGGTTGCAACATAGCAGTAGGTCACAAACAAGAGCAAGGATTCAAGGCAGACAACCAAGGAGCAGAGAGAAGCGTAGACTGGAAACAAGAGTCAAAACAAGGGTTAAGACTCGGGACGAAGCGTAGCATGAATGGGTTGTTACTTCAATCAGAAGTGCCCGCCGAAGTGAGGGAGTGTGTTTTATCAGTACCAGGTAAGCGTCTCTGTGCAACGGGATGCCCAGCTGTGCATTTCCTTCCGGGTGACTTCCTAAAGCGTTGACGCATGAACCGTCGCCATGATAACCTGTACCGTGACAGGAACAGCGATCAGCACAAAGGCGAGGAGCGTATGTAATCGCTAACTGATTTGATATATTGTCCCTTATTTCTAACAAAACCATATTCTCATGAAACCGACTCCTAAATTGATTCTTTTGACCGATCCGGAATCAGACTCTGAACTTTCATCCCGATGGTTGTGTTGGATCGTGACTCCAACGGGCGCCTGCCCTCCAATATTATAGACTTTTCTAAATATTATAAATGTATATATATTGTTAGATAATATTGTTACGAGGTGTCTAAAGTGATTTATTGTTAGATATATGTTCATCTGTTGTATGTACTGCACTAAGTATGCCTATCATATGCTTTGGTTTTGTATATGATTATGCCTTCCCCTTGTAAACAAACAATAAATGTCAGCTGACAGGCAGCCATTAACACAGATTGAGCCACTCTGGTGGTACAAAAATAGCCAAATGCCTCGTCATCTAATTAGTGACATGCATGAATGGATGAATGAGATTTTGACTGTCCCTACCTACTATCTGGCAAAACCACAGCCATGGGAACAGGAGTGGGAGAATCTGCAGGGGAAGAAGACCCAGTGGGCTTGACTCTAGTCTGGCACTGTGAAGAGGCATGAGAGCTGTTCACATGGAAACCTTCTCCACTACGTCCTTCAAAGTTCTCGTTTGAATATTTTCTTCAACCAACAAGATCTGCACCTGCAATGGCTCCACCCGGACCTCCGTCCCGGGATTCCATGTGCACCGCAGCGACCCTCCTACTTGTCGCGTCTTAGCCCCCGCATCTCTCAGTGCTGGCAACGGCCGAGTAAGGGGATGACGCTCCGGCGCCATCCATTTTCAGGGCTACTTGATGTAGCAGGTGGGTTGTTACACAGTCCCTAGCGGATTATGACCTCAATGGCCACCGTCCTGCTCTCTATTTCAACCCACACCTTTTCTGGGGTCTTAAGAGCATCGCCATCGGGTGCCTTAACCCAGTGTTTGGTTCATCCCACAGCACCAGTTCTGCTTACCAAAAGTGGCCCACTGGGCACTCGTATTCAATGCCTGGCTCAAAACCAGCGACCCAGGCTTCGTACCCATTTAAAATTTGAGAATAGGTTGAGATAGTTTTGGCCCCAAGACCTATAATCATTTACTTTAATAGATAAAACGGGGGTTTCCAAGTGCCAGCTATCCTGAAGGAAACTTCGGCGGGAACCAGCTACTAGATGGTCCAATTAGTCTATACCCAGGTTGGATTACCAATTTGCATGTCAGGGCTGCTAAAGACCTCCACCATAGTTTCCTCTGGCTTCGCCCTCCGCAGGCACAGTGTACCATCTTTCGGGTCCTATCACACATGCTCATGCTCCATCTCGGGCATGAGTGGGCAAGACGGGCCAGTGGTACACCGGCAGTGACGCCACAACAGTATCCTACCACAACAAGCGTGCACTGGCCATCACCTTCATTGCACCACAAGGATTTGTTCGTCCCTCCGAGTTGCGCACCTGTTAGACTCCTTTGGTCTTTGTTACAAGATGTGTCGGGTGGGTAACCGACATCACCGCATCTTGCGCTCTGGCAGATCTGTAAAGCAAGGGGGAGGAGGGATTTATTAGGGAGAAAAGAGCAAGAAATCTGTGATGTGCTGTTGCCAGCTTCAGTTCGGTTGACATCGTTCACTGAGCGTAAGTGTGTTCCCTGTACTCTATGGTCCATCAGTTCCAAGATCGGGACACCTCTCTCTCTCCCCTTTTTTTCATCTAAGGCACTCTATCAGTGTTCCAATTAAGTCAGACCCATCTCCCTCCCCTGTTTCCCATTTGACCCTATATAGGGAAGGGTACACATAGGTCTCCCTACCATTCAGACGCCTCTCTTCTTCCCTGCACTCCACTCCAGTCCGGCCTACTTCCCAGTCCTTCTCAGTTGTGTCTTCATTTCCTGGTGCGTGGGTGTTGTTCATTCATTTTCATCCCATTCAGAATTGAAGAGCCAGGTTTTTAGAAGTTTCCTGAATTTTAGATGGTCCTTCATAGTTCATATTTGTTTGGGGCGGGAGTGCCAAAGTTTTACGGCTAAGCAAGAGAATGGTGATCACCACGATTTTTCCTTGTGTATGGTTTAGGTTCTAGTAGGATGTCCTTGCTGGATCTGAGTGTTCTAGTCAGCTGGTAGATGGTGATTTTCTTTTGTATGAATTCCGCTCCTAGGCCGTGATTTGCCCTGTTTGTTATGCACATTGTTTTGAAGGTGATTCGTTTTTTGACTGTGAGCCAATATAGCATCCTTAGCGCTGGAGTGGTGTGGTCCCTTTGTGAGAGTTTGAGAAAAAGTCTGGCAGCTGTGTGCTGTATACGTTTCTGCATTAAATAGTCTGGCATTCCGCAGGTATAAGCTGTTTGCGTAGTCTATCCTGGACATGATCAGAGAGATGATGCCAGTGTTTTGTGCATGAAGGAGAGGAATGGTAGAATCTTTTTGATCGTGTGTAGATGGAAGAAGCATTTCTTAATTATCACAATTCTAGGGTTAGCTCATTGTCCATCAAGATTCCAAGGTTTTTGACGACTTCCGATGGTGTGGTTGCTGTCCCCAGTTCTGTGGTGCACGGGATGTACAGACTGCTTTCTTGTTGTTGGATGTAATCATGATTTCTGTATTGTCCGGGTTGATTTTGAGGTTTTTAGTGTTCATCCATTGGTAGAGTTCTTTGAGACATTCTATTGGTGTTATGTTCTCCTGTTGTTCATCGCCGATTTTGTAGATGATTTGTGTATCATCTGCATAGTTGTAGCAAGTGAAGCCGTGTCTTTTGATGAGGTTGACAAGTGGCGTCATATAGTTGTTGAAGAGGAGCGGGGATAATATGGATCGTTGTGGAACTCCACAGGTGGTGTCCCGCGGCGCTGATTTGAATGGTTTTATCCATACTGTTTCTGTTCTTTCAGTTCTTTCAAGATTGAATCTAGAGCAGCACTGTGCTGTGATCCCTATTTCTTTCAGTCTCTTGATAAGGATGTTATGGCTGACTGTGCCGAATGCTGCAGAGAGATCGAGTAGTTTCAATGCCAAATTGGTGTTGGAGTCTGCGCTGGTCGTTAGGCCTTCCCATATAGAGAGAAGTATAGTCTCTGTTCCTCTCATAGGTCTGCAGCCAACTTGTGCCTGGTCCAATAGATGGTGATTTTCTTTGTGTTCCAGTGTTAGTTCGTAGACATAGGTCCCTAATAGTTTTGCTGGATAGGGAATGTTTGAGATCGGTCTGTAGTTTGAGATGTCTTCCACACGTGTCCATGAGCAGTGGCTTGATGTAGGCAGATTTGAATGCCTTTGATACTCTCCCCATTGAGAGTGATAGGTTGAAGAGGTTTAGGTTGCATTCTGATGGTGAACCTTGTGTAAGGATTGAGTTATAGATTTCTGGTGGACAGCAGGTCATTGGGGAACCTGCCATGTTGCTTCTTTTCACCAGACTGAAATGTTTTTCTCTTGACATTTGGGTGAAACTCTTTAGCATGTTCTGTGGTCCCTGGATAGGTAGGGGATGGTGCATGGTCTGGTTGATCTGTCTACTTTGAATGATCCAGTGTATTTTATTCTTAAAATGATCTGCAAGATCATTGTATAATTTTTGTGTAGGCACCGGTGTGTTATTGAATCCAGGGAGGATGCTGAATAGTTCTTTCTGTGTTGGGTTTTTTTTTTATCCGGTCATCGTAGTATTTCTTTTTGGCTTTAAGAGTTTCCTTTTTGTATGCTTGGATTTGTCTTTGACAACTCATTCTTTTTTGCGTTGTTGGGAGTTTTTCCTCCATTTTTGTTCCTGCTTCCATTTTATTTTATTTTTTCATTTCATTGAGGTGGGGTGTGAATATCATGCCACTGCTTTCTTTCGTGATGGGATGAGGGGGTTTTCAGGGGAGATGCTGTCAATTGTTTTGGTGATCTATTTCTGGATTAGGTCTGCTTTTTCATCTAAGTCTGTTGCATCCATGGTTGCGATCAATGGTTTTTAGGATTATAGTTGTTCTTCTAAGTTACTGCTTTTGACGGTATTCCAGTTTCTTTTCCAGATCAGGGTGTATTGTTGGGGCTGTTTGAATGATTTTGCTGGTAGGTGGGTGGATCACGAACATTGAAAATGGTTGATCATACTGGATCTAACAAATATCTAACAAATTAGATTATTGTCAATTAATTTTTTGATTGAGGGGGGTGGCTATGGATTAGCCGCCCTCCTCTAAATAATTGCTTATAAATCCTGTTCTGTAGTGGATCTAACAATAGAAATGGTTAATCAAACCAAATCTAGCAAATATTAATTGATATGAATGACTTTTTTCCAAATGTTTGTTGAGGTTCGGCTGTCATGATGGGGGGCTCCTTTGCAGCCAAATATTTCAGCACCTGTGTGAGATTTAACAAAGAATATGCCTGGTCATACCAGATTTAACAAATATCTAACAAATTACATAGATTTTTGTCCATTTTTGATTGAGGGGGGGCTAACTAGCTGACTACGGGTTAGCCCTTCCCCTCTAAATAATTGCTTATAACTCCTGTTCGGTAGCAGATCTAACATTACAAATGGTTGATCATTGTTGGGCAAGGCAGCAGAAAATTATACAAGTGGTGTGATCTGGAACATACACTTGTCTGACCATGCACCAGTGGAAATGTGCCTGGCATTACGTTTTGATAATAAATAGGACATATTTATGGAAGATGAATACATTACTTCTGGATGAAGATTAATTTTTTTAGAAGGTTATGAGTGAAGCTAATCATTTCATTGAAGAAAACCTTACAGGGGAACTATTCTTGGAAGCCTTCAAATGCTCCATGAGGGGCTTATTGATTAGTTTATCGAGTGGTTGGAAAAGAAACATAAAACAGAGGTTTTGATCCTGGATAAGAAGATTAAAGAATTAACAGAAGAAGTGTTGCGTAATCCAACTAAAGAGAAGGTTAAAGAGCTATGCCACATGAAAAGTGATTATAATAAAAAAGATGTCGGAGAAGGCTGAAAAAACATTATTCTGTATCAGGTGTACATACATATTTTGAAAATGGTGAAAAATATGATCGCTGGTTAGCCCATTGTTTGATAAATCAGGAGGCAGACAGGGTTATTCTTTCTATATCTAAATCAGATAGGTCAATCACCTTCAACCCTAAAGAGGTTAATGAGGTATTCAAAGGTTATTATGAACAACTGTACTTACATTAGAATAATATATCTGGTGACTTAAGGAGTTTTTAAGCAGAACTCCAGACGCCGAACTTAACAATTGAAGAAAGAAACATTTTGGATGCTGAATTGACTTTTGATGAAATATGGAAAGCAATTGCTTCCTTAAATTCTGGGAAATCGCTTGGACCAGATGGTTTACTTGCTGAATTCTATAAGATTATGCTAGATTCTGTAATTCAACTCTTACCTGACATGTATGTATCTTCTCGGTCTACCGGGATGTTACCCCAAACAACTCGCCATGCAACTATTTTACTGACCTTCCAACTATCGGCCAATCAGTCTATTAAATACAGACAATACAATTCTGTCAAAATCTCTGGCAAGAAGACTAGAATTGTTACTACCAAAGCTAATTCATGAGAACCAATCAGGATTTGTCAAAGGTAGACATGCTGCTAATAATCTGAGAAGACTCTTACAAACTCTTTCACAGACGACGGACAAGTGTGATGATGCAACAGTCTTCTTCTTAGACGCTGAGAAAGCATTTGACATGGTGAATTGTAATTACTTGCATGATGTACTAAAGGAAATGGGTGTTGGGGAATGCTTTAAAAATTGGGTAAAGCTGTTATACTACGGCCCGACAGCAGATGTTGGAACCAATGGCATGAGATCTGAATGCTTTGAGCTGGAACGTGGTTCTAGAGAGGGGTGCCCTTTGTCCCCACTTTCATTTGCAATTGCAATTGAACCTCTGGCACCTGCAATTCGAGAAGAGAACATACAAGAAATAGGTTACGGTGGAGTTCGTCAGAAATTGTGGCTTTATGCGGATGATCTATTACTGATGCTGAGGAATCTAGAAGTTTCACTAGCAACACTTATGAGGCTTATATCAGATTTTAATGTGTGCTCAGGCTGTAAGATTAACTGGGCAAAATCAGAGGCAATGCCATTAATCAGGAGTTATGATAAACTAATGGTTAAACATTTGGGATTCAAATGGTGCCAGGAGAAACTTAAGTATTTGGGGTGTTTGGATGACCAATAAATTGTAAGGAATGGCACGGGGGAATATGAATGTTCTGAACTTTGGACTTAAGCTAGATCTGGAGAGATGGAGACTACTGAACCTATCCTTATGGGGTAAAGTCAATGCACTTAAAATTAACTCGACACCAAGGATAACTTGCGTACTGAGCATGCTAACATTGGTGGTGGGTAGGAAAACCTGGACAGAAACATATGCTCGGAAGAGGTGGATTGGGGGTTCCCAGCTTTTATGCCTATCACCTAGCATCTATGGGCAGATATTATGTACTATTATTGGAAAAGGAGCCAGATGATTGGACCAAGGCAGAGGCATGTCTGGTAGGGTCTTTAGCCCCATTGGCTGTGCTGACAACCACATCGGGACGAACAACTAAAGTGGACCCCACAATGCAATTCTTTAGAAGCTCTTGGAAGGAGTTTGTGAATCCACTGGGGGAAAATGCCTTTAAGAGACTCGACTCGTCCATATGGTACAACCCTAAAATAAGGGAGAATGGTAAAACACTTTTTTGGCCAGATTGGTTCTTTGGAGGTGCACAATGGATATGGGATCTAAGAAGTAACGGCAGATGGCTGACCCTGAACCAAGTGAAGGAGATTTGGAAAATACATAATTGCTCACAAAGTGATTACCAAAGGCTTAAAAAGGCAATTGGGGAGATTGAGTCTGAGGAGGGAACCGATTTTCAGGTCTCTGAATGCTAGTGGCTAAGTGGAAGGTGGGCTAGCGAGTAAATATTATAAACTGATTGTGTCTAGATCAATGGACAGTAGATCCCTAATGGAAGAACGGACAAGGAGAATGACAGGTGAAATGACTCAGGAACAGTGGGAGGTTGTCTGTAAGAATGTTTGCCTATCCTCTATAAACCTGGGTGAGAGATTGCATCAGATTAAGATCCCGAATAGGGTGTATTGGACGCCTGAGAGATTGCAAAAAAGAGGTCTCTCTGATATGAATGATATGAATGACTGTTGGGGGTGTGTTCACAGAGTTGGCACCTTGAAAGACATGCTTTGGGAATGTGTGAGAGTGAACGATTTCTGGAGAAGACTGCATCATTTTTAACAATGTGTTAGGGCAGAACTTGAATTATGATTTTAACACATTGTGACCTATGCACCTATCAACTGAAGCTGTTATTTAGATGTGCTTCAGTGGAAAAGAAATTGATATTAAGAGGATGGAAATCGAGAATGTCTCCAGAGGTGAATGTTTGGTTGGATGAAATGTTAAAGTTGGCTGACATGGAAAGATTGATTTATCGTCGGAAGAAAAACATTTTTTTCTTTTCCGGATATTGGGGGATTTGTGGACATGTACTAGCTCTGTTTATACCAGTTGTCTTTCTGTGGGTGTGGGGTTTGCTTATTAAGACATGTTGATTGTATACTGTATATGTAAAGTGTTGTAAAATGCCTAAAATGTTAATTTAAAAAAATGGTTGATCAAACCGTATCTAGCAAATATCTATTGAAATGAATGACTTTTTTTCTAAAATTTTGTTGTGGGGCGGCTGTCTTGAGGGTGTGCTTGCAGCCAAATATTTCAGCACCTGTGCGTGATCTGACAAGAAATATGCCTGATCATACCGGTACTAACGAAGATCTAACAAATGACATCCATTTGTGTACTTTTTTTGATAGAGGGGGTTTGACTAGCTGACTACGGGTTAGCTTCCCCTCAAAATAATTGCTTATAACTCCTGTTCTGTAGCGGATCTAACATTGAAAATGGTTGATCCAACCAGATCTAATGAATATCTAACAAATTGCATAGATTATTCTAGATTATTCTGAATTGTTTGATTGAGGGGTGTTGGCTATGGGTTAGCCCACCTAAATAGTTGCTTATAACTCCTGTTTGGTATCGGCTCTATCTAACATTATAAATGGTTGATCAAACCAGATCTAATGAATATCTATTGAAATGAATGACTTTCTTTTGCAACATGTTGAGGGGGGCCTGCCCCCTCCTTTGCAGCCAAATATTTCAGCACCTGTGTGTGATCTAATAAGATCATACCAGATCTAGCGAATATCTAACAAATGAAATCCATTTTTGCTATTTTTTGGTTGAGAGGGCTAACTAGCTGACTACAGGTTAGCCCACCCCCTCTAAATAATTGTTTATAACTCCTGTTCTGTAGCGTATCTAACGTTAAAATTGATTGTTAAGAAGGATTTCTAAACTCTGACCCGGTGGCCGGAGGTTTAGGAGGCCACCCTAGTTTAGTCGAACAGGGGAACCTTCTGGACAAGCCAGACTAATTTAAGTAGCTTGGCAGGCAGTCAAGACTAAGTCTCAGGAGGGGTGAGAGTGATCGGAAGCCCACAATGAGCACACACAGTAACGAGCCACAGATTACGCTTAGACAAGTGTATAGTAAAAATACATATACATTTGTTAAAGGCCTTATAATTCGTACACAAAATAACCACAGTCTTAATAAAACAGTTACCACACACACCTGATGCTATTCAACATATAGACAATAAGTTTCTTAATGCGATATTGGGGAATACACAACCACAACCTGCAACAGAATGGGTGAGTCAACACAGTAATAGCATTAGAGATTAGGTCCTCGTCAAATGAGAGGACAGGGCCAGGAGGGTGGTAGACGATGAGTGTAAGGATGGTATTTGTGGGGGATGTGAAGAGTTTGATGGAGAGGATGCCACGGTTGTTGTTGAGTGTGGATTGGATTTGTCTGGGGATCAGGTGGTCCTTGGTAATGAAGGCAACACCACCTCCTCTGGCATTGGATCTATCACTCCTGAGGATGGTGTAGCCAGTGGGGATGGTGAGGGAAAGGGTTGGTCCGGCAGCCGAGTTGAGCCATGTTTCCATGACTGCTAGTGCATCCAGGTTGTTGGCAGTCAGGAGATCATGGATGTCTAATGCATGTAACTGGCTTCCTCGCAAGAAGCAGCGCCTTGATGCCCAAGGGCTTAGTGCGCTATACAGATGTAAGAATAAATAAATGAATAAATGGGCAGGTAGAGAGCATGTGTGGATCAAAGCTAGGTTAAGGCAGGGGATGGTGGAGGAGGCTGCAGAGGTAGGCTTGTTGTTGCGTTTCCGTTGTACTCTAGAGACAAAGGCCGGGCATGAGGAGAAGGTACACATACTGTGTTAGAAACAGCAGCAGCAGTCCATTTCTGATTGGTATTGGGGGCTGGGCATGAGGAGGCAGCACACCTACAGTGTTTGACACAGCAGCAACAATACATATTTGATTGGCTTTCGACTGCTGGGCATGAGGAAGCAGCACACATGCACTGTTAGAAACAGCAGCAAGAATACATTTCTGGTTGGCATTGGTGGGCTGGGCAAGAAGAGGCTGTACATGTGAATAGCTGCAGGGTCGTATCGTCTTACCTGTTAGGCGTGTGTGGCAACTTGTAGATGGGGTGAGGTGCGCACAGGGCTTTGTAGTGTCTATAGGGTTTGTGATCACTTTGGACGCTCTGTGAGGTGAGCCGCTGGAGGATCCAGAAGCAGAGCTTGCAGTCGGTTGGGTTGAGGGGCTGGCAGGTAGAGAGCTCAAGGGTGTAGTGGTATGGGCAGGATCATAGAGCATGGGCCTGGGCGGTATTGGATGGTGTCTTCTAAGGAAGCATTGGACATGCATAGAGAGTAGGTATAGTCGAGGGCGCACAGAGAGATTGTGCCCTGATCTCGATACTAAGTGCTTATTACGGCAAGTGGTGGACAGTGCTTTTTCTGCATACTGCGTGCGAGGCGCCGTACGGGCAGATAGGCGTGAGTTGCAGCGAGCAAGGCTGTATGGAAACAGTGTTATAGTGTATGAGATGGCAGGGACGGTGGCTGAAATAGACAAGACTAGGCTCATGGAGATGGTGCCTGATGCCGGCGGTAGAAAAGGGCTTGGCCAGATATCAGAGTATGCAGGAAGATTAGGGGACATCATTAGGTCACGTCGCGGAATTGCTGGTACCTGAAGCCGCCCGAGGCGTCCAGATTCCAAATGGTTTGGCTGAGATTGTGTGGCGAGGAACATAGTGGGCGAGATCTGCTGCTCCATTGTGCGGCACCTAACACCTGCGGCGCGCAACACTGCACCCTTGGTCTGCGCAGGCTTTGCCGGAGAGGGTTCGGTATGTGGCTTTTAACGCAGTGGAGTCGATTGTCAATGCGTAGTGTAGCACGTAGATGTGGATGATCGAGCAGCGTGTTCTGCGGACCTGCGCTGCACAACAATGCGCCCTTGGCCTGTACAGGCTTTACCGCAGAGGGTGCAGCAGGGCTTTACCGGGAAAACCAATGGTCCAGGAGTTGCAGCAGGCGTCCTATTCAAACTCTTCTTTGGTTCCTTCGTCCAGTGGTCGACTCTGCCTTCCAAGCCAAAAGACTCGCCTTTTATTCAGTTCTCTCCCATTCATTCCAGCTTAGCTGTCACTCACCCAGCAGGGTGGCTGTTCTTGCCGGACATTCAGCCAGGCACTCACGACAGAGTCCATTTGGGTCTCCTAGTAGACTAAGCACAGGGAGTTTAGGGCACCTCCCTCACTTCCTGCCCACCCCAAACTCTCTGGAGCCAGAGGCGGGTTTCACCTCTGAAGCCCGCCAAAGGCGAAATGACAAAAGAGACCAAACCTGTTTTGGCGCGCAGAGAAACTCTCTAGAAGGACCTTTCTACAAAGACATGGGGAAAAATGAAAACCGGGGACTATTTTGTCAAAGATGGCTCTGTGCCATTTTGAAAATGATGGCTCCCGCGTTTAGCATTACCCGAGCTGCGAGCAGCCGTGGTAAATGCAAACCATGGTAGTTCGGAACGACCCACTGCCACCAGCCATTCTGTGAGGAAAGGGTAACATAAAAATGTTACATGAGCATTCAGGCACAGGGGATACTAAGTAACCCCTCCAGCAGTCTATTGTAAGATAGGGTGTGCTGGGTCTAGCAAGTACAATGCTAAGTAAAGTCAATTTCTCTTTACTGCTCTGGGAAACAGTAGTTTATCCCAGAGAAGGTATTTAAACCTTGGGAAATCTAACATACTTCCCTGTGCCACTGCACTGAAGGTGCTGTGTGACACAATGTAAAAGATGATGCCTATGGAGTTTGTCAGACTCCATAACCAAAAGAAACAGAGGTACAATTCACACAATAATACATGAAAGAGTGGGAAAAAGGGTTGCACTCTCTACAGGTTAAACAAATCAAGTCCTCAAAATCCAGCAAAGTTGCTGGGGGTCTCTAAGGTGGAGGGAATGAGCACATGTTTGAGAATTCTCCCTAACAGTACACTGCGCCCTTGGCCTGCGCCAAGATAATATACTAGATAATATATATACAATACATTTTCTAATGCGACAACAGGAATAAAACACAAACACAACTTGTGAGGAGAACAGTGAGTTAACACACTAGGAGAACTAGACAATTCTTCGGAGTCATTCCCTAACTTTTGCAGTCCAGCCCTAAGAAGTGGGGAGCCTTGTGCTCAACAGTACAGTTGTGCGCAAAAACGCACGATCGCGCAGGTAGAACAAAAAGCGGGTCTTCTTGCGAGAGCTGTAGCAAGTCAGGACGGAGCTTGAGGTGATGAGGAATTGGTTCCCACTATTCGAGTAGGGTCTGCCCTTGGTGGCAGAGCAGTTTCCAAAAGGTGTGAATAGCTAGGGAGCGCAGGCTAACCCAGCCAAAAGTGAATACCTTTTTAGGGATATTTGTGCGTAAAAGAGATCGGTTGTGCCACGGGGCCACCAGTAAGTGATGCAAGTACTCACCAATCCTCGGCACAGTCTCGACCAAATTTTGCCAGTTTAGTCAGTGTCGCTAGTAGGTTCGAGTCCTGCAGTTTTGCAGTGCTCTGGCTCTCACCGGCAGCGGAATAGAACGATCGTCCGTGACGGGACAGTTGCCTTTTCTCAGCTACCAAAGGAGATACAAAGAAAATTCTGGTGCAGCAGGCTCCAGGGCACTGGAGGGCAGGTCAGTAAGGTACCTACAGCGGCCGTCACCAACAGGTAGTGACTTGGGAATCACAGATGTGTGTGGCATTACGCACTCTCCTAATTTGCCACCCAGAGGAGCTAGGCCTATGTAGTTTGGCGGGAGAGGGCACGGGACCACAAGCAAGCAATGTCCCAAATTTCGGGTTTGAACTCGAGATGGCGGCGATTCTGCAGTGTTCAACCATAATTATGGAGTGCCTCTTTATTATGAATATTGGCCTAAGCCCATTTGCGTTATGCAGGAAAACCGTGTCGTAAAGTTCCGATTTTGGGTTATCTGCGCCGCCATTTTAAGACTCATGCCCCATTTTGATTTTAACTCATGTTTCGTGTTCTAAAATGGTGGACTGTGTTTTCAACTTGCAGTCGAGCCGAACTTCCTTTGAGTTCTGTTAATGTTTAGGTTGACCGAGAGCCGACTGTTTTAACTGGGCAAAGGAACCTTGCGCTTCTTACGAACTGCCATTTAAGTGTTGTCTGCGCTCACAAGCCTCATCCTTGTATAAACACCGAAACAATGAAGAACAAACCTTGAGCGTATGCTTTAGCTGAACTGCATTGTAGTGACTCTTGGAATAAGGTTTACCGGGGATTCGAGAACTAACAGTAACATTGAATGTTCATGGACATGTAAACTTTTATAATCCTTGTATAATATTGTAACACCTGTCATGTGAACTAGGCATGAACTCTAGCCTATGAATGATTACTTTGGAGATGGGCTGGACAATATTGTAGAAATAGTATAAATATGTCTGTGTTTAGATGTCCAGGACCTCTCACTCCTGACTGTGTCTGCTGGTACACACTGCGAGGTGTTAGGAGCCACATAGCTATCTATTTTGCTTTGTAAACTGTACAGTAATAAAAGATACTTGCACCTTTTCAGCCTGTGATTGGTGTATTTCTTTTGTGGCACTCAGCCTCGATATTTCTTTGTTCTTTCAGATGGCGCCCGAATAGGGACCCTCAAGATTGATGCCACCTTGTTGAAGAGAAGACGCAGCTATCGGACCGGGATCGAACAGTGAGAAGAAAGGGGTCCCCTTTTGTATGAGACGCAATACCTTGACAGTACTGCGCAATCTGATCCCTGGACGGTAAGCATGCGGTCTGTGAAGGCATATTGACGAGGGTCCACATATCGAGACGGGCAGTTTTGCCGAAATCACCAACCATGAGGGTTCTTTCTCCTTTGTAATCCGATCGGACCTCCTTAGTCTTTTGCAATCAGGTGAGTCGCGCCCCGATTCCTAAGTATCCTGATATTTGGTTTCAGATTTGTACTCGCGAACACAAACGACGCCAGGCAACACCAGTGATCTGATATGCCTGGGAAATTGTCTGCCTGTTTCAGGGGATTATTCCGCAGAGACAGACAATCTCTGGAATTTGGCCGAGCAGCGCCACAGGAGGGGTTGGCGTCATGTACTATGTACTGTAAGTACGGCATTGGTGGTATAGTATTCAACGATATTTGGCACAGACAAACTAGACATGCTTCAGAATTTCAGTGGCCAGTCTATGGTAGTTTTGAGATTGCTCTGATAGAATATTTAGAGTCTGTATTGTTAAAGAAAAAAGCTAGGTCTGCAGCATTTGATGTAATCCAGAATTGAAAAAAGAAGCTATGCAGCAACTTAAGAGTAAAGAGAAGAATGCAAGTCGTCATATGTCAAATTCAGAAAAGGCATTATTGTACGATCAACAAAAACAGTCAGAGTCTGTTAGAAACATGGATAGGGCTTTTCAACTTGGTGTACAGAAAATATATCTGTTTAAAGATTTTCATGTTTCAGATGAACTAATTGATAAGCTTTTAAATGAACGTAGGTCTGGTGCCACTGCACCACCTCCTTATGTACCTCTTCCTGCTGTCTTACCTCTTCCTGCCGTTGCACCTCCTCCCATAGTAATCCCTGTTCTTCCCGTTGTTCCTCCACCGCCAGCTGTTGCTCTTCTTCCGATTGTCGCTTCTCCTTCTGTATCTCCACCTTTACCGACTATTACTGTTCCTATGATTCTGTCTTTGTTGCCAGCTGTAGTGTCTCCACTACCTGTTGTACAGGATTTGTCTAATCTCCCTTTCCCAAGCGGTTCTGCTCTGCTTGTAGCAGATGAAGGGGCGAGTGCAAAGTCAAAAATAGTGACTCGTAATACAGTTTCTAAAGATAGGAAGAAAGAATTGAATGCATGGGCTAAGAACTCTGTAGAGAAAGGTGAAAATGCAGCTGTCTTAGCTACACTTCTTGATCTAGAAAGTATTCCCGAAAAAAATGTTTTTATTGAGGGGATGGGAATACACTTGGCTGTAATGTGGAATAAATTGACGGACATGGATGTCCCACAAGGATTGAGGGATTTGAATGTTTTAGCTTGTTCAAGGGATACTGCGGAGAAAGTATATGAGCATGTCGAGAGGGTTTTTGAGTTTAGAAGGGAGTTAGAACGGTTACAGAATGATAAAACAGATGGTGATAGATCGGATGCTCTGTATGTGCAGAAACGGTTCCTTCCTCCTTGTAAATCAACGAGTGAAGAAACGCAAATTTGCACAAGGGATGTGCCTAGATGGATTTCGGATGTGTCGATATCTCCCATAAAAGTATACGATACGTTTAGTCAGTATACTCCAGAAATGCAGAAGAAAGTATTACAGGTAATGGTCAACACCCACCCTCTGTTTTTCTACAAAATTGGTTCAGAAGTCCCGGGCTTTAGAGGCAGCGGTTAGAAGCAGCGGCACTGGGGTCACCATGCCCTACCTAGGAGAGCCACATCATTGGTTTTCCCCCCTCCCCACACCAGGAAAAAATGGTGCTTTTGGAGGGGAGTTGGTTCCTGGTTACCTTAAAAAGACTACAGCTACCACAATTCCTTGAGACCTATTGAGACAAATTTGAAACACCTGAAAAGACAACCTCCCTGATGATTGTTAGAGACATGAAAGCGCTTGGAGGAGAACAGCAACTTGAAATGCATCAGGTATCTAACACTGGGAGCCAGAGTGCGCGCCTCACCCACCCTCTGTTTTTCTACAAAATAGGTAATGGTAGAATACCTGCAGGATGAGTGTATGAAGAAAAAGATTTGTTGTCCCACAGAATTGATGATTATTTATAAGAGAGCCTTTGCACCAATACTAGTTCGACCACTTTAGCGCTCGTTCTAGCTTTATTAATTAACAAACGTTCGGAGTTGCCTACTTCTCAGTTGCCTATGAGAGAGGTTCCTCCGACATTTGTCCCTAAAGTTGAGATTCCAGCGAATGTGGCAGCAGGTACAGCAGCCACTACTATTGAAGCTCATATGTATCAATATTTGTTCATGTTCCGTTCTCTAAACAGGAAGTGAACACTATTAGGCAGTCGATTCCAGACATTAGGAAAAATCCTACAGGGTTTTATAAAGATATACAATCTGTCTTGCATTCGTCAGTTTTCACCCTAGGTGATATAGATTTGTTGTTCCCTGTGATCCTACCTGCTGACTTATGGAAACAGATTGGGACTGTAGACGATCAAGCAGGACTGGGTGACACGTGGGTTAATTTGGTGAGGATAGACGGAGAAAGGAAAGCTGGTGAGAGACCACCGCAAGTGATACTGACTTTGCCAGACAGAATAGTAGCAAAATTAAAAACCCTGGTTCCCGAGAAAAGGATTGTTTGGGACAAACTTACTGCTTGTACCCAAGGGAAATCTGAAGGTGCTACCAAATTCTTTAATCGGTTCTAACAAGTATTTTCAGATTTTAGCACACAGGTTTTGAGCACCGAGTCAGGGAAAAGGTTGTTTGTGAAAAATTGTGTGTGTGGATTGTTGCCTGATATCCAGTCACAAATCATGACTTCCGAAAGTGCTTGGCAAGCTAAATCACAGTCCGAAGTATTGCATATGGCTCAGTATTACGAAAATAGAGTCAATAATGAAAAAGAGAGAATTGAAAAGAAAAAGGGGGCCCTGAAAACCAAAGTATTGTTGCAATAGATAGTTAGAGGAACTAGAGGTGGGAGTACAGAGTTTCGAGGTCAGTTTGTTCCACAAAGTAATGCACAGTTGGGTCCTGTACACATGAACCAATGTGCTTATTGCAGACAAGAGGGTCATTGGAGAGCACAATGCCTGATCCTTCAGCAGAGATCGAATAACATATATGGTGTCATGGGTAGACGATCCAGAGGCGCTCTGGGGTAGGGGGTCCTGGTAGAAGCCAGTTCGCTCAAAATCCACAGTCATTCTCGCCAGATAATCAGCAACCTAGTATAGATAGCAGAAATATTTTTGATAATCCTTCAACTGCCTATCTTTCTGAAGATCTTGTCTTTGATTATATATTGTTTCGTTAGGACAGCCCGAAGCAGGGTCTGGAACCGATTCCTGTTCCTGGCGATCAGAAAGGGCCCTACGTTGAGATGAAAGTAGGGAATGGGAACCATCTATTCTTGATAGATACAGGAGCACAGAAGTGTTCCATTGATCATTCACGGGTTACAGACATTCCACTGTCAGGGCAGAATAACATTTCTGTAGGGCTTTCTGGCACGCCAGTGGTTAGTCCGGTTTCTCTGCCGGTACCGTTTTCACTGGGGCCATTCACGGATCACTGTCCATTTCTTCTGACAACGAATTGTGGAGAGAATCTGTTGGGGTTGAATCTGTTGAAGGAATTAAATGCGGTAATTCATTGTTCTTCAGATGGAGTACGTTTGACTATTCCACCCTAGCAATTTTCTGCCTCACAGTTTTTGACTAGACCTTTACCGCCTGAATTTAGTGAAGTTCCGGCGTGTTTATGGGTGGTTGATGACAATGATGTTGGCATTTTGCAAATGGAGCCTGTTAGAATTGTTTTGAAGCCAGGAGCTAAGTTGCCACGTGTTCCACAATGTAAGATTTCAGTTGATGGTGAGCAAGCTCTGAAGAGCATAGTTTCTGTTTTTTTTCATCGTGGAGTAATTGAGGAAATTGCAGGAAATGTGTGCAATAGCCCGATTTTACCAGTGTACAAGAAAGGGGATAATGCAATTCCTTTTCGTATCATTATTGATTTACGTGCTATCAATAAGATTGTTGCTCCACAATTTCCAATTGTGCCTGATGTAACCACGATATTAACAATGATTCCAGCTTCTGCTACTCATTTTAGTGTAGTGGATCTTAAGAATGCCTTATTTAGTATTCCCATACACGTGGATAGTAGATATTTGTTCGCATTCACCCTATGGGGACGCTCGTTTGCATTCACCCGTGCACCACAAGGGTACACAGAGAGTCTGAGCATTTATGTAACGCTCACCTGATTCTCGCAGAGGCGCCGGTCTTGACTGGGCGACTACTGTATCTTCAAAGGTGATGTGTAGCACCCGGTTGGCTCTTAGGGCTGGACCTCTGTGCACTGTATGCCTGACGTGTAGAGTAAGATGTCTGCAGATAGAAAATATGGGGTTAATGAACTGGGGTTATTGGGGTGTCCCTATCTCTTTCCTCTTCTCCTCTCCTGTAGACCCCCAAAGGTTAACGCTCTCACCTTAGGTAAGTGAATGCCAAGCTCTCCATCTGCCTCGGGGCAGGGTGCTGTAGCCAGTTTCTTCACTGGATAGGTAGCACAGGCCTCTTGACTTCAGAGGACTGCTGTCCGTCGTTTACTGCACGAACGGTAAGTTTCGAGTCATTCAAATGTCTTTTTAAAGTCTTTAGTAATGATGTCTCTTGTTTTGCAGGGTTCCGGCGATGGCGGATGACGGGCTGAAGTGAGTTGTAGATGGAGCCCGTGTGATGAATAGAAGCGCCTGGAAGCACGTGAGTAAGCGCTTGTTGCCTGCTTCACGATGCGCTCTAACTGTCTTTTTATTTTGCAGGTACGAGTTCGGAGCGGCTGCAGGGTGCCGGAATACCCACTGGATTAGATGTGGAAAGGAATAATGGCACGTGAGTATTAAAGTTCCCCAATGTCTTTAAACGCACCTTGTTTTGTCTTTCAGATGCGGATGCAGCGCCGAAGGCCTCCGGAGCGTGCGAAGAGTTGGTAAGCTTTTGTCTTTCAGATGCCGGAATGCAGTATGAAGACCTCCGGAGCGCACGAAGAGTAGGTAAGCCTTTGCCTTTCAGATGCCGGAATGCTAACCTGTTCTTTCTTGTCTTTATAGGGGTTGCTGAAGACTGGATTCAGGATGGTAAGCCTTTTTCCTTAGGCCCAGGACTGGATGCAGAAGACACGATGAGCGTCCTGCTGCAGATGGTGCAGAATAACGCAAAGCAAGATTAATCCACCGGGTGTGGTTTAAATAGCCTCCTGTAGTGCTTAGGTGTCTCCTTCCACAGCCACGCCTAAGTAAGAAAAGAGTTCCTGGTAAGAAAAGAGTTCCTGCCTTCCAGAAGAGTTCCAGTGTTCTAAATCTAGGGAGTGGCTCCAGCCCCACCCAACAGGAAAAGTAGTTCCAAACAGAAGAGGATCAGAGGCTCAACTGGCAGGCAAGTAAGCAGCATGGTCTGCTGCAGGTAAGTCCACCCAAGCATTATGAGCCCGGCGCTTCCAGCGCTGGGACTGGGCATATTTATGAGCCTGGTGCCACTGGCGCCAGGACTGGGTCCAAAAGGTCCCAATTGGGACTGGTTGGCACTCGGAACCTGGGTTATGGATCTGCTTCCAAGGGAGTTGGGAAAACCCTGACCTTTTGGAAGCAGAGATCATGACAGTACCCCCCCTCAAGGCCCCTCCCAAACCGGGCTTCTCCGGGGGTTTTGGCTTGTCAGGAAATGTTCGGTGAAATCTTTTGATTAGGCGAGGAGCGTGGACATATTCAGCAGGTTGCCAGGATCTCTCTTGGGGGCCGTAGCCTTTCCAGTCAATTAGGTAGAATAGTTTAGATTTGGAGATCTTGGAGTCCAGAATGCTTTTGACTTCAAACTCGAGTTCTCCATCCACTAGGATAGGTTTTGGAGATTTGGTTAGTCGGGTTTGAGGTTGCACGGGTTTTAATAGAGAGACGTGGAAGACCGGATGTATCTTCATGTGCGGGGGCAAGTCCAACTTGACCGCTACTGGGTTTACTATGGTAGTGATGGAATAGGGACCAAGGTATCTTGGGTTGAATGTGCATGGCCCTTTTAGAGATAGATATTTGGTGGATAACCAGACTTGATCCCCTACTTGATAGTGAGGGGCTTCCTTCCGATGTTGATCTGCTCCTTTCTTGTATTGTTCTTTAGCCCTTTGAAGGTGAGAAACAGCTTCCTTAAAGGCTTGGGTGATTGTAGAATGCAGGTAGTCTACTGCTGGTGTTTCAAGATCTTGGAGGGGATCCAACTCCGAGGTTCGAGGGTGACTGCCGTACAAAAGAAAAAACGGGGTTTTCCCAGTTCCCGAATGGACAGAGTTATTGTAGGCATACTCGGCTATCCAAAGGATATCTTTCCAAGTTTTTTCAGTTTGTTGCAGCATGCAGCGTAAATACTGTTCCAGAGTTTGATTGGTCCTCTCGGTTTGTCCGTCGGTCTGAGGGTGGTGACTGGTCGATAGTCTCACATCAATTTGAGCCGACCGACAGCAACTTCGCCAAAAATGAGAAATAAATTGACTACCTCGATCCGAAATTAGAACCGAAGGAAAACCGTGCAGTCGGACGATGTTTTCGAGAAATTCTCGGGCCAGAGTTGCTGCTGTTGGCAAGCCTTTGAGCGGAATGAAATGCGCCATCTTGGAGAATAAGTCCACGATTACTAGAATCGTATTGTATCCGGAGCATGGAGGTAGATCGGTGATGAAGTCCATAGAAAGCGTATGCCAAGGGCGAGGTGGGATGTCAATAGGGCGTAAGAGGCCTGCTGGTCTTTCCTTTTGACTCTTGTTTTGGGCGCATACTCCACAGGACATTATAAAGTCTCTGATATCTTTTTTCCAAGACGGCCACCAGAAGTAGCGCTTGATCTTTTCTGAGGTCTTGGCTATACCGGGATGACCTTCCATTAAAGAGTCGTGATAACAAGAGATTACTTTTTTCTGTAAATCTGTGCTGGGTAGGTATAATCGTTCTTGGAAATACAATAAGTTGTCCTTTACTGCAAAGTCCTTTCCCTGCAGATGCCAATTCTGTATATCTGCTGGAGTTACAAGTTGCCTGGCTTTATCCTTAACTTCCTCTATGGATTCTGTGGCGATTACACCCAGAATTCTTTGTTCGGGAATGATTGGTACAGGTTTAGGGTTGATCAAGTGTTCTTCCACTCCCATCCGAGAAAGGGCATCGGCTTTACCGTTCTTTGTACCAGGTCGATAGGTAATTATGAAGTCAAACTCGGCAAAGAATAATGCCCAACGGAGTTGTCTAGAGGATTGGGCTTTTGCGGTTTTCAAATATTGCAGGTTTCGGTGATCCGTAATCACAGTAACGGTGTGTCGGGCCCCCAGCAGATAATGCCGCCAAGCCTTAAAGGCAGACTTGATAGCCAGAAGTTCCTTGTCAGTAATCGTGTAATTGACCTCAGGAGGCGAGAATTTGCAGGACCAAAATGCCACGGGATGCAACTGATTGGTTACCGGGTCCTTTTGTGATAGAACTGCCCCCATGGCAAGGCTTGAAGCATCAGTTTCCACGATGTAGGGGAGTTCGGGGCGAGGGTGTTTTAAGATTGGTGCAGAGATAAATTTAGTCTTCAAATCCTGGAAAGCTTGTTCCGCCTCGGTAGACCATTCAAAACGTTTGTTTTTCTTTAACAAGGCAGTGATGGGCTGGACTATTCGAGAGAACTCGGGGATAAATCTGCGGTAAAAGTTAGCGAAGCCTAACATGCTTTGCACACCTTTTACGGAGGATGGTGATGGCCATTTGAGAACTGCATCGACCTTCTTTGAATCCATACGCACTCCGCCAGGTGATAATATGAATCCCAAGAATTCAACTTCAGTCACGTTGAAAACACATTTTTCCAACTTAGCGAAAAGTTTGTGTTGACGCAATCTTTCGAGGACAATTTTCACGTGTTTCCGATGTTCAGATTCCGATGAAGAATAAACGAGGATGTCGTCAATGTAAACAACAACACATACATCTATGAGCTCTCTGAGTACATCGTTCATAAAATATTGAAAGGCGGCCGGGGCATTGCAAAGTCCGAAGGGCATGACCTGATATTCAAATAGCCCATACTTGGTGCGGAAGGCCGTCTTCCATTCATCGCCCTCTTTTATTCGTACCAAGTGGTAAGCTCCTCTAAGATCCAGCTTTGTATATATGCATGCTTTTCTGACTTGGTCCAGGAGTTCAGGGATCAAAGGTAACGGATATCTATTCTTAACGGTGATCTGGTTCAGGGAGCGATAATCGATACAAGTTCTAAGGTCTCCTTCCTTTTTTGGAATGAAGAACAAAGCTGAAGAAGCAGGGGACTTGGAAGGACGAATAAACCCATTTGCCAGGTATTGATCCAGCTATTGTCGAAGGTGAAGGTTCTCAGGCTCGGTGAGGGCATAAATTCTACTACAAGGAGGAGTAGATCCAGGTATCAGGTCTATCTGGCAGTCATAAGACCTATGAGGAGATAGAGAGTTAGCCTGATCCTTCCGGAAAACATCTTGGTATTCTAGGTATTCGGGAGGTAACTGGGGAGTCTCTGAAGAAATTGCGGCCAGTGCAACACCAGGTGGAGGGTGACAAGTAGAGACACATTCTGGAAACTGGACCGTTCTTGCTCGCCAATCGATCAGAGGATTGTGTTTCTCTAACCAAGGTATTCCTAGAATAATCTGAAACTGAGGGGCCTTGATCACATCGAACACGATCTTCTCATGGTGTCCATCTTGACTTACTAGCGTCACTTCTTGAGTGGTATGCGTTACTGGCCCGGAGGCTATCTCCGTACCATCCACCGTAGTAATGACGTCCTTTACAGCCTTGGGACAAAGAGTTAGATTCATCCTCAAAACCATTTCATGATCCACGTAATTGCCGATGGCACCGCTGTCGACGTAAGTTTCAATTGCATGTAATCGATCCGGATTATCAGGGCTAATGAGGACCATAGGTATCACGAAATGCGAGGTCATGGAACTGGTTTTTACGCTCGGCAAGAGGACCTCTATTCTTGTCGGGCGAGGTCGTTTCCCTGCTCAGAGTTTGTAACTTTGGTAACTGCAGCTCCTACTGCCTTCTTGGCAGGTTTCACCGGACAGTCTCGAAGAAAGTGCCCTGAGTTTCCGCAATATAGGCATAATTGCAACTGTTTCCTCCTTTCCCGCTCCCGTTGTGTTAGAGGACCTTTCAGACCCCCTATTTGCATGGGTTCCCCGGAGTCTACTCCTTTGGAAGGAGTTGGCGGTTTGGAAAATACTCGAGCATCAAACTTGGAACGATCGGCCTTCCTGTTCTGCAGCCTGTGATCTATTTGAACGACCAAGTCTATGTAATCCGAACAGTCTTGTGGGGGATTCACTACTTGGGCTAAAACGTCTTTGAGCTCTCCACGTAGACCTCTATAAAACAGCGTAATCCTTTTGTCCTCAGGCCATTGAGTTTCCACTATTAGTCTATTGAAAGATGCAATATAAGCCAAAAGGTCTTGATTACCCTGTCGCAACGAAAGAAGCTCATTGTCCAAGGCCTGCCCCTGTGAATGTCTTGCGAACAGTTTTTCCATACTAAGCTGAAAGGCTTGAAAATCATGGAGAACCGGATCATCTTGATGAACTAGAGGGATCGACCAGTCTGCCGCATTGCCACTAAGGTACGAAAGTACAAAAGCTACTTTAGCTTGATCAGTTGGAAAGGCTGCTGGCCGGCATAAGAAGTGCAACCGGCACTGATTGATAAATACTGCAAACCTCTTTGGGTCACCAGAAAATCGCTCGGGCGGGGCCAGAGGTACATTCCCAGGTAGGTTGATCTGCACTGGATTCATAGAGGATGTTGAAGGAAGATTTGCCCCTGATGCGGGTAACGGGGTCTGTCCGGCTTGTGACTGTAGCACTTGTCTAGCAAGATTGTCTGTTCTCTCCTTGGAAATAATTAGTTCCCTTCTTAGAGCATTCGTTTCCTGACGAGTTGCATGCACTTCTGCCCTTAGTTCCCCAAGTAACCGGGCTAGGGGGTCAGTATCCGAGGTTTCCATAGCGCCTGGGCGAGAGTTTTGCGGTAGGCTTTGCGTTCTGTAACGCTCACCTGATTCTCGCAGAGGCGCCGGTCTTGACTGGGCGACTACTGTATCTTCAAAGGTGATGTGTAGCACCCGGTTGGCTCTTAGGGCTGGACCTCTGTGCACTGTATGCCTGACGTGTAGAGTAAGATGTCTGCAGATAGAAAATATGGGGTTAATGAACTGGGGTTATTGGGGTGTCCCTATCTCTTTCCTCTTCTCCTCTCCTGTAGACCCCCAAAGGTTAACGCTCTCACCTTAGGTAAGTGAATGCCAAGCTCTCCATCTGCCTCGGGGCAGGGTGCTGTAGCCAGTTTCTTCACTGGATAGGTAGCACAGGCCTCTTGACTTCAGAGGACTGCTGTCCGTCGTTTACTGCACGAACGGTAAGTTTCGAGTCATTCAAATGTCTTTTTAAAGTCTTTAGTAATGATGTCTCTTGTTTTGCAGGGTTCCGGCGATGGCGGATGACGGGCTGAAGTGAGTTGTAGATGGAGCCCGTGTGATGAATAGAAGCACCTGGAAGCACGTGAGTAAGCGCTTGTTGCCTGTTTCACGATGCGCTCTAACTGTCTTTTTATTTTGCAGGTACGAGTTCGGAGCGGCTGCAGGGTGCCGGAATACCCACTGGATTAGATGTGGAAAGGAGTAATGGCACGTGAGTATTAAAGTTCCCCAATGTCTTTAAACGCACCTTGTTTTGTCTTTCAGATGCGGATGCAGCGCCGAAGGCCTCCGGAGCGTGCGAAGAGTTGGTAAGCTTTTGTCTTTCAGATGCCGGAATGCAGTATGAAGACCTCCGGAGCGCACGAAGAGTAGGTAAGCCTTTGCCTTTCAGATGCCGGAATGCTAACCTGTTCTTTCTTGTCTTTATAGGGGTTGCTGAAGACTGGATTCAGGATGGTAAGCCTTTTTCCTTAGGCCCAGGACTGGATGCAGAAGACACGATGAGCGTCCTGCTGCAGAGGGTGCAGAATAACGCAAAGCAAGATTCATCCACCGGGTGTGGTTTAAATAGCCTCCTGTAGTGCTTAGGTGTCTCCTTCCACAGCCACGCCTAAGTAAGAAAAGAGTTCCTGGTAAGAAAAGAGTTCCTGCCTTCCAGAAGAGTTCCAGTGTTCTAAATCTAGGGAGTGGCTCCAGCCCCACCCAACAGGAAAAGTAGTTCCAAACAGAAGAGGATCAGAGGCTCAACTGGCAGGCAAGTAAGCAGCATGATCTGCTGCAGGTAAATCCACCCAAGCATTATGAGCCCGGCGCTTCCAGCGCTGGGACTGGGCATATTTATGAGCCTGGTGCCACTGGCGCCAGGACTGGGTCCAAAAGGTCCCAATTGGGACTGGTTGGCACTCGGAACCTGGGTTATGGATCTGCTTCCAAGGGAGTTGGGAAAACCCTGACCTTTTGGAAGCAGAGATCATGACAATTTATGGCAGGTCTTTGAAAGAGGAGCTTGAGTTGCCTTCCACTTGTACATTGTTGCAGTACGTTGATGACCGTCTCTTAGCTGCCGACTCAGAAGTTGCTTGCAAAGACGGTACTGTGTTGTTGCTTATTCATCTAGCAGAGCATGGGCATACAGCTTCATTGAAAAAGTTTCAGTATTGTCGACAGGAGGTCAGCTATCTAGGCTATATCCTGTCAAAGGAGGGAAGGAGATTGACACCTGAACAGATAAAAAGCATCTCTAGCATGTCTGTCCCAAATACACAGAAGGAAGTCAGAGCCTTGATAGGAATGGCTTTTTACTGTAGACAGTGGATAATAATAATAATAATAATAATAATAATAATAATAATAATAATAATAATAATAATAATAATAATAATAATAATAATAAAAATAATAACTAACTTTTCACTAGTGATAAAACCAATGTTGGCATTGACAAAGAGGGGCATTTCCTTGCCATTGCTGTGGAACTTGGAGCACCAGAAAGCTTTTGACCTGCTCAAGTCTGCACTGTGTTCAGCACCAGCTTTGGGCACACCAGATTATGACAAGGCCTTTGTTCTATATGTGCATGAATGTGATGGATGTGCTTTGGCTGTGTTAACGCAGGAACATGGGGGAAGAATAGACAGTGCGGTTATTTGTCCTCCACACCTGATCCTGTTGCATGCACTTTGCCGAGGTGTCTGAGAGCTGTTGCGGCTGCGTCCGTAAAACAATGTGAGGGTATGGTTTTAGGTCACTCTGTAACCGTGATGGTACCCCACTCTGTAGACATTCTATTAAACAAACGCAACATCTTACATCAGCACGATTAACAAGATACAAGCTGATTCTATTTGCACCGTATATCAAAATTACAAGATGTTGCGCATTGAATCCGGCTGAATTATTGCCTCTTCCGCAAGACATTGCTTGCAGTGACAAAATGTCACATGACTGCCTCTATACTACAGAGCAAGAAACCAAAGGCAGGATTGATTTAAATGACATACCACTGAAAGACCCAAAAGGAGGGATTTTTTGCGATGGCTCCTGCTTCGAACTTCCGGAGGGTACATCTACTGCTGCTTATGCCATCAATACACTAAGCACGATTGCGGAAGCCAAGAGAATTTCGCATAACTCTGCGCAGGCCGCAGAGATTATCGCATTGACTCGAGCTTGTGAACTTTCCGAAGGGCTTAGAGTAAAAATATTTACAGATAGCCAGTATGCCTTTGGGGTGGTTCCCAATTTCGGTAGACTATGGGCAGAAAGAGGTTTCTTGACCTCACACGGAACTAACATCCAACATGGTACCTTGATAGTTCAGCTACTCTCAGCACTTGCGCTTCCTACTCAACTAGCAATTATGAAGTGCGCCGCACATCAGAAAGTAACAGACGATGTAGGGAGAGGAAAAGCTTTTGCTGACAGGATAGCTAAACAGACTGCCACTGATTCACGTTCAGAAATGTATTTAACAAAGGAAGCTACAAATACATGTACAATAGATGAAGGAATTGATTCGATAAAAAATATTCAAGCTGATGCCACTCTAGAAGAACTTAAACACTGGTCTGAGGGTTTAGCAAGTTTAGAGGAGGAAGGTTGTTGGGTAGACAATGAGAGAAAGAAATGGATGCTACCCAATGCTTATGTCACTGCTATGGTTACTATGGCTCATGGTCCTACTCGCATATGTGCTAGAAAAATCATCTGTAAACTGCTAGAACTTGTCTGGGTAAATGTAAATATCTCAAAGACTGCTGAGCGCTTGGTCCAAAACTGTATGGTATGCTTACAGCATAATGTAGGAAAGGGTACATCGACACAGAGGGGTAGTTTTGGTCCCCGCTCTGTGCCCTTTGAGGTAATACACCTCGATTTTACCGAAATGGAATGCTGCCAAAACTACAAGTATGTTCTGGTAGTCATTTGTGCCTTTGGCAAGTGGGTTGAAGCCTTCCCTGTGAAAGATGCCACAGCAATGACAACGGTGAAAACCATGCTTAAGGAATATTTTCCTAGGTTTGGTTTGCCGAGGGTCATCTGGTCGGATAATGGTCCACATTTTATCGCTGCTGTTATCCTGCAAGTATGCGCAGGATTGTAGATTGATAAACGGTTCCATTCGGCTAGACACGCTCAGAGTGCCTGACTTGTAGAACGCCATTTGGTAAGCTAGCAAAAGTCTGTGCTAGCAGTAACTTGAAATGGCCAGATGCCTTGCCGGTAGCTCTACTGTCCATGCTGACAACCCCACAGACTAGAACTGGACTCTCCCCCTATGAAATTGTAATGGGGAGACCAGCTAATATTTGGAACCTGCCCAAGCCCAAGAAACTGAAAGACCTGGAGCATTTGCTCCTTGCTGAATACTGTGACCAGTTAACTCAAAACTTGTATTTAATTTTTCAACAGGTGTGAGAAGCCCTCCCAGTATAATACGAGGGGCCAAGTCATCATCTTCGACCTGGGGACTGGGTGCTTACCAAAGTTTTCGAAAGAGCACCCAGCCTCGCACCGTGTTGGAGAGGACTGTTTCAGGTCCTGTTGGCCACACAGACCGATGTACGAGTAGAAGGAAGATGACACTGGATACACGTGACGCACGTCAAGAAAATACCTTTTCCTCTGCCACTCAACGAAGAAGAAGAAAAAAAGGAAACTGTTTGTTCTGCTTCTTGTGATAAGCTTGTCTTGAACAACACCAAGGGTGTCATCGGAGATTCTTCCTGAGCCTGTGTGGCCTAGGGAGACTGCTGCTTTGTCTTTGAATTCTTCTTCTGATCTTTCTAGACCCTCGAGCAATCTTTCTTCTGTTTCACCACTTCCATCAGGAAGCAACAACACTTTGTTTGCAGATCACGCCCTATCTGGAGTCTTGAGGTACGATCTGCGTCCACGGCACTAGACTTACAGCACAGCACGGCTGTGCCCACAAGAAACGACTGTTGAGCTAGTCCCTTGCCACTCTCTCACTGACACATAAGTGGCCGGGACCAGCAAAGTTATCACGTGGTCAGGAGACCACCAACAAACAAACTTAATGAGTCTGTCGCAGAGACTTTCCAGAACGAACTTTGAGGAACAATGCCCGTCGCTAATTATACTCGTACAAAGCAACCAATCTATCGTGTGGTTAACAAAGACATTGGACATAAAAACTCATGGTCCTTGAGGACTTGCTGTTTTCTTGTGATAATGTTAACCGGTCTAACAGTTGTGATTGCGCTTGGGTTTTGATATATTGAGGGGGTGCATCCACTTGAGACTTTGATACCCACTGAAAGTGTTCCCACTATGTTTTCTCTTTTCGTGCATCTGCACACTCTATCTTCTAGGGATACCCAACACAGACAGAGTTACCATAATAATACACTTGTATTAATCATGAATGCGACCCATGCGATTTTGGATAGAACAAATTGTTGGATATGTTCGCATTTGCCACACCACGGGGAAAAAGGGTTGGGCTGGTATATTCATCCTCTTCCTTTGACTACTCGATGCTATGCCTCTCTAAGGGCACTATTCTTTGGTCGTTGGAATGATAGCATCTCTGGGAATTTCGATGGGACTAACTTATATGAATTTGAAAGACGAGTCCTGATGCCTCTGGGATGTTCCCTTTTTGCGAATAGGAGCAAGCTCAATGTTGCTTCTATTAGGCCTTCCGATAGACTTTCTAGACCTTTCCAATCGTTAATCTCTTTCAAGATGGCTCTCGTAGGCAACCGGGATGCCATGCCTCCTTCTTACACTATCAATCATAACCCTAACTCTGTTTCCTTCTGCATACAAAGGGATGGTTCTCAGTCAATGGGTACTTTTTAGGGTTGTACCAATATTGCAAATCTGACTAGTGAGGACAGACCTTTGTATGTAGGTGATCCAGTTTATTTTGTCTGTGGTAACAAAGTTTATCCTTGGCTACCTAGAGATTGGCAGGGTACTTGTAATTTGGGTATCTTGCTACCAGGGGTATTTGTGGCTAGCACCTCTGAGGTCTCTAGAGCTCATCCAAGGTGGGACGAGAATGGTGATACTCCTTCGCAGGTCATGCGTGATGTAGCAAAATCCTCTGTGCCATTTTGAGGACTGATAATGAATTCTGAGGATATTAGGAGACTGGCAAGAGTATTGGAGAAAACCATCAAACGGCCCACCGATATACTATACAATATGACGTTAGAACAGTAAGCAATTAGACTAGTGGCTCTACAGAACCGGATGGTGTTAGACGTCATCCTGGCCGAGCTTGGTGGAGTATGTAAATTGGTGGAATCTGCCTGTTGTGTTTTCGGACCGGATTCCTCCCCTACCATATTCAAGGCAATACAAAATCTGCACGTCTTAAGTACAGAAGTACATGTTCCCGAGGGAAATTGGGATCTTAGTGCTTGGTTCTGAGACTTTTTATGGTCGTGGGGATGGAAACTCTTTTCAGCCTTAGTGGTAAACCTTGGTATTCTATTGTTCTGTTGTTGCATACAATGTCTTCCTGCCATATGTTCGATGTTAGGGGGATGGTGTGTGCAAACTGTAGGTAATTAGGGCCAAAAATACAAGTACCCGAGAAGATGATTAATGTTTGTGTAATGAAGGATTTTACTGTCCAGGATCTAATGGCAATTGATATTTCTGAAGAATGTGATTCGGGATGTACGGACATTGAAACGTGGGGTTTCAAGTAAAGCGAATGTTTTAGTAATGCTCTTGGCTTAAGCCAAAAGGAGGGTTTGTTAAACCGTAATTATGTTGTGCCTCCTTATTATGAATATTGGCCTAAGCCCATTCGTGTTACGCAGGAAAACCGTGTTCACAAAGTTTCCGATTTTGGGTTAACTTCACAGCCATTTTGACTCATCCGCCATTTTGATTTTAACTCATGTTTCGTGTTCTAAAATGGTGGATTTTGTTTTCAACTTGCAGTCGAGCCAAACTGCCTTTGAGTTCTGTTAATGTTTAGGTTGACTGAGAGCCGACTGTTTAAACTGGGCAAAGAAACCTTGCGCTTCATACGAATTGCCATTTAAGTGTTGTCTGCGCTCACAAGCCTCATCCTTGTATAAACACCGAAACAATGAAGAACAAACCTCGAGCGTATGCTTTAGCTGAACTGCATTGTAGTGACTCTTGGAATAAGGCTTACCGGGATTCGAGAACTAACAGTACCATTGAATGTTCATGGACATGTAAACTTTTATAATCCTTGTATAATATTTTAACACCTGTCATGTGAACTAGGCACAAACTCTAGCCTATGAATGATTACTTTGGAGAGGGGCTGGACAATATTGTAGAAATAGTATAAATATGTCTGTGTTTAGATGTCCAGGACCTCTCACTCCTCACTGTGTCTGCTGGTACACACTGCAAGGTGTTGGGAGCCAGATAGCTATCTGTTTTGCTTTGTAAACTGTACAGTATTAAAAGATACTTGTATCTTTTCAGCCCGTGATTGGTGTATTTCTTTCGTGGTACTCAGCCTCGATATTTCTTTGTTCTTTCAGCGGGATACCCCTAGGTAGAGCTGGACAGTTCAATGGATGGCCCAGGAACACTTCCGTAAGGGCTTCTTTGGTGGGTAAGCAGGGGGTGCCGAGAGTAGTTGTTCCCATTACTCCAAAGGGGCAAGGCGCTCTTGCAGGCCTTCTTGATCGATGAAGAAAACATGGGTCCGACGGGACAGCAAGGGGCAAAAAGTGCCAAACTTTCCAATGCGTCTCTGCAGGGTTCACAAGTCTGTTTCTTCATTGCAGGATACTTGGCTCCTTCTGTAGTTCGGAGAGAACTCAGGTGATCGACCTGGAATGGGTGCAAGCCCCTTCTTTTATCCAAGATTAGCCTTGTGCCAAAATCGAGGACTTCCAATCGAAGATCTGCTCTCTTGCAGGCATCCCAGTCGTGGACCAATCACGGCCCACAGAGGTCCCAGTCATTCAGGCACTCCATACATCCTGGTACCAGTAGTGTGGATTAGGACCAGACAGTGCCAACCCACTTCCTGGGCACACACATGTGACATGCAGAAGCCTGCGAAAGATATCGGTTTTTGCGGGAAGCTGCATGCCCAAATAAGGAAAACCTGGGTTACTCGACCTGGGTCAAGGCAAGGGACAAAATGGCCACAGAACGGAAAAAAACACTTTGTGGCTCGGCCATTTTCAGACCTGGCCACAGTCTTGAACCAAACACAGTAAATGCGATGTGATCCCTTAAAAAGCAGTAAAACACGTATAAAAAGTAACTGCAACCACCAGTTCGTCCTAGGCACACTTGTACAGCTGCCAAAACATATTTTGAGGGTGTCTAGGGCCAAGAAACAAAAAGGACCCCAGCGCATGGTACTGAAAGGTACATTGTGCACTGTTAAAATGCTACCAAGAAATTGCACCATAGTTGAATTCTAAGGGAAACAAAGTTTGCCAATACTGCCAGTCTGAAGGACGTTTCAGTTTCCCAATAACAAGTGAACAAAAGCCCAGGGGAGCGCAGCTGAAGGCTGTGCTCCACTGGCAAAAGTCAGGATAGGATAGCAAAACAAAGGCAAAATGTTTTGGGATCCACAAATGGGAAAAATACACATTGATGAAATCTTTCCTAACACTCGCCCCTCCCAGCCCAAGGACAGGGGGCAGTAATCCACCCCTGGATGGGTGTCATGTTCAGGTTGGTTAAACATTCTGGACAACCCATCAGCATTCATATGTTGGACACCTGGTGAAGTCAAATCCTTGCAGTCTTATGGTCAGTTTGCACAGTGAAGTGGTTCCCATAGAGGTAGGGCCTTAGCTTCCTTAGGGCCCACACGACAGACAAACATTCTTTCTTCACAGTGGACCACCTGAGCTCTCTGTCCTTAACCTGGTGACTAATGAATCCAATTGGGTGTTCCTTGCCTTTCTCATCTATCTGTGATAGTACAGCGCCTATCCCAGTGTTAGAGGCATCTGTCTGCACAATTAAAGCATGTTTGTAGTCTGGGGCCCTGAGGACAGGGGCCTGGAACAGGGAGTCTTTTAAGCCATTGAAGGCCTTCTGACAATCCTCGGCCCAGGAGACCTTCCTAGGCTTCTTTGGAGATGTGAGAGCAGTCAGAGGGGCAGCTATTGTGCAATAGTCTGCCATAATGTTTCGATAGTACCCAGTGAGACCTAAGAAGGCTCTCACTTGAGTTTGGGTAGTGGGGGAAGGTCAATCTTGCACTGCTTGTACTTTGCTTGGTAGAGGCTGAATCCTCCCTCCACCTACTTCATGTGCAAGGTAGACCACATATCCTTGACCAATCTGGCACTTGTTAGCCTTTATGGTTAAGTGGGCTTTCTGAAGAGCATGTGACACAATTCTAAGGTGTTCCACATGTTCTTCCCAGGTGGCACTAAAGACTGCTATAGCATCCAGATATGCTAAGCAGAATGCATCCATCCCATTTAGAACATGATTCACAAGCCTCTGGAAAATGGCAGGTGCATTTGTTAAACCAAAGGGAATTACCCTGAACTGGTAAAGGTCTTCTGGAGTTGAAAATGCTGTCTTCTCCTTGGCATGTTCTGCTAGGGCTATTTGCCAATACCCTGCAGTGAGGTCAAATGTGATGAGGTACTTTCAGGCACCCAAGGTATCCACCAGCTCATCAGTTCTAGGTAAGGGTTGAGCATCTGTCCTGGTGACAGCATTCAGAGCCCTGTAATCCACACAGAACCTGAGTTCAGAAGTACCTGCTTTAGGCACTAGAACCACAGGATTGGACCATGGACTGCGGGAAGGCTCAATCACCCCAATATCCAACATCTTGTTGACCTCTGCTTTGATGTAGGATCTCACCTTGTCCGACATTCTGTAGCCCCTACTTTTGGTAGGTACACTATCGCCAGTTTCTATATTGTGTGTGCACCAAGTTGTCAAACCTGGCGTTAGTGAGAACAAGGGGGAGAACTGCCTCAGCAAAGTTCTTACTTCCCCTTGTTTGTCAGAAGTCAGGTGAGGGGCCACTTGGACACCTTCAATGGAGCCATCTGAAAGACCATTCTGGAATACGTCAGGGAGAGATTCTGATTCCTCCTCTTCCATATCGGATGCCAGCAACAGTGGCACTATTTCAACCATGGGGATGAAAGCCTTCAGCCAATTTATGTGAAACACTTTGGGGGCCCGTCCGGGCCTTCTAAAGTCCACCAAATAGTTGACCTCACACAGCTGCTCCATAACTGAGTAAGGACCTGACCATCTATCATGTAGGGCTCGAGGTCTTATAGGGTTCATGATCAGGTCCTCTTGGCCTGGAGTGAAGTTTGCAAGTGAAGCCTTCTGGCCATACCAATGTTTGACCAATGCTTGACCAGCCTTCAGCTTGTCACTGGCCTGAGCCATCAGGACGACATTATCTTCCTTAGCCCCAGCACATAGTCTACTACATTGGTATTTACAGGAGGGGTGGGGAGCTCCCAACCTTCCTTGACTATGGCCAGTGGTCCCCTAACAGGGTGACCAAAAATAAGCTTGAAGGGGCTGAAGCCAACCCCCTCTTGAGGTACCTCTCTGTAAGCAAAGAGTACACATGGTAATAGGATATTCAATTTTCTCCTTTGGGGTTCTTCCAGAGACCCAATCATGCTTTTGATAGTTATATTAAACCTCTCAACTAAGCCATTTGTTTGTGGATGATAAGCAGATGAAAACTTACAAGTGACCCCACCCTCCTGCCACATGGCTCGCATATACTTAGACATAAAGTTGCTGCCTCTGTCAGACACAACTTCTTTAGGGAAGCCAACCCTAGTAAATGTACCAAGTAAAGCTTTAGCAACTGACTTGGCATTCACTGTCTTCAATGGGATGGCTTCAGTATATCTGGTGGCGTGGTCGACGAGCACCAAAATGAACCTATTGCCAGAGGATGTCTAAGGGTCAAGGGGACCAACAATGTCAATCCCTACCCTCTCAAAGGGCATTCCCACAACAGCGAGGGGCACCAATGGAGCCTGGATTGTTCAGCCACTTTTACCCGAGATCTGGCAATGGGCACAACTCCTACAACAGCCTTCTACCTGGACCCCCATCTTGGGCCAGTAGAAATGCATGGCTAACCTTTGCTTGGTTCTCTTGATCCCAAGGTGACCAGCAAGGGGAACATCATGTGCCAATTGTAGGAGGAAGTGTCTTACTTGAAGGTGAACCGCCAGCCTCCTATGGTCACCTTCAGTAGATTATGTGGGCTCACTGTACAGGAGCCCACTGTCCTAATAAATCCTATGCTTCCCAGGAGGTTCTCCCTCCAGCTGGGAGAAGGCCTGTGTCCTTAGGCCTCCTAAAGATGGGCACTCGCGTTGGCCCTTAATGAACTCTTCCCTATCAGGACCACCTTCAACCAATAAACTTTGGAGTTCAGGATGGTCATGTAGGTTGAGTATTTCAGGCAGCACCTCTTCCTCGTCATGTTCCGGTGCTTGGCCAACTGCCTCTACCTCAGTGGTAGGGGAGTTTGGGGGAATGTTCTCCTGCCCTCTTTTTGGTTGTCTGACTCCCTTAGCCTTCGGTTTCAACTTTAGTTTTAGCTCAGCCTTGGACTTGGACAGGGCAGCTCTTGTTTGTGACCTTGTGCATGGTCTCTCTGCTGTATCCCCCACACGACCTAAGTCTCCAAGGTCATTTCCAGCAGGACCTTTCCAGGGATTTGCCTCTGTATGCTCACAGGAATCCTCACTACTGCACCATTGATAGCTCGATGCACAGGCATTACTGGGAACTTCAGAGGGGGCCATCAGCTAACTTGATGGGCATCAGGGGAGCTCTGGCAAGCTCCTCCTGGTTGACCAGTGTAGCATCCACCACATTTCTACTGGCTCCACTATGCCTAAGGGCAGGAGTGTTTACTCCATTGATCAGCACACTGGGCCTCATCACGAATTTGGCGGTAACCCTTAAATCCGGCAGTAGCGCTATTACCGCCGGATTTAAGGGTCTGCCAAATCAGGACTTCGGCGGATTTCACCCCAGCTCTGAGCTGGGGGGAAATCCGCTGAAAATTTGCGCTATTACCGCCGGCGGGAAATCCGCCATCAGTAAGAGCGTGAATTTTTCCCATTGAGCCCAATGGGGAATGGGGAATGGGGCATTCCCGAATGGGCTCAATGGGGAATGGGGAATTACATTACCGCCGAACTCGTATTCCGGTGCTATTAGCTCCTGGGAGTTCGGCGGTAGGGCTAATACCGCCGGCATTACCGCCAAAGTCGTGATCAAGCCCACTGCCTTTAAAGTAGTGCTTGGTGTTGTCAGGTATCCTAGCATAAGCTTCTGATACTCTTAGCTCCCAGGAACCCAGGGAAACTAAGACTACTTCAGATTCTATCCCACTGGGGAAGGAGTCTGAAGAGAAGGATGCCCCTTTGATAACTTCTTTCTCCTGATAGGAGAGGAACGCCAGACTCACAGAGGGGGCCCCCAAGATTTTGACCTTACATCTGGGGTCCCCCTTTACATGGTCACTTGCTCCAGAAGACACACAAGATCCACTGGGTCTGTGTACACAGGGGGGCTTATTGTAACCAGAGCTATGCTTGGGAGGATTACTCCCACTACTCCGACTATTTTCATGGGACTTACCCTTGTTAAACATTTTGTGGCCCTTCTGAGGGGAAGATTTTTCAGATCCCACACCCTCCTTATCTTTGTGATTTTCCCCTCCTCCTGCTTACCAGGAGAAGCCTTGTCCTTATGGGACACTCTGTGTGATACCCAGAAGTCTGCTGCAATGGCTAACTTCCAAGGGTCTATCTATGTAGAGTCAGCAAAGTGCTGCTTAAGCTCAGCGGAACAAGAAGCAAAAATATGTTCAAGCATGACTAAATACATCATACCCTCAAAGGCGGTGACCTTGTAACCTTCCATCCAACTAGTCAAGTTTTTAAAGGAATCTGCTACTTAAGAAACCCAATTATGACCTTCTTTCATTTTGTAATCTGAATCTTTTCAGGTACTGGGCAGGGGCCTTCCCAAACTTTAAGACCAGAGCTTGCTTCAATTTCGCAGTCTTTTCTTTCAGCCTTTGACATATCCATAATAGCACTGCAGCCAGAATGGGGTAGTCGACTGAGCAACCATGCAATCTTATCAGCATCCATAACTTCTTATACCTCACGTGCATATTCAAATGCAGTTAACAAGTCCATGTCATTCTTGTCATCATAAACACTAAGCAGATGTTTAGGAAATCTTGGATGAGAGGAGAGGCCAGTCCCATTACCAGACCCTCTGGAGGATCCATTGGTGCTTTGCAGTCTAGCAAGCTCCAATTGGTGATCCCTGTCCATTTGTTTCTCTGACCTCTCCAGTTCTAGCTTGGCCATGTGAAATTCAAGCTCCTTCTGCTTAAACAGCAGCTCTTGCTTCTTGAATTCCAGCATGGCCTCAGCCTCAGAGGCATTCAGCGAAGCATGGGACACATCATCATCATCCTCATCATTGCCTCTTTCAATAATAGCACTAGTTACTATATTACTGATACTTGGGATGGCCCCAGTACCTTCGGCACTATTTTAGGAGGGCAAAGCCTGAATCCTAACTTCCTGCCAATCTATGAATCTCTGGACCCTTTTGGATGTGGCACCAGTGGCCGCCAGGCCCTCTTCAGTACAAATCTTTCTTAGTGTCTCAGATTTTGAGGCACTCAAAGCAATGTCCGTAGTTGCAACAATACTATAAGTAAAGGTAGATGGCTTGCAGTTAATTTTAACCTAAGGACACTGTATCTCCTGTGTAAGTATAACCTGGGTACTTTACCAGTGCGCAAAACTGGGTACCTCCGATCTTATCTCACCGCTGTACCCCAATTTGTTAAAATGGATTTCTAAACTCTGACCTGGTGGCCAGAGGTTTAGGAGGCCACACTAGTTTAGTGAAAGAGGGGACCCTTCTGGACAAGCCAGACCAATCCAGGTAGCTTGGCAGGTGGTCAAGACTAAGTCTCAGGAGGGGTGAGAGTGATCGGAAGCCTACAATGAGCACATACAGTAACAAACCACAAATGACTCTTAGACAAGTGTATATCAAAAATATCTATACATTTATTGTCGGCCGGGCCAACTGACACAAGTAAACTTTAGTTATATAAAAACAATGACCACACAATTTCTATACTAGATAATATATATACAATACGTTTTCTAATGCGAAAAAAGGAGTAAAACACAACCACAACCTGTGAGGAGATGGGTGAGTTAACACACTAGGAGACAATTCTTCTGAGTCATTCCCTAACTTTCGCAGTCCAGCCCTAAGAGGTGGGGAGCCTTGTGCTCAACAGTACAGTTGTGCGCAAAAAAGCACAATCATGCAGGTAGAACAAAAAGCGGGTCATCTTGAGGGAGCTGTACCGAGCCAGGAAGGAGCTTGAGGTGATGAAAAATTGGTTCCCACTATTCAAGTAGGGTCTGCCCTTGGCTGTAGAGCAGTTTCCAAAAGGTGTGAATAGCTAGGCAGCGCAGGCTAACCCAGCCAAAAGCGAATACCTTTTTAGGGATATTTGTGCGTAAGAGATCGGTTGTGCCAGGGGGCCACCGGTAAGTGATGCAGGTAATCTCTGACCCTCAGGACAGTCCGGACCAAACAGTTTAGTCGAGGTCGCTAGTAGGTTCGAGTCCTGCAGTTTTGCGGCGCTCCGGCTCTCAACAGCTGTGGGATAGAGCGATCATCTGTGATGGTGCAGTTGCATTTTCTCAGCTTCCGAAGGAGATACCAAGAAAATTCCAGTGCAGCATGCTTCAGGGCACAGAAGGGCAGGTCAGCAAAGCACCTACAGTGACCGTCACCAACAGGTAGTGACGCGGGAATCACAGATGCGTGCAGTGTTGTGTTACACACTCTCCTAATTCGCGACCCAGAGGAGATAGGCCTATAAAATCTGGCAAGAGAGGGCACGGGACCACAAGCAAGCGATGTCCCAAGTCTTGGGTTTCAATTCAAGACGGCAATGATTCTGCGGGATACCCTGAGGTAGAGCTGAACAGTTCACTGGATGGCCCAGGAACACTTCTGAAAGCACTCCTTCAGTGGGTAAGCAGGGGGTGCCGAGAGTAGTTGTATCACTACTCCAAATGGGCAAAGCCCCTTTGCAGGCCTTCTTGATCGATGAAGAAAACAGGGGTCCGATGGGACAGCAGGGGACGAAGGGTGCCAAACCTTCCAATGCATCTCCAGTGGGTTCACAAGTCTATTTCTTCGTTGCAGGATACTTGGCTCCTTCTGTAGTTCTGAGAGAACTCAGGCAATTGACCTGGAATGGATGCAGAGCCCCTTCTCTTATCCAAGATAAGCTTTGCGCCAAAATCGAGGACTTCCAATCGAAGATCTGCTTTCTTGCAGGCATCCCAGTCATGGACCAATCACAGCCCACGGTGGTCCCAGTCATTCCGTTACTCCAGACATCCTGGCACCAATAGTGTGGATTGGGACCACACAGTCTCAACCTGCTTCCTAGGCACACACACGTGACATGCAGAAGCCTGTGAAAGAGACCGTTTTTTGCAGGAGGCTGCATGCCCAAATAAGGAAAACCCGGGTTACTCGACATTGGTGAAGGCAAGTGACAAAATGGCCATAGGACAGAACAAAAGACTTTGTGGCTCGGCTATTTTCAGATCTGGCCACAGTCTTGGACCAAACGCGGTAATCACCATGTGATCCCGTAAAAAGAAGTAAAACACTTATAAATGGTAACTGCAGCCACCAGTTTGTTCTAGGCCCACTTGTACAGCCATCAAAACAACTTTTGAGGGTGCCTAGGGCCATAAAACAAAAAGGACCCCAGCGCACAGTACTGGAAGGTACATTGTGCACTGTTAAAAAGTTACCAAGAAATGGCAACATAGTTGAAGACTAAGGGAAGCAAAGTTTCCCAGTACCGACATTCTGAAGGACATGTCAGTTTCCCCATAACAAGTGAGCAAAAGCCCAGGGGAGTGCAGCTGAAGGCTGTGCTCCACTGGCAAAAGTCAGGATAGGATAGCCAAGCAAAAGCAAAACGTTTGGGTGGGTCCACAAATGGAGGCAAAATTACACATTGATGAAATCTTTCCTAACATTGATCATACTGGATCTAACGAATATTTTACAGATGACATACATTTTTGTCCATTTTTTGATTGACGGGGGGCTGGCTACGGGTTAACCCGCTCTAAATAATTGCATAAGACTCCAGTTCTGTAGCGGATCTAATGTTGAAAATGGTTGATCAAACTGGATCTAACAGAGATCTAATGAAACAGATAATTTATTGTAAAGGATCATGAAAAGGGGGGGCCAACCCAGGTGAGGTGCTGTACCGACTGCTGGTACACATGTTCAGGAGTGATTTGATAAGTGTCTGGTAATACCATTGGTGATGTCGTGTTGGAACTGCACTCTGGTTGGCCTTTGTTTTTCTTCATGGATAATTTGTTGGTATGCAGGGCCGTCCCTAGGATTTGCAGAGCCCTGGGCGGCAAAAGATGGGTGGTGCCCGTTTATTTGCTTCGCAGAAAATTATGTCACAGAATTAGTCAATATCTGTGGGGATCAAATAAACTGATGTTCAATATCTGAATTTTAACTCTTAATATTAAAGTTGTAGCAATATCAGGAGTGAGACTTATTTTGGAGTAGCCGACTCAGTGAGCTGAATCCTTTGTAGAGATGGGTACCTCAAAAGAAAGTACTGTGACGAAGTAGAGCAGGACAAAAAGTAATGAAGGTTACCAATAAGCAATCTAAACATACCTAAATATTTCATGGATGTAAGGGCAGGTATTGGCCCTGGGCCAGACAGGGCAAAGTGCTTTTGCTGCAGGATACTGCAATCGTAGCAAAGCCTATTTACGGGAAAGGTACTGAGGCAGTCAGAGTAAGCAATTCCACAGGTCTTCAAATGTCATCAATAGGGATCAAGTCCAGAAAAAAGTGTGGTGATCATTAACATACGCACAGGGACTGAACGTATCCTGAAGTGAAATGTGCAAATTCAATTCAACTGGCTTCATAATGGAAGAAAATTCAAAATAGAAATGAGCATTGGTTTTCACAAAATGAATCAAAACCCGGAGAAAAGAAACAGCTAGAGGAGATTTTTCTAGAACACTGCTGGCAAAGTATAAAAGGTGTGCACTCTTTTAACCCAAAAATCTATTTTGAAATATTGTATGGAAAGCAAAATTCCAAGACGTGTGCTTTGAAGACACTTTTATGTGGTTTTGTGGGTTAGTGGGTTCAAATCCTGGTTGGCGAAAACTTGAGCAAACAAGGTTTTTTGCATGCTCCCTCAAAAACACCCAAGGGGGATGGAGTTGGCACTGTGAAAAGTGGGCAGATCCCACCTTGTACCCTAAAATTCAGCATAGGACCAGGTAGAACATCTTCAGTCCAGCAACCTCTCTTCTCACATCCATGGACCTGGTAAACATCACAACAAATGTGCCCTCTGATCCTTGCCCCTCCTCGCCACGAAGTTTGGCTTTCAACAATACTCTGTTTTATTAATCAAACTTGAAAAGTACACACATCATAATTAAAGTACTCCTGAAATATAGTAATCCTTATAGAAATACATTAAACAAAAATAGTACAATTATTGTCTTATTTTCACCCCATCTTGAAGACTACAAATCAGAATGCAATTGCACAAATGATAAACAATGGTTTGTAGGCTGTCTTTCAAGACTTAATCATAACAAAAGATAATGTGAAATGGTAACCTTTTGCATCGTCTGAAATAGGCATGCTTTATATGATGCAAGTGAAATGTGACACTCTGCCAACAACAACAAAAATGTATGTAACACACCAAATACGTACATATGAATACTATCACACAACTCTTTTTGTCAACATGTTTTAATTGTCTTCAAAGAAGACATATTTGGGTGGCAGCTCGTTTTTCTGTGTGTGCTTTCAGAATAAAATGCCCCCTTTCAACTCCTTGTCCAAAACAAAGGTTCTTAAATGGAGCATTACTTTAAACAAAGAAAGTGATAAGCCCTAACTGTGAGGCCCCAGAAGTCTGATAGGCTGCTGGGGAGGTGGGCGGGAGGTATTTGTCTCTAGAAGCGCATCACGGGGATTTGGGAGCCTTGCTAAACCATGCACAAAGAAAAGCCTTGTGGCTGGAAGCAGCCCAGCCCTTGTTACTTCTTATACTCACGGCAGCAGGTTGCTGCACGGCCCCCAAGATCGTGGGGCCTGGCCGACGGCACTGACTGCCCATGCCTTGGGCCGCTTCTGTTGGTATGCCTCACAAGTAAATGCTGGGATGAGGAAGAGGGATGTGGAGGCAATGTGCTGGTTACTAGTTCTACTCTTCCTCATCACAGTACTTGCGACCTGTCTCTCACGCCATAGTGCGGAGTAGAAAACGGCTATGATGTGATAGGGGATATTGAACTGATACATTGTGGGGGGTGGACATGCTGTGCTCTCAGTGGAGAGTGGTGGAACATACATGTTAAATGGAAAAGATGGAATGAATTCCTGAAGTGGAGGTTGGGCCCTCACAGGTATTTTGGGGTTAGCGGTGGTCACACAGCCAGCCTCACAAGTGCTGGGGGGCCCAGCACCTAGATGGGTTTCCGGGATCACCCAGACTTATGGTTGTTGCAGGGTGGGACCCTGGCAGGCCATGGGGACACGGCCTTGGTGCCGGGGGCACCATGTCTGCCTGGAGCATCCGGGATGTGGGGAGGCATGGGCGCACCGAGTGGACCAGGCTGATCCGGGGGCCCAGACTAGCAAGACCTGCAGACCCGTGATCAATGTGGGCTTGCAGGCCAGGAATGCAGTACTATGATCACACGGTATGGGCCTGCAGGTCCGAAATGAGAGACTGAGTCAGCAGTTTCATTGTTGGAGTCTGCAGCCGTTCTGTGGCATATACATGCAGGAGCTCCCTTTATTAGCTCGGGTCATGACACAGTCATGACTCATCTTAAAAGGGCAATACACATTGCGAGGGTCCCACATTACACTCCTCCTTTTTCATAACGAACAAAACAAATCTCACTGAGTATGAACTGATCCCCCCGCCCCCGTTACAAAACGACAATACTTGGATCACTTTGGAATTGTAGGGTGAATAAATGATACATAAATACGGACCCAGATAGTTGCAGACATTTAACATATCTCATTTGTAAGAGACCCTTTATTAATCTGACGTGAGTGCAACTCCAACCACTGAATGACACCATTGTCTGCTACTGGCACTACTTAGAGCTTACTGATAATCTACAAGAGCACAGATTCACATAGATATCCTTACTGAGACCACTTTAAGCAGGGTAATAACATGCAGGCTCATAGCATCAAAATACATGTTTACTGAATCCTCTTTAAGCATTTGCGGGCTGCAAGCAGCCAGTTCAAACATGCACTGGTATCAGTTCAGGACAGTCAATAGTACCGTTCAGTGGCCGGCAAAGCTGCAACTGGGGCACTAGGGGCCATATTGGGTTAGTCCCTTGATGTTACGGCAGGCGAGGCACTGGTAGCAGGGCGTCTAGGCTGCGCCACTTTCAGGCTCCCACAGGGGAATGCTTCTGGATGTTGACAGGGCAGGGGGTGGCAGCAGCATGTTACTCACCCCCTTCTCGGCTGCCCCAGCACTCTTTCAGTACAGGGCCGCGCCAAGGTCAGGGCCGGCATGATGATGAGCCGGCTTCGGAGAGGCTGCACCTCACAGTAAGCAGGAGTCAAATCCTTGCCACGTTTGGGTGTGAGGCAGCAAGACACTGGTGACGTGGTGTGTGAGCCACACTTCCTCAGGCAGGAGTCATATGTCGTCCAATGGCATCAGGAGATGACTCTGTCTCCCCCCCCAGGCAAGAGTCACCTTCGTCTTGTTCGTGGATGTGTGTCAGCGAGACGCTGGGCGGCAGGAAATTGGTTGCCCCCTCAGCCCCAGGCAGGAGGTCTTGCAGCCCTCTTGGTTTGATTGGTTTGAGAGCCACAGCCAGGTGAGTGACTTGAGGGTGGATGGGCTGCCTATTTGTCGGCAGGGTAGTTGCTCTTGGTCTCTCACTCTTTCAGGTGGGAGATGTTCACTCGCACTTTCCCCCAGGCAGGACTCACTGCTATTGATGAGGCAGCAGTTCCAGACAGTCCTAGCTTCGTCTTTTCCTGGAAGGCAAATTGGGCAGTTGATGGCCCAGTTCAGGGGCCCGTGCCGGATTATCCATTAGGCCAAGTAGGCACCGGCTTAAGAGCCCCAATCCTTTTAGGGGCCCCCGTGACAACGGATCAAAATAAAGCGGTGCAGAAAACTAAATACGTATTCAGAGATAATTTGTGAGGGGCGCCCTGACATTTCGACTACCTAGGGGCTTCCAAAGGCTTAATTCCGGTGCTGTCAGGGGCCAGCAAAGCCCACACCCGGGGGCCACATCGGCCTGGTCCATGGATGGTGGGGTAGACAATGAGACACTTGTGGTAGGGTGTCACCACTTCCTTTGCTCCACCAGGGCGGAGTTGTTGGCAGGGCGCTGCCAGTAGCAGAGGGCGCACAAGCACTCAAACTTGAGTTGCAACTCTTATGTGTTTTGCAACTTGCATGTGCCAGTTCAGTTCTTCCTTTTCTATTTCACACTGCACCTGAGGCAGAGCACACACACCCTTCTTTTGCCCACGTCTTGTTCTTGCTTTATTTTCCTAACACTCACCGCCGTCGGGCCCGAATTCTGCTGGTAGCCATCTTCACTTTATTGAGCATGCTCCATTGTGGAGCACGTCACTATTCACTGCCTCTTGGCCCGGGATTTTATCAGGGCTTTCATTTTCACAGTTCCGACATGGGAGCGCCTTCCTTGTCACTGCCAGTGGCCCGGTATAATTAGAGGGCCATCTGCATATTGTTTCCGCGCCGGCATGGCGCACTGTTATTCCCATTACTGCCTTTTGAGCCCGGGTGTTTTTAGACCCTTGCTCCAAGACGGAGCATTTTCCTTTTTCGATACCCAGTTTGGCTTGAGCGCCCAGTGGGTGTTGTGTACGTAGTACACGAGGTGCGCATGCGCGGCCCTGCAGGCCGGCGCATGCGCACTGAAATAATAAAGGCGGTGCCCGGGCAGTTCGCGGCGGAGCACCGGAACAACCAGACGTCTCCGGCGTGCGTTCTTGCACGCCCGCCCGCGCGCGCTAGTGCTCAGACCCTGGGGGGCCCGCACGCCATCACAGGGCTTACCCAGGTCACCACACTGGCGATGAGGAGGCACGGATGATTTCCCTGCTCCGACAGCCTCGGAGAGACGGAAAGCTGTTCCGTATTACAGACCCGCGGAGTGCCGGCGGCCATTTTGTTTTCGCTCGCTCCCCTCCTCACACGCAGCTGCAGTGGTTGCGGCCCGAGAGGGTGCTCGTGCGCCACCTGCCAGCTGTGTTTTGGGAAAACTACTCAATTTTTGGAACTCCCACAGTCCTGCAGGCGCAGGGCTGTGGCATCAAAGAAGAAAGAAGTGGGTTTCTACACCCCAGCACTACTACAAGCCCAGGACAAGCCACCCATCATTCTAGGAAAAGACAACTGTGAGTACGTGACGCAGAAATGGGCGAAGAGACTGATGATGAGGGTGCCATAGCCCCAATTCCGCGCAGATCTCGCAGCTCCCTGGCCCCCATGCCTGAATTCGATACAACTGGCCCCCCTTCCAAACTGGGCCCGAAGTGGCTGCTGTGGGTCAAGAGGCTAGATATGTTCTTCAGGGCATCTGGGGTGGACGATGATGACACCAAAATCGCGACTATGATCTACTCGGCAGGCGCGGAAGTCCACAAGATCTACGATTCCCTCGTCATCCCCGTGGTCACCTAAGACCATTTTCTCCCCATGGCAAATGTGGATTTTGATAGATTTGTCATGGGCGCCGAAAGACAACTAGACGACGAGCCTCTAGACAAATTCTGTGCCCGTTTGAGGCACCTGGCGACCTCCTGCAGATAGGTCGATGAGGAAGAAATGGTCCGCAACCAGCTATTGCAGGGGTGCAGCTCTGGCAAACTTAGAAGGCAAGTACTGAGAGAACCTGGTCTGACCCTCCAGCAAATTTTGGACCTGGGAAGGGCACATGAGCTGGCAGAAGCCAGAGGTGCGAGAATGGACGCTGCCACGCGACCGAAGAATGATGAAGACGCATTTGCTGTGGGACGTTCAGCAGCGGGAAGGTCGAAATGGGTGCTGAGAAGGCCTGGTGCACCCCCCCCACACCAGGCAATGCCTCATCTTGCTCCTACTGTGGATATGATCTCCCCCACGGAGGTGAATGCCCAGCTAAGTCGAGAACGTGCGGCCGGTGTGGCACACCGGGGCACTATGCAAGGATGTGCCGGGCTGCCGCCCCTGTAGCGGCAGGAAGAGGACCGGAGAGAGTTGGACGTGGAGGCGCTCGCAGAGTGAGAGGCATCTCATCGATCGATCAGGATCTGCAGGACCTGGACATCGCAGAAGAGGAGGAGGAGGAGGAGGAAGAGATTTTCTTCATTTCCAGCATTGTGAAAGGTCCTGGCACGAGACGCCAACCCACATGCACTGTTAACATCAATGACGTCCCCACCCCCATTCTCATAGACACTGGGGCGTCGGTCTGTGTGCTGGCCACCAAACATTACGAGGCCCTGCCAGGCCCACCGAGCTGTCTGCGTCCATGGCGCGAATATATGCTTTCGGAGGGGAAACACCTCTACCCATCCAAGGTGTGTTTGTAGCCCCAGTTTCTCATGGACAGAACACTATCAAAGCAAGGTTCTTTGTCACCAGCGTCAGCCCACATTCCCTGTTGAGCTGTGCGGCATCAGAAGCACTAGACATTGTCCACTTCTCGTTTGGAGTATACCATGCCGATCTGAAAAGCATGCTACACAGATTTGAAACTCTCTTCAAGAGCATTGGAAAACTGAAAGTAGAGCCCATACGCTTACATATCGACAAGTCCGTGAGGCCGACGGCCCTAAAACATCGCCGGATTCCTTTTCACTTAAGAGCCCAGGTGGAGGAGGAATTGCAGCAGCTGGTCGACCGAGACATCATTGAAAGAGTGGAAGGCCCCACCCCTTGGGTTTCGCCTATCGTAGTGGCCCCAAAGCCGAAGCAACCGGGGGCAGTACGCATTTGCGTGGACATGAGGCTCCCAAATGCCGCCATCAAAAGGGAGCGTCACCTCACACCCACTCTAGATGACATCGTCGGAGAACTCCAAGGTGCCAAAGTCTTCTCTAAACTGGACCTCAGGTCTGGGTATCACCAGTTAGAGTTACACCCCGAGTCGAGGTACATTACGACTTTTACTACTCACGAGGGGCTGTATCAGTACAAAAGACTAAACTTTGGAATCTCGTCCGCAGCGGAGGTTTTCCAAAACGCCATCAGAGGAGCCCTGTCCGGACTGAAAGGAGTCATAAACATGTCCGACGACATCTTGGTCTTTGCCAGGTCGGAAGTAGAACATCTTAAACGGCTAGAGAACACTTTTGAGAGACTACAGGCGGTGGGTTTAACCCTGCACCAAGAAAAGTGCGAATTCCTAAAGGACCACTGGAATTCTTTGGGTTCACCTTCCATGCTGGGGGCATATCCCCAGATCCTGGAAAAGTCAAGGACATTAGAGATGCACCTCCACCCACATCACCGGCCGAAGTACGGAGCTTCTTAGGGATGGTCAACTACTGCGGCCGTTTTATCAAGGACTTGGCCTCTCTGTCGGAACCACTGAGGGCACTCACCAGGAACGACGTAGCCTGGCAGTGGACTGAGAATGAACAACGATCCTTCAGGACCATCAAAGAAGCCCTGTCAGAGCAGGAAACAATGGCCTATTTCAATCCCAGCCGGGAATCGGAGATTGTGGTCGATGCCAGCCCGGTGGGACTGGGGGCGGTCCTCATGCAGGCAGACGAACTAGGAGTCATGAGGCCCATAGCATATGCCAGCAAAGCCCTCACCGACACGGAGAGGAGATATTCCCAGATAGAAAGGGAGGCCCTTGCCATCCTGTGGGGGTGCAAACACTTCAGAATTTACATCCTCGGCAAACCTGTCGTCGTGATAACGGACCATAAACCCCTGATTCCTATTTTGTCAGGAACATCATCCAAGCCGCCACCCCGCATCGAGAGATGGATGCTATCCCTCATGGAATACGGCGTCAAGCTAGTATACCGCCCAGGTACACATAACCCAGCCGATTATCTTTCTTGTCACCCAGGCACGAGGGATACCCAGAGTCCCGTGGAGATGACCGACACTGGGGACGCCGTACACCTCGTCATTGAATCCGCCCTGCCCGTGGCCTTATCGAGACAGGACATTGCGGACGACTCGAACTCAGACGAGGCGTTCCTGAGGGTGAAAAGGGCGGTGGCCACAGGAGAGTGGCGAGACATCCTTTTGAACAACGCCAGGAGGAACCCGGATGTGCAAAGGGACCTGCAACTGCTGTGGAAAGCTCGACACGAGCTCTCGGTGTCCACGGACGGTCTGTTACTGCGAGGGCACCAGATCGTGATCCCCAGGTCACTGGTCATGAGGGTCCTCCATTTGGCCCACACAGGGCACCAAGGCATGGCCAAGATGAAGGCACGCCTCAGGCTGAAGGTCTGGTTTCCCGATCTGGAGCACAGGGTGACCGAGTTTGTGAGGACCTGCATTCCCTGCCAAGCTACGAGTCCTGTGGAAAGGGGCCCACCCGTTCAGGCCATGGAGCGGAGTGACGTACCATGGGGAACGGTGCACGCAGACTTCGGCTCGACTGGAAGGGGCCTATATTTCCTGGTGGTCACGGACCAGTGGTCGAGGTATCCGGAGGTGGAGCTCGTAGAATCCACCGCCAGTGATCACACCATCCTAGCAATGGACAACATTTTTGCCACCCATGGGTTCCCCTTTGAGATCTGCTCAGACAACGGAGCGCCGTTCCAAGGACAGCGTTTTGCCAGGTATTGCGAAGAACGAGGTATAAAGCACCGGAAGGTAACCCCGCTATGGCCAAGGGCCAATGGAGAGGTTGAGCGATTCATGCGGACACTGAACAAGATTTTTCGAATTTCTGTCAATGGAGGGGAGGACCTACGACACAATCTAATTGACTTTCTTCGTGAATACCGGTCCACCCCACATCGATCCACCGGAATCGCACCCGCCGAGGTGCTGTTCAGGCGAATACCCAGAGGGCTGATACCCGAAGCGGGAGACAGACACCAAGGAGTGATCGATAGCGCACGGGTGACAGCAGAAAGCGCAGCGAGAAACGAGAACGAAACAACAAGGCGGAGGCTGCCAGAAAGAGAGATAGCGGTAGGAGACACCGTCCTAGTCCGGAACAGGAAACCGGAAGGGAAACTCTCGATGACTTACGAAACCCAACCAATGGGAGTCACTCATGTCAAAGGGTCAATGGTCACAGCTGCGAATGCGCGGGGTACAGTAACCAGAAACGTATCATTTTTCAAGCGCATAGGACCTGTGGCAGCGGAAGAAGAAACTAATCCTAACCAAGGACAAACAGCGGAGGCGCCGCATGGAGGCGGTGAACCGCCAGAGGACCCCGGGGGACCAGAGAACCCCGAGAGAGGTTCACCCAGGTACCCGCGCAGGGAAGGACGTCGTCCGCCGCAAAGATTCCAGGATTTTATCATCGACTCAGCGGCATGAGTAACAAGCCCTGTTAAGTACAGTTTGATTTGAGCCACGTTGGCTCCACTGTTCAATGTGTTTGTTGTTTTGGGGGAAAAGGAGGGATGTTGTGTACATAGTACACGAGGTGCGCATGCGCGGCCCTGCAGGCCGGCGCATGCGCACTGAAATAATAAAGGCGGTGCCCGGGCAGTTCGCGCCGGAGCACCGGAACAACCAGATGTCTCCGGCGTACGTTCTTGCGCGCCCGCCCGCGCGCGCTAGTGCTCAGACCCTGGGGGGCCCGCACGCCATCACAGGGCTTACCCAGGTCACCACAGTGGGTTCTTACTTCTTCATTGTTCACCACTCAGTGGCACGGGAATGCTGTTGGGGAAGGCATACAGCCGATTCACTGCCCACAGGCCGGGATAGCTTTGGGGCCTCAGCTGCGAGCCGCAGCTTCACACCACCCGACAGGGGTTGGTGCGAGGGCTCAATCACTTCACCGGGCGGGAGACATTTATTGCACAGGCAGTCTGCTGCCCTCTTCACCAATGCAGAAGACCATCACTGCTGCCAGAGGTTGCGCTTCTCTTTTCCCGGTGGGGTCACCTCATTCACGACAGCGCTGTTGTATGACGGCCGCACCTACTTACTCATCCTCCAATCATGGAGCAGGCACTTTCTCCACCAGGCAGGAACAAACCAAATTACTTGGCGGTGGATGCCACCGGGTCTATATTTTGCTTCTGAGCTCCGATCATGGAGCTGGGCATTTTCTCCCTCGGCAGGAGAAGACAAACGAGTTGGTGGCAGATGCCCCATGGGCTGCCTTTTCGCCTTCCCCGGCCACACAAGCACCATCTTGACTGAGGGCAGCGGCCAGGTTGAAGAAAGCTGCAGGGTGTTGGGCATTCTCACTGCTTCCTGGGAACACTGCGGCGGCAGCCGAGCCCTGACTTTCTTTTCTCTTTTTAAAAAAAACATTTATTTTAGAAAGGGAGACTGTCAGCGGGGGGTCAGAGCGCATTGCAGGGTTCTTCTCCATCTTCGTCACCATTATTGTGGGGTCGGCGGTGGTCACACGGCCAGCCTCACATGTGTCGGGGGGCCCAGCACCTTGATAGGTTGCTGGGATCACCTGGATTTACGGTTGTTGCAAAGCGGGACCCTGGTAGACCATGGGGACATGGCCTGGGTGCCAGGGGCACCATGGATGCCAGGAGCATCCGGGACGTGGGGTGGCCTTGGCGGACCCAGGGCACCAGGCTGCTACAGGGACCCCAGATCATTGGGACCTGCAGGACCGTTATCACACGGTGTGGGCCTGCAGGACCGTGATCACATGGTATGCACACATGCCAAACCTCCCCATTTAGGCGGGAGACTCCCGACTTTTCAGTGAAAAATATAGCTATTTTTCACGTTCTCCGGTAGCCCCCATCTATTCCAATGGGAAATTTACATCTCCCGATTTCCCTGACGAAATCTCCCTCTCAGGTGTGTCGGAATGTTGGCATGTAGGAGTATATGGGCCTGCAGGCCCGAAATGAGAGACAGAGTCAGCAGTTCCATTGTTGTAGTCTGCCACCGTTCTGAGGCACCTGCATGCAGGAGCTCCCTTTACTAGCTTGGTTCATGACGCAGTCTGTAGTGATTTTCCTTTAAACAATTACAAGGTGACGCATGTATATTTTTCTAATCTTTCATACGTTTATTCGGAGGAGCCCCCGAAACGGACTTCTCAGCTGAGCCACATCTTCGTATAACCTTCCATCAACATTCTGGAATGTTATACGAAGATGTAACTATGCAACAAACCAACATTCTTACATCTCCCTTTCTAACAATAAAATACATATTGTATTCAAACAAAATTTTCTGTAAACTTAAACTACAACACTAAACATTTAAACATTGAACATCACACCATGTCTTATTATCCAATAAAAAGGATACAATTTCTTCCATGTTTTTTTTTTAGATCAGCCAGTCTTGAAATTATCACTATGTTGAAGTCTTCAATAATATACATAGTCTTGTTTGTGATTCCATATTCTTTTCCTACTTTTTGATCCTAACTGAAAACTGTCATTTTTCTCTTCAATTGGGTCTTTCTGTACTTCCTTCTCTTGTAACTTTCCTTTTCCTGCCACAAAATCATCTTCTCCATATCTTATCACTTCATTCTTCTGACCAAATATATTTCATTCCTTTGCACATTAACTTCCTCATGCTTTCAGTGTTATCAGAGTAGTGATCAATAAATTTGGAATAATATTCTGTGAGACCCAAAAAACTCCTCAACTGGTCTTTGTTATTTGGTTCTGCTATTTTGAGAATGGTGTCCACCAAAGATTCTTTAGGCATGATGCCTTTATCACTTATTCGATGACCCAAATATGTCACTTCAGTTTGTTTTATTTTACACTTTTCAATCTTAAGTGTCATTCCCTTCTGCTGTAACATTTGCAGCACAGCTAACAATTTTGCATCATGCTCCTCTTGAGAATTTCCCGACACCAAAATATCGTCCTGGAAATAATACACTGCTTGTAGACCTTCAAACAGATGATGCATTAACCTCTGAAACACTGCAGCAGCCGAAGCTAACCCAAATGGCATTCTTTTGTACCTAAAAGCTCCCAATGGCGTCACAAAAGATGTCAAATGTCTCGATCCCTCTTCAAGTACCACCTGATGGTAGGCCGACGACAAATCTAAAGTCGTGAAAAATTTTGCTGGACTCATGGTGGATAACATCTCTCCAATATTTGGTAAGGGATGTCGATCAATCCATATGTTGGCATTTAAATCTCTTAAATCAACACACATCCTGATGGATCCATCTGTTTTTTTAACCAAAACAATAGGCGATAACCATTCTGAACTTTCAATTGGTTCAATGACATCTTGTTTGCATAGTTTCTCTAACTCAGCCTTTAATGCATCTCTAGTGCCAATGGGTATACTTCTCACTTTATGTACAACTGGTGTCACACCTCGTTTGAGAATAATGCGATGCTCAAATCCTTTAAGTAAACCAATCTTGTCATTGAAGACATTTGGAAAAGATTTTGCCAAACTCTCTGCATTGTCACACACCTTTTCAGAAATGCACAGAATGGGTACACTTTCTCCTGGATGAATTTTGATATTCAATGCAGCTTGCTCCCACCATCCTACTATTGAAAAACCATCCTCCGCCACATACAATCTGCAGTATGTCTTACGTCCTTCAAATCTCAATTTCACCCAAACATAACCTATAATATTAATAGGTGTCTTTCCATAACCTGTTGCTCTGGTGTTCGTCATCTGTAAATCTTCCATCTTCTTCTTCAAAACATTTACATACGTCTGTACATCCACCATAGTATAAGGTGAACCTGTATCTACCATCACTTGTAACGTTACACCATCAATATCCATAGGAACCCAAGATCCTACTCTATCATCTCTTGGTGTGACAGTAAGTATCTGGATTTCATCCTCTGCCCGATCTGTTATTGCTACCAAATTACTGGAATCAGCATTCTCCTCGACAGCTCTCACACCCATGGTAGTTGCATTCCTGCTTCTATAAAATCGACCAGTAGTCCTACCAAATCTGCCATTAAATCTGCTTCTTCCTCTGTTGGTGCGACACATCTTTCCAAAATGCCCTGTATGTCCACACCTAAAACACTCTGCTGAGAATGCTGGACACTCCTTTTCCGTGTTTTCATGTTTGCTCCATCCACAACATGTACACCTATTACTGTGCTTGAATGCACCTCCTCCATCTTGTCTGTAACCACCAGATGTCTCTGTCCTGACCATTCTCTTGACCATGGCAATCAGTTTTTCTTCCTGGTTGTTTTGCTGTTCATCATCTATACCTTGGACTGACTTAATTCCAGTGAACTCTGGTTTGCTTTGAACCTCTCTCATACATTTTTCACCCATTTCCATTGACCTGGCTATCTCCACAGTTTTTTCTAATGTGGGATTTTTCGCCTGCCACAGTCGTTGCTGAATGCGCGGGTCAGCCACATGTAACACTATCTGATCTCTCAAGTATTCATCCGTGACTCCAGTGAAAGCACATGTGGCCATTAGTCCTCTCAATGCAGCTACATATGCATCAATACTTTCCTCTTTGCCCTGTTTTCTTGTGAAAAATCGGTATCTTTCCAACACAATGTTGGTCTTATTACCAAAATGTTTGTTCAATTTAGCCACTGCAATATCATACTTTCTTGACCCACTGGACGCTTCACCCCATGTTTCTTCATCTTGCTCAAGATCAGGTAATGATCTAAATATCCTTAAAGCTTCTGTGCCAATACAGTGTAGCAAAGTTGCTTCCTTCTGATCATCATTGAATTTTGCCCCACCAATCGCTCTCAAATACACCTGAAAGTTGTCCTGCCACTGCTCCCAAGGGCATGTTGGATTACCAGGAGCCGACAGAAATTTTATAGGAGCAGCCGTGTTCTGCATGGCTAAAGCTTGATGATGATTGATATGTAACGCCCTACTCATATGTAGTATCTTCTAAATAGTTAGTATATTTCTTTGTTTAATATCATCTGCTGTTTGCAACATTTTTTTTTTTTATTACTTCCTGCCTAACAACAACAGCTTCAAATCAGTACTTCCGTGCATCTATAAACATAGGCTTAATCTCCTACTGTTTATCTCCTTCAATGCGTTGTCTGTAACATCAGTCAATCGCCGTAAGCACGATCGTAACAAAACCAGTTTTTTTTTTTTAAATGGAGGCACGCAACTCACGTCCTAGGGTCCTTTACTCTAGCCTCCAACGACGGTTGATAATGCTTCTCGCACTGTCCTCGATAACCCTGGTAAGTTGCTTACTTAATTTCCCTGTCGTACTGGCACTGCTTCTTGTTGCCGCTCACCCGTTTTTCATCATTAATGTGACACGGCAGCTCGCACAAAACCGGCCTTTACTCCATATAACCTTCACTGCGTTCGTTCACTGCGTCTTTTCATCCTGTCCGGGGGCTCCCTCCACTGACCAGTTTCCTCGTCGCCAATTGTAGTGATTTTCCTTTAAACAATTACAAGGTGACGCATGTATATTTTTCTAATCTTTCATACGTTTATTCGGAGGAGCCCCCGAAACGGACTTCTCAGCTGAGCCACATCTTCGTATAACCTTCCATCAACATTCTGGAATGTTATACGAAGATGTAACTATGCAACAAACCAACATTCTTACACAGTCATGACCAATCTTAAAAGGGTAATACACATTTCGAGGGCGGTCCCGCAGAGCACTTGGTACTGTGACGAGGAAGATGATGAGGAGGAATCAAGATTCCCACATGATATACTAGGCAGTGAGGGGTGGGGCCGGGGGGGGGGGAAACATTTAATTGGTGGGACAATATTAAACCAATAGTGGAATGAGGAAAAAGGACGGCGTGGTAACGTTATTCCGATCTCTCGTATTCCTGCAACAGTCATGCAAAGCAACGAATGCCACAGCAGATTTCGCCTGGTTACAGTTAGTGAAAGATTCAAATGAAAACAGCAAGACTACGCACCCTGCTGGCGCATTATGTGAACTTAACATTTTTTGTATCTGCTTTAGGTCTTTTTTTTAGCCCTCAGTTTGTGAGGCACACCCCACAGTGAGAATTGTACACGTGCATCATCGTCTATGCATTGCAGAGCGTGGCTCATTAAGCACTTCTTCATTTCATGAACTACTTTTCCCAGAGGCCCCTTCGTAGCACATGTTGATTTACGACTCGAGAGGCTGTTCTACCCACCAATCGCGTGCGTGCTTCTCATGCCACAACCAATCATTGTAGCGAAAGGAGGAGATTGGCCCAAGAGTCTTCGCTGTGATTCGTTGTCTGTTGCCAGAGGGGCGGGACTTCCATTTTTGGACAGGTGTGGCAGCAGAAGGAAAGGAGATGGCAGCTGAAACTTGAAGACAGCGGCATGAACAGACCCGCGGGGGAGAGTGGAGACCGGCGGGCAGGTGAGAGCGGCACAACCAATCATATTACGACCCAGGAAGGCGCTGTATGAGCTGCGCATGCGTGTTTTGTATGGGCGCCACAGAGATGCCCGCGACCCGCCGACGCCTTTTAATTGGTACAGGGAGCTGAACCTCCAGCATTGGGTTCTGCGCATGCGCCACACTCACGCCACCTGACACCCGCGTGCTGTGCCATGCTATTGGGGGTGTAAGTTGTAACTACATAAAACACAAAGACATTGTGTAGTAGAGAAGCACATCCACGGAAATCCTGATGGCAAGTAGAGCTTACTGGTAGAGTGTCATTAAATAAGGAAGAACTACAGCTCTAATAATGCTTAATTGCTTTTATTTTCCCCCCTAGTGACATTTGGCCCAGACTTACTCCTCCCATCCCCAACTACCATGAGCCTTTGGATAACATAAACAATGTATTCTCCAGATCAGGTTACGAGACCGACTTATATGACCTGTCTGGTCCTCCATGGAGAACCTTGCTGGCTCCTGTTGAGGAGGGTGCCATTGTCACCAGGGTCAAATGCAGACCATGATGTCAGACTCATCTGCCACCTGATTCCTCCGCAGGTTCTTAGTAGCCATGTGGCATACCAAGAGCATCACACGTTGCACATGATCTGCATGTTGGTGCCTTTTACCTAGATAACCACAAGTGGTGTGAGCGGCAGATGTGTGCTCATGACACAACCTGATCTCATTTCTGCTGGACATTTATTTCATGTAATTTTGGCGAGTTTCTGTACCTCTCCATTGCTGACAGCTGCACTCCCCCTGTTGTTAGATCCCACTCCTTGTTTCTCTGCTCGCTAACCTTCTTCACCCTATGATTGTGAAGCGCCCCATTGCTTCTGAAAGCTCGGTCAGCGCTTCATAAATACCCTAATAAGAGCAAAGTACTTGTATGGCTTGCTTGACTGCTTGCAATGGCAATTTCCTCACAGACATTCCTCAGGAGTGTAGACATTTGAAGTGTAATTGTGTCAAGGGACCAATACTCCTCGGCGCAAACCACTCAACAATTAAGTGAATTATTAGACAATATACGAATACTCTGTATATACATTGGTGTGTTAATGCTGCATCGACCTAATAAGTCCCAAGACGAGCCTGATACATGGAAAAGAATAATGTTTTGTCTGTCCAATGCACATAGCACTCAAAAACAAAAATGCAAAGTTTCTTTGAAGGATTCATTCTGTCCTCTCTTTAATGCACCACATTTTTACGCAATTGATTTCGTCCAATCTAAGTATTTAATGCTAGGTGATGATAGTCTTTGCCTTGCCGACACGTGTTTCAACCTTACAACAAATAGGTCTTCATTAGGGCTTGGCTCAAACATAATATGCACGTCCAATGGAACTGGACTCTCCTTTCAAATTAGTGTTGTCACTCTTTCTTTACCGAATGGTACCTTATGCACAAATCCTCGTAAATGGAGGTTAGCATTGAAGAATATGAAGTAGTAATACTGTTGCAACTTTCCTGCTTCCGAAAAATCCTATGTAATGCTTCTGTTAGCCTGACACAAGTGACCTGGTATATAACTGCAGCAATCTGCAGACCTATTTGTTGTAAGGTCGAAACACGTGTCGACAAGTCCAAGATCATCTTCACATTGTATTGAATACTTAGATTGGATCAAATCAATTGCGTAAACATTTGGTGCATTAAAGAGAGGATAAAATGAATCCTTCAAAGAAACTTTGTATTTTATGTTATGTTATATTATGTTGAATTTATATAGCGCCTTATGTAGCATTGGTATGGTTAGAAGGCGCTGGTAGGTTGAACGCCCTTGGGAATTGAAGTTCAAGTCAGTAGAGAGAGTAGAGAGAGTCGAAGGTGCGTGTAAGCACCAGATATGTGTGCAGCTGGTGGTGGCATTCGTGTAATGGCTGCTTCTTAGCGGGAGGTGTGGTGGTTGAGAGATCAGGAGTATGTGTTCGTTCTGGCAGGATTTATCCAGACCGAATGTGGCTGCGTTAGGCCTGAGGGTAACGCCTGGCTGGGGTGTGTAACCAGCAGTGTTTACTTAGAGTGATGGGGAGTATGCGGCAGATGTTGGTATGAGAACAGTTATAGCGAATGGTGTCATAGTATCTCTGTGTTCTAGTTGAATGGTGGTGTAAAGAAAAGAGTAAGCGTGGTGATGTGATATGATGGGTTACATGCTCTTTCAAACGTTCCATGCACTCCAAACCATTCCATGTAAGTCACGCAATTCTATGCACTCCAGTCTGCTCCATGCACTCCAGTCCGCCCCACGCACTCCAGTCTGCCCCACGCACCCCAGTCCGCCCCACGCACTCCAGTCCGCCCCACGCACTCCAGTCCGTTCCAAGCACTCCAATCCGTTCCAAGCACTCCAATCCGTTTCATGCATTCAAATCTGTTCTACTTACTCCAATCAGTTCCGTGTATTCTAGGTTGTTATATGCACTTCATCCACATATTTCACCCGTTTCATCCACATACGTCGCCCGTTCCATCCACATACGTCGCCCGTTCCATCCACATACGTCGCCTGTTCCATCCACATAAGTCACCCGTTCCATCCACATATGTCACCCGTTCCATCCACATACGTCATAATCTACATACGCAACCCGTTTCATCCACATACGTCACCTGTTCGATCCGCATACGTCATCCGTTCTATTCACGTACATCACTCGTTCTATCCATATATGTCACCCATTCCATATACATGCTTCACCCGTTCCGTCCTCTCTACGCATTGAGCGGTTCTACCTACTCATCCGCACTACGCAATCATCTGCTCTACGCAACTCACCCGCTCTATGCACTCACCCGCTCTATGCACTCACCCGCTCTATGCACTCACCCGCTCTACGCACTCACTCGCTCATAAGCACTCATTCGCTCATACGCACTCGTCTGCTCCATACAGTCTTTGGCTCTACGAAATCATCTGTTCGGTGCACTCTTCCACTCGGCGCACTCTTCCACTCGGCGCACTCTTCCACTCGGCGCACTCTTCCACTCGGCGCACTCTTCCGCTCGCCGCACTCTTCCACTCGGCGCACTCTTCCGCTCGCCGCACTCATCCGCTCCACGCACTCATCCGCTCTATGCACTCGTTCTTTCCACGCATTCAGCTGCTATATGCACTCATCAGCTCTACTAAATCGTTCGCTCATACGCACTCATCCGCTCTATACACTCATCCGCTCTATACACTCATCCGCTCTTTACACTCCTCCGCTCTATACACTCATACGGTCTCCACATTAATCGACTCCAGCGTTCTACACACTCTTCCGCATTTCAGCCCTCATCCGCTCTACATACTCATCTGCTCTACACTCATCCGCTCTACACTCATCCGTTCTGCACTTTCATTTGCATTACGCACTCCTGCCTTCTACACACTTCTCTGTACTTACACACTCATCCGCTCTACACACTCGTCCGCTCTACACACTCATCCGCTCAACATACTCATCCGTTCTATACACTCATCCGATCTACACACTCATCCCATCTACACACTCATCTGTTCAACGCATTCATCCGCTCAGCGCATTCATCCGTTCCACATGCTTCATCCATTCTAACGATTTCATCCACTCCATTCACTTCGTTCATTCATCATGCATTTCATCAATTTTATTAATTTAAATCATGTTACTGTTTTCGTACGATTTATTCTTATTATCCACTTCACTGCTTTGATCTACTTTACTTGTTCTATTCTGTTTGTCCTTTTATTCTATATTAGTGGTTATTGGATGTTAATTTCTCGCATCTAGTAGTTTGTTGGATTGGTGTCAATGAGATGGTGATATTTTGTTTGAGTTAGTTTGCGTACGGGTTGGTTTTAGGGGAAGAGCCAGGTTTTCAGTAGTTTGCGGAAAAACATTAGATCTTCAGTTAGGGGGATGTGGGGTGGGAGTGCGTTCCACAGCGTGGGGGCCAAGGCTGAGAATGATGATCCGCCTAACCTGACTGAGTTTGTCTTAGGTATGACTAGGAGGCCGGCTGAGCTTGATCTTAGAGTGCGTGGAGGGTGATAGGGTTTTAGCTTGTCTTAAGTGACACAGCGACACAAGTGACACAAGTGGCACAGCGAGTAGAGCGCTCGCTTTGACACCCGTGCAGAGCCTGTTAACGCAGGTTCGAATCCCGGCGGGGCCAAACTCAGCCTTTCATCCTTCCGAGGTCGATAAATGAGCACCACATACCGTGGGTAATAATAAGCAGCGCTCGGATACCTGAGGGTTTGTAGCGCTATATAAAAGCCTAATTATTATTATTATTATTATTAAAGATATTGAGGTTCAGTTTTATGCAATGCTCGATGAAACATGCATAAGGTTTTGAAAGTCACCCTTCGGGCCACTGGAAGCCAGTGCAGAGTTTTAAGGGCTGGGGAGATGTAGTCTCTCGGGCCGAGCGCTAGTAGCAGTTTGGCTGCAGCGTTTTGTGCTCTTTGAAGTTTATTCAGTTGGTACGCGTGGACTCCGAGGTAGAGGGGGTTTGCGTAGTCCAGTCTTGATATAACTATTGATTGGACTGCGGAGAGTCTGTTGGGAAAGGAGAGATATGGAAAGATGCGCCTAGTTTGTGAGTGCTATGTGCATTGGACAGACAAAACATTATTTTCCATGTGTCAGACATTTTGAGCGTGTTTGCCGGTGGCCTGGCATACATTGTGGTATGACCCCAGGTTCCGCCGCTAACCAGTTCAATGTGGGAATCCATGCTTTTTCTCTCAGCTGTTTTGTGCCAGTGACAAGGCATTATTTTATGGAATCGGGAATTGCAATGTAAGAGGCATCTCAATCATTCCTTCAGTCAACAAAGTTCTTGGATTTGTTTGAACGCCTTCAGTTCCTTCCTGTTGATCTGTTTAAGTGAAATATCATTTGTCTCCATCTCTTTGTTGCAATGACTCGTGTAACTTCTTTAAGGATTTCATCTTTTCTAGTTGCTTTCACGTCATCTACACATTACAGATCTGGGTCTGGCATGATGAATGCCACGGTTTACATCCTCATCCAGAATCTATCATTTCAGATGGGCAGACAGCAGTTGGTGGTGGCATGATCCTTGGAGACATTTTGGCTTTGTGGTTAGCATGTATGGTCACACAGGTCTTTTGGCCTGTGCTGACTGTATACCCGTTTCCATATAGGAATACATAAAATGTTCACATGTCCAGATGACTGCCTGGCTTTCTTTCGCTGCTTGAGATTAGGCTTGCTCGGTGACTGCCAGATTGGTATAAGTTATGATCTTTTTCTTGGGTTGACATGAACCGTTTCACGCTGTCCCTAGATCGACTTGGCTACCCACATTAAGTTCAACAAGTAAACGGGTGTCAAAACAGGACATGTGGTCTTCGTTAGCATGCAGATCATGATGGAGCTATGAGTTACCTGGAGTTTTAAGTCCAAATGATCTGCTGCCCTTTCTTCATCAGGTGTCTGAGCTCAGGTTTATGGTAGTAGGGCAAAGTCCGATATCGTGCGCAGCAGATTCATAACCACAGAAATGATTTCAGCAATTGGGTTGTTGTCAAAGGATCAAGTTGCATTCCCTGAGTTGAGAAAATATGCTCATGTCATTTTGGTGTACCTTTTTCTTAAAGTCAAAATTTTTTAAAAATGTATTTATTTTCATTAACAACAGCATACAGATAGTTAGTAACCCCCCGATGACCACAGAAATATTCCTTTAAGATTCTTCGTGATTGGGGACTAAACCGGAATTGTGTCAGTTACTTTTGGGACAAAAGTATACTGCTCGTACATATATGAACTTTATGCAATTGGAAATTGGGCATGTGGAAGCTTGGGAAAAATTGAGAGAGATATGGTCAGTGGATATGAATATGGACTTTATGGATAGAGATTGGAGAGATATATTAAGAGTAGGTGACGGTCTAGGAGCTGACTTAAATCTACGTATGATCAGACAGAAGATAATAGGAAGAGTATACTGGACGCCGGTTAAGATTTATAAATTGAACTTACAGACAGATGATTTATGCTGGGGGTGTGGGACAGACAGGGTTACATTGGTACACCTTTTTTGGAGTTGTCCGAGAGTTTGTAGCTTTTTTTCGAATGAAGTGATTGATAGAGTTGAATTGACGCTAAAAGTAATTTTGCAGAGATCGGCAGTTAATATAATCCTTCTTCTACATAGGGGTAGATGTTCTGATTCTATGAAATATAACAGTTGGATTGATAAAGCTTTGTTAGTTGCAATGCGACTGATTCTTCGGGTTTGGAAAACCAGGAAGAAGCCATCAGTGGAGGACTGGTTAATGGAGTTGCAGACCCTGTCTGCTTATGACAAAATATCATTCGAAGCGAGAGAGAAGGAGGAGGAATACATTTCAATGTGGGGGCCATTCAATGCCTTATATGGCTTAATAGTTAAGGTATGGATGATATTGAGGAGTGGAAATTGTTATTTAAATTTTTTTCTCTCTTTTTTTAAATTTTTTTCTTTTCTTCTTTTTTTATCTTTTCCTCTTCTTCTCTCTCTCTCTCATCTCTTCCCTCTTTTCTTTCTAATTTTTCTTATCTTTCTTCTTGCTCTCTTTCTTAGTGTATTGGTTTGGTGTTGGTCTACGTGGAGTCTTGTGTCTATGTATGTCTTCTGATGGGAGGGGTGGTTATATTTTTTTGAGACTCTTCTTGTTTACATACACTGAAAGTGATTTAGTGTGGATTGTAATGTTTGCTTTGCATTGTGTACTTATTGGAATGTAGTTGAACGATGTGTTTATGCTTCTGCTAAAATCTAAAAAACCCTTCTATTATATTGATGTGATTTGTATTTGTTGACATGCTAATAAATAGATGTTTAAAAAAAAAAGATTCTTCGTGATTCCCTCTTATGTCAAGCTGTGTTTGACAACTGTATCGCTCTAACGTGTCTTCCCTTATAACTTCCCTCCCCCATACCCAACTTGCCTTAATATAGTATCTTGCCTCTTCCACCTGTCACTTTTGTCCATGTACTCAACCCTTTTATGTGTCTCCTGGTGCCGTTCTCCCACTTTTCCTGGCTTAAATTGTCCACCGCAGCATACCCTCTCCGGGGTCTTGTTGGTGCCAACTAATTGCCTGTTTCCATACCACTGTGTCTGCTACTGTCCATTTTTGCAAATCCCTCCACCACACCTCAACAAGCGGGCCTGCTCTTGATTTCCAGTCCATGGCTATGCAGTGCTTGGCCAACACGTATGCCAATTCCTTCAGTTTCCCCAGAGCCCTCCTATTCTTGCTCCTTGGGAAGAGTTCCAGTATGCAGGCAGCCGGGGATATGACATTCTATTCTATTTCACCTATAGACATCTTTTGGGCAATGTCCTCCCAGAACGTCCTTATAGTTGAGCACTCCCAAAACATATGTAGCATTCCGGCATTTACAGCATTACATTTGGGGCAAATTTGTCTATCTGTGCCTTTTAATCCCGCTATTATTCTAGGTGTTAGGTAAGCTCTATGTGTTACATACAGTTGCAGTCTCACATTTCTGGAAACACGCTTATGATTATGTAGTACCTTCAGCCATTTTCAAAATAAAAGGGTACCTGAGATATTGTACGGTCTTTTACCCTCAGCCATTCCTTGTGCTTAAAGGCCTTTCCCAACTCTGATTCCCATCTCAATCTAATTCGCGGTTCCACCCCTGAGCGATTTTCTAGTAGCACGTCGTATTACCTTGATATAACATGACCACCCTCTGATATATTTATTATCGTTTCAATCGCATCATACCCAATGTCCCCACCAACTGAGGGCCACCTTTTCTTTACAGTATCCACAATAGTGGGGTGCAGAAGGTATTGTCCGACATGTATTCCTGATATCTCCTGTAACTCTCGAAAACGTAGTAGGGAACCATTCAAGCCTAGATCCCCAATTGTAGCAATCACACATGCCTCCCACTGGATTCGCACACTAGCCCTAAGGCCTCTGCCATCTGTCATTATCGCAGCCACGCGTCTATGTGGCGATACCGGGTCTTTAATCTTTAGTTTCTTACAGGTTCTACGCCATTTGCATGCCCAGTATCACCAAAGGTGGGTATTCCTTTGGTTTTGGTGGGGGTACCCATAATAGGTCTTTTAAGTACAGGGGCCTCATTACACGGATGGCGGTAAGGGCTTACCGGCACCGGTAAGGGCACCGGTAATGCCTTACCGCCCTATTACGAGGTCCCTTTGCTGGTCCCTACCTTAACGACTGGTTTTACCAGCCGTTAAGGACGGGACCCGCAAAGGGACCTTGGAGGCAATTACGATACTGCAATTTGCGGTACCGTAATTGCTGCCTTCCCCATTGAGCCCTATGGGTGCTCAAATGGGAATGGGGAAGGGCCAATGGTGAATGGGGAATTACCGCCCCACCAACCTTGGAATGGGGCGGTAATTCCGCCATTCACCATGGCGGGATCAGTAAATTACCGGCGGCAACCATGGCGCTAATAGCGCCATGGTTACCGCCTTCCGTGTAATGAGGCCCTAGGTGTTTTATTGTTGGCTGTAGCAGAGCTGTATCTATTGTAGGATCATCCGCTAGCCAGCCTATAACGTACTGAAGCTGGCATGTGAGGTAATACAGTTCAAAATTCGGTATTCCCAGCCCTCCTTTCTCATAGGGCCTCTGAAGTATACTCAACGCTACTCTGTGCCTACCACTCTGCCACAGGAAACCCCTACACTCTTTGTCTAGACTCACAAAGACTTGTTTGGGGGTGTTATAGGGGATATTCCCAAAGCAATGTAGCAATCTAGGCAGAGCCACCATTTTTAATAGGGCTGCTCTCTCCATTACAGACAATGGTAACTTACCCCAAAATGTCATTGAATTCGCTATACCCTCCAATGCCTTCAGTGTGTTGTGTGTGTGCTCCTGCTTTTGAGTATGATAAATATCCAGCCCCAGGTAGCGAAAGGTGTCTTTCTCCCACGGAGGAGCTAGGGCAGGTAGTTCCTTATCGCCCCCATCAGCAAGCATGGCTAGCGGGAATAAACAGGATTTTTCTTTGTTGATCATGATCCCTGATAGCACGCTAAAGTTATCCAGCACATCTAATATGTGTTGCAGACTCACCTCAGGGTTTTGTAAATATAATAGCATGTCATCAGCATACATGCCACAAACCGTCTATTCTGATTCCTCCTTCCTGGTACTGATTCCTCCTTCCTGGTACTGACTTCTTAGAAATGCAGCTCTTGGCTCCATTGCCAGGATAAAGAGAATCGAGGACAGCGGGCAACCTTGTCTGGTGCCCTTCTGTAAATCCCATTTATCAGAGATGATGCCGCCCGTTTTTACCCAAGCCATTGGTTTAGTATAGATCAGTTCCACCCATTGTATATGTTTTGGGCCAAAGCCAAGTTTTTCAGTTGTCGCATAGAGCCTATCCCAATGGACCGAGTCAAATGCCTTCACCGCATCGAGCGAGGCTACCGCAAAGTGATTGTCCCATTCTTTAGTACTGCTAATAAGGTGATGTAACCTCCTTAGATTCCAGGAGATGTCCCTACCAGGCACTTATCCTGTTTGGTCAGGATGCATCAGCGCTGGTATTACTCTCCTAAGCCTGTTCGCCAGTAATGCTGTAAGAATCTTACTATCACGATTCAATAGAGACAGGGGCCTGTAGGAGCCGCAGTCTGTTATTATTTTATGGGGCTTAGGTAAGGGTATTATCACCGCTCAGGTTACTAGGAAGCATTCCTGTGTCAAACACTTCCATGAACATTCCTAGCATGACCGGTGCAAGGCTATCTGCGTATTCCTTAGAATTCGCCCGGCAGTCCATCCATGCTCAGTGTTTTTCCTTAGGGCAATGTTCTGATTATGGCTAGCACCTCATCTACTGTAATAGGTTCCTCTAGCATTTGCACTTCCTCTAGGTCTAAACGTGGTAAATGTATAAGGTATAATGTATAATATTCATAGACTGCTCTGTTCACTTCTGCCTGCGTGTTGCACGGGCTGCCCACTTTATTCTGTACTGCGTGTATTGATGTTTTCCTGTGGTCACATTTGTATATCCATGCAAAAGGTTTGCTTGTTTTATCCCCTTCTGCATGCATTTTCACTAAGTGTTTTGTATAATTAAATTTGCCTAGTCTATTCCATTGCAATAGACAATTTTGTCTTAACTCTATTTGTTTCTGTAAATTATCCTCTCCTGCGATATTTCTTTTCTGAACCTCAGCTAACTCCCCTGCAATTGTGTTTAATTCTGAAGTGATGGCTTTGTGTACACCTCCTGATTTGGCAATCATCTCTCCCCTGCTCACAACTTTGAATGTTTCCCACAGCGTGCCTACTGATTACACATTCCCTTCATTGAGCGTAAAAAATTATTTTGTGTGCTTGTGTATATGTTCCTTAAATGCTGTGTCTAATAGGGACTCGCTTCTGAGTCTCCAAGTTGGTATTGCGGGTCTGGGTGCAGCTATAACCCACTTCAAACTTAATGGGGCATGATCCGACATCCCCAACATCATTGAGCTTGCCCTAATGGCGTCACCGTGCTAGTGTTGAATTCCGAATGTATGCCTAATAGCGCTACTCTGCTAAGGTTGAATCAAGAAGGTACTCCCAACATCATTGAGTGTCCCCGAACAGCGGCACTGTATTAAAGTTGAAATTAGAAAGTATGCCTATTAACGGCACTGTGTTAGAATTTAACTTAGCAAGTATCCCTAACAGCGTCACTGTGTTAGAATTGAACTAAGAAAGTATGCCTATTAACGTCACTGTGTTAGAATTTAACTTAGAAAGTATCCCTAACAGCTTCACTGTGTTAGAATTGAACTTAGAAAGTATGCCTATTAACGTCACTGTGTTAGAATTTAACTTGGAAAGTATCCCTAACAGCGTCACTGTGTTAGAATTGAACTTAGAAAGTATGCCTAATAGCGTCACTGTTAAAGTTGAATCTAGATGACATCCCTAACATCATTGAGCATGCCCTAATAGTGTTATTGTGCTAGTGTTGAATTAAGAAAGTATACCTAATAGCGTTACTGTGTTAAAATTGAATCGAGAAGGTACTCCCAACATCATTGAGTGTGCCCTAATTAGCCTCACTGTGTTAAAATTAAACTTAAAAGTATGCTTAAAAGCGTTACTGTGTTAAAGTAGAATCTTGAAGGTATTCAGGATATCTTTGGGTATCCCTGGTCGCATGCACTTTACTGATTACCACCGTATCACACTACTACGCTTACTCTCTCCTATACACCATCATTCAACTAGAACACAGCGATACTATGACACATTCGGTATAGCTGTTCTCATACTACCATGACCCCTTAAACTACCAATCATTCTAATAAAACACAGCTAGTTGAGCACACTCCAGCTAGCTTAGGCGTCTCCTCAGGCCTAACGCAGCCAGAACTCAGTCTGGGTGTCCACCCTCCAGACTGCACTTTACGACACTCTCTCTCTCTACTGACTTGAACTACGGTTCCCAAGGGCGTTCAACCTACCAGCGCTTTGAGATCATACTCGCGCCTTGAAACACTTGTGTATAGGCGCGTTACAAATGCCATATCATATCATATCATACCAATGATACATAAGGCCCTATATAAATGCCAACTGACATAACATACATACCTCCCTATTCTCCACGGTACCATATATTAGTACCATTCTGCCGTCGTCATCCGTCTTAGTATGAAGGATAGTCCGTGGGGCTGTCGGGGCTACCCAAATAAGATCCCCTCTAGCATATGCTGAGTATGTGGAGCACCCCATTTCTGTGCAAGTGTATATTGTCGAGTCTTAGTGAGGTGTGTCTCTTGTAATAGGGCAATGCCTATTTTGTTCCTATGCAGGTAGGTCATTATTCTGTATCTTTTCACAAAACTATTAAGACCACGGATGTTCCAGGTCATCACCTTAATACTACCAGCCATTATATCCGTGTTTCGTTGTTATCTGCTTTTGTATCACTGCATGCTTTCTATTTCTCAAGGTTGAGTGTCCATGTGCGACAGGCCCTACCCCAGTTCCACTTAACAAAACCCCTCCTTCCCCATTTCCCAACTTTCCCTTCCCCAACAATAACCAGTCATTGTTATGGGGGTATCAACCATCTTCCAATTCACCCCCCCTTTCCACGATCAAACCTAGAGAACTTAGTTCATTACTGATTCCTGTGTCCTGATCAGTCCGTCTCCGTTGCTGCCACTGTCGCACTGTCCATCCAATCTTGCGCTTACTCTGGATTATCAAAAAACAAAGCACAACCCTTATGCAGTATCTTCAGCCTAGCCGGGTAAATTAACATGTATTTCAAACCTACTTTTCTCAATCACTCCTTCGTATGGATGAATTGGGCCCGACATTTCTGCACTTGGAAGGTGTAATCCGGGTATATTGATGGCCGATGGCCGATGCTCTTTGTATTGTTCCCCCGGTTCTCGAGAATGCCAATATCTTCTCCCTGTCCTTGTAGGTCAGTATTTTAGCAATGATTGGCCTCGGGAGAGCACCCGGCGGTGGCTTCCTGATTAGGGATCAGTGTGCACACTCTACTGTGAAGCCTTGTGTGAGTTCACCCGGGCCAATTTCCTTTAGGAGCACATTTTCAGTGTAGTTTGTGGGATCTGCTCCCTCCATGCCGTCCGGCAGGCCCGGGACCCTGATGTTAATCCTCGAGCCCGGCCTTCTGCATCATCAGCTCTGTCTTCAAGTCATTTTACCTTTTGCTGCAGTACTTTGACGTCCACTGTTGCTTGTGTCACAACCTTGGTGTTATCCTTCACTTGTTCTTCAATTTTACCTGTGCGTTCTGCTAATGAGCACACATCTTGCCTCAACAACCCCACCTCCACCATCACTGTGTCTATTTTAGCTTCCAATACTGTCTTCAATGCAGCTATGACAGCCAGTATCTGCTGCTCCCCACTGTCCAGTGCATTTGTCGTGCCTTCAGCAGGCTCAGCTGTCGTATCTCCCTTCAGGCCCTCTTGTCCCTTGCTATATGATTCCATGGTGGTCTGTTTACTTTTTGCTTTATTGCCTTTGTTTTGCATCTAAGGTGAAGGCCGCTCCCCCCAGCCAGAACCTGCCTTATACAACATGCCACCGGTCGTTCCACACAGTGTCCTTGTTCTTTATGACTGGGAAGACTGTTAGTTTGTTCGCGGCATAACGTGTCTGATTATCCCTCTTCTGGTTTGTACTACCATGCGAGAGTTGACACATCTCAATCCGACACTCTGGCTGTACCGTATTTATGGGCAATCCTTGAGCTTAGTCTCTACTGTTTACTTGCATCAACACGCATATCCACCTTGCCTCTGTGCCGGAATCACCTGGGCCTTTCCGCTTATTGTCTTTATTTTTCCAGTCTCCGGGCTACTGTTAGACCCGTTACTGGTACAGGCGGCTTCTCTATCCACCACTTCGCTTTGTTTGTGTGTGCTCTGCTGCCTTTTGCCTCGCGTGCCTATTCCTTATTGGCCAGGCACCACAGGTGCTACTCCAGTCTGCTCTGTCTCTGTTTCCAGGAACTATTAAGTGTGTTGTAGCATGCGTGCTATATGGAGCTGCTTCTGTGGGCCCCCACATATTTGTCCGCATTCAGTTTGCCTGCGTGCTTCCTGTAAAGACTGGAAGGGGGTGTCTCTATATGGCAGAGGAGAGGCACAGAGGACCCCAGCCAAGATTCTCTATTGTTGGTAGCAATGGACGAGCAATCAGGGCCTAGCTTCCCAGGAGGTGATGCAAGCTGGTTCTTAAGTACAGTGTAGTCCCCAAGCACCCACAAAGGAATGTCCGCACACTGTATTAGTTAAAACACTGTCTTTATATGATTAAGTTAAAGGTTATGTACACAATTACAATAACTCACTTTGTGCTCAGTTAATCTACAATGGCAAATATATACAGTTCTAAGTGGTACCACAATTATTATCAGATTTCATTAAAGTGCATCAACTGTACTCTGGTTAAATGTCACACAAATCACTTAATAAAGGTAACCAACAATAGACATAGGAGGAAAAGCAGTTAGTTAGAACAATTGGCAGAATAGTACCTTAGCTACTAAGTCACAACTCTGTGTGGAGATCCCCCCACCTGGGCAACCTGTAAAATAAAGATATACTAGAAGCCCAGTCCATATATTGTTCAATTAGTCTTATTTCCTCCTACAATGTTTCTACCACCCCAATGTACCTGGAATAGCAGAGTTCGACGACGGGTCATCGACGGATCCTTTTTGAGCAGCTCCCTTTAAAGCAGGAGCCGCAGATCGTCGAGATCCCTCGAAGAAAGTGAACTCTGCGTCGAGGCAGCAGCTTCGGTCCTGGCGGTGCTCGTCGACGACAGTTCGAAGACGTCCTGCAATGAAGAGGCGTGCGGGGCACCTCAACGTCGATAGTTCAGGACTGCAAAGAGTTTGTGAAGAACTGTGGCCCATCAAGGGCGTCGAGTAGTCCGGCGTCTCTACGGTCTTTGGGTGGCGGGAAGGCCACCGGCGGATTCTCTTCGGCGCGAGTCTACGGCCTGGCCTTCTCCGGCAGGATTAGGCGGTTGGTGGTGCAGACGAGCGCATCCTGGAATCAAAAGTGTCTTAATCAATGGAGCGTTGCGGCTCTGGTCGTCGATGGCACAGCGTCAAGCGGTCCCCGCTTCTGGGCAGCACTGCTTCGACGGGCCTCCACCGGTTATAGTAAACCTGCAAACCCTGGTCGACTTAAGTTTCTGAACAGCGTCAGTTTCGATGTCAGTTTCTACTTCAGCTTCTGAACTAATTCTAGCAGTGAGAGGCCCCCAGTTATACTAGTTGATCTCAAATTCATTCTGCTGGGTCACACTCGGGCAACCAATCACTCAGAAGGGCATTCAGCAGTCAGTCAGCCAATCAGGCATGCAGTGCATTCAGGCCATTCTCCTCCCTCTCAGACACTCACAACAAGGAATGTGTATTGGGACAAGTAACCAGCCATTCAACACTACACACTGCATTCATACCAGTTTCGGACAGGGCTGTCTCAGTCATTGTGTTTCATACCAGAAACCAGACATCCACAACAAGAAGTGCATATTGGTCACACACTACATTCACCCAGGTCCCACCCACAGGGTGTACCCACAACATACAGTCACTGGGAAGGCTCCAGCCAGTCTGGCCTGGACTTCTCTACAATACCATATATGGAACTTCCACCCAACAGCCAGTTAGGGGGAAGGGACAGAGTCAGGGCTTCCCAGGTCTTTGGGAAAACAAGGTAACAGGCAATAGAAAGCAAGAGGCCACAGGGGCCATCTTGGTTCCTATCAGGAATGAAATGATTCCAATGGCAGGGCCTGGGTATCCCAAAATGGAGGATACTCAGAGCACCTGTCAACTTTAGCATGGAGCTGCCACCAGCCTATACCCTGCTCTGTGGGCCACACACAGGTGCTCAAAAACATGCACTAGGGGCACAGGGTTGTACCCCCACCCATGGGTGCCATAAGGGTATCCCAGGGGTCTGTACACCAAACCAAAAACAGGAAGAGCTGCACTGCCAGGAGTCCCACATGGACTCCTGGGCAGAAAACAATACAGAACACAAATGAAAAAGGACTACAGGACAAGGACAGGGAAGCCCTGTCCCTCCAATGTATTTCCAGCATCACACTTCCCAAGGAACCAATTGATCCCTTGCGTATATCACTGTCCATGCGCTCCTTAACGCTAGCTAGCAGCCTTCTTGCGAACCTTGGCAGTCGTATTTATTTTTTTCGGAGCTGACCGCAGCTGGTTGGCTGTCCGCTCCGATGCCTCGCTGGGACCCGCAGCGCCACCCCTCCTCGTCGCAGGTCTCTGGGTCCTGGCTTCAGGTTCTATTCTTAGTTACATGGGGTCTCTTCCACGCTCTGTGCGACAGCAGGGTCTCCAACTGTCTCCGGCAGACACAGCGAGCAGGGCTCCTCTTCCACGTCCGCATGTCTTCTAACAGACCAGTGGCTTCTTCTCGGCTGCGCTTGCCACGCTACCTCGCTCTGCTAGCCGCCATCTTGTTTCACTTTCACTACCGATCACGGCCGGGGAATACTTTTCTTTTCTCACAGTCTGGGCCTCGGTACGCTTCACAAGTTGCTCTCCACTGCTACTTCTGTTGTGGTGCTCGTTCTCGTCCTTCAATACTTCATACAAGTAGCCTTTTTCTACAGATCAATGCAGGATCGTGCAGGAGCTGCAGAAGGAACGTCTTCACTGCATGGCTGTTAGCCATGCCCCCCTGTTAAATTCATAATTATCAGGCATTCAAGCAGGTTGAGCTTGTTCCAGGTTTCCACATAATTGCATCAATGTATCCTGTCTGTTTGCAAGGACCCCAAAACCAGACGATTTTTACTGAATTCAGTCAGTGCGATATGTGAAGAATGTTCCTTTTGATATCTTCTTGAAACATCTTTGTGGCTGGGCAAGGCACAATCTCTTGTAGCCGCACACATTGTGTGTAACGAATGTAATTTATCTGGATACCGCTCGCAGTTGGCAATATTCCTTGTTGATGTCTAGTTTGGAGACAACTACTGCCCAGTTCAGTAAATGGATCATGTTGGAGAGGTTCATCACTAAATGTCTTGCCTTTTTCTTAATCATGTTTGGTGGGTCAATGTCAAAGCACATGCAGATCTATCAGCTACAGCGGGAGACATTCTTGGACTGAGGTGGGCAACCAAGTAAATTACCTCTTATCCTAGTGCTTGCACTTCTCTTTCTACTTGTTGCTTGATGTTGACACCAAGATAATGCTGATCTTCACATACTAATCAATACACAGCAATGCCTACCTCACCTTCAATATTCGCCTGAGCACTGAAATAGAGGCGAGATTAGTGTTCTACTGTTGCACATTGCTATCATTAGCCGTGTTGTCCGTAGTTACAAGAATGAGTCCCATCTGCACTGCTGATTTGAAGCTGAGGTGGAATTCATTGCGAGCTGCTGGATCAAGTTCAGGATCAAGGAAGCCATCAAGTTTGCTTGAAACATCCTATGTAAGTTATGGTTTTGCCTGATCCTTCCTGGTTAATGAGTGTGGTGGAAGGTCTCCTAGCTGGAGGCTGTCATGTTCTGATGCATCCCTTGAATCGTGATAATGACTGATTTCTTTTGTTTAGCAACTTGTTTATGTCTCGTCATAGTTTATCTTGCATTTTATATTTGATGAATCAACAATTGTATAAATGTGGTTTTATGACATGCTGAATAAACTAAAGTGAAATTGACTGTCGCACCAGTGTCAATCTCAGATGTGGCAGTATGTCCATTTACTAGAGTCTAGCTTGGCGTTGGTTTCAATGGAGTTAGGCCTGTTGCTTTCTTTTTGAATAGTAAACCTATTCACTTTCCAGTTGCTCAAAATGATTCCAAACTGCTGGTCACTCTTGTATGTCTACAGCTTCATGATCTGCACACAGATTGAAAGTGATTTTCACAGCACCACTGTCTGCAGGCGTCCTTGATGGCTAGACATTTGCCTATGTATGGGTAAACAAAACCAAACCTAATATTATATAGAGTAAATAATAGAGTGCTTGACACTGCAGATGGTTTCTATGTTGATTTGGTGCATCTTTGATCTGTTCATAGCATCTGCCTGTTAATGTCGGCTGTATGAGCAGTTCTTATCATTACCAGAATGTCCTCAATGCTGCAAGGTTTTTGAAAAGCTGGATGCCGCCTGAGATTTATTAGTCTCTTCTTTCAGTACTCAAAGATTATTTTAAATCCTGCTAGGCCTGTAGGTCGAATAACATACATAAACCTAATGAAAAATGGAGTAGGCCCATGGTGACAGATGACAAACATTTTACCAGAGCTTTCTGTAAAATGGTGTATGTCACCAAATGCCCAGTTCATGGTTGGTGTACTGCTGCCACCCAGAGTACAGCCACTTCTGTGAATGTAAATTTGAAATTTTCTGACAACACAGTTTGGTTGCAGTAAATGTAAAATAAAAGTTTCAAACGTCCCGAAATTTCATTGTACTTGCCAGCAAGGTCAACTACTTCTCAAATGGTACTCGACCTTCATAAAATCGATTCACCTTTGCGAGTGGAGTAGTAGATTTTGCGTGGCATGTTGGCGTATTTGTAGTTTGTTGGTCTTGCACGCCTTCAATCTGATCACAAAACTACTGACCATTGATTCGCCATGTCTTGAAGTGGAAAATGTAGTGCTTGTAATCAACACACCTTTTAGACATCAAATAAGGGGCTAGACTGTGCTGGTAGATTGTGACAGTGTCACCTAGAAATTCAAAAATATCATCATGTACTTCCGCTCCCAGGCAGTGCATAAGAAGTCCCCTCTTTCTTTTGTCACCATTGATGCCATGGTAAAGATGAAAATGTCAAATTCCTCAATCCATCCCTTCCACTTGGGCCCCAGATGATTAGATGTGGGCACGTCGAAGTGCAATGGGGTGTGCAAATCTAGTGTGCTGGAGATGTGCTGGAAATGCAGCCACCGTGCCCCTCGAACATACGCAGCTCTTCTGACCTTCGTCTGAAGACACCGACATGGAGCAGTCTCAGAGATGTAAGCAAGTAGAGCCTGGAGCTCCGAAACAGTAGAGGGAAAATGTGAAAGGCCAACTTTGCAGCTGTTTGCATGCGTTTTCGCTGCGATGTTCAATAGGCACGTGTCAAGACAGGGCCACAAACTCTATGTCAACACAAACAGATGGAAACGTTCCCAGGCACTGGCAACACGGATGCTCCAATGTGCCAACATGTGGGTAGCCTGCACCACAGAATGTCCTCAGGGCCCAACGGGTCCATACAATTACAAAAAGAGTGAAATGTAGAATGACAGGAAAATGCTACAGGGCTTCACAGGGAAAACAATGAAACATGCTGCTGAATGAGCTCAGGGCGAGTATACTAACTAATCACTCCTTTTCCCCATCGTGCTTCCTGCTCTGCACAGGAAAATGACCACCTCAAAGACATTTCCTTAACACTGCTTTTAGTAAGGTGAAGATTAAGGGGTGGCGGCTTAATAGATGTGCTTCATGCCGGATCATTGTGTTGTAATAATACCTGTTGTTGTAACCCATTGTATGGTGCTTTGTTGGTATAGGAATGATAAAGTGTTGCGTCGGCCCTGCAGGAACTTAGTCAACGTGCAGGCTTGCCCCGTGACAGATGCAAGTGCTTACCCTGCAAGACAGCCACCAGAGAGTGAACAGCTCGCTAATATTTATTTGGAGCAGTTGCTTATATCGAAGGGAGGCTAATCCTTGTGGATCCAACAGAATACATAATTATCTAAGCCCTAAGTGACACTGCTTTTGAGGGTCTGATCTGCATTTTGCTTTCACAGGTCCCCCTTCTGAAGCATTTTATTGAGAAATTCCCATCTGAAGATGTTGATGACATCTTTAGAGAATCTTCTTTTTAGTATGAGGCACCATTACTGTCATGTGTGGTGAATCTAGTGATTTCATCACGCCCTCTCTGGGGAAACTGTCTTCCCGTATTGCCAGGGAAGGGCAGCCGCTACCTGATCCCGACCCTAGCGCTGGCTGCCTGAAGGAGGACCATATGGGGGAGACAACCCTCAGGGTAGGGAAGGAGACTCGCTGGCAAGAACATGGTATTCCCCTTCCCACTCAGGGTATGACACCAACCCATTGAATTCCCAAACCCGTATGGCATATTGTGATATAGATCCAGTCCATCCACTTTGCACTGGCAGTAGGACTCTTTCCTGCACTTTTTGCAAAAGGACTGAGTCAAGGAAGAGCAGGAAAGCAGTGCAGATATTGAGGCTGCAGAACTAGAGATGCGCTCTAGTGATTGGATAGATCCGATAGATGCTGGGACATTCAAAATCCAGGCACTACGAGGAAGATGGAGAACCACTACACCCGACATGGGTCAGGAAGCGAGGAAGAAGCTAGCTGAAGTGGGGAGCAGGAGAGCTCCAACCAGTGCCGTCAAGTGAAGCTCAGAGGGCAAAGGGAGACTGCACAGAGGCCTGCAGCAGGAGATGCTGTGGGGAGGAGGCGAAGCGTTAGCAGGTACCGGAGAGCGGATGGGATGCCAACAGAAGGAGGAGGTGCCCCACTGGAGAAACCAAAGATTTCGGATAACGCAGAAGCCACCACAAGAACTGGTGAGCCCAGAGAGGGGATTGGGACACTGGGGCGGCAGCTTGTACCGCATACCGAGATGGGACAGTGATTTTCACAAGGCAAACCTGAGCAAGGGACTGGAATGCTGAGTGCATTAAGGAATTAAACAAATGAAAGGGGGTCGAAGACCCGGTGGCTGAATGAATCAGACTGTTAGATGTGAAGGAAGTCCTTGCAGGAGTGTATACCAGGCAACCTGTTGCGAATCTGGAACCTGCACCCAATCATAAAGGGAACACTGTGAAAGCCCTGGCAGGAGAGTATACCAGGCAATGTGATTGCAAGTCTGGGACCCGCGCCCCAATGGCGAATGAACTGTGAGAGTCAAGAAGAGGAAAGGCAACCTTCCTGGTGTGCAAAATGCAGGGGAGAGGAACCATACACCTAGGACGGAAAAGTTGAATAAATTGTGAAATCCAGGGCGAGGAAGAGAACCCCTTAACTATGTGAAATCCAAGGGAAGGGAGCCCTACCCCCACAGCTGGAAAAGTGCATATTTTAGGAAAGATATCTGTGGTTGTGAACTGTAAAGAGACTGAGAAACTAAGAGCAACGGGACCCCCTCCTGAGGATTGTGGAACTTTCATTATTTGTTTAATCTTACACCTTTTTTTACTTTGTGTTGGAACTTTGGAAAAAGCTACAGATGACCAGTTGAAAGACTATGGGCCTCCTCACGAGTTGGACGGTAGCCCTTAAATGTGGCGGTAACGCTATTACCGCTGCATTTAAGGCTTGGCCCAATCATTAGTTGGGGGAAAGTTTGGAGTTTTACCACCAGCTTTTTGCTGGAGGTAAATCTCCAGCTTATTGCCCGTTTTCGGCCATTCCCGGCGCTATTACCGCCGGCGGTAATAGCGCTGAAAATCCCCATAGAGTCCTATGGACTTTTAAAGAAATGGGGAATAACAGCCTTACCACTACTCGTGATCCAGCGCAAATTGCGCTGGACCAAGTAGCGGTAATGCTATTTGCGTTGGTGGTATCCCAGCTGTATTACCGCCGGGATACTGCCAAGGCCGTGATGAGGCCCTATATCCGTTTGCACTTTATTTTGAGTTTAGCATGTAAGGGTCAGGTTTCGATTTTGACACAGGACGGAGAGCTTTTTACTTTTGGACATTCTGACACTGACATCCTTTAGTTACGTTGAGGTAGGGAAACCCCTTGTAGCGATAGGGCGAGATAGGTCTTTCTCCAACCCTCCTTTTTTATTTAATAATAGTCTGTAGCAACCATCCCAATGCCCCTCTGTCCGAGTCTCACTCCTGTTTCTTACACATGTTAAGAAGCTGAGAATACAGATATGGGCACTCTTATTACTTGTTTGAGCATCACAGTACTTTACTAGTTAAAGGTAGACTGGTTGGATATAAATGTAGGACTATTGACTATCCATTGAAATAACACTCAACTGCGAAAGCCCAGGCTCTGAACTGGGAGAGGGAATATTGTGACACTCTCATGTTTCCTTGTAATGTCAACTCCACTTTCTTTACTGTCCACTTTAAAGATGCATTTGTTGTCTTACATACCACAACACAAGGCATGATTCTCGTTCTTTTTACGTTTCTAGGCACGTTTGACGCAGTATTAAGCCAGTTTCAAAATCATGTGAAATCCAAATCCTGATACGTTTTCAATCAGAATAACTAAAAATATTATGCAGAGATCTTGTCCAACTGACCCCATGCCCTCCCCATTGATGCATCAGTATCTGGCCCCTCTTGATATATCGGCTCGGCTCGGCTTGCTCCTTTATCAAGGGAGGGGGGCCGAGCTCGATCTTCCACATTACTGACATCTGATGACCCGGCTCCTATCACTGACCTTGGATCCTCAGCGGGACCTGTTGTTCCCTCTCTCGGAGAAGAGGTTAGGGCGAGCCATCTACCCCCACCTCCACTGATGGTCCCGGGAAACCTATGTTGGACATCGGCATTGTGGGTCACCCTGGGAAAGGTCATTAAATATCCATTAAAAACAACCTTCAGGTTAGGAAGTCCTTTATGCCACGGCCTGGCGATAAGACCACCTGAAATTTAGTCATGGAAAAAAGGAACTCCATCATTACCAGTATTGAAAAACCAATTGGGAAAGAACCCAGAGAAGCTTTAAGGAATAAGGCTCTGACTTGGCTCCGTACATGGACTGTGTTCTGGTTGGATGTGGGTCCAGCAATTCACCTAGCTACCTCAATATCTGTAACTATTTTCCCAAAGGTTCCTCAAATCTTAAACCTATAGTTGACTAACTTGAAAGCATGTTTCTCTTGATGAGAAGGCTTTTCTCAGGATTGATGAATCCGGTTCTGGTACTTTCATTGTGATAAGGTGTTTTTTGTCATTTTGTATATTATTTTTGGTGTTTCATTTTGTAAGTATATTTTTAGTTTTGGCGCTCTGATGCCTGCAGGCTTTCAGCACTTTATAAATAAATAAATAATATATATTTTTTAAAAGATGGAAAAGCCTTAATTAAGTCACATAGACCTCTTCATCAATAGTTGTAGAGCTAATGAGTGACAAAAACCCACCCTGGACAATTGATTCTCATAGAGGAGGAAAAATTATTTTTTTCACTTTAATCTTCGTTGGGTGCAGCACTGACCCAACACCCCATGCCCATGGTCTGACCACCACATCTTTGACTTTAGCATTCCACAGCAAAGGAAAGCCAATCCTTCTAATCTGCCCTTACCATCAGCGCTCACGTGCAGTTCACGCAAGCTAAGAACTCCTCCTGCCCCCGCTAGACACATCTAAGCTTAAACCCCCGTTCTCAAAGGATCCTAATATTCTGGCAGACCTTTATGCCTCTACCCTAACCACATCCGTAGACCCCATTGCCCCCCTAGCTCCTCGCAAAGCAAAACCGGTCAGACACTCAAACTCGTTGTTCACTCCAGGCCTCCTAGAACCTGGAAACAAAAAAGAATAGTGGAATCCACCTGAACCCCCCCCCCTCGACCCCTCCATCTGACACCCTGAAAGCGGCGTACTTCAACATAGCAGGCAATCATCATTGCTCAATCCATTTCCTTCCACGCTAGAATCACTAACGCTAAGTCAGATAATAGAGCAATCTTTGCCATATTCAGGGAACTCGAAACCCCTGCCACACCACCGCCCTCCAGTGACCAAGGTGCACCAACATCCAATCAGCGATGCTCAACAAAATAGACAGGCTCAATAAGAAAATCCTCGCCAATCAAGCTAGCCTACACCCAGGTCAGTGCATCTCAGACACCACAACTAACCCCTCTCATCAGAACCCCACAAACTAACCATCCTCAAGAGCTTAAAACCTTCTATATGCAAAGGAGATGTCTGCCCCACCACCATTATCAAAGATTGCTCGTAAATTCTAGCACCATTCATCTCTTCTTTCATGAACGCATCATTCGCTGCAGGAACGGTACCAACCAATGGGTACGCTGATTACTAAAAAAAAGCTTTCCTGGATCGCACAGCCCCTAATAACTACAGGCCCATCACTACAGTCCCCTTCCTTATGAAAATTCTAGACAGAGCCGCCTAACTACAGGTGCAACACTTCGTAGAACTAACCATATTTTTGGAATGTGCCAATCGGGCTTCCGCCCAGGCAATGGCACAGAATCGGCACTGCTGGATCTAAAAAAAAAGATGGAGATCAAGGACAAGAACAAGTCCACCTTCCTCCTCTTCCTGGATCTGTCGGCCGCATTTGACCTGGTTGGCCATAAAATACTCTGTCACCACCTTAAAACCTCAGCCAACTTCTCCTCCAAAGCCACAAACTGGATGGCCTCCTTCCTAGAGGACAGAGTCATGAGAGTCTTTGCAGAGAACGCCAGTGCCCCGCCAACCCCAACCACATGTGGGGTACCTCAGGGTTTGTGTATATCCCCAACGCTCTATAACATAGTCACCAGACCCCTCTTCGATATCCTTGATACCATCGGCATAGCCAACACCAACTATGCCGATGACACACAAATCCTTATCCCACTAGCTGGGAATTACAGAGAGGACTCCAATACTCTCAATGCCACTTCAGCATGGATGGCTGAAAACCACCTCTGCCTGAATGGGGACAAGACCGAGCTCCTACTGGTAGGGTCCTGTGCGCTTATATCAAATCGAAACCACCAATACTCAGCCTTCCATATTGTCAACATCCGGGTCCCCGTCTCATCCTCATTGAAGACACTAGGTGTCTACCTGGATGCCACCCTCTCAATGTCCTGACAAGTCAGCGCAATCGCCTCCTCTGCAGCCTATGCAACAAAATTGATAAATGTCTAAAGAGCCTATCTATCCATAGACGGGTGCCTAACTATCGCAAGAGCGGTAGTTGGCTCGAGGCTTGACTACTGTAACGTCGTCTTCGCTGGCACATCTCCAAAAAACTTCCTGAGGCTTCAAGTTCTACAAAACGACGCCCTTTGTGCTGCCCTCAACATTCTTAAGAGGGATCACATCATTGCAGCTAGAAGAGCAGCACACTGGCTCGCTATCCAGCAATGTATCATATTCAAAACCCTCTCCATTACCCATAAGTGCCCTGCCAACACAGCCCCCAATACCTATCCCAAGAAATCTCAAGAGCCCACTCATCCAGGCCAACACGCACTCCATAGGCCCACCGCCTCACTGAACCCAAAGTCAAACACTCCAAAGCCAGAGTTTTGAGCTTCCCATACATAGCAGCTAAACAATGGAATTCCATGCCACCTTCCATGAGAGCTGAACCTTCATACTGGGCATTCCGTAGAGCCCTCAAAACCTTGCTCTCTCTCGGCATCCTGTATTTTATTTTCATGCCAATTGTTTTTTCACCTTCTGACTGCAAGTAACTGGTTGTAACAGCGCCTCGATGCCTCTGGGTTGTTTGCACGCTTTATAAATGAAATAAATAAATATGTGTGGAATGCAGTTCTGAGCTGGCCCAGCTGACACCAGGGGGCGCTATTGTGGTTATCAAACACACACAGAAATATAAAGGGGAGACACACAGAGCACTATTTGACACATATTATTATCAGGAATATAAGGATGACCCCACACAGAGTACACAAAATACTCTGGAACAAAACAAATCCATGCCAAGCAGTATTAAGAAATGCCTCCAACTACTGCTACCAAGTAGTCCAATTCCTGGGATAGTCTCCCAAATCTCCCAAAGATGCACACAGTAGAGAATCCAGGAGGCCTGATGATCGCTGCAGTCAATACATGAACTGACCAAATCTGGATATATGTAATCCATCCTAACACCTCTGGCGATGATGATGAGCTGCAGAAGATTCAAGGGGCCAAACATAAATGCATTCCTTGCCACATTAAATGTTCCCCCTCACTTAATTGCTCCATCCTAAATGGAAGCAGAACAACTGCATGGCAGAGATTACTGCAAACTAGTCTCCCAAATCAGGGCCATCGCAGTGCTGATGACATTGAAACACGCAAGTAACACTTTCTGCAATTTATTGTCTCCTGGTGAGTAGGAAACAGTGTGCTGTGTGAATGTGGAAAATGGTGCTTGCTAGTGACTTTCTATGCCTGGCTTGCAGCTTGTAACTTGACAATGTGACCCCTCTACAGCATTTCCAACCATAAAGCAGAAACACCAGGTGCCCACAGCTTCACACGAGCACACAGTGCAGGATCTTTTGGCTTTAGTATTGAAAGATTGCATCTGAAACACCACGTAGAGAAGAAAGCGGGAGCTCAAATACATGCAAATGCTCCGTCTACCAAACAAAGGCGTGGACATACATATAGGTTTTATGACACTATGGGGAACTTTGACCCCGTGGACTATCCAGACAATCGCATAAATGGTGCCAGAAGACCACCTGCCAGTACTGCCTCGCTGAACATCTTTGAGACACTACTGTTCAGGACCTCAAAGATATACTTTGGAATTTCCAGTTGTTGACGTGATTGTGTCCATTGTATCTTGGGCAGAGGGAATACCAGCTCCTCCTTGCGATGGTTCGTCCTTAGATTCTGACTGCAAGGCCTCCTCTGTTCACTCAACTGATTGAGTTGAAGAGAGGAGGCTCCTATCTGATTTCGCTTGCATTTGTGCAACCGGGAGGTCTCCCTGGAGTGCTCCACTCGTCGGGATTGGCCCGTCAGTCGGTTCTCCGTGTATTTCATTGCTTGTTCCGGGATAGTAAAGAAATGCGTCTTCCCTTAGTACACTGCCTGCAGTTTCACTGGGCAAAGCATAGGGCATGATCCGTTGCTCACATTTTGATTTCTTGAAGGTCTACATGCCCATTTTACTGCTGTAGTGAAATCGGGATATATCCAGCTTTTGGCATCTTGGTCGTGAAGCTCTACCTTTTCACAAATTCTTGAGAGTATCGTATCTCCTGTCAGACATCGGCTATGATAGGCGGGGGGAATTGCTCCAGGTGGTGCTGGAGGCCCTGAAGCGGGACAATCAATTTTCTGTTATCAGCTGTGATAGTTTTAGGCCATATGAAAATCTGAGATAAAGTTCTCTGTTACCAATTTGTCATTTGTGGCCTGAATGGATTTTACATGCTTCTCCAGTGATTGGACCATAGGGCCTTTCGGCTATACCTGATCCTCCGCTGTGCTCGCCCATGCCTCTATTTAATCAATACTGTGTGTATGCTTCTTGCGGGCTGACTTTGCAGGAGAAGCAATCTCTTTTCCAAGACATTTAGTTGTTTCCATTCCATCGACATTGACATTTCTTTTAGGTCTTCCTCCCCTTTGCCCACAATATGAGTGCTTTGGCGCCAGTGCCTCATAACCTTCATTAGGAGAAAGATATTCCTTGGCTTTGTTTGTAGTGAAAGCACATGGGATGCTCTGCTCGTCTTGCCTCCTTCTTCTGCTCATTGAGGGATGCCAGTGTATTCTTTCAGTGAGATCACTTTTTGTGACCAGGGGGCTTTCAGTTTGCTTAGCCAGGAGGAGTAGGCTGGAGCATCAGGTTATGGAGGGCAGTCCCTCTCGCTACTTTGATGCATGTACAGTGTGTGCTACTTGTCTTTTTCAAGGTTGCTAGCTCGTTGCTGGTAGGTGTTGAGTCCACTGTTAGCAGCTTAGTTTGATAGCTGTGCCAAACTCTGTTCATGTGTAAGCCCAATGGCCCAATGATTGGAGGATCCCAATATTTATTTTTCCCTGCCACCAGTTACTGAGAACAGCAAGTCTATCTCTGCAGTGCTATTATGGATTCGGGTTGAGCCCGCGGCTGAAATGTTTGAGGGAGAAAAGGGCGAAAGTTATTTTTCCAAAAATAACTTTCAGTCTTATCTCCCAAGAGAATTTCACCCACAGGCTTCCAGATAATCTCCAGCACCTGGGCGCCAGCTTTCCATCTCCCATCAGCACCTAGGGATAACTCCACCCGCGGCAGTCCAGGTTGCTTGAGTTTCGGTGCTCCCTTGTCGGCTACCTCCAACACCTCCTCACCAGTAAATTTCCTTGAACTTTCAGTCCACACTTGGTGCATCTCACCTGCCTGCTGCAATGGCATCCTGTCTCATGGCGATGTTCAGTCTAACTTCCCAGCTGATCGGGGCATTTTAGCACAGTACTTCTAGGGGGTTTCCAGGGATTCTGTACTGCCATGTCAGAGCTGCTATGATACTCATGCTCATAAGAGAGTGGGGAGAATGTTCGTTCAGGGTACGGCCAACCATCTGGTCCCACCGATCCTCTTCAATTTCCATGCATTTCAAGTATTTTCCAGTATTTCTCATTGCTTACACACTTCCGCTCTCCTGAATATCATAAGACGAACGTATTTGCCCAACTGTAGCATGATGAAGGATTTATGTGGATACCTGCTTAGTTTCTATCTTATCCACAAATGCATTTAGCTCAATTTCTGAGGGTCGAAAGGGTTTGTTAGCGACATCAATCTGACTCCACATTGCGTATCGTAGTTCTTAATATTTGTAAAAGTTGTTTGCCTTTTAAAGCAAACTTTTCTTGCAAAGCCTTCATTCTCCCATTGTCCAGCACGTCATTCACTGTTTTATTGTCCCTAACTTCACATTCCCGAAAGCCAGTCAGCCTTGAGATTCCGTTCAGCAGTTACCCCATAACTGTGAGTGGGGAGTAAACCTATTCTCCCAAGCAAGCTCTTTCCCAAACGTCTCCTGCTGCCAGCGTGACGTGTGGGATAGCTTTCATGCTGACGATCCATACCATTCCTGTGGTGCCCAATCCCTTCAGTTCTAGATCCACCAACGTGTCCATTCCTTACTTGAATCTCCAGTCATTAGCAATCACCGACATTGATGCTCATATGTGTATTTGCAAGTTAGGGAGCCCCTTTTCCAAACAGTTATAAAGCATGGAAATCGAAATGTGCTGCATCTTCTTTCACCACAGAATGGAACAGAGGGCGGACTCAATATTGTGAAATTCTATTGCTGTGGGGAGTTTTGAACCACAACGTTTTGTGAGGGACACTATCCTCTAGAGAGATACCTTGTCATTCAGTGAACATTGGAGTTTTCGCCAATGATTTGTATCTACAGTGAAGCGCTTAATCATTAGGGATATATTGTGCTCTGCACACACCTCTATCCCCAAGTATTTAAACCCCTTCTGTGAGGAATCTGAGGGCGTCCTCACGTCTTTCTGTAACATATCCTCCCCCAGGTGGCCAGGAAAAGGCTTTCACACTCGGATCCTGACCCTGGGGGTGGATAAATATTCCCCAGGTCTTTGTAGGGTATTATTAATCCCTTCCCTATTTTCCTAGACAACATACTCCCAATACACACCAGTTAGGTACTGAGACGAGGAGGCCACCATTGAAGTAGAGGAAATACTAGACAAAGAAACATGAGCGGTCTAGTTGTTGGGTGCATTACTATGGAGCTGGGAACTTTAAAACAGGCCCAGCTGAGAGGTGTCAGGGTAAACACGGCAGGCGCGAAGGAGAGTTCCAGGACAGAAGATGTGGCGGTGAGAAGCCACTTTCACGAGATTCTGGTAGGTTTATGGAGCGAGATCCGGTGCAACGAGCGAGAGAGGCTCACTTGCAGTCTGAGGCAGAGCGGAGAAAGCAGTGAATACAGAGCAAAGGTACCAGGAGCATTGAAGTGGCTCCCGAATGCTCACTGGTGAAGTACCGCTGACTGTCGCTGACCGGAGCTCTGCCGTAAGCAGTTGGGAAGCGAGGAAGCCGTGGAGGACGCCAAACACCAGAGATAACCAGCGCAAGCAGACCGTAAACGGAGACGAGTCTCCAGAAAGCCGCTGAACGGGCAAATCCGAGCGCAAGAAAGCCGATTGCCAAGAGTCAAATAAGCCAGCATTACTTAGAGTCAAAATTTGCCAACATTGTTAGGAGTTCGATGATCAAGCATTGCCAAGAGTCAGGAATAATGAAACAAGAGAACTAATGTAGTAGCTAAGCTAGTATGCAAGAGAATACGTTTTCTAGCAGGAGTGTGTACTGGGAAGTTTATGATTGATCGTGCAACCTGAAATATAACAGCAACCGTGTTTCCTTGCAGGAGAGTGTACTGGGAAGCATGTCTTGGTTGTACTGGGAAGCATCTGTTGGTTTTGCAAGTGAAAGCTACTGAACAAGTGAATGTTAATGAAATCTGTCAGAATAAAGCTTCAAAGCCAGTTGAAAGAACACTGAGTCAAGCCTCATGGTGAAGCTGAAACTGAGGCAAGAAACTTATGAAATAGAACAACGTAAGGTGCATCCGTTGCGTGACATGTAATAGGTGGACCGCGTGGTCTGACAACTGCGCCTAGACCCAATACACCCACCTAAGGAAAAGCCACACTGTGATTAAATAAAGGAAGCCTATGTGAAACGAGAGTGATTAAATAGAGGAAGCCTATGTGAATTTAGATTAATGAGCTGAACTTTAAATTGGTGACAAGTAACCAAACTCGAAAGGCTGCAGAAATATCAAAAGCCCTCGCAGGACAAGGCTGCAGTGTTGTGTGAACTAGGTGTTAGGCAGCGATGGGGTAGTGGTGCAGATTGTGAGCACCAACGGTTTTACCCTTCATTTGCGTCTGCAAGGTAAAGTTGCGGGGAGGGGGAGTAGCATCGCTGCACTCCACGCAACTCCCTAACCTTGCACGTCTGTCCCGTTCTCCCTCTTGTCACACGCAGGTCCCCCTTTCTCTCTCTTGCCACGTGCACGCCCCCTTGCAACTGTTCCCCGCTTTTCCCTTCTCCACTGTTCGCTTCTTTCGCAAATTAGGCCTTGCATCCCTCACCTGCGCACCTGTCCCCTCTCCCTTTTCCCCACTTAGGTTCCTTTGCAATTTAGGCCCCGCTCCCCCTGTCTTGCGTGCCACGTGCGTTCCCTCGCAACTTATACCCAGCTCCCCCCATTCTTCGTGCCACGTGTGTACCCTCGCAACCTAGGCCCAGCTCCCCCTATCTTCGTGCCACGTGCGTGCCCTCGCAACTTAGGGCCAGCACCCCCCATTCTTCCCGCCACTAGCGTTCCCTCGGAACTTAGGCCCAGCTCCCCTGTCATCGCGCCACGCGTGTCCCCACGCAAACTCTCCCCTCTCCCCCGACCTAGCGCATCCCTCTCTGCGTTGCTCCCCACGCAACAACCCACGCTCCCACGTGTGGTGTCTCCCTGACTAGTCCCCAGGGATCTGTCATCCAGGTGGCCAGCACACGGCCATCGCTATTGGATCCAGTTCCTGGGGATGGACCAGTGCGGGAAGATCACCTAGATGAGGGGTCATCGGGGAGTGGAAGTGGGACACACCGACGGGTGAGATGCGCTACCACCTTTCTTCTAACACCTTTTCCCCCTCCTACTTTGTAGGATACACAGAAGTTCTACCCACCCCCCTTTTCCAACACAAACGCTTTCCTACACTGAGACCAACAACAGACCCACACCAGGGCCGTTTACCTGACATGTCCCAGAACAAGGGTCAGGCAGAGTCAGGCAATTAACAATAACTATTCACACTCCAGCCCAGCAGTTCAAACGCAGGAGAAAGGCAGTGAGACCTGGACTGACGACAAGGAGGGACTCGTCCTTGCCCTTTTCATCTCAGACCTGCAAAGCCTTTGGAAATGAAATCATAAGACCGGGAAGCTCGGCTGGCGTGTGGTGCGAGAAGTGTGAACAGCACACAGGGCCCTCCCGCACTGTTAGTCAAAGCGGGAGAAGCACTTGCTGCCGTGGTGCCGTGCTTGACTCCAGAGGCAAGAAAACTCCAACAGTTCAGCACAGCCGGTGACTCGAAGAAGACTGATAGTAAACCGAGCGGTGCTGGGCCCAAGGTTGCATGAAGCAACATTGTTAAACAAAGAACTTGTATGTTTTGAACTTTAAAGAAAGCCTAGGAAAAGGGTAGCAGAGTGGTCTAGCACCACGGGGTCGCTCATACGAAGGACTCTGACTTGGGCCATATTTTTTGGGTTGTGATTTTCTTTTTTTTAACTACGAGAACCAAGAAGTCTTAGGAGAGGTTGGAGTGGAGTGTCAAAGTGGTCCTACGAGGGTCGAGCAAAAACCCTTGTACACTCAAAAGTCTTTGACACGTTGGATAAAACGGAGTGAACTGTGAAAATTGACAAATGTGAACCCGACTGAAGGATGCCTGTGAATTGAGAGTAACTAGTGATGTACCCGAGAACATTGTGACGACAAGTGTGAACCCGGCTGAGGGATGTCCAGAATGGATAGTTGGTGAAAAGAACATTAAGATCGTTAAGTGATACATTTTGAGTGAAAGGCTGTAGTGAACCTGACTGAGGGAGGCTAACGTTGTAAGAAGGATCAGAGCCCGGCTGAGGGGGATCCAAGAGGTGAAGAGTAGTCGTCCAATGTCTAACGATTGCCAAAGGAACATGTGTTTGTTTATTGTTTTGGTACAGCCGGCCTTCTACGGCAAGAGACTTTTGCTGGAAAGAGACTTGGCCCCGGAAAGGTCATGGCATCGTTGAAAGGAACTGTAACTTTGTGCTGGCGAGGCCCAGGAGTGTGCTGTGCTCAAAGGTTCTGCCTTGTCCCTTGCTAAAAACATGGGGAAGGGAGACCCAGCCATACCATCCTGACTTATCATTTGGTGAACTCTTCTTTCTTTTCTTCCCACACTATTTTGTTACTTAGTTGTAAGGATTTACAATAGCTTATTTTAGTATAGGCCCTTTTTATTTGACAAGATGCCACCAGGACTGCTTTATTATTATTTGATAGTCGTAGCTTGCTCCCATCTTAGATTTAGGTTTAGATTAGGCATTCTTCTCACCCATTATACGGTTAAATAAACACGCTTGAACTGTAATCACTTGTGTCTGTCTTTACCGTTTCCACCATGAGTTCCTTACACATGGCCTTGCGCATCCTTCACAGCGTTGCTCCCCACGTAACTTGTCCCCGCTCCCCTGGCCTTGCACATCCTTCTCAGCGTTGCTCCCCCCGTTACTTGTCCCTGTTCTCTCGGCCTTGCACATCCTTCTCCGAGTTGCTCCCACGCAACCCATGCCCACTTCCCTCCTGTCCTTCCTCTTCAGGCTCAACTGAGCCGTGAATAGTGTGTTGTTCCCTGCTTGTGTCTCTGCATTCCACACCCTTTCGTACTCTGACTATTGTATTGTCATTCCACTGCATCGCTTGCTTTTTCCTTTCACTTACAGGTCTTGGATTACCAGTGTTTGCATATTTTATTTTGTAATGTTACCATTGTATTGTTTACGTGCTGCATTGTGTGCATTTCTCTTCTTCCCCTTTAGATCCCCTAGGACTACCAGCTGTGTACTACCAGCTGTGTACTATGTATTGTACCAGCATTCTCACATCCTTGAGCACCACTGTAGTGTACATTTTTTCGTTTGCACTGTTTTCTCCACTCATGCTTGGGCCTCACAAGGTTCCAGTGTTCTTGTTCTGTGGTATACTTACTTGTTGCCCCCTCTATTGTGTGTGAACCCCGTGTGCCTGCCTCCTTTTTGCCCCTAGTGTGTGAACCCCCCTCCTGCTTGGGCTGCTGTCAGGATCAAGTCTGAATTTGGTAACCCCAGTCACATGTGACAACCGGGCTCTCCTTTCACAGGGAGACTTTCCCCCGAGAGCGCAGCCTGCAGATGACAGAATGCCTGACTGGCCCTAACTTTAAAAGGATGTTTCCTTTAACTGATGTTTCTAATGGCCATCGTCGTCTAGTAGTCCAAAATAAAAGTCTATCTGTGTCTAAACCTATGCTTGCCCTCAAGCTGTACAAAATTGTTATAGGTAGTCTTTTGAAAAGGAAAAATAGTGGTTCAACAAAAATAGCAAAACCAAAGTTGGTTTCAGGTGGTCTTCTCACAAGCTTCAACTTGTTCACTTTCAGCTTTCAGTACAAAGTCTGCTTTTCTTAATAGGCCTCTCAGGGTTCCCTTCCCCAAGCTCAGGCCTCTTCCAGCTTTTGAAACACAAAACACAGTCATTTGGTCAGGATGTGCCTTTTTCTTATTTACAATCTATCACAGGTTTCCCCCCTTCTCACCTGTCTATGTTGTTTGTTGGGGTTCTTCGGTGGAGTCTTCTTTCGCACAGTTCGGGTCTTGAATAACCCTGTGCGTAGGTCCTCGGGTTCCAGCGTGCGTTTAGCGTCCCGTCTTCTGGGAACGTTCAGATGTCCAGGAAAAGTCCAGGAAAACGGCGAAGTGCGCACTCGGGGAAACAAGTGCACGGAGATCCGGGATGTAATGGAGGACAAAGCAAAGGGGAGGAATGGAGGAGGAGGAATTTAGGGGAACCGGGAACCAGGAATCAAAGGATTAGCAAAGCGAACTACGGAGCACACGTCTAGCCACGGCAAGCGATAGCATTGAGACGCGCAGGGCCACGGGGCGGGTCCGCTTTATAGAACGTAGTGCGTGCGGCGCGGAAACTGGTAATCCGCGTTCCGCGTTTGACGGCCATGTTGGGAGTACTGCTGAGTGCAAGCCCCTATGGGTCAGGGATCAGGAAGTCCAGAAGGGGCGCGTCCGATGGCTCATGACACAATCTTTCCTGCATATCATCTTATGGGGTAGAATCAGAGGCTTTGGAAAACACCAGGCTCTTTGCTATTCCTCAGCGCAACCACTCTGGCCCTTTGCCGTCTCTTGATCCTTTACTTTCACTTCCTTTTGCACTGTTTATCTTGAGGTGGTTCCTGCACCATTTTCCTAGATTCCTTCCTCTTTTCAGTGCACACTTGCACTGTCCTTTATTCCTAATCTTGGTTTTGCCTCTTGGCACGCTTCTTTCGTGCACTCTTGAACTTGTCTCTCTCTTTTTGGGTTACTCGCGCCCTTTTTATACTAATCTTTCCTTTCGTGCCTCTAGCACCTTTTCCACGGGCTTCTGGCCCTTAATCATTCATATTGTCTCATTGTCCTAAACACTCGTGCGTCTTGCGCTTACACCTTTACACTGTTACTTGTATATTTGTGGAAGACTTCCCATCGGCTTCAAACAGACTTCCCCATTCAAAACGCGGTCCTCTTTGTGACGTGCTTCTGGCGTTACGCTGTATCACGCTCTTCACAACCCGGCTCTGCAATGCTTCCAAACTCACCGGGCTGACTTCTCGCCGCCGCTTCACATCGGCTCTTTGCCCCGAGGTCAGGGACTCGCCACCTGCCCCTTGGACACTCCTGGGCTGTCTCGCCGTCCCAGGGGAACAAGCAATCGCATACACAGGTTCTGTAGGGTACCTGTACGCCTCTCGGCTCCCATACACTAACCCTTCTTGGCTCCCTGGAGACACGGCTCCCTCGCCACGTTACAGCTCTTCAACACCGCAGTTCCTCAGCATCTCGGCATCCCGTTCTATGGCCTCTCATCCTGGGCAACTCTGGCGTCTCGGCTTACCTCCCAACTCGCTCTCCTGCTTGCTTTCCTACTTGCTCAGACATTTGTGTCAGACCACACCTTTTATAGTGAAAATACCAGTCAAGTAGCGTCGGGCGTGAATGGTTACTATTGAATGCCTGACCCTGTGTGCTATAAAGGCTGAGGGAGAGTAGGTTGGGGTGTTTTTGCGACTGGGGAAATACCATGTCTCACCCTTGGGTATCCTCCTCCCAATCCCTTGTGACCCTCACTCAGGTGATCCTCCCTCGCTTGTCTACCCTCGGGATCCAAAAGAGATGGCCCTTCCATGGCCACCTGAATGGAAGATCCCGAGGGAGTCGGTGAGTTCTCACAGTTGAGTACATGAGCAATTTCCCACATCTTGTCTACATGCTTGTACACTCGACAGCTCGATGCCCAGATTTAGTTAGTATGCTGTTTCAATCTTCATCACCTTGATCCCGTCCCTTATATGTTGCAGCTCCATTAGAGATCCCTGTCATTCCCCTTTCTAGTTCTAGTATTAACAGCTTTTATTCTTTCATATTTCATCTTCAGGCTGCTAAACCTTTTCTTCTCATGCCTCCGGATTGTGCTCATTGCCCTTCCACTAAGCACTGCTGTGTAGGTTCCCCAGAGGGTTTGCCAGCTGGTAACACAGCCTTCCTTAATTTCAAAGCAATACTCAGTAACTTTGTTGAGTACTTCAACCACCTCCTCATTTAGTAAATGCAAGGAATTCAACTGCCACATTCCTGCCTGCTTTAATACTAGTTGCAATATTGTGAACACTAGTGGGGAAAGGTCTGAGATATCCAGAGCTCAGGAGTTAGCTTTGGAAATTTTAAATTGGTTCAGAACAGGTAAAAAGGCATGATCTATTCTTGAAAATGACATAAGGGCCGCAGAGTAGAAGGAATATTGAATCTTATCTGTATTCCTGGAACACCAGGCATCCTTTAGGCCCAGCACTTGAAGGAACATTGCTAATGTATATTGGTTATTCCTAGTCCTCCTGTTAGCCTGTGATCTATTGTGTTTGTCATCTATAACTGCATTACTGCCAGTACTAAGCACCATTGGGCATCTACCAACAGGACCTGTACCTCGTCCAATGTTTCGCTGATCAAACTGGGTGACGGATAACCATCAATGGAGGTGCAATTTCCATCCTGCGTGCTCCAAGATAGTAACATGCCTCTTCGCTGGTGTTCTGTTTTGTTCCTAAACACGGTGAAGGATAGCGATTTCTTGGTAGTATTGCCACCACTCTGGATGATCTTGGGAACCTTGCATGCCTAAGCCAGGCCACCAATCACACGAACCGGTTTAAAACGGAGGCTTTGGCAGCCAACTAATCAGGTAGGCCCAGAGAACCATCACACATCTAGAACCACCCCTATAAGTTGTGCAGTCGCCAGCCCAGGACAAGGAATGTTTTAGACCAGATTGGCCCATTACACAGGGTGCAGGACTGTTGTGACGAAACCAGGGAGTTTGTCCCTTCTACCCTAGGGGGAGCCATCCTCTTTGGGATTAGGGAGGTGAGCCTGCTATGTGATATCCTCCCTAATGGACAGGCAAGCGGATCCCACTGGGGGTGACTCCACCTTTGGGATCAAGGAATGCTCTAATGACCGCAATATCCCACCCCCTCCTCAAAGGTCAGACATGTTTGCAGGGTATATGGGGACTGACCCAGGACTGTTATGGACCGGGCCCGTTTAAAATGAGAGGCTGGGTTTCTTATCTGGATATGATGCCGCCTTTCACTGAACGCTAGTACCAACTGGATTGTTTTTTCCAATCCACTGAGGAACTTCAAGCCAGCCGCTGACCCGAAGAGGAGGGCACCATCCGCCAGGCAGCAGGAAGCACAGACTGACAGAGCCGTGCAAGGCAGGAGTCCTGCACAAGACACACACCGAGGTGAGAGAAAGAGGCCGGAGCTCTGATGAAGGCAGAGTCCCAAAGCACCACAGGACCGCTGAGGCATGGAGCACCCACACCACCAGTAGTGAAAGAAATGGGCGTCTGGAAATGCAGAGGCTGCTGCTTCCCGCAATATGAAGCCAACAAAGGCTAAAGCACATGAGTGGAGAACCAAGGAACCACAGGGGGGGACACCCATAGCCCATGAGGGGCGAACGGAGGAACTATCAGGGTTAGAGGAGCCCATAACCTGCAAAGGGCCAACCGAGGATCCACAGGGGCAAGACACGCCCATAACCCACGAGGGGCAAACTGAGGAACTTCTGGGGCTAGAAGAGCCCATAGCTTGCAAGGAACCAGATGAGGAACCGCAGAGGCGGAAGATACCTATCGCCCACGTCGTGCTAACCAAGAAACCACAAGCGCTGGAGATGCCTGTAGCCTCCGAGCGCTAACCGAGGAACCATAAGCGACCTGCAACCCACGAAAGGCCGACCAAGGAACTGCATGGACCACAGTTGCCCGTAGCCTACGCAAGGCTTACACGAACTGAGCTGGAGATGGCAACTGCCTACCCGAAGCCGAAAAGAGAGAAGCATATAGACCACAAGGCGCGAACCGACAAGCCACAAGGGTTGAATGCACCTGTATCCCACAAGGGGATAACCGATGAACTACTGAGGCGAGAGTTGCCTGTGGCCTGAAAGACACTTACATGGACTGGGTTGGAGAAAACCACCACCTATCCGAGACCAGGAAGCCAGAGCGTCCAGGAAGACTCTGGGACCAGCTTTCTTGGAAGTTGACTCCAACTACACAGTGCAAGTTACATTATCCCAGGAGACAGGATAAAGCAAAGGTACCTCGCAGAGAGCCTGTTGAGAACTTTTTTGTTATACTTTTCATTTGGAAAGACTATGAACCTCATTACAAGTAAGGCAGTTGTACTAAAATTTTGGTGTTAAGGTGGAGAAAACCCTCCAGCAAAATGCTGGAGGTAATTCCAATGCCTTACTGCCAAATATTGGTGGAATTACTGCCAGCAGAATTACTGCAGCTGGTAATTCTGCCGAAATCCCCATGAAGTCCATAAATGGGCACCACCACTGCCATACATCCTGACGAGCACCTGTTTATTGTTTTGTAGCATAGGGAATTCATCTTAGCTATAGGGACTAGAGAAGGTTATTCCATAAGTTTGTCCATAATAAAACTGGTTGGATCATGTCCTCGTGTCTGTCTCCTATATCTGGCTTACTGGGCTCAAAGTTAGTCCATATGTGCACAACGGTCATTTTAGTCCTAGCTTGTGGGTTCCCTAGAGAGGTAGATGGCCCAAAAACAAAATGGGTGATAGCAGGACTTGAAAAAAGACATTTGTATCTCAAAAGCTTCCACAAAGGTAATAATCTATATAATAAAAGGCCAGATGTATGTTTGTCCGTGCAGTCATGTGCAGTAGGGACTGCCCGCTTCGCCTGTTACCACCGCTAGAGGGAGCTGTTGCCTTATGCATACAATGATAAGACTTCAAGTTCATCTTCAAGGCGAACAAAATGTGTATTTCAATAATGATAACATACAGTTAGCTGCAGAAAAGGCCCAAGACAGGGATACCACTTTAACAACATACTTCAAGTTGAATGAAGAGACTCATGCTGCACGTGAATTGTATTACTCTGACTTCCCTCAACATTATATATTTGATTCCAAAAACCCATAAGTGCAATCCAAGACAAAGGAGCTGATGCAACAATTTGCTGTATTTACTATGTTGATCTTTCATCGGATTCAGAGAGATTTTGTTTGAGGTTACTACTCCTCCACGAAAAAAGGAGCAAGATCCTTTAAAGATCTGTAAAAATAAATCATGCTAAAATATACCAAATAATATATTGACACTTTGAACATTCCTGCCTTTAAGCACTTAAGCCTGTGTACACTGACTTTTACACTAGTAGGTTACTAATGTGCTACATCTGTTTGCAACCCTGGTGAAGCCAAAACTAATTTACAGCAGCTATCAGCCTACTCTCTGAAACCAACATAGGTCAGAGATCCAAACAATAAAGAAAGGAAAAAGCAAAACGTTAAAGGGGGCTAATAAAAACTGAGGAACACCCAAAATGGAATTCTGCCCTAACAGCAGCACCACAGGCAGGGAAGGTTGGACCCGGGTGAGCTTTCTGTTTAAAAGAACTTGGTTTGACCTTGCGGGCAGAGATCTTCTGGGATCCATTTTCTTCCTCTGTGTCGGGAGGCCCACCATTGGAATATTATATCTGCAGGCTCTGCTGTCCACATCCTCATCTCACTCCACCAAAATCTGTGTGTTTCCTTGCAGATCAACTAGTTGCTTCTGCACTGTTCATATGACGGCTTCAAATTCTGATATGTGTGCTTCTGCTGTCGATGCTATGGTGATGGTCAGAAGTGATAAACGATCCCACACATGACCAATTTGTTTCCTCCCACACTTCCTTTGAATCCTGGATCACTGTCAGCAGAACTGCCGTAAATAACTCTTCTTGATTTCTCTGTGGCTCTTCTGTTCTCACCTCCTTCCCGGGATAGTCCTTCCCCCACGGTGGCCCAGATAATGTATTAATCCATTATGTTCTGTTGTGCCCTCAGTGGCTTATGTGAGGGATCCGAAATGTGAGACGGACACAAAGGGAACATTTTCTCAAAGTTAGCCATTTATTCAAAGCAAAAAGGGGTTCTGATAAGCGCCTAACTTTCCCTAACCTAACAGAGACCCCTACCTAACAAACTAAGACTAAAGAAAACGGACCTAATGTCCAAAATATCTCTGGCCCTTACACTGATAGATACAACAAACTCATACAAGGAAAATATGGTTAAAGTTACTCTTTGCGAACAAATTATAAAACATGTACATTCTTTTCCTTCAACAAAACTCAGGATTACGTTCTTTGCACAAATTTTTCTGCCACAAAGATTTCAAACCATCATCTTCTTTCCTGGTCCCCTCGCCTGCCAGGACTAACCACGATAAGCCCTTTCCTGGTATACTCGCCTGCCAGGATGAAAGCTCCTACCACTAACTTCAAACTTGATGGCTTGAATCCAATATTCCCCTAACCAGTCTTTCGGCGTGATTTCACAACTTCTTGACTGGTGAGGGGAATATTCAAAACACTTCTTGACTGTTGCCAATGTGAGATATATGTTTTCCTAAAATTATATCTCTGAAGAGGGGACTTATGCTTTGGATGCCTTATTAAGGGTTTCTCACAACTTCTTGGCTGATGGTAATACTGGTTATGAGCTTCTCCAAGGGGCTGTCTGTATCTGCTCTGCCTGTAGCCTCTGGGCTGTAGATAATGTTGGTTAGAGATTTTCCCCACTGGTATTTCGCCCAAAGTCTGTTGACAGCCTCTTGGCTGTAGGTAATACTGATTACAACCTTTCTCCTCTTGGAATTTGCCCAAAGTCTTTTGACATCCTGTTGGCTGTAGGTAATGTTGATTACAAACTTTGTCCTCTTGGGTTTGCCCAAAGTCTTTCTTCTTTGCCACTTAGCTTCATTTTCCTTAATTAAATGGTATTCATCAGATGCATTCGGCTTAAATTTATAAATGTTTCGGTATTCAAAATCATTAGTTTGTTATAGCTTTTGTGTTCGGAACACCACGGGGTCAGCATTCCCTCTCTGCCAACTCACCGGTTCTTCGCAGTATCTCCTTCTGGCTGTCGGGCCTCGCCGAGGTGTGTCTGCAGTCAGTCTGCCTTCCCTCCGACAAGCCCGGGGTAAGTCCCGCTGCAGTTTCCTGGAGCTATGACAGCTCCATAGATCTTCTGCGGCTTCCCCAGTGTGATTCACACTGCTTCAGTAACCCGTCTCTATCACAGCTGGGCTCCTTCTTAGTATGCAGTCTTCCGCTGCGCATATTCCGCAGTTCTTCTGGTTTTCAACCGTTGGGGTGACTTCTACTAGCAGGCTTTCCTCTGTGACTGCTCCTGCACCTCTGTCCTGCACCTGGGATGGCTTGAGCTCCCTCTGCTAAGCCTCCCACATGGCCATGAACTGCTTCTTCCTCTGTTTCATCTTCACTCCCCAGCTGGGTCTCATCCTGGGGTTTAAATATACTGCTCAGGTGCTTTAATGGAATATGACTAGACCGCACCTTTGAATACTCATACTTCTGAATCCCCATTGCCTCTGAGTTCCTCTTCTTCGTCCCAATACTTTTTTCGCATTATGGGAATCAAAGTCCATAGGAGAGGGTGTAATATTAAGTTGTTCCATTTTATTCTCAATTAAATTGTATTGTCCTATAAACTGAGAGTTACTAGAGTAGGGGGAACTTGGGTACCGCGTCTGTAATTTCACATTAGAGTAAGGATTTCGCACCAAGACAGAATTGTGACAACTAAGGGTTTTATCTTCAATTCTTGAGTCTTTAAGATACCAATTTGGTTCTGTTCAACTGGCTTTTTACAATGGGCTCTCTGAACATTGACATTAGAGGGACTGGTACATTGACAGCATGCCATCCAAGATCTGGGAAGGGCTTCCTCATCTTCAAAAGAAAATGATTACTGCGTCTCTTCTAGTGGTTTCACCTCCCATGTGATCCTTCCCCCTGATACCACCCTAGGGTTAGGATCAGGTAGCGGCTCTCTTTCCCCTGCCACATGGGAGAAGACTTTAGGCTGGGATTTGGTGATGACTCCACAGGATTCATCACACTTATCTTTGCCCTTTATTATGGTTTGTTGGTAGAGGATCTTAAAGGCAGGTGGTCTTGCTCCGCTTTAGTGACGTGCCCCATCCCACCACTCACGTGGACAATGTTGGGAGAACGGCACAGCATAGGTTGTGCATAGTAGGGGAGCAGGGGGCAGAATTGGAAGAAACCCTCTGGTCCTCAGGCATATCCTTAGCGATGCACTACAATCTCAACTTTCTCTCCCTGCCAGGAGTAGAGTTCCCTGAGCTGGTTCTCTGCAAATGCCATGCCCAGAGGAAATCTCTATGGAGGGCTACATTTTTCAACGCTCTCTGTAGAAAACCTGTCACACCCACTCAGCTTCATGGTTTTGCTCCCCGCAGAGGGTAGGCATCCTGGAGGCTACATGGGCCTGCAACATAGGACATCTCGACCTCCTCCAGAGGCGGAGGATGCACAGAGCTAGCCAGCTCTCGCTGTGCCTTTGGACAACCCAAACCCAACACCCCGGCGTCCAAGCACACGCGCGCAGTGCACATAATGATACCCGCCCCTGATTCCAGCATCATACCACCCCTGGTCCCTGACACTCAGAGCACACTTCAAAAATGGGTCTGTCTTGAGGCAGTTTTGTCTGGATGTCATGGCACAATCCACCGTAATATGCTGCACCAACCCCTCATATCAGCACTGCTCACTGCTCACAGACTGCTGACATCTTGTAGGCTGCCAATACGCTGCGCAAATGAGCCTTTTCTAACTCTGCCGGCCCCTGAAGTGTGGGGGCATTACCAGGAGCTCATTCTGCTTCCGCTTCATCACAGGGAGGGTCACTTAAGGATCTGGAAATATTTGCTGGCTTGATTCATAAGTTCAGGATCTATTTGGCAGATTATAGGGGATAGACTCTGAGCACACAGGGTTCTCCTCTTCATCCCGTTGCAGTGCACACCCCCCATTAACACATTGTTATACGCTATCTGCTCTTTTTCCTAGCAAGGTCTGCGCTCAATATATATAAATTGATACATTTTCAGTTACATTCTGTGAACATTTAATATACTGAGTTAAAAAGAAACTCTGGAAGCCCCTCTACCGAGAACAAACACGGCCAAATAACCTGTTCTATGGGAAGGTGCCCACTCGGGAGGGCCTACAGCCACGTTTTAGCTCACTACGTTTCACAGAGGAGAAATATCAATTTGCACATAAGTCTGGTCCAACCCACTTAGGCAGTCCAGCACCAAAATGCTATGCAATTCACCTCTGAACAAGAGTACCAACAGCAACCGCAGACACGTGTTTCGGCCTAGTCGGGCCTCCTCAGTGAGTTGAAGCTGAGCCTCTAAGCACTGTGAGAAAGGGGTCCACCTCTGGATTACCAAGGGCTACTTAGGGTGAACTCCCAAGTTCCCAAATATAAATAAAAAATGCTTATCAATTCGATACTAGACTGTCCAAGTTCCTAAAATTGTTTTTAAAATGACTAGCATTTTGGTGCTGGACTGCCCAAGTGGGTGGCACCAAACTGATATGTAAATGGATATTTCTCCTCTTTGAAAGGTACAGTGAACTTAAACATGGTTGTAGACTCTCCCAAGTGGGTGCCTTCCCATAGAACAGGTTATTTGTCCATTTTCGTTCTCGTTAGAGGGGCTCTCAGAGAACTTTTTGTGAATTATTAGAATCTTGGGGTTTCACCCTAAGTTACCCTTTACCCAGGGTAATCCAGACATGGACCCCTTGCTCACTGTGCCTAGAGAGGCACAGCTTCACCTCACTGATGAGGCCTGACTAGGCCAACACATGTGTCTTGGTTTGCTATTGGTACTCATTTTGGTGCTGAACTGCCCAAGTGGTTGGGAGCAGACTGATTTGCAAATGGCTATTTCTCCTCCGTGAAAGGTACAGTGAGCTAAAATATAGTTGTAGACCCTCCTGAGTGGGCACCTTCCCACAGAACAGGTTATTTGGCCATGTTCGCTATCGTAAGCAGGGCTCCCAGACCTTTTTGTGAATTGTAATACACTGAGGATATTCCCGTTCAGCACTCAAACATATATTATCATGACCAACGTCCCTCTATATCTAGAGACAGTGAATAGGATGTGAGGTGTTATCAACAAGACTTGTATGTTGATAAAAACAACTAAAGAAAATTGGACACACCTTCTGTGTCCTGGGTGAATCATACAGTCTCTCTTTGTGTTTTTCTGTAGACATTTGCAGCCTCTCCAGCTCCAGCATTAATCCAAGGCTAAATATTTCAAGTTGAAAGCACTAGTCGGGCATAAACAATCGCTTGCCCCCTCTTTTCTCCATGCACACAGCACCGTTTCTTACTCGTCAAGGGTCGTTCGTTCATCGCTAGCCAATGGCTTGTGGTGAGTGAAAATGTTGAGGCCTGAGTATACTGTTCATCTCTCTGTACAATATAGCTCGCTATCAGTCACACTATTATGACCTTGTCAGGTGGCAGGTGTTTCAGCCTCTCGTGGCCTGTGATGATCACTCTGCGCTGTCTCTTTCTCTACATCTGTTCTTTTGGTATTGCAATCTTGCAGTGATATTTGCTTCTTGTGGTCTGTTGTCACATTATGCTGTCTCTCGCTCTATCTCCAACCACTGCCAGTAATGCTCGGAAGCCTTGTAGCTTTTCACCCGTCGCCTGAACTTGTTCCTCCTCTCTGCAGGGCCGCCAAAGATAAGCAGGAAGCAGAAGTTGCTGGATATCCATCAGGCTCTGACCAGCGACCCTGTGGACATTGATGGCCTGCGCCGAGCTGCTGTGAGCGAGGGTGGCTTGCTGACTGATGAGATCCGCAGGAAAGTGTGGCCAAAGCTCCTCAGCGTCAATGTATTCAACCTCCCTCCAAAACCAGGTGCAACTAGGGTAGACTGAAAAGAGCCAGAACACATTGGGGGCTATAGGATCAGAGCACACTGAGGAATCCAGCTACACAACCTGCAGGGCAAGCCAGAGCACATGGGCGATATGGAGTGGGCTGTTGGAGCAGAGTACATGGGGGGATGATCGACAAAGTCTTTCAGAGAGCCCTTTGTTGGGCCTGGAGGGGGTGGTCTATGCGCAAGCATTCAGGCAAACCAGAGCACACAGTAAGGGGACACACCGATTAGCATACAGGTAGGGGGGCTACCAGTTCAACATTTAAATTGACATGGCAATATTATACCTGCATGTTCACTTGTATATAAATATGATCTATTTGAGTCATTACTCTATTACTCTATCTGATATATGTGTTGTGGTGTGTGTGCTGGCTGGGCCTCTTGTATGTAATAGTGTGGCAACTAAAAGTAGTCATATCTGCCTCTGCTCCGGCGTCCCATTTCCCTGTTCGCCGCACGGCCAAAATTTTGATTGCACTGCAGTGTGCGGCGACATGTTGTGCGTCAATAGTTGTCGATAACGCTGGGATGTTTTATCTGAGGACAATGCGGCGGCGAAAGGGCCTGGAAAACATAGTTTATGGCATCTGGTGGTGGGAAGAAGGGATGGAAAGGGTGGGGGAGTGAGAAGTGCTTCATGTGCTATATCTCATTAGAAGAAGAAGGTGGTGTGCCAGCGGTCTCTGTGCACACTACTCCAATTCGGCGTTACCTCAGCAAGCAACAACCTTGTGTGGTGATTGCAGGCAGCCTTCGTTATGGCATGACGGCTCCAGCAGCGATCTCTTTCTGTGATGAGTGGTGGCAGGCTAAATTTCAGAAGGGGAGTACATTCCACATGACATGAACCTTTAAACATAGCGTGTAATATGGTGTGTTGTGTGTGGTAAATCCGTAGCCCTTTCGATGCTTGGCTGGAGTCCGGGCACAGAAAAATATGTCTACTGGTTGAAAAGCTATGTCCACTGGTTGCAAGTGGGTGCTAAATTGTTCCTTTGTGTGTGTCATTTGGCTGCATTGCAGACATTGTTGGTTACATGGATCTGCTATTTGCTAGCACATTGTACTGTTGTAGGTGTATGGGTGGAGATGCTGCAGTGAGCAGTCGTGCAGTGTTTCTACTAGGTGCACTATAGGAATAGTGTACATATAGACAAAGTTACGGGTGAACTGGTTCTCATATGTTATTGGGTAGTCTGCCTATCGCAGATTAGTAAGTGTTGCAGTGCACTATGCAGTATTGCTTCTATGCACGTAGTAGAGTGTTGGGAGCAGGACCAATGTTGTGAAGATTGTGTTGTTTGGTTGGCATTATTACAATGCTTTCTGAATGGAAGTGGGTAGCGGTGCCAAACACTGGTATGTTTGTGCATTATGGTAAGTGGAACATGTGTGCTTGCATCCCTACTTTAGGGTGCAGAAGTTGCGTAGAAGTGCTGGTGCCTGTGTTGCTTTTCTGAATTGTGGCAAATGCCTATATGTTCGCCTGCATGGCTCTGTTATGTTGTGGTGGGTGTGGGCAAGGCCTAGACTGTTGGGTGCATGGCCGAAGGCTTTAGGCCATGCACCCAACAGCCTAGGCTTTCATCACAGCCACCACAACATAATGCAGCCATGCAGTTGTCACTATGCATACATTTGAGTTTGTTGGCTTTTATGTGATGTTTGTGGAGGACATTGTAGACTTGGTAGACCAGCAGAAGTGAGCTGCTATGCGTACATTAGCATACACTGTACATCATTGCCCCTGTTGTACAATAGGGAGCCACATGTCACCATTTGCATTTCCTACAGTTTGTGTCATGATGCCTACCCCCGGGAACCCAGACCAAGTCCAGCAACCCCGGAAGCAGGCATCAAGTTATTCCAAGCAAGCCCAACAACCCCTGCTAGGAGCTATTTGGGTGCAGTCCTGACGTCTATGGCGCCAGGCTCATATGGAGAGTCAGTCCTGGCGCCATAGGCGCCAGGCTCATAGATTAAAACTTACCTGATGCAGACCATGCTGCAAACTTACCTGATGCAGTCCATGCTGCAAGAGCTCCCAACCAAAAGAGGCTTGGAAGGGACTACTTTACCTAGGGACTATTTTTTTAACTCGGGTGGGGCTGGAGAGGAATACTTACCTGGGACTACTTTGGAGGCTATTTAAACCACGCCCGAAGAGCAGCACACGCTTCGCGTTATTCTGCATCCAGCAGCGTAACGCTTACCGTGCCTGCAAGTCTGCATCCAGTCTTCTGCCACGCCCGTCTCGAGCCTGGAGCTCCTAGAAAAAGGGAGAAAGAAGGAGAAAAGGTTAGAACAAGCAATACCTTTGATCCTTACCTGAATTCCCGATCCATCGCGCCTTCGAGCTGGAAGAAAGAAGTTATTTTATGCACGTCGCTTCGCCTGCTGCGGCGCCGCGGTGAACTCACCGGCCTTCGCAGCATCTTCACATTCCACCGCCTCCTTCTGCATGTTCCCGCCGCACTCCGGCACCTAAGGGGAAGACAAGAACAGCAAGGTGAGCCAAGGGAGTACACAGAGGCAATATAGTTACCCCCCATAGACTTCTCTGATTTTACCACCGGGGGTACTATTCCTCTTCACGGGTCGGCGCAGCTTCCACTGCATCCTCGCCGAACCCCGGCCCCTAATGGGAAACAAAATGACAGCAAGGTGAAACAAAGGGACAAACAAGGGGAAACCTCCTCACCACAATAGACTTACCTGATTTTACCGCCGGAGGCATTATTCCCCGAGACTTCATACTTTCTCTTAGCGCCTGAATAAGGGAGAAAGCAACAGGTTACATATTGACATTATTTTATCGAACTGTGTTGGATAATACAAAGCCTTACCTGAATATTACCGGTTGCCACGAGGAACTCTTCGCTAGGGTCAAGCTGCAACCTGCAAGGAATCGGACAACAGTGAAAGTCAGACATTTGAACTCTTACGAACTACATACTTACGACGTCTTGCCGGGAATCTCAGAGTCAATATTGTTCTGGAACTCACCAATTCCTTCGAGCCAGTGAAGCAACTGGTTAAGTACGCGCCCCTGCGCTCAATGCAGGATGGAGAGCTCATCTTTCCAAACCATCAGGTGAGAATATAAGAGGGGACATCAAAGGTGATCAGTGGGGAGAACAGCGGGAGTGGGGGGGTTAACGCTCAACTCCACGGGTGGATAATTCCCTTACACCATTTGCAGAAGAATATTCCTACGGGCCAAGCAAACGAAGCTAGGTGGGCCAGTCCAGTCCGTCATCTCGACACTACGCGTCACATTGGTGGAGACCGCAGCTGTCCAGTTCAGATCGATGCCCCTGTGGGAGCCAGGTGAGCGTAACAGAACGCGAAGCCTACCCACAAATTCCCACCCGGGCGTTATGGATACCTCAGAAACTGACCAATGGGCCCAATTACTAGGGGAACTGAGGGCTGAAGTGCATTCGCCCGTCAAGAAACCAATGCTCCTAGGAGAGAACTGATTTTGTCAAAGGAGCGAACTGATGACCTTGCTAGGCAACTACTGCAAAGCCAGGCTGGACAAGCACCCCTACCAGGTCCCGGGGGAAATCCAGCTCCTGTGTCATCGAGTAACCCTGTGCAAATAAACCTACCAGGAAATATTCCATTATCTCCGCCCGAACGCTTTGCCGGAGAACCCAAAAGATTTGCCGTGTTTATGAACCAATGCCGCTTGCACTTTTTATGCAGACCTGGAGCCTTCCCAAACGATCAAGCCAAGGTAGCCTTCGTATTGTCATATCTCAGCGGCAGTGCAGCTGATTGGTCAATTCCACTAGTTACTCAGGATGACCCAATTCTTCGGGATTTTCAGGGCTTTCAAATGAGCATGGAAAGACTATTTGCCCGGCGCTCCCAAGGACAGGCCCTGGATAACGAACTTTTGTCCCTACGACAGGGTAACCAGGACCTTCTATCCTACATCACAACCTTTAATAGGTTGATAGTGGTAACTGGATGGCCTGAGGTAAAACGAATCACGTTATTTCATTGAGGGCTTCGAGGAGAACTCAAGGATGAGAGAGAGAGAATTGTGTTCAAAGTGCTGACACTGACACACAAGTGCATCCATCTCACTGCTCCCGACTACCTCTCACAAAGAATCCACCCCGTCGCCTGTACAAGACCAACCAGATCACCCTATACCAACATGCTCTGTGTGCCACTAGTAAAACGAGCTAGAGCGGGTGGATACAGCTTCCCATATCTCGCACCTACTCACTGGAATGCATTACCTCCCACCATCCGAAGTGAGGCCTCCCTCCTCGCTTTGCGTAAAGCAATGAAAACCATCCTCTTCTCATAAGGTCCTTCGTAGCGTCATGAATACCAACCATAGGACCCACTGCTTAATCTGTATTGACCAATCAAATAAGCTGTAATGATACCTATGTCTGTGTTTGTATGCAATGTGCCATTTACTGCTACCATGTCTGCACCTCTGTAACTAAGCTCATGCAAGTAATAGCGCCTCAATGCCCTTGGGCTGCTTGCGCGCTATATAAATATAAATAAATAAATAAAATAAATAAATGTCTTGGCTCAAGTCGTGAACCCACCTCAAGACTGCGCTGAATATATAGACTTAATGGTCCAGTTAGATCACAGACTTTAGAACACAAAGGCTGATCGAGCCAAGTTTGAGAATCGGATGTTGGTCAAAACCCACGCTAACCCCAAAGGAGCAGATGTTTCAGCAGAACCCATGCAGATCGGAGGGGTTAAAGGACCCTTAACCCAGAAGGAAAGGGAAAGGAGACAGCAAATGCAATTGTGTCTATATTGTGGAACTTCTGGGCATTTTCTACGGGATTGCCCTGTAAAACCACCCAAGAAGGTGGTAGGAGCTGCTGATAAAAGCCATATGGAGTCAGACTCGGGAAACGACCACGCCCGACAAGCGTAGAGGTCCGCTTGCCGAGCTTGAAGAAGGATACTCAGACCTTGCATTTCATCAAACCAATGGTCCTCGTAGATCCAAGGCAGCCATCGCGTAAGGGCATACATAGATAGCGGGGCCGTAGGAAACTATATGGACCACGAATTGGTGTCAAGGATGAATCTACCTCTTTGCAAAAAGACTACTTCGGATGTCATCACCACAGTTGATGGAACTGAGATTGCATCGGGGCCTGTAACTCATTCCACTACAGAGATGACACTGTTGAGTCAAGATGGGCATTGAGAGACTATTGTGTTTGATCTAATCAAAGCCCCACAGTTCCAGATAATACTGGGGATGCCATGGTTGGAAACACATAATCCTTGTATAGAATGGCGAGAGAAGAGAATAACCTTCCCGGATTGTGCACACACCTGTTACCCGGAGACAACTTTGAACAAAGGCCTGGCTACAGTCGTTAACCCAATCGTGCAGTTACCTCAGGAATACCAAGAATTTCAGGATGTTTTTCAAAAAGAACAGGCCAATACATCACCTCCTCACAGATCATACGATTGCCAAATCGACCTCCTACCCGGTGCACAACCCCCATGCATCACAATCTACGCCCTCACAGAACCTGAAAATCTTCACCTACGGCAATACTTGGACCAATACCTTGCTAATGGCTTTATTCGTCCTTCCAAGTCTCCCGCATCCTCAGCTTTATTCTTCGTGCCAAAAAAGGAAGGTGACCTTAGAACGTGTATAGATTACCTCGCATTAAATCAGATTACGGTAAAAAACCGATACCCATTGCCTCTGATCCCCGAATTACTAGACCAAGTAAAGGATTCTTGTATCTACACTAAGTTAGATCTCCGAGGGGCATATCATCTGGTACGTGTCAAGAAAGGCGATGAATGGAAGACTGCCTTTCGCACCAAGTATGGATTATTCGAATGTCAGGTGATGCCCTTCGGGTTGTGCAATGCACCAGCAGCCTTCCAGTATTTTATGAACGATGTCCTTCGTGAACTCATTGACGTCTGTGTCGTTGTATACATAGTTGATATTCTAGTGTACTCCTCCTCAGAATCAGACCATGTTAAGCACGTGCGTGCAGTCCTTGAGAAACTACGCCAGCACAAGTTATATGCAAAATTGGAAAAATGTGTTTTTCATGTTACGGAAGTTGAATTTCTTGGATTTATCCTGACTGCAAAGGGAGTCCGAATGGACTCTCGAAAGGTGGACGCAATTCTCAAGTGGCCATCACCCAGTTCAGTCAAAGGGGTACAAAGCATGCTTGGATTTGCTAATTTCTACCGCAGATTAATTCCGGACTTCTCCCATGTTGTACACCCCATCACAGCACTTTTGCGAAAAAACAAACGCTTCTTGTGGACTGAAGAGGCTGAAAAGGCCTTCCAAGAGCTGAAAGCGAAATTCGCATCAGCACCTGTCTTAAAGCATCCACGCCCTGAGCTTCCATACATAGTAGAAACTGATGCATCCAGTTAACCATGGGAGCTGTCCTGTCCCAGAAGGATCCTGAAACCGGTCAACTTCACCCAGTAGCGTTTTGGTCCAGAAAGTTCTCAGCACCTGAGTTAAACTATGCGATTACCAATAAAGAGCTATTAGCTTTCAAACCCGCCTTTAAGCCTCGGCGGCACTACCTTCTTGGTGCCAGGCATACCATTACCGTAATCACTGATCACCGGAACCTGCAGTATTTAAAAACAGCCAAAGCCCAATCATTCCGACAACTTCGATGGGCATTGTTCTTTGCCGAATTCGATTTCGTGATCACTTATCGACCAGGCTGCAAAAATGGCAAAGCAGATGCCTTATCCCGAATAGGGATGGGAGAAGCATATGCAAACCCTGAACCGGTGCCAATAATTCCCGAGCAAAGAATTCTTGGCATAACTACTCTACAGACACTAGAAGATATTCATTCAAAAATCCAACAACTCTTCGATCCAGCAATCCTGCAGGACTGGGTAAAGAAATGCCCGGACTACTCAGTCGTCAATGACCTACCTTACTATCAAGGACGACTATTTCTACCACACAAGGAAATACAAGAACTAGTCATCTCCAATTACCATGACACCCTGATGGAAGGGCACCCAGGTATCGCAAAAACTGAAGCGAAAATTAAGAGACAGTTCTGGTGGCCCACTTGGCGAAAAGACGTAAAGTCATTTGTGATGTCTTGTGGCATTTGCGCCCAAAACAAAAGCCAGAAGAAAAAACCTGCTGGCCTTTTACAACCTTTGGATATTCCACCTACACCATGGCACACCTTGTCTTTAGACTTTATTACAGATCTACCTCCATGTAATGGATTTAACACCATCCTAGTTATTGTGGATTTTTTTTCCAAGATGGCCCACTTTATTCCTTTAAAAGGATTACCTTCCGCTTCAATTTTGGCCAAGGAGTTCCTCGAAAACATTGTTCGAATACACAGATTTCCTTCCGTATTGGTCTCTGACCGAGGCAGTCAATTCATTTCACAATTTTGGAAGAAATGTTGTCAATTGGCGCAAATCGACGTGAGGTTATCAACCAGTCACCATCCCCAGACCGATGGTCAGACGGAGAGGACCAACCAGACCCTTGAACAGTACCTACGTTGCATGCTGCACCAGACCGAAAGCAATTGGGAGGATATTTTATGGCTTTCCGAATATGCATAAAATAACTAATTCTGGAACCGGACAAAGCCCCTTCTATACCATATACGGAAATCACCCTCGAACCTCATAACCCGATTCGCCTCAGCACTTAGAAATGCCTGCTTTTAGTCATTTTCACTCTACTATTACACAAGCCTTTAAGGAGGCAACAGAACATTTGAAACAAGTGAAAGAGAAATATAAGAAAAATGCTGATCAACATAGAAGCGATGCTCCACGATATCAGATTGGGGATCAGGCTTGGCTGGCTACAAAACACATACCTCTAAAAGGAACTCAGACTTTTAATCCTAGGTATTTGGGACCTTACACCATTAAGGCCATTATCAACCCGGTGGCCGTCAAGTTGGAATTACCCTCTAATATGCGGATCCATCCTGTCTTTCATGTTTCACTTCTGAAACCAGTTCAACCCGGGACAAGACTTTCCAAACCACCTGACCCCGTCCTAATAAATGGAGAACATGAATTCGAGGTAAAGAATATCCTGGACTCTAAGTTGGTTAAATCAAGACTTTTTTATTTAATCGACTGGAAAGGTTACGGACCACAGGAAAGGTCATGGGAGCCTAGTGACCAGTTCATGCACCTCAGTTGGTGAAGAAATTCCTCCAGAACTTCCCAGACAAACCAGGGCCAAGGGGAAGAACAACTTTAGGAGGGTCTTTGGGGGGGAGTGCTGTCATGATGCCTACCCCCGGGCATTCGGATCAAGCCCATCAGCCCCGGGAGCAGGCATCCAGACATTTACAAAAACCCCAGCAGCCCCAGCTAGGGGCTGTCAGGGTTCAGTCCTGGCGCCGTAGACACCAGGCTCATAATAAAAATCAGTCCTGGCGCCATAGGCGCCAGGCTCATAGACATTACTTACCTCATGCAGACCATGCTGCAAATAAATACAAGCCAACGTGAGGCCTGGATGGGACTATTTTACTACAGGGACTATTTTTTACTCTGGTGTGGTCCTGGGGAACTTCTTTCCTGGGACTACTTTGGAGGCTATTTAAACCACGCCCGAACAGCAACACATGCTTCGTGTTATTCTGCATCCAGCAGCGTGACTCTCACCGTGCCTGCAGCCAGCATCCAGTCTTCTGCCAAGCCTGCTTGCCTGCAGCCAGCATCCAGTCTTCTGCCACGCCCGCCTCGAATCCGGAGCTCCTAGAATAAAGAGGAAGAAAAGGACAAGGTTAGAAAACAAACTTATTTCAAATTCCTCACCTGATTCCAGATCCATTTCATCTCCCGACCTGGAAAGTACATCAGTCCTGCACGCGTCGCTTCGCCAGCTCCAGCACGGCGCCATACTCACCAGTTCTCACAGCATCTTTCGATCCGGCACTTTCTCCATCATTTCTTCACCGTACTCCGGCCCCTAGGGGCACAAGAATAACAAGGTGAGCCAAGGGAATCAACAAATACCTCTTACCACCATAGACTTACCTGATTTACCACCAGTGGTATTATTCTCCATATCTTCATATACCGCATCTGTAAAGAGGGAGAAAAACAACACGTTAACGCATGCAATAGTTACCGGACAGCGTTGGGTAACACAGACTCTTACCTGAACGCCAGCAGCAGCTACGAGACCTTCTTCTCACAAACTCAGTTGCAACTTAAGGAAGGAAGGGGACAAGAGTGAACATCGGGCACATTGAACTCTTTGAACTTGATACTTACCAATCCCGCCTGGGACTTCAGAGTCAATGCTTACCGGAACTCTCCCAACGCCATCAAACCAGTGAAGTAACTGGTATCTACGCGCTCCTGCAAGACACGCAGGATGGAGAGCTCATCTTTTACAAACATAAGGTGAGGTTACTAAGGGGATATCGGAGGTGATTATTGGGGGAGAGCGAGAACAGTTGGGAGGCCATCACTAAAACCCACAGGTGGCTAATCCCTGTCTCCACTTGCCGGAAAATACTTCTTCGGGTCACGTTGACGGAGACCGCTGCTGTCCGGGTCCGATCGACACCCCTGTGGGGTCCAGATGAGCGTAACAGTCGCCTCGCCTGCTGCAGCACCGCGCTGAACTCACCGGCCTTCGCAGCATCTTCACATTCCACCGCATCCTTCTGCATGTTCCCATCGCACTCCGGCGTCTAAGGGGAAGACAAGAACAGCAAGGTGAGCCAAGGGAATACACAGAGGCAATATAGTTACCCCCATAGACTTACCTGATTTTACCACTGGGGGTACTATTCCTCTTCACGGGTCGGCGAAGCTTCCACTGCATTCTCGCCGAACCCCGGCCCCGAATGGGAAAAAAAGGACAGCAAGGTGAAACAAAGGGACACACAAGGGGAAACCTCCTCACCACAATAGACTTACCTGATTTTACCGCCGGAGGCGTTATTCCCCAAGACTTCATACTTTCTCTCAGCGCCTGAATAAGGGAGAAAGCAACAGGTTACATATTGACATTATTTTATCGAACTGTGTTGGATAATACAAATCCTTACCTGAATATTACCGGTTGCCACGAGGAACTCTTCGCTAGGGTCAAGCTGCAACCTGCAAGGAATCGGACAAGAGTGAAAGTCAGACATTTGAACTCTTACGAACTACATACTTACGATGTCTTGCCGGGAATCTCAGAGTCAATATTGTTCTGGAACTTACCAATTCCTTCGAGCCAGTGAAGCAACTGGTTATCTACGCGCCCCTGCGTTCAATGCAGGATGGTGAGCTCATCATTCCAAACCATCAGGTGAGACTACAAGAGGGGACATCAAAGGTGATCAGTGGGGAGAACAGCGGGAGTGGGGGGGGGTTAACGCTCAACTCCACGGGTGGTTAATTCCCTTTCTCCATTTGCAGAAGAATATTCCTACGGGCCAAGCAAACGAAGCTAGGTGGGCCAGTCCAGTCCGTCATCTCGTCACTACGCGTCACATTGGTGGAGACCGCAGCTGTCCAGTTCAGATCGACGCCCCTGTGGGAGCCAGGTGAGCGTAACAGTTTGGCCCTTGTAGAGCCCTTGCTTTAGGAAGTGCTCTAAAACATGCTCAGCAGCACACATGTAAACTATGGCTAATGTACACAGCCTCCTACATACCGTTCAGCACACCCAATGCAACGGTATGCAGCCATGTATGTAAATATGTGCCCAGGGTGAATGCTGGCAGGCTCATTTGCAGATGGGGAGTGCAGTGCACATGACATGAGCATTTGAACATAGTGTGTACTATGGTGTGTTCTCTGTGGTGAGGGCCTAGCGCCTTGCATGCATGGAGTGGAAAGGGAAAAAGGACTGTCCCTGCTTTACTGGGGCACAGCACTTACTGTAGCTGGAAATGCGCACGTGCCACATCCTGCACTTTTAAGGATGGTGGGCATGGAAATGGAACAGTGCGATTTACCCAATCAGGTGTCGAGGGTGTGGTTGACAGGAAGGGCGGTGAGATCATTCCCCAAAAGTCGATGCAGTGAGGTTGGTAGAGATGGAGAGACGCAGAGTGCAAGATCTGCACAGGTATGCCATGGAAAGAGGCTTTGCTGCTAACTTTCAGTTGGAAGGAGTGGAGGCTTTTTGGGGCACAGTCTGAGTGGGGTTTCAGTGCCATGGTTCTCCTTTGTATGTGTGTGGCCTCTGTCAGTACTGTTGATATCGTCGTCGTGCATTATGGAGCACTACATTTGGGGTACATGTCGTGCTCACGTTTGCTCCGTCACCTCAAGAAGTTGATGACAACAGTGATGCAGATTTTTCCCACTTCCAAGGTGATTTTCTCAGCCATACCACCAAGAGGAGCATGGGACCATGCCGGTGTAATTTGTCCACAGCCAGAGGTCGGGAGGTGTTTCATAAACAGAAGCATGTGTGACTTTATGTGCAGTGCTGGGATATTCTGCACCGACTATGACAGCATTAACGAGCAAGATTTGCAGAGGTTTCAAGGAAATGGCATTTTATTGACCTCCATTGACAATGCTATTTTGTTTTCCACTATGCACGAAACGTTGCAGAGAATCCTGTAGAAATGTATGACCTTCAGTCGGTAGAAATGTCAGGAGGAGAAGCAAACAGAAACGCATCAAAAAGATATGCAAGCACGTACATACCAAAAACAGGACAAAAAGCACCTCTTTTTAGACACATTACTAAAGACCCAAACCTCTACCCTGTTTCACACTCCCTCCCCCACTCTGCGGATTCTGCGGTAGTTTCAGAATTACATCTAGCCATTTGCAGGATGGGAGCCATGGAAATGGGACTGTGGAGGCTAAGGCATTGCTCAAAAAGGTTTGTGGTTGTGGTGTGTAAGCAAAAACTGTGGCAGAAGGTCTCTTTGTACAAAGAAGTGCAGGAGCCTATAGTGGAATTGTGCAAGGTAAGGGGCAGGCATCCTGTCTGTATGCATGCACTGCATGTACTTGTTTGAAGTTAGTAACATGCATTCTGTGGAGCCTTTGTGCAACAATGTTTGAAACGATCGCCGTAAGTGGGGTACTGCGGAGAAACAAAACCTATGAAGTGCACAAGGTAAGTGGCAGGCATCCTGTTGCTTTGAATGCAATGTGGGTATGATATGATATGATGTCAAATTGTATGATATGGCATTTACAATGCACCTATACACTATTTGTGCAAGGCACAACAAGGCAAGGTAGGGGGAACAGAGGGGAGACAGAGACAACAAACCTACTAGGCCAGTTGGCACTCAGATCGTGAAAGTGCAGTACATGGGAAGAAGAAAAAATGACAAGAAGTGAAAATATGGCCTGATGGTGGCAAGTGCAAGGATAAGTGCGGACATCAGGTGGTGGTGGAACTGTTAGGGATACAGCAAACAGTTCCCAAGTGAGGGGTTTGCCAGAAAGGCATTACAGGGGTGCAACTGGCAGTGGGAGGTGGACCTGGGCAGAGATCAGAGGGTGGCCAGGTAACCAGTGCAGAATCAGTATCAGGCAGTAAGTTAGCAGGGGAGATGAGGAGCAAAAGCAGAGGCAAAGAGAAATTTTCAGTTGCTTCCAGAACCAGTGATGGTTCTCCTCAAGTTTCAGGGAGGCTATTGCAGAGGAAGGCCCCAGCCAAATAAAGAGATCTACCACCAAGTGGTTGCTTGCAGAAGCCTGAGGGAGTTACAGGAGGATGAGGGAAGAGCTTGAGCATGCACATATTTACAAAGTCACAGTTGCAGGTATTGAAGCCCCAGGGTCCAGTAGGCCTTGTGCATAATGAAGAGGGTTTTCACCTTATTCCTCGCAGGTACTGGGAGCCAGTACAGACATTTCAGTCCATGACAGATACCACCCCTGGGCTTGAGGCAAATGACGAGGTTCACAGTCCTCTCCTGGATCAGTTGCAGAGGGCGTAGAGTAGAAGTAGGCAAATTTCGACCGAGGCTGTTGCAATAGTGCAGCTTACAGAGAACCACAGCTGTGGAGACAGTGAGGTTTTCGGACCTTGCTTTACTTTGCTAAGATACATTCAGTGCTGGTTTTGAAGCCACATTTTTACAATTTCTGTAAAACATGGGTTAGTGAGGAAACATATTCCTACTATTCTCAGAAGGAAAGAAGAGAGTTCCTGTTGCAAGATTACAATGGGTGATATAGGTAAATGGAAACGTTGCAAGCATATGCAATTGATGTGTCACTTCATGGCAGTGGATGGGAGAGAAAAACAGTAACATTTTTACGAACGTAATGGAGGCTCATTGGCACATACAATGCGCACAAGTACTTATAACGGAGTTGGACACATTTCACAGAAATAATATTCATGCATACATTTTGTGGTGATGGGTGCTCATGTAGAGGAATGTTGATGCACAAATTATTTTGCATTATTTTACTGAACGTTCTACTGGACGTGCTTTACAATGACACGCCACTTGGAGGCTAAATGTGCAACGGTACATATGATATGTTGTACAGAAGTGACAGTGTAAGATGCTAACGTCTTGAATGCCATGGGTGGATGCGTGACTGACTATTTAACAGTCCCCAATGAGGTAATGATGGACAAGAAATGGTGCACAGGGAAGAAGGACTCCTCCTGCTTTACTGGGGCGCAACCCTCGCGGTACTTGGGGAAGCGTACGTGACACATTCTGTGCTTCTCGCAATGCTGGCCAATGGAAATGGGACTGCGGGTACTGCCCAATCAGGTGCTCCGGGTGTGCGTCTCAGGCAAGGGCACCAATAGGAAGAAGGACTCCTCCTGCTTCACTGGGGTGCGGCCCTCGCGGTACTTGGGGAAGGGCACGTGCCACATTCTGCGCTTCTTACCATGTTGCCCAATGGAAATGGAACTGTGGGGATTGTCCAATCAGGTGCTCAGGGTGTGCCTCACAGGAAAGGGCAGCAGTATGAAGAAGGACTCCTCCTGCTTTAATGGGGTGCAGCCCTCGTGGTACTTTGGGAAGAGCATGTGCCACATTTTGCGCTCCTCACCTTGCTGGTCAATGGAAATGGGACTGTGGGGACTGTCCAATCAGGAAAGGGCGTCAATACTTTTTTTCATTACTTTGTGTAGTGTGGCTGGCAAACATGGTAAAATTGACAGTTTTCGCCATGGGTGATGCCTGTGTGGAATATCTGTTCCTGTATGCCTTCCAAAAAGGCTTCTGTGCCAATTTCGGTTTGGAGGGTGTGGAGGCTTTGTGGTGCAGTGTGGAAGTGTGCTGTTTCGGCAGTGTGCTGCAGAATGTCGACGCATGGCCACTTCTGCAACTGTACATGTTGAGGTCGTGCACTTTGGAGCCTTCTTTTTGGGTTCCATGCCTTGCTCGCGTTTGTACCGTCAACTGAAGAAGATGATGAAAGTAGTTCAGCATATTTTTCCCACTGCCAAGGTGCTTTTCTCATGTATACCACCGAGAATAGTATGGGACTATTCCAATGATTCCTGTCGCCAGCCAGAGGTCGGAAGGGGTCTCATCAACAGAAGCATGTGTGACTTCTTGAGTGCTGCTAGGATGTTCTCCTGTGAGAATGAGAACATTGGTTCTCGATATATTCACCTTTTCAAAGCAAATGGCATGTCTTTGTCGACCAGTGGCAATGATATTTTGTTTCACAATCTACAGGCTGCACTGAAGATCCTATTATAAGAATGTGAGCTAATGTACAAAACACAAAAAAAGTATAAAAACCGGAAAAAAGGTGTTTCTATAGAAGCACGTAAAAAAAAGGCCCTTTTCAGAGCCGCCACAACTAACAACGCCCCCTACCCTGGCTGAAATGTATTCCCCCACTTCTGCGTGCACACAGCACGAAAAGGTTGCAGGCATTGCGATAGTTGCAGGGTTTCATGTGTTACATATGCCCCTTTTACAGGTGACGGCCATAGAAATTGGACTGCAGAGGCTATGGGATTCGTCAATAAGGTTTCTGGGTGTGGTGTGTACGCACAGACTGGAACACGGTGTACTTGTTGACAGAAATGCAGATGGTGCGGTTATGGCTGTGTATTTCACGAGCCACAGCGTACAGGTTTTGGGGGAATTCTAAATACATTGATTGAAAGTGAATGGAAAACACAGTGCAGTGGCTGCTCATTCTGGAGTCTGTCATGTGGATGTGTACTGCTATGGAGTACTTACAATGAAGTGACTGATTTTGGTTTCTGTGTGACACTTTGGTAATACGCGATCATGCCGACATTATTGTTCTTCATTGTGGAGGGAAAATTGCACAGCATGTTACACAAGTTTCAGTGCCGTTTGCGATGAAGGAGGCACTTGCCCAGGGCATGTGTCTGTTTCCGATCTCCTGCATAACTTTCTATCACATTGCGCAGACACCGATGTGACTGCGTTATTTTTCATTTGGTCTGCAAATGGAGAAAACGCAGTAAATTGTGAAGAAGTCTATTTGTGCCTTTCTACGACATGTGCCTATGGCGTTCTTCACACATGGGAATATGACGTTTCACAGCACGAACAGTTTTCCCCACCAATAACATTCATCTTACTGTTCCTGCCATCCTGATTTCTGCACGCCATATCCAAATTGCCTTGCTGCCCTCCTTGAAAGTAGTGGAAGAATTTTTGAAGTAAGTGTTGCGCACTTACACTCTTCAAAACGCTCTGCAACACGTAAAGAAACCTTTTTCTATGGCGAACCCCTTTCTACCCGATTCCACTGCAGTGTTTTGCACAGTGCCACGCCTCCCTTATTTTGCGCAAATTGTGTGGAGTGTATACGGTGCGCCGCGCCCTGCATTCGATCATTGGCCATTCCATTTTTCACCTTTTGAAAGGAGATTTCTTTATTTCCCTTTTTTCTTTTCCCAGTTCCTTTCTATCTATTTTGGTCTTCTAACACACGCCACAGAAGGAATGGCAGCAAGGCCCGATACGGAAGGGGCAGCACCTGCTTGAATAACATAGGGGACGTGCAGAGAGAGGGAAATATTGGGTGGCCCTCACCTACATAGGCCCCAATCATTGTCATGCTCCCGGACGGACCCTTCCCAGGTACTTCAGAGTAACTTCCCTCTGTAGAGTAGTGTGTTGCAGTACATGCACAAAGCAATGCCCTTTGCCGGGTAAGGGTCTGTAGAGCGGTATATGCTCTGCAAGGATGTTTTAGAGCTCCGCCTCCCTACAGGAGTTCCCCTGTTGTTGGCTGCAGCAGATGTGGACAATGCTGTATATGAAATTACCCTCCTGCATTGTTCGAAGGGCAGTACCCTGCCCACTGGTCCCTTGTGCTTCCATTTCAGTTGTTGTCACATGCAGTACAAACACTTCATGCTACGATATTTGCTGTAGGACTAGCATTCACGGAGATGCATACATTCTGAAATACAAGAATGCTTACAACAACGAGAAACACAGCTTCATTACATGGAGCAGGAAGATAATTATTCAGCGCGACCCATGCGGCTACAGTACTTTTCTAACCACCACTGACATTGTTTGCACTCTGAAGATTCTGCTGTTTGCTTACTTGCCTTTACATGCACTAGTATGTGCGTGGCCAAACCGCACCAGCTTTGCTATTTTCCAGACTCACTACAAACTGTCACACCTGCAGTTACATGTTTTCTTCAACTGTACGACCCGCAGGCGACCCCTTGACATTTTCTGTCATAGTGCTCAGTGCAGAGACAGTGTCCGTTTCACGGGTCATGGAAAGGCAAGCAGCACATCAATCAAATAAATGCAACATTTAACACGCCCATGTTACACTGGAGGTTGCTGTTCCTTGTTTACCAGTGGGCCTCATACAGCCAGGCATGCTGCAGCCATACATTGGTAGGTTTGCACAGCCACCCACATAGTCAGCAGGAGTACTTGAAATACGGTAGCCTACCATATGAATCCGTAGGGCTGGCGACAGGGGCGGTGTTACCAGCACAAAGAGCATGCCCTACGCATGAGTATAGCTGTACAACGGATACACGTGCGCTCCCACAACAAGTTAAAAGTGCATTAGAAGATGCACTAATGGAGTCCTATGCATACCTGCAGTATGATTGCACATATGCCGCCCAGGTGCAGTCTCCTCAGGAAATGTCCATATTGCTCACCTGCAGTCATCGCGGACAGTATTGTGCAGCACAGATTCACCATGCAATGTTAACACAAAAAGATTAACCACTCAAACACTCTCCAATACTTACCATGTACATCTGTAATTGCTAAGGTACACCAACACTGTTAGGAAAAGGAAGGGGTAGCACAAATGGATGTATACACCAGAGAATTCGGCCTTTCCACAAGTTCATCATGAGGGGAGCCAAGGAATCAGTGACAACCCGTTGTTAACGGGACATTATGGTTCAGTTGCAGTACCAAAAACCTATCATCTTTACAGAAAACACTATGCTAAAGTAACGTTCCGGTTACAGTGCCCTACTAAATACCTATGAAATACACTAACAAAAAACATTGTTAAAGGGATGTTATGGTTAAGTTGCACTAATACAAACCTATCCCCTTTCCTGAAAAAACTATGCTAAAGGAAGGGTCGTGTTACAGTGGCCTACTAAAAACCTATCAAATTCATTGAAAAAATGTTGGTGAAGGGACGTTATGCTTCAGTTGCAATAAGAACGCCCTAGCAACTTCAGTGCAAAAACCTTTATTACAGGAACGTTAGTTACTTTGCACTAACAACAACCTATCCATACTATGATTACAAGTAAAACCGAAAACCCCCAGAATATCACCAGTTATGGTAAGCTAAGCAACCATAACTCGCGCCACCACCGTACACTGCTAATACTAACACTAGGACATCAAAGATGACATCACAAATGCAAGGATGGAGGACATTTTGGTTATCTTCTTTGATGCCGAAAAAGTGTTTGTGTGAACTGGTCTTTTTTAAATTATATGTTACTTAAAATGGGTTTTGGCCCGCAATTCTTGAATGTGATAGATGCCTTACAATACAACATCTCGGCTAAATTATGGGTCAATGATGTTATGTCTCAATCCTTCAAACTGTTTAGAGGAACCAGACAACGCTGTCTGTTTTCACCGTTCTTGTTCAATTTGGCCCTTGAGCCGTTGCTGGCATATATTTGGCAGGAGTGGAACATATGTGGGTGGAAGTTAAGGGATAACGAGATAAAAGTTCTAGCGTATGCTGATGATCTAACGATGGTGTTGACGAATCCGGCTGAAGGGGGAACCTTGCTTAGGAATATGTTCCAAGAGGTGGGGGAGGTATCAGGCTATAAAGTAAATTGGGGAAAAACAGTGTTTTTTCCGCTGAAAATGAATCCATTAAGTAGAAGGTTGTTGGATTGGGACTGTCAGTGGGCAGATGTGTCAGTAAAGTATTTAGGTGTTTATTTGGTGCACAATATTTGAAGGACAGTGGAATTTAATGTGGATAAATTGAAGGAAACATTATTAAGGGACATACGTAGATGGGATAGATTGACTCGAAGTCTTTGGGCTAAAATCAATGCCATTAAAATGATGTTTTTCCCAAAGGTTTTGTATTAAATACAATCTCTCCGTCTAAAATTTACAATGAAGGTTCTCAAACGCATTGATAGGATTTTTATGGATTTTTTGTAGGGAGTGGACAAAAGGCAGAGAATTCCGCGATTTATCTTGGTACGAGTGTTAGGGATGGGGGGGTTTGGTTATCTTGTGTTGGAGAATTATTATAAGGGGTTCCTACTAAAAAAGGCTTCTTATTATTTTAGGGAGAGTGGGGGTTTAGATCCTTTCTGGCTTCTGATGGAAAGAGAGAAGTTGAATCCCTTTCCCATAGATTGCTTGTATTCTTATGGGAGGTTTCCAAATTCCGGGGCAAAGTTGGAGGCGTTGGTGGCTACAAAGTCTGCCTTAGTATCATGGATTCAGGGGTGTAGTCAGAACTTATTTTTTTATGATTCTGCTTCTATTTGGTCGAATCCGGATGTGCAGATTGGGAACAAAATGCTACATTGGAGGGGTTGGGCTAATAAGGGTATTTTGAAGATGGAGGATGTTTGGAAAGAGGGTAGGATGGTTACCTTTGAGGAGTTGGTGAATCGATATGGATTGAGTAATAGGGAGGTTGAGAGATGTAGGTCTTTAGAACATTTGAAGTCAGAGGCTTAACGGATGTTAAGTGAACCACTGAGTGACAAATCCCAAGTGTGTACGTTGTTTGGTACTCTTCCGACCATTGTTTCTACCTATATCAAATTGATGCCTATGCAGGAATGCATGCAGATTTCTTGGGAGAAGTTGCAAATGGAGTGGGTGACAGAGCTGGGAAGGGATTTGTCTGTGAGTGTGTGGGATAATGCTTGGAAGGTGACGATGAGAGCCAAAATGGATTTGAATTTGAGATACATCCACCAACGAAGCTTAGGTCGTATTTATTGGACGCCAGTGAAAAAGAGAGAGGGGTTTGGCGGATACGGATTTGTGCTGGGGGTGCAACTGTTCAAGAGGGACTTCTTTGCATGTGCCCTGGGAGTGTGACAGGGTACTGAACTTCTGGAATGATGTATTGGATCAAATAGATCTGGTGGTGGGCAGGTTATTTCCTCCAACTTTCATGTCTGTGGTCTTCCTCTCAGCTGAAGGTAGAAGTGTGGTAATTTGTGATGCATCTGATTGGATTGACAGGGCATTGTTAATGGCGATAAAGCATATTATGAAAGTGTGGAAATCAAGGAAGAAACCACATACTGATAGTTTGTTAGTAGACACGCGTACACTTTCAAGGTACGAGAGGTCTCGAGCATCGCAACTTCATCGGGAGATTGAATACTGTGAGAAATGGCAATCGTTTAATGATTTATTTGGATAAGGTGTAGGGTTAGATTTTAGATATAGTAAGAATACAGAGATTGGGTGGGGGTTGATGTTGTGTTTTGTTGTCTGCAAGTGTTGTTTGTGATGTCAAGTGTTTGAATCTGGAGTGTGGGGTTGGGGTTTTAGATGAGAGATAAAAGTTAAATTGAATGTTACTTACCTTTTTAAGGAATATGTTGTGTACATTGTTGTTTTTGTTGGCTCTCACTTATACGTTTCAATATGATTTTTGGTTTAAAATTAAATAAAGTCGATAAAAAAAAGATGAGGAATACGTGGGAGGAACATCCAGTCATAAGAACGTTAGGAGTAAGTCACTTGTTCATCTAAGCATAACTCAAACACTACATGAAGCAGGTCAGCTCTTTGTGTCTTTTGCAACAGCAAGGGAAGGAGACCCAGGAAACAAAATCCAACATAGCAAGGTGGATTTTGTTATATACAATCCTGCTATACACTGGCTAATATACCTATTCCTGGACTTGCATTGCTCACTCCCCAAGTAATACGGATGCAACTCTAGCCTTCATTGCTAACATTCCAAATAGATGCAATTTGAAAAGCTGCAACAAACATGGAGCTCAGTTCACACTTTCACACAACGTTAACAGACTCACAGATGGGCCAAGCAATACTGTTTTTTTTTTCGAACTGTTCACGTCCACCTTCTTCAGGTCCTGCTAACTAGTTTATGCAAAGCGTGTCCATCTAAGAAGATTCACAAGCCTCAGAAGGCATGCATTATTTACCCAGTAATAATATTTCTGTTGCTTGAATCTGCTTAGAATTACATGCGCAAACCCAGCTTCCCCAAGTGGAATCTGAAACGCAGTCTCTCATGCGGTACATCATGTCAGAAAATCCTCAGAGAGCATGTGTACATACACGTAGAGTAGGGATTGTGTGATGGGAATGCCCCTGCCAACGCCCTTTATTGATTTCAAGAAAAACAAACTTTAGTAAACCGACTCAACCGCTAGATCGAATCCTATGCAAAGCATCTGATTCTAAGCTGATATAAACCACATAAAGACAATTACCGCGTAAGTCATTTTCTGCCACCCTCCCTCCCTATAGATATATACTGGAGTAAGGAGATGGACAAAAGGGTGGCATCTTTACAACAATCTTTAAATAATCATAAAAGAGGCCCATCTTCCCCTATCTCTCATGGGTTTTCCCTACCTGACTAAAGAAGGTGGGTGCTCGTGGCCAGGGTGGTTGAATATCCGTCCTATGCCCAAACTAGCCCTACCACTAACAAAAGACATTAACATAAACGGCTCCAGGAGAATGACTCCCTTCCCCTGGTGCAATGGGATCAGCCCTTGGGGCGTATTTCAATTAGTCTCTTATAATCGTTCTAGTTCTGCACTTGTGGAGAACCAGGAGAATGACTCCCTTCCCCTGGTGCAATGGGATCAGCCCTTGGGGCGTATTTCAATTAGTCTCTTCTAATCGTTCTAGTTCTGCACTTGTGGAGAATACCAGGAGAATGACTCCCTTCCCCTGGTGCAATGGGATCAGCCCTTGGGGCGTATTTCAATTAGTCTCTTATAATCGTTCTAGTTCTGCACTTGTGGAGAATACCAGGAGAATGACTCCCTTCCCCTGGTGCAATGGGATCAGCCATTGGGGCGTATTTCAATTAGTCTTTTATAAATCGTTCTAGTCCTGCACTTGTGGAGAATACCAGGTGAATGGCTCCCTTCCCCTGGTGCAATGGGATCAACCCTTGGGGCGTATTTCAATTAGTCTTTTATAGTCGTTCTAGTTCTGCACTTGTGGACAATACCAGGAGAATGACTCCCTTCCCCTGGTGCAATGGGATCAACCCTTGGAGCGTATTTCAATTAGTCTCTTATAGTCGTTCTAGTTCTGCACTTGTGGAGAAAACCAGGAGAATGACTCCCTTCCCCTGGTGCAATGGGATCAACCCTTGGGGCGTATTTCAATTAGTCTTTTATAGTCGTTCTAGTTCTGCACTTGTGGACAATACCAGGAGAATGACTCCCTTCCCCTGGTGCAATGGGATCAACCCTTGGAGCGTATTTCAATTAGTCTCTTATAGTCGTTCTAGTTCTGCACTTGTGGAGAAAACCAGGAGAATGACTCCCTTCCCCTGGTGCAATGGGATCAACCCTTGGGGCGTATTTCAATTAGTCTTTTATAATCGTTCTAGTTCTGCACTTGTGGAGAATACCAGGAGAATGACTCCCTTACCCTGGTGCAATCGTATCAGCCCTTGGGGTAATGGGATCAACCCTTGGGACGTATTTCAATTAGTCTTTTATAATCGTTTTTGTTCTGCACTGGTGGAGAATACCAGGAGAATGACTCCCTCCCCTGGTGCAATGGGATCAGCCCTTGGGGCATATTTCAATTAGTCTTTTATAATCGTTCTAGTTCTGCACTTGTGGAGAATACCAGGAGAATGACTCCCTTCCCCTGGTGCAATGGGATCAACCCTTGGGGCTTATTTCAATTAGACTTTTATAATCGTTCTAGTTCTGCACTTGTGGAGAATACCAGGAGAATGACTCCCTTCCCCTGGTGCAATGGGATCAACCCTTGGGGCGTATTTCAATTAGTCTTTTATAATCGTTCTAGTTCTGCACTTGTGGAGAATACCAGGAGAATGACTCCCTTCCCCTGGTGCAATGGGATCAACCCTTGGGGCGTATTTCAATTAGTCTTTTATAATCGTTCTAGTTCTGCACTTGTGGAGAAAACCAGGAGAATGACTCCCTTCCCCTGGTGCAATGGGATCAACCCTTGGGGCGTATTTCAATTAGTCTTTTATAATCGTTCTAGTTCTGCACTTGTGGAGAATACCAGGAGAATGACTCCCTTACCCTGGTGCAATCGTATCAGCCCTTGGGGTAATGGGATCAACCCTTGGGACGTATTTCAATTAGTCTTTTATAATCGTTTTTGTTCTGCACTGGTGGAGAATACCAGGAGAATGACTCCCTCCCCTGGTGCAATGGGATCAGCCCTTGGGGCGTATTTCAATTAGTCTTTTATAATCGTTCTAGTTCTGCACTTGTGGAGAATACCAGGAGAATGACTCCCTTCCCCTGGTGCAATGGGATCAACCCTTGGGGCTTATTTCAATTAGACTTTTATAATCGTTCTAGTTCTGCACTTGTGGAGAATACCAGGAGAATGACTCCCTTCCCCTGGTGCAATGGGATCAACCCTTGGGGCGTATTTCAATTAGTCTTTTATAATCGTTCTAGTTCTGCACTTGTGGAGAATACCAGGAGAATGACTCCCTTCCCCTGGTGCAATGGGATCAACCCTTGGGGCGTATTTCAATTAGTCTTTTATAATCGTTCTAGTTCTGCACTTGTGGAGAATACCAGGAGAATGACTCCCTTCCCCTGGTGCAATGGGATCAGCCCTTGGGGCGTATTTCAATTAGTCTCTTATAATCGTTCTAGTTCTGCACTTGTGGAGAATACCAGGAGAACGACTCCCTTCCCCTGGTGCAATGGGATCAACCCTTGGGGCGTATTTCAAATAGTCTTTTATAATCGTTCTAGTTCTGCACCTGTGGAGAATACCAGGAGAATGACTCCCTTCCCCTGGTGCAAAGGGATCAACCCTTGGGGCGTATTTCAATTAGCCTTTTATAATCGTTCTAGTTCTGCACTTGTGGAGAATACCAGGAGAATGACTCCCTTCCCCTGGTGCAATGGGATCAGCCCTTGGGGCGTATTTCAATTAGTCTCTTATAATCGTTCTAGTTCTGCACTTGTGGAGAATACCAGGAGAATGACTCCCTTCCCTTGGTCCCACTGTTCAACAACTGCTATCTCCTTCTGGTCGACTTGGTCAGCGTCCAAGCTGCTGCTTAGTAGACTTTAGCCTTAGCTTCTGATTCAGCTACTTAGGTGAAAGTACCAGAGAGTGATTCCCTTCTCCTGGTTAATTTGGTTCAGCCGTTGGCTAACTTTGGACGATTTCCTGCAGCCGTGTTTTTATCAACCTTTGCACTTCTTTCCAGGCTTCTCTTAGGGCTTGTTTAAAAGTCAAACCCTCCTGCTGATTTCAACACACAGTTATTTTTCGTCTTTCTTTCCCGTCCTTTTCTCGGTGAAAACAAAGGGAACTGTTCCTGTAATGTCCTTGATTTGTTCTAACACTCTGACAAAGGAGACTGTTCTTGTGGCTCTGTCTATCCTGAATGTCTCTTTTGATGATAAAGTGATGAGGGAGAGTACTTTCCATGTGTTCTTCTCTTTCAGTATCTTTGACACAACTGAGACGGGGAAGATCACTAATGATGTAATCTTAACACTTGATAATTCTATCCCAACTCTGGAGATGAGGGAGATTACTCCAGAGGCTTTCTTTCCTTTCAATACTCTTCATACATTTACTGAGATGAGGGAGATTACTCCCGATATCTTCTTCCCATTCTGTACTTCTGGCATAAGTATTGAGATGAGGGAGATTACTCTGCTGCCGTCTTTACCTTTGGTACTTTTGAGGCAATTGCTGAGATGAGGGAGATTTCTCCCGAGGCTTTCTTCCCATGAGATATTGTTGATACAGTTACTGTGATGAGGGAGTTTACTCCTGATACCTTCTTTATATTTGGTACTTTTGCTACAGTGACTCAGACTAAGGAGATACTCCTGATGCCTTCTTTAGCTTCATCGCCCTTCCCCAATCCCCTACCAGGTCTCCCCTGACTCCCGTTACCTCTCCTTTGTTGGATTCACATTGCTGCTTCTTTCTGGAGTGTTGGGTCGATACGTTCCCATGGAACATTCTATCTGCTTCTCTTTGCGCTTCCCGTTGACGTGCTTTGATTTCGCGGGGTCCCCATCCATACGGTGTTGGCGCAGTTAATAGACTGCTTGGTGTACCTCCTCATCACGCCACTGTTGGTCGGTTTCCAGCTTCCAGTCAGGCCTGCTCTGGGCCAGCCTGCAAATGACTACTGCAATCTGCTGTCAGCGTCTTCCCGACTGGAGGTTTGCTTCCCTGACGTGGCTGCTTGCTCCCAGGTTTGCACTTCCCGGGTTTGCCAGGCTGTTAGGGAGAATTCTCTTCTAAGGCTAATTTCCCTTACCTTTAGAGTCCCCCAGCAGCTTTGCTGTATTTGAAGGGTTTATTTTTTTCTCCTGCTAAGAGTGAGACCCTTTTTTCTCACTCTTAGACAGATTGCTAGTGTGTGTTTTACGCTATCTTGTGTGCTTATGGTCTATGGTTTTTTTTTCACCCTCATAGGAATCATCTTTTTAACATGTGTGGTACACAGCCCCCTCCGTGCCTTACCACAGGGGTGTCGTAGCGACCCCCAAACATAGACTCCATACCCTGGGACTGACTACTGTCTCCCAAGGCATGTAAAGTCCCCATTGACTTTACTAGTCAATACTTATGAACTAAACCAGTACAACCCATCTTACAATGGAAGTACTGGAAAGGGTTTATAGTTTTTCCATTGGGTTCATTTTCGAGTGGGTACCGTACAGTCCCTCTCTCAAAAGTTTCTGGCTGGTGGCAGTGGTTACTACCGTAAATATACGACTGCAAATATTTCCCTACAGGATTTTCCCATTGTTCGAGGCTACAATTTTTACTGACAGCCTCTTAACATACCGCCGGTTTATTTTTATATTAACTTTACTCCGGTAGGTTTTTATTGCCAGAACTTTGATAAGATTTCTTTCTCTTGTCTTTCTCTGTAATCCTAACCCAGGTCGGGGATCCTTTGTTTGTCCTTTTGGCGGGCTTCTGCACAGAAGCCCTCCTCTCGGCGCCACTGAGTCTGGGGTAGACAGGATGCGTGGGAGGGGGAATAGGCACCCTGGTCAGGGTTGTCTATGCAACCCAAGTCACACTCTGCCCTGATAGGCTAGGGGGTTCTCTCGGCAGGAGAGCCACCCATTGTGTGAGTGACAACTAGGCTGTATGAATGGGGGTCTTGCTGCATGCTGCATAAAAGCAGGGTTGCTGCATGCTGCATAGAAGCAGGGTCCTGAGGACTGGAGGACAAGACATCGCCACTGGAACTAAGAAACTGAAGAGGAAAGAAGCTGAAGACCTTTGCAACGACTGAACCACCGGTGAAGCCCTGCTGCAGATCCTCACCACTTTTCTCCAACGACTTGAGAAGATCTTCATCTGCAAGAGTCTTCTTCCCTTGAGCTGGTGGGGCCAACCAGTTCACCAATCACCTTCCAGGACCTGCCTTGGTCGAATCGCCAGTGCCCTGCACTCCGAGATCGGATAGCCAGGCACCCGTCCACCAGGACCACGATTTAAAGGAGCATACCTTTTATTCGTTTGGCAGCACTGCGGCTGGTTTCATCCCTGGGTAGTGCAGCAACTCGAACCTTCCTCCACGACGAGAGCCTCTCTTCCTCTGCTGGATCTCCCGAACTGCAGTGACTGCCAGGAACTACCGCCACGGCAGGAGCCTCTTCTACTTTAAAGGTACATCGTTCCGCCAGGCCTCCCATTTTGTTGGGTGTAGCTAAAGGTCTTTTAAATCCTTTACTTACCTACTGGGTTGGCCGCCCCTATCATCTAACATTGTCTTTCATCTTATGCAACCGCCTTTTCGAATCCTTAAACAAAGACTTGACTGCAGCTACTAGAACAGTTTGATCCTGGGCACATTGCCTTGTACCATTGACACTGGCACAGGCCTATTGACTCTGGCTAAATCTGTTACAACTGCCTTTTCTACATTGCTTCTCACCTAGAAATGTGTTGGTGCATTTAACTCTTATAACCACCTTTTTCCTTCCCGTTTTTAAACTTGTCAAGTGCCCTTTTGCTCGGTTTTCACCTCAGTATTGCATATGCTAAAGTACTGCCTTGCCTACCTTGTTCACAATCTACTTGGGAAGGGTTTCTGGTGTGTCTAAACCTGTATAACTTGTCCTTTCCCTCCCTTTTGAGAAATTGTTAGAGTGCCATTTCTGCTTGGTTTTCACTGTACCGTTTTGCTCAGTTTTCACTCTTGCTCAAACTTGTCTACAATTTAAATAGGGAGTTGTGTATACTTTTCTGGACTGCTTTAACTTACTTTTAATAATAGTGATTTGTGTGTGAACATCAGAGTGTGTAAAATAAATATATATATACTTTTTGATATAAAGCTTTGGTCAGTGTTTTCTTGTTCCATAGTACTGAGGTCCTAATGTGTAAACCCTGAATACTGCTCATCTCCCTCTTGAAATAAGTCTGACTGCTTAGCCACAGCTACCAACTAAATCTTTGTGGTACAGACTGATACCAAAAAAGGATTGTTTGCATATACCTGTAGTCTTAATCTTCTGTAGTGCTCCCTGAGGGAACTGCACAGGATTCTGCCTAACACAGGCTTTACGCTTACTTCGCTTGGTACGCCTGCCTCCTCTCTCATTGGGTCCTTTCTCTATTTTAAGGCTATAGAATCATTGTGATTTAGGGAGTCCTCTTCTGATTCAGCCTCTTTGCTACCCTTTGTATCAGAGGCTGTGAAGTTTGATGTCGGGACTTGAGTGAACTGCCCCGAGTTGGTCTTCTCTTTCTCTGAGGTCCTATTCCTCGTGTTTTCTTTGAAGACATTTGTTTCTGTTCCTTGGAGGCCCCCCTCACCTAGTGGTTGGGTTGACTTTGCTTTGGGAAAGAATCTCTCTCCATTGGTGCTAGACGTAACAAAGAATTCCGGTGAATCCGATCTTTTATATGTTTGACTTCATCCTTTCTGGGGATTCAAAAAGGGAGGGAGTGAACTGGAGTTTGGGTGATGTGAGGATGTTTTCCAATCCGCTCTTTCTAGCAGATCTTTCACTGTACAGAGGCCGCTTCGTAGTAAACGTCCCTCTGCTTCCTGGGTTACCTGAAAGTCCTAAAAGTCTTCTGATGTGACCCTCTACTTCGTAGTCTCTCTCATGGATGCAGCAGTCTTCCTTTCCTGTTTGGTCATAGTGTCTTTGTTGTTAGGCAGGGCGGGCCGGGCTCCAATCCTGCTGGCCTGCCAGACTGCACCTCCATGCAGCTCTCAACGGCCGCTCCACATCTGGAATGGGTTTTTTTTTAAGCCCTCCTTCCCCTTCAATGGCAGGGAAAAAAGACTAGCTTCTCACAGCTAGGAAACGGAGATTACTGCCAGACTGCACCTCCACGCAGCTCTCTGCGGCCGCTTCGTGGCTGGAATGGGTTTTTAAGCCCTCCTTCCCCTTCAGTGGCAGGGAAAAAAGACTAGCTTCTCACGGCTAGGAAACAGAGATTACTGCCAGACTGCACCTCCACGCAGCTCTCCGTGGTCGCTCTGCGGCTGGAATGGGTTTTTATGCACTCCTTCCCCTTCAATGGCAGGGAAAAAAGACTAGCTTCTTACAGCTAGGAAACAGAGATTACTGCCAGACTGCACCTCCACGCAGTTCTCCCCTCTCTCTCTTTCTCTATTTTTAGTTCCTTCAGCTGGTTCCTCCCCAGCTGAGTGTCACAGGCCTTTGTTTGTGTCCATTGGGTATTCTTCATGCCTTCTTGAGGCCACCTCTTCCCAGTACCTTCTGTACTTACCAAAGGAGTCGTTTGTATAACTCCATCAATCTTCTTCACAGTACTCCTGGAAGATGACTTGAGAGCAGACTGTATGCCCATTGTAGTCTTCCTGATTTTGGTGGTATCAATATTTACAGGAAGAAGGAGTATTGCAATAGCATACAGTAGTGCATTGAGATTGTTTCTCAGCAGACATTATGGATTTCATGGACACAAGGGCAAGAGGGTTAGGGAGTTCCATTACGGGATGGGAGACCTTGTCCCTATGAGCCTCTCCCTGTGAGATCCTGCTTTCCGCCACCCCTAGGGCAAATGTTGCGTAGCAGGTTCACATCCCTAGCCTCACTGGGAAGGGCTCCCCACTGGGGATAAGTGATGTGATCCCATGAATCAGGGCGGGGTTGCCGCCCTGTAGTTAAGGTGAGTAGTGAGTTCCATAGCAAATAGAAAAAATGAATTGCTAATAACTTTTGTGATGGATTTGGTTGGAATTCTGCAGACAATTGTGTACGCCCAGGCCCCCACAGACTGGAAAGTTTGGGAAAGAATTGTAAAAAAATCTAAATGTTATTAAGAAAACAAAAAAGCACTTTCCGCCTACTCCCCATTCATGTTTCCATTGACAAAAAAGACAATTTTTGCTTCAACGCACAGCCCAAACCGCTGGACGGATTTGGACCAGGTCCAAAACAACTTGGGCATGAAGCGTTGAATTGCTTTCCTTTTGTGGCTTGGTGTTATTCTGTCCAGTATTGTTTTTAATATTGGACAGAGAAAGGGGTGGGTGCCACCTTCTCCCAAAATGATAGCTATATTCCCATGATGCATTGCGGGCATGGCCAGTGGCACAGAAAAATATGCATTGGCCACAGCTGAGGCCGTGCCCATGGCCATTGGTGCCGAAAAATATACAGTGGGCATGAAGAAAAACAATGGTATATCAAAACCCTAACGCAACAAAAGCCTTGAAATTCAGCGCATTGGAAAACTCAGGACCAGCTTAACTGAGCACGTTCCCATTGCAAAGCCCAAGAGCACATATATATTCTAAGAGAAGAAGAAATGTACAATGCAGTACAAAATGGCATTATGGGGGGTATCAACAGGAACGCACCAAGTTAAGCTGGTCCCGACTTCCCACATCCACTGAATTCCAAGGGTTTTGTTGCGTTAAATCTGCGCAACTTCACTGCACCTTCACTAAGGTTTTCTCAGTGAAGTTGAAGGGTTTTGTTATACCATCGTTTTTTTGTATGGGCCACTAGCCATGTATGCCTTCAATGGTGCCCACTGTATGTTTTAAAACCCTACCGGGCCACCTGCGATGGGCTTCGTCCGTGTCCATTGTCCATGTCCCAATATATGTTTTTAAAGCATTGCCAGCCTTTCCCTGCTGACGCACGGAGCGGTACAGGCGTTGAGAGATCATTTTACACCACTGTGATAAACATGTCAAATGCAGCGATATGTGCTATGGCTTGTGCCATGAAAGCACTGAAACTTAACTCGCTCAGGTGTGCCTCTGTTGCCAAACGATGGTGGTGGCAAACGACGCTGGACAGTCTGTTGAAGGCATGCAGACGCAGGCGATGCATCATAGAAAACACACTTACAATACATTGCTATGAGGTGTGGAGTGCGAGGGCTGACCATTCCCCTGACTTTTTAACAAGTGCACCCAGCCTGGCACTTGATCTTTGCTCAACACTGAAATGCAGCCATCATCCCACTTTTGTAAGAAGAAACAACTAGTCACTGATAAACTCTTTACCTGTCCTCTCTATAGCCACCTTCTTTTTTTTTGTAAACATTTTAGGACGGCCAGTTGTTGAGGCTGCAGTATTTCAAGACCGTAGCACCATGACTCTGCCAAGCGGCAGACAATAAATAAAGCGGTATGGTGGTAGATATGGTGGTAGACTTAGGGGCTGGGGAAATCCTGAGAATATGCTGTGCAGGATTTTCAGCTACATTTTCATATTTTCTAAATTTCAACCAAAATGTACACTTGATGCACAAATTATTTTTCATTTTCCTGTAAATAGTATTACAGAAGCACAAAGTTGCAGATAGTTCACTTTCAAAATGTAGTTTAGTATGGTGCAGTTTTGCAGCTCTTTGCTAAACGTAAGATAGAAATTGCCACAGTTGCTTCCCAATGTCTGTAGTTGGCGGCAGCACAATATGGGGCATGGGAACACGTAGCAATCCGTGCCACGCCTATATAGGCACTGCAGACATGAGAGTTGGTCTCATCTCCGTGCTGTTTAATTGTCCTGGAGAATACTGTTCATTGTGAGATGTCAGAAACTGGAGGTCATCTTGCAGGACACTACCATATTTAGGGGTTTTGAAGCAGTGTGTTTGGGTTGGCATAGATGCGGCGAAATGAATCCAGGCCGTTTCAGCTGAACAGGGTCAATACCCACAGGATTTAAAGAAATCGACATTTCAATTAGTTGGTGTGAAGGAATCCCGACTACACAGCTTAATCAAAATGTGTGATCTTTGACAAATACTGTAATCCCACCCTGCACGGCCTGCCAAAATTGGGAGTTTGTATTTATTGTGCATTTGTAAGGCTTTTATCCATCAAGTAAATTGTGTTTCAAAGCGCCCATAGGGCAACAGGGAGGGAACATGGGAATGAAAGGCAAATTTAACCATGAAAGAGAGAGGCGGACCTACTATGCCTTGTGAGCATTCAGAACGTGCAGAGAGAAGGATGAGAGAGTGGATGGGGCAAACTTCACAAAACCTTGCATCTTTCATACATAGCAACACGGGTGTCAAATCGGGGCAGAATCAGTCTGTGATGAATGAGCGTCTTTGAGAGGCATCTGCATTAAGCTAAAAGGATTTAAAGGTGATATATTAACAGGCGACTGTTATACCGAGAGTTTTTTCTTTCTTTTTAAGCACTAATGTGTTTCAGCATGCTGGAATATTTTGGACTGGCAAACATCACAAAGCTTCAGTTCCCTTCCACATTCCTTATAATTATACATTTAAAGTGAGCGATGATAATAAACCCCTGTGATATCCGTCACTATGGCATGTGTGAAAGAAAGTCTCAAATATATGTATATCGGTATCACGTGGTATTCACTTCTAGCGCATAGTTAACAGATAAAGAGAGTGCGGTGCGCCAAGCACCCTTTTCCACCTGTTTAAGATGAGTCCTGACACTCTGAGCTTCTCTTGCATGCAGAAAATAGGGCCAAAAGCAGCATAAGCTTTTTAGCGCTTTGCTCACACATAACAAATAATGTAAATTGTAATGCATACTCGAAAATACAAAATGAGTCCAATAGACCCCATTAGACACTAGCTAAAACATTAATTGCAACAGTAATCGGAACTAGAAAGAAGCCAGCTTTTACACAATGCCAATCACCTCTTTGAAATATTCAAATAAAATGTTCCATCCGTACCAATAAACCCAACATATAACAGTAAGCATCTGCATCGTATATCCTCTGTAACACCCCAGCGCTTGGCCCTGTGATAATGTCTTGGACCTGATTGACAAAGCGTTTTTAGTGGTGATAAACCTATCGCAGGTCACATTTATCCTTCAGAGTTCCTTCACTAAATCTGGCCACCCAAAAGCAGTTGCTACGTTAAATATTTGCACAGTTTAAATAGTTTACAGTATATAGCACCGCAAGAGTTAGAAGAAGCATACACCCAAGAATATGTTGTGTGTGTGTATGTGTGCTTGTGTGTGTTTGCGTTTGTGTGTGAGTGTGTGCAAACGTGTGTATTTGTGTGTGTGAATGTGTGCATTTGTGTGACGAAGGATCTTACTCCTTGATTTGGGGAGGTTTTAGACCCCTGCAGAGATGACATTTTGCTCTAAAATGTAATCTCTGCAGGGGTGCGAGGTTATAGACTTGGAAGGCCTCCATTTTTTTAAAAAGTCACACTATTTGAAATAAGAACCCAGTTTATTACAATTAAATCAGAGTAGGATTAAATAATTGCCCAGGATTGCACACTTTGGGTAAACACTGAAGCTTGTATTTTAACCCACTCTGTAAATATGCCCTTTACAAGCCTTAGGGCGTCATTACGAGGTTGGAGGTAGCAAATCCTTACTGACTCCGCCCTAGTGAATGGAGCTATTACTGCCCCATTCCAAGGTTGGCGGGGGCGGTAATTCCCCATTCACCAGGGCCCTTCCCCATTCCCATTTGAGCCCCCATTGGGCTCAATGGGAATGGGGAAGGCGCTAATAACGGTACCGCAAATTGCGGTACCGTTATTAGCTCTGAGGTCCCTTTGCGGGTCCTCCCCTTAATGCCTGGTAAATCCAGGCGTTAAGGGAGGACTCGCAAAGGGAACTCGTAGTAGGGCAGTAAGGGATTACCGGTACCGGTGCCCTTACCAGCACCGGTAATCCCTTACCACCCGGGTCGTAATGAGGCCCTTAATATTTAAGTTCCGGATTTCAGATAGAGGGCATGCTCGGTATAGAGTTCTCTCAATTAAAGAGCAAGCATGTGTGTGGAGGCTTGTCCAACAACTTCCTCTTAAGCCAGTTATATAATTTAGAATGCACATTGAACCTGTGTTGAATTGTAGAGCCTTTTTTTCTATTTACGGGCCCTGTCTTGCTATTTTAGAATTGCATAAGTATGATTTTAATTGTTTTAAGTTCTACAGTGATTGGCCATCTTTTAAGTGCTTTCTTTCAACATGTTATGTAACATTTTATTAAATGTTTGATTGATTGTGTGACCCGCCCATAACCACTTACAAATACCTCTACACAATTCCAACCTGTTCCCAAGTGCTGCAGTCAAAATCTCAAAACCGTTCTAGAACATAAGCTCTCACACACTACAATAAAAAGATGCAATCCATCTCTCTGTCAGCAACCCCTTTTGCCTTTTGGAGACCCATTTTTGTCTGTGCCTATTCATCACCTCTGAGTTATCCTAGTCGACATGAAAATCCACCGGCTGAACACAGGGTAGCTCCTGAGACCGACTTCTAAACAAATAAACATATTTAACCAGAGTGCCTCAAAAAGGGTATGGAAAAATGTCTGTCTGACAACCCTTTGCAGTATGACTCATGTCTTTGCCCTTTACAATAAATGCATTCTAAATATTTCACGAGTCAAAACACATTTTAAACGAAAGTCGCACATGTAATTCAAACACCAGATTTAATAGTCTAAAGACTGGCAGACCCATGGCGCATCAGGGTAAAGGCCAGCATTTCATTCTCTTCTGATTCCTGTATACAGAAGCACGATGCCTGTACATCTATCAACAAAACACAGATATCCTGCACCCTGTGTATTTCCCGATGATATTGATATTTTTATATATATATATTGCGCTCATACACAAGTGTTTCAGAGCGCGAAATCATGCATCAAAAATGCACATTATATCAACACAGATTCTGAAACAGTTGTTTCCTTTTTCCTTCATATGACCCTGGCTGCATTGTATCAGAAGATACAAATACCCCGGTCACCCTGGATAAGTATAAATAAGCAGCCCCTGTGTGTATTTTTGGAGCCAGTATTTACACAGCTGGCGCTGCACATCACGGAAGTCATGTCATGCAGAGCTAAATCCGCAAAATAAAGCCCTGATCAGCCCACCCAAGGCAATCTGATGCTTACGCAGCGAAAAAGCAGAAATGCCGAAATAGCAGAAATATCTGGCTTCATGAATAATGTTCTGCGTCAGCGGCCACAAATAACAGGTTAAAAATGAATTCCTTGTGAATTCCCTAGATAATGCAGAGCAAGGTAGGCTTCGGCCCAAACTGCCTCCATCCCCGCCCACCTCATGCTTCTGAATCTTTGCCTCAAAAGCAAACACTTCTTGGGCTGCAACAGATGAGCGCTGTCATTTGTATTTGTATCTGTCTCTGAAAGGCTGGTCGGTTTTGAGCTGTCTGGCCCAAGATAACAACGCGCCCACCCCTGGCTTAATGTAGTGCATAGGGGTAATTTACAGCTGGCTTGTTGGCTCGCTGTGTTTTGAAAGAGGGCAGCATGACGATCCCCTGGAGATGCAGGGATTTTGCACAAGCTCACACTGTATGTTTAAGTGCAGAATCTGTGAAGTTGGGAATCACATACCGCTGTGATGGTTGCCTGGTCCTGGCTCAGGAGGCTTTTGGGTGAAAGACGTGGGAGCACTACTCCATTTTAAAGTGAAGGGGTAATTGGGGCGGTGGTGGGGATGTGGACCGCTGCACGCCAGGAGGAGCCTTGTGGGCCAATCCTTAAGGAACAAGTGTTGCCAAAGCTGATGGTTTGGGCTGTTTTTCTTTTGTGTAGGTCTGTTGAAGGCACAGTTTCATGGTGCGAGTTGTTTTAATTATTTAAAAGAAACATGCCTTGTCAAAACTCTGGCTTTTTTGTAGGCACTGGGAAATACACTTTGTCTATAAAACAAATTCAAAATTATGGGGTTATTTTTGGCCACCATCAAACGTCTAGGGTGGTCCTCACGGAATCTATTATATACATAGAATTTATATTACATTTATATCAAAGTTTGATCTTACTGCTTGATAAAGCAAATTCAACTGTATATGTTTTTTTTGGACGCCTTGAAACATCAGGGGTGTCATGATGTCATCTATACAATATATACAACATATATCCAATTTTATATAAAATGTATATATAATTGATATACAAATATCCAAAAGTGTGGGGTTCAATAAATTGATATCAAAATGATCGGGGTTATTATCAGATTTTTATCAAATATTTTGGGTTTGAATCAAAAATGTTGGGGCCATTTAAATGTATATCAAAGGGGCGGGACTAAGACCGGAAATGGGAGGCTTTGCCACCTGGCAAATTTTAACATTGACATTCAAGGTACCTCCTTGTACTACTTGCCATGCTTCTATACGTGGTAACCAGGTGCTACGTTATTTATTTTTGTCATTAGAACATTTCATAATGTTTTTCTTTCTCCCTTGGAGCACTTTGAGACAATTCACTCTACATAGTGTGCTGCGTAGCAGTGCAGTATAGGCATCTACTATCGACATATAACCCTAGTCTCTTTAAGTGACTCCCACTTGTAAATGTATGCAGAAGTAATGTTTGCTGGTCTTTTTTTGAAGATCAGCATGCATGCCAGAGGTTGTTAGGGAGAATTCTCACCCAAGTGCAAAATTCCCTCTACCTTAGAGCCCTCCAGCTCTTTTGCTATGTTTTGGGACTTAGAACTTTTAATTTTTAATGTATTTTACTCTTGTGTTCTTTGGTTATGGAGTTTTAAAACAACTCCATAGGCATCATCTTTTTCCTGTGTGTCACACAGCACCTTCAGTGCAGTGGCACAGGGGTGTCTTTCAGACTCCCCAAGGTTTAAATTCCTTCTCTGGGACTGACTACTGTTCCCAGAGCATGTGAAGTTAAATTGACTTTACTAGTCTTTTTAAATTCATAAACCCAGCACACACTATCTTCCTATAGATGCTCGAGGGTTTGCCTAGCATCCCCTATGTCTAAACACTCTTGTAACAGTGAAATGTTAACCTTTCCTATTGAAATGGCTGGTGGCAGTGGTTTTATAACGAACTGCCATGATTTTTCCCGACCGCGAAGACCGGTAGCTAAAAATCGGGTTAGCCATGTTTTTCAATATGGCGCCCATGACCCCTTTGTAAAAGCAGACTCTGGTCATCTTTTTTCGCCGTTTATTTTAGGAAAGGTCCTTCTTGTGTTTAACTCTGCGCGCCAAACCAGGTTTGGTCCCTTTGTTCGATGCCCTTTGGCAGGCTTCAGTGCTGAAGCCCTCCTCTGGTGCCCGAGTGTCTGGGGTGGACAGGATGTGAGGAAGATGCCCGAAACTCCCGGTGCTTAGTCTCCTAGGAGACCTGAATACACTCTGGCGTGATTGGCTAGCTGACTATCCTGCAAGGACAGCCACCCTGCTGGGTGAGTGAAAGCTAGGCTCGAATTAATGGGAGAAAACTGTTAAAAAGGTGAGTCTCCAGGACTGAAAGGCAGAGTCGGCCACTGGAGCGAAAGAAACGAAGACGAGATGAAGGAAGATGACTGCTGCAACTCCTGGACCATTGGTTTGCCTGGTGAAGCCCAGCTGCAGGTCCAAATTGCCTGAAACTCCATCGACAGAGAAGCTCCTTCAAGGACGACTTCTTCCCTTGAGCTGGTGGGAACAACCCACTCGCAAGACACCTGGACACCGCCTCCATACTGGTCGAATTTTCTTCAGAGTGCTGTTGAAAACTGGATAGCCAGTGAGAAGGATACGAGTTTGTGGACTTTAAGGCACTCACACCTTAAAACCGATGCTTAGCCAAGCTTGTGGCCTCTGCCCTGGGCAGTGCAGGAACCTCCCGACGTCCTCCTTCTTGTCCCCACGACTGAAGCTCAGGAACAGCGAGATCTGCAGGAACTGCAAGGAACAACTGCCTCAGCTACAGCTTTTCTTCATCATTAAGGTACTGTGCAAACGCGGTGTGGAAATCCTTTCAGCCGCGGTGAAAGTTTGTGAAACTTTCCCAACTTTGGGGCCTTGTTCGCTCGTAAATCGACGTATAACTTTTTCTGGCAAACTACTTCCTCGAACATTGGCAAAGACTTAACCGTTTACTACCAGAACTGTGCTATCCTATCCAAGACTCTGAACCATGGACTTTGGCCCAGGCCTAATGAATTGAATTGTTGGTTGTAGTGAACTGAAACTATTTGCCTATGAAAGTAATTGGGCCTCATTCCGAGTATGGCGTTAAGGGATAGCGGCCACCGCTAACGAGAGCGGTGGCGGTAATCCCTTACCGCCATACTCCGAGTTCCCTTAGCGCCATGGTGCTTTTAACACCTGCTTTTAGCAGGCGTTAAATACCATGGCGCTAAGGGACCTTGATGTTAATTACGCCACCGTAATTTACGGTGGCGTAATTGACGCCTTCCCCACTCCCATTATGCCCTATGGGGCGAGAATGGGAATGGGGAAGGGTAAATGGGGATTGGGGAATTACCGCCCCGCCAACCTTGGAATGGGGCGGTAATTCCGCCAACCACCAAGGCGCTGCCGGTCCGGGTACGGCGTCAACCAAGGCGTTAATAGCGCCATTGGTTAGCGCCGTACTCGGAATGAGGCCCATTGTGCTTTAAATTCATTTAACCTTGTCTTTCTACCCGTTTTGAAAGTAACTGAAGTGCCATTTTGCTCCCACTTCAGGGGAGCTTAACTTGTTCAGAAACGTATTGGTTGTGTTAGTGTGTGATATTGAGCTGCTCTTGTGAGTGGAATGTTTTCCAAATGACTGTGTAAATAAATGTATATTCTTTTACCAAGAAACCTTGAATAGTGTTTGTTTGAACTACTGCGATTGCAAGTCATTTGTGTAACATCTTGTACTGCTCACATTACTCTTGAGATAAGTCTGGGTGCTTAGCCACTGCTACCACATAACAGTGTAGTATGGGCTTGTACCAAAGGTGAGATTGTGCTTACACCTGTAGTCTTAATTGTGTGTAGTGTTCCCAAATACTGCATGTAATTCTGCCTAACAGAGGTGCACTTTCATTATTGGCTAAAATGCACACACGCATTCTAATCGCCTCTGACGAATCTCCCATGCCTGGACTTCAGTCACCCGAGGGCGTTCAGCCTTCAGCGAATGGTGTAAGGTGCTATACTGATGGGAAATGGCGATGATGATTGCTGGACATCACAGAAGCAGAGGCAGTGCCTGATCTGAACCCGACTGCCTGCAAATATGTTTCTATGTATAATGTGACCATGAATACATTCTGCAGAGTATGGTGATGGCATCCGGGGAATACAGGACACCCTCTGCCCCCCCAGGATAATTTACAAGGCTTGTCCTGGCCAGGTGCGTGAGAAGAACCCTGTATGTCGAGGAGCAGGAGTCTGTTGCTTGTAAATGTTTAGACTGTGACGTATGATCGTAGTATTTACGCCTCTAGCTTCACGCACCCCGCCAGTGAAGTTTAAGAACATTTCTCTTGGAGCAGGCTGGAGGATGTTTTTCCACCACACACGGGTACATCACTAACCGCACCATGCTTTCTCTTTAGGCAAAGCGATCCGCAAGGCCCACAAGGACTACAACCAGGTGCTCTTGGATGTCCGTCGATCCCTGCGGCGCTTCCCTGACGGTAAGCACAGTCACCCTATGGGCAAGGTGGGTCATGGAGTCCTGTTTCACTAGCATTTCTGCGTCTGGCGGGTTCCTTTATGGTTGTGTGCTGTGGATAAAGCCCTCTGCACTCTGAGTAGAGAGTCATTGGGCCTCATTACGACCCTGCCGGTCCAGAAAGAACGGTGGTGGTAAAACCGCCGCCACTGTTCTTTCCGGACCGGCTGGTTCCGAGGCCTGCAGGCGGGAGGTGTCACTCCCGCCAGGTCTGACCTGGCGGGTTTAACACCACCCGCCTGCAGGCAGACATGGAAACACCAGCTCTGTCATAGACGGAACCAGTGTTTCCATTGTCCCCATCCCCATGGAGTCCTATGGGGCTTCATGGGAATGGGGACTTACACATTTCCGCCTCCGGAATTCCCGGGTAACCGGGGTCGTAATGCCCCGGTAATTCCAGGAATCACAGAGTCAGAATGGTAATACGAGTCCAGCGGTAACCTGCCGGTTTTTCCGGCTCGGTTATCGCCGGACTCGTAATGAGGCCTACTGTCTTGCTGCAAGCGGTGCATTCCAACCTCCTCTGAAATCAAGCCTGCTGTAGGCATACCCTCCACCCACAAGGCATTGTTTATGCACAGAAACTCTCTGACTTCTACTAGAAGTTACATTTCTTTTAGCATTCTCTCGGAACAGTCAGCCTTTCTCCATCTCTCAACCTCTGCCTGGCAGGCGCCCAGGCGGGAATAGTTTTAATTCTAACTAAGCAGCCAGGGACTGCCTCATTGGCTTTGCCTCAAGTCCAAATGCCTCTGCAATGTAAGATTACAAGTTTTATAAATTAATGTAATGTTTCAGGGGGCTTGATATGTCTTACATCACTAATCTATAATATGAAGGCTCAGTCTGAGGGCAAATGTTAATTGAGCACGCTCAGATAAAACCTCTCTGTCCTGTTAGTGTGATGTTTTCATGGTGTTCAGACATGTGGCTGTGCAGTGTAACGCTTGCCTATTGTAATTGGCAATGCAGTATTTAATGACAGTCACTTTGGCTGCAATCCATCGTATATTGCCTGGCAGCTTCAAGCATCTCACTCTGGGCCTCTTTAACAAAGAGGAGTGAGATCATGATTGATTGGGTTGGTTTGGCTTGTAGACACTGAATGTTTCTAAGAGCTGTTGTTCAATATCACTGTGTGTGCTGACACAGTGTCAACCGCTTGATGGTAGTGTACTATAAGTGAATCACATGTGAATTGAATACAGTCCTAAAACCACTTCTAAAACCTGATGGAATTGTGTTTGTGTGTGAGACATAACTAGAAATTGTTTAAAAGCAACTTCTTTGTATGTACACTTTTCTCTATTACCAACACTTCCATTTCCTGATATTATGAGTGCTTCTTTCCAACTGCACTTTTTAATGAAGGCTCTTTTTCTTTATGCATGCTGTCAGCTTACTAACCACCAAGTGTCTAAAGTGTGTCCCTTTATTGTTCTACCACTAACGGATAGATTTACAAGTATTTGATGAACTATTTAAGTGCTAAATGATTGCTTCTTGTTCTACATCTTTAAGTGCGGCTGTGCACCCCACTTTCTCCTTAAGAACCTGCCACCGGTGGTGCTGGATTTTCCAACTTGGCGAGCACGGCAGGAATCTGTGGGTTTGCATTTATTTGTACTTTGCTGCCGCAGCTGTAATGCATTCACCCTCTGTTGGCGGTGCTGAAGCTGAGTGGAGGGAAATCTCAGCAGCTGTGCTTGCCTCCGTGAGTGCCACCGCAAGCATCTTGCTCCCATCTGTGGTCTACATTCTCGCCTCAGTAGGTACAGAAATACATGCCATTACCTGCATGTTTTAAACACACTGAGATACATGCTGCTGTTAATGTGCTTGGAGGTGTTTCCTCGATCAGGAAGAGCTCTGAGCAATTCCATTCTGGCAGCACCGAAACACCAGACAGCCTCTGGCAGCGTCGGGCCGGCCAAATCTGTCAACTGGTCCATAAAACGTGTCTTGGTTTCCTTCCATGCTAGACTGCTATTGCCAGGAATCCCTCATGTGGCTTAATAACTCTTCCTTCGTTCCTGGGCAGCGCCTGCATCATTGTGCTTTGATATGGCAGCAAGCACTTCACTTGAGGCCTGCAAGGAAGGCATGGTATCAACAGTAAGACAGACACAAGTGACCACAGTTCAGGGGTGGTTATTGAACTTGCACAGCTGCACACTATCATGCTTAACCCCACCTCGCCTCTATCCACGCACCTACAAACGTTCGTAGAGGTTACAAGGCCAAGCACACCCGTGTCACACGAGCGACACCGGAACAGATTGACTGCCTACTCATCTCCGTTGCCTGAAACAAACCCAGTGACTCCGCCCATGAAAATGCTTTCAATCGCTCTCTCGAGCAGCCCTGAAATTCTCCCCAAAGTTACCTACAATATGTTCCATGAGATCTCTGTCGCCACGGGTGACCCGCGCACTATGCGCTCGGCCGCCACCAACCCTCAAATCATACATTCAGTTTACCTTAATGCGTGGTCCGCCTTTTGGAATATCACAAGGTTCTCCCATCCAGAGGATACTGATTACCTTGTCCGATACCCCAAGTATCGGTACGATTGTGACATATTTACTTCACACGTGCACTGTAACTACAAAGGATCTGCCTCAATGCGCTTAACTCTGACAATGCCTGATGCCTCTTACCTATCAAGCTTTCTGACCCACTCGCCCGACCACTGTATTGCCCCACTTGCGTCTCTCCACCTCAAGGTTCTGTGCACTGCGTCCTCTGCAACGCACTGTCGGCATACTCAATGTAATGCTCTCACGGTGTCACCTGATACAATTGTACTATATTATACCTTAACTGTGATTCCGCATGCTTTAAATGCACAGAACACCACTTTAAATGAGTCGCATGCTCAAATTGTTGCTTGACGCATGCCCTGATTGCTCCAACTATACCTCATGCCTCAATTGTTGCTTGTAGTGCCCCAAGTATGCTGCATGCTTTGAATCCTCCAGGTAGCGCCCTAACTGCGCCTTACGACCCAAATGCACAGTTTACTGCCCCAATTATGCCTCCCCATGCACCGAATACTCACTTCACCACCTGCATCCTGCCTCATGCTGCAAACAAATGCTCTAGAGTACACATCCTGAATGAGTCTCCCTCCCTTGCCCTAGCCTGCCAAGATGAGTACCACAAAGAAGCTTCCACCTCTCTAGACTATAGCAGAATCGACCCCACGATGACTGCAAGCGCAAACTTCCAAAACGCTTCTCTATCGATACTGACCAAACCCAAAGTACAAAAGTCCTTAGATCTACTGCAACCAACCTAACTGAATCACCTCCCAGACCATCAACTCCATCCAAGTCAACCAGCATCAAAGGCAGACTCATCAACGCCAGATCCTTACTTGCCCACGCCCTCAACATCTCTGACCTGATTACCACCAACCAACGTGACCTACTAGTGGTGCCAGAAACTTGGCTACACCCCATGGCCGGTCCAGTACCCTCGCTAGCCATCCCTGAGGGTTTTACAATCTATAGGAAAGACGGAACCTCTGCCAAAGGAGGTGGAGTCGCCCTGATCGCGAAGTCCTCCTTGTCCTTCAGAGAATCCACCCAGCACCCTTTCCCATCAGGAGAACGACTCTCCCTCAAACTCTCCCTCCCTAACACCACTACTATCGCCTTCCATATACTCTACAGACCCCCAGTCTTCTCCTCTCATTCGACGAGGACACAGCACTCCTCCTCTCCAGAGACACCAAACCGTCATCTAGAATCATCATTCTAGGCGATTTCAACTTAGGCCTCCACGACAAACTGGAACCTAATGATGCGTTCATACAAAACACAATTGCTGTCCAAGGTTTCACCCAGAGCATAGACCTGGTCACACATAACAAAGGCCGAATCTTGGATTGGCTGGCCAACCTGAAGGGGTTGACCAACATAACAACCACTTCCCTTGCCCTTGGTCAGACCATAATGTCATTACATTCACTTTACCCAGACAACCGCTCCCTAAAGCAGCACCACATCTGACACCAGCCTCCCTCACCAGAAATACCTGTAACATCAATAGCACCAACTTGCTCCCATTACTAAGACCTATCACACAGCACAAGCACTGGCCTGGCAACTCAGCCACTCCAATAGACCTGTATAACATTACCATACTTCAAGCCCTGGACAAATTTGCCCCACTCAAGAACCGCAAACCAAAAGCTCACCTTCATTTGTGGTTTACTCCTAACCTTAAAAACCTAGCTACAAACAAACAAATTGCAGAATCCCACTGGCAAAACGCACCTACCAAGTCTAATAGAGAACTCTTCCTCATCTCGGCTAAAAAATAAAAAACATGCCATACTCCAAGCAAAGAGTCTCACCTACAATGAGAGAATTGCCATCGCCAAGTCGGGGTCCAAAGAACTCTTTACAATTCTAAGGGAACTGGAGACACCAACAAGCCTGGCTGAATAATGTCATAAAGACTAAACCTGGTGTACTAACATCCAGAATGCACTTTTAGACAAAGTCTGTATGCTACAAACCAAAATAGCAACAGAAAAGGCAAGTTAGCCACCCCAGTCTCTCTCACTAACTCACACAACGCCCTTCTATCCTGCAAACCTTTCAAATGTAGACCTGTCTCTATTGCGGAAGTCACTAAAATTGTATCCAGCCTTGAAACCTTCTCGATGTCAGGGTGACACATGCTCGACACCTCTCCTTAAAGAATGTGCCACTGAACTAGCCCATTCACCACCTCCCTCATTAACAATTCTTTCGCTGAAAGCACGGTCCCCAAGAACCTAAAACATGCATGGTTTCTCCCAATCCTAAAAAAAACCCACACTAGACCCCAATATCCCTATGAACTACTGCCCCATTACCACGGTACCGTTCCTCCTGAAAATCTTAGACCGCACAGCATACCTACATATCCAAGAGCACCTGTAAACAAATAACCTCTTGGGCCTACCCTAATCTGGCTTTCAGACCCAGACATGGTACTGAAACAGCACTCTTGGACCTGAAAATCCAGATGGACACCATCATTGACAATGGTAATCTAGCAATGCTACTACTTCTAGACCTCTCTGCTGCCCTTGATTTAGTGAACCACAAAATGTTCTGCTACCACATAGCCAGCACCGCCAATTTCTCCCCAAATGCCATTGCGTGGATTGAATCCTTCCTCTCAGAGCACACAATGTGAGTCTTCTCTAACCTAGCAAGTGCTGCCCCGGCCGCAGTTCTCTGTGGAGTGCCCCAAGGACCCTGCGTGTCACCCACGCTATATGACATCTTTACCAAGCTCTTGTTTGATCGCTTAGACAAACTTGGTGTGTCATACACCAATTACGCGGATGACACGCAGATCCTACTGCACATCTCAAGAGACTGACAAAATACTGCTACTCTCAATAATATCTATTTGATCATCCAAGCGTGGATGGCTCAGCACAAACTCTGTTTAAATTATAACAAAACTGAGCTCCTGCTAGTTGGCACACAAACCTGCCTAAAAATACTCGACCTGAAGTATAAAGCTTTTCCAATAGACGGGAACACCATCACTATCTCAAAGGAGGTCAAAACCCTAGGGGTATGCCTAGACTCCTCACTAACGGTATCAAAGCAAGTCAACACTACCATTTTGTCAGCTTCCTATACAGCCAAGCTCATTAATGCTTGCAGACCTTACCTCACACCTGACAGCTGCTTGACCTTAGAGAGAGCCCTAATCCTGTCCAAACTGGATTATTGTAACATCCTCATGGCCGGCACCTCTAACAACAGCATCAAAAAATTCCAAGTTACCCAAAATGACGCCCTTTGAGCTGCACTAAACATCCCCAGGAGAGAACATATCTCAGAAACTAGACGCAAAGCTCACTGGCTACCGATACAAGACAGAATTAGATTGAAAATATTGGCAACTACACACAAATGCCTTATCAATACAGCCCCCAAATATCTTACTAACCTCTTGACTCCAACACAAACTACGAAACATACACGCGCCTCCACAGCCTTTCTCCTCACAGTTCCCATATTCAGAAGATACAAGTCCGGCAGACTCAGTTTTCCAGTAATAGCCGCCAAAGAATGGAACACTCTCCCCCTAGCCATCAGATCTGACCCGTCTCACATATCTTTCCATAGAATACTCAAAAACGGCTCCTCATGTTCAAACAGTAGTACCCATACACCGTGGCTCATTCTAAATATCTGCAACACCTGTAAATATTGGATATTGTAAATTAGATCATATGTTCGATCACTTCTATGCAATTGTAATAATGTCTGTAAATATCCAACCAGCGCCCAGATACCTATGGGTTAGGTGCGCTTTACGAGTGTTAAATAAATGAATGCCTATCTAAACCTAAAGCTACAGATGGGAGCAGGCTACGACCATCGAATAATAATAATAATGCAGTCCCAGTGGGGTCTTGTCAAAATATAAGAGCCTATACTAAAAAACCTATTGCAAATCCCTATCACTAATTTACAAATAATGTGGGGTAATGTTAATGAAAAAGAAAGAAATATTCACAAAATAATAGGTCAGGATGCTCGGGCAGTTGGCCTCCCTTCACCAGGTTTTCAGCGTGGGCCAAGGCGGGTCACTCGAGTAAAGCACACACTTCTGCGGCACCAGGATACAGTTCCATTTTCCCAGTTCAGGACCTTCTGTGTCTAAGTCTCTTTACTTCTTGCAAGTCTCTTGACGCAGAGGTCATGCAGTAACAAAAACAACACGCAAATGTTCTTTTTCTTTTCAACAGTATTCAATTTGGGTGTTCACCCTGGATCCCCCTCAGCCGGTCTCCGATCCTTTTCAAAACAAAAGTTCAACGTTGGATCTCCCTCTTCCGGGCTCAGATCCCTTTCACAACAGGGGACCGAGATTTTCTTTTCATGTGACTCACTGTTCACCCCTCACTGCCTCTGCCGGTCTCAGATCCCTTTCTTTCGTTCAGTTAGTCTCCCTCAGCTGGGCTCGGACCAATTGTGATGTATATTAAACTATCGAAGACTTTCGATTGTGCACAGGGTCTAGCTTGACCCGTTGCATGAACACTTCGATCCCAATATTTCTTTCTCACACACTCAGCATCAGTTGTATACCTAACAGTGTCGGATAACAAAACTGGATGGCTAGACGTAGAATGACAGATGTTTTTCAAACAGTTTGTTCTTTTCATTGAAAGCAATACGAAATCGATTTTGAACAGATTTTTTAAAAATTATATAGCTTTTCAAAAAGCAAAACGTGACAGTTTTGGGCAGATTCAGCAGATCTTGGTTTAGTTGGGGTTCTCACCCACTTTTCAGTGACAGAAAGGGAGTCCTTACCCAGACACCACCAGTAGGTCCCCCCTGTCCCTGGTATTCTCTGCACAGCATGCTACCCGCTTCTCTACAATGAGCAGTGGCTGATGTAGAAACGCTGGTTGTTGCTATATTTCAGTGTCCACAACCGAGCTAGAGGTGGTAAGGGATGACTCTGTGTTGCTCTGTCTACTCTGAGCACAGGCCTTAATGGACAACTCCGAGACCTGGCACTGAAAAGTCCAGTTATACGTGCTGACCCAGATGGGTACTCCCACCTTGATGGCCATGCTGACCCTGATACAGACATGGCTGGGAGAATCCTGATCAGTTTAGTGAGAAACCTTCCACTTTAGGTGATCCTGATCCAGACATTAATAACGATTGCCACATTTCTAATGCTGACCATGTGAACTAATCCAGATCCTATTGAAAGCTTCCCACCTGGCGTTATATACAGCCTTTATCAGACCTTACACAAAAGGCAGTTGGGTGATGAACATCTCCAGGCATAGAGCAGGACAGCACTGTCTTTTTGTTCAATACTTTGGCGGGTCTCGATGACTCAATCCTACGGTACAGGGGTTTTGGTCACAGAAATGTAGGTGCTCCTTACAGTTTCATCGGCTAAAGTCATACATTAGAGGAAATGTAAGGCTGTGACCCTAGATTTTAGAAAACCAACCAACCACCAGACTCCTAGGCAGTAGAGGTGATTAATGCTGGTTGGAGTTAACCGTAAGGCTGCAGAATTAAGACTCTGGCACAGAGGGGTCATTGTGGTTGGTATAAACATTTATTCAAGTGAGAAAATGAAAAGAAAACCCTATCTTGCCCAAACTCTAAGAGGGGTTTCCCTGCCTCAACCAAAATGACTAATGTCCCAGTCAGGATGTCAAAAGCAAGAGTCCACAGTCCTATGTCGGAATCCTAGCTCTGTCCCTCACACTCTACGCTAAACTAAATAAAGAGAGGATATCTTCCTAGTCCAGAGGCAGGACTCACTACCCTTGGACAAAAAGGCAGTTCTTGGTTTGAAAGTTCTCAAAGTTCTGCCTCAAGTGTTGGGGGAATGTCTCCCTTTCCCAGCCTTCCTCAGGCTTATAACACAGTTCAACAATTGGTTGGGAATGTCTCCCTTCTCTAACCGGCCTTCCCCAGGTTTCTTTTCTGTCTGGATGGCAAACCTGGTCCCTTTTGTTATCAGGTACTGGGACGAAGAGTAGTAGCTTGGATGCTTCTCCAAACTGTGGTGGGTCCCTGACCTTGTTGACAGACCTGTTTTCCCTTCTACTAGGCACTGTGATGAAGAAGAGGGGGTTGGATGCTTTTCTCAAACTGTGGTGGGTCCCTGACCATGGTTGGCAGAACTGGTTCCTTTCTACCATGCACTGCGACAAAGAAGAGAGGCTTGGATGCTTCTCCAAAATGTGGTGGGTACCTGACCCTGGTTGGCAGTACTGGTTCCTTTCTACCATGCACTGCAACGAAGAAGAGAGGCTTGGATGCTTCTGCAAACTGTGGTGGGTCCCTGACCCTGGTTGACAGAACTGCTTCCCTTCTCTACCTTAGTCTCTATCTTAGTCTCAAACACAGACTTGGTTTACTTGCCTGCCAAGTCCTATGTTCTTATGTATTACTTTCACAGTTCTTGTCACAGTCTCTGAATCTCATATGCAGACTTGGTTTTCTCTCCTGTCAAGTACTAACTTCATATGTATTACTCTAACAGTTCTCTTTATCTTCTCTATTATTTGACAGCACTGCACTGCCTCTCCTACAAGTACTGTCACAAAGAAGATTAGGTATCTTTGTTACGTGGTATGCCCTTCTCCTGTAAGGGTCCAAGACCTTATTCCCCTTGTTGCAGTGTCTTGATAACGTTTCTCTTAATGTCCCATAGGCATTATCCTCTTTCCCCTACTTTCCATGCACTGTTGCTTTATGGTTCCTTGTACCCGTAGGGGACCACCAACCATAGACTTAGCCACCCAAATACCTTTAGGGTCTTGACTGCATCCGACTGGTCGGTCACAGGCTTTTGCATTCCTCTCTATGGCTTTCTGGTGCTATGGGGCTCTTCTCTGCTTGCGGCAGTGGCTCTGCGGCTTGTCACCCTGTTTGGCATGTCCCTCCCAGCCGAACCGCATCATCCTGTAGTGATGCGCTGCCGGTACTCTCCCAGCCAGCCTCTCGGTTCTCCTGGCATATCCCCTTCACCCCCACACTCTCCATCCCTACCCTCCTATCCCATGTACTTCTGTAAAACCAATGGAGTAGAGGAAACTAAGAAGAGGGAAAAAAGGGAAATGTTGAAAGATATACTGCTAACAACCACTGAGACTAGGAAGAAGTGCGGAAGCATAGAGAGCACTAAGGCAAACCATAGTGAATGGTGTAGTGGTTACCAACCTCCTATTGGTCTGATCTCAGTTGAAATTGAGAGGGAAACCAGGAAGTATTGTCAAACCTTCCCTGGAGGAGCCTGGAACAGGGAAGATGCTGCTTTGCTGAGAAGGGACTGTGGACCAGTTTGCCCACCAGCAAGAGAGAGGAGGAAGCTTCGAAAGCCCGCGCAGTGTGCGAAGAATACCGCATTCTCCCACAATAGTAGTCACTGGTCCCATAGGGGGATTCCCTCGCAATGAGATCCTGCGGCTGAGTACCACCCTCAGGGGGACTTATCTGGGATTCATCACATAATTCTGGATCTGTGCCTCTTCCAGATGCAGAGAGTAAGAGGCTTGAGATGAAAGCGGGCATATCTGTTGCTGTCCTTATGAGTGAGGACCTTTTAATGCTTTTTTAAGCCTCCTTGACAGGACATCTTACAACAAGGTTCATTGAATTCCTACCACCCAATGGTGCATGAAACACCTGGAGTACACCAGAGCAGGTTAATAACCCACAGTGTTGTTACATCTACTGATTCGTGACTTACAATGACAGGGGATTGCCCAAACATGCGCAAAATTGCTTCACAGGGATCATTCTGCTAAACTCCCAAAGGAGGTTGTGCCAAGGTATCCTCCGAACCCCCGGTCGGAATGTTTGACCTCAGCTGATATGGGGACCTCACAAGAAAAGACTACCCTACTCAGGACAGCTATCACTAATCACACTCTGCCATTCCTCTTTTATCCCAGTGAGCTATTGGACATCTAGGCCCCTCTGCAGATAGTGAATAGGGTAAAGTCCTTTGTACATTCAACTGTAAACACAACCACATTGCACAGATCAAACAAAATATAGTTCAATAGAGATTTTTCATCTGCAAGTGGTGCATTCTTTAATGTGGTAGGCACAGCGACATGTGTTTCGACCTCACATTCCTTTTCTAGGATGTTTTTTAAACATTAGGAAACATTGGTTCAACATAAACATGTACTAGAACACATCTTAGCATCAAAAGGGCACCAATTTTCATCACAATGGCCCCAGAGATACATGAAACAGGTGCAATGTAGCTATACACATATTCATAATTATGTTGGATTGAAACCATATGCATAAGGCATAGATTGGAAAAGTCCATCAAGAACAGCAATTTAGACAAAAGTTACAATGGGTCCATTCTGACCCAAAGCACAACCGAAGGGAGGGATTGCAAAAATATATGGTGAGAAATAATAAATAAAAGAAAAACAAGGGGTAGGGGGATGAGAGCCATAAACACGAAGTTAGATCAATTCTAATTAGAACTAAGTACTCTATTCTATGTCAAGACAGGAGGCAAGCTTTATGATTTTCTTTCTTTAGTACTGCTACTCACAGCACTTTTAATTTTCATAACCTTTTTAAACTCAACACATTTTTGTTTACTCCGAAGCTCTTCCGTATCTTAGAAAATCAAAAAGGTCCCAGAGTTTCAAAAAGGTTCCATAAAACTACAAATCCCTATAATCCTTGAGCTTCTGGCAGTCGTTGGCTGCTCTCCTGAGCCTATCAGAACCTGTCCCTTTGTATAAGTAGACCGCTCTCTCGGATCCATTCCTCTTTCTTTGTTGGTGCACTCAGATAAGTGAATCTTTGTCTTTGCACTTTCAGTGGTAATGTTACGTGAGAGCGTGTGTAGACATATGCACGATTTACAATAAAAGCGTTCGCGCCGAGAATTGTATCCTCTCTTTTCAGCAGCTAATGTTCAGTCATAAAAAGTATCGAGAGTTCCTCAGAAAGGATGCATAAACATAAGTGCGTTATACTAAGAGGTGGCTCGTAGTCAGCGGTTGAAATTGCAAGGAGGACGGGGCTAGAGCCGCGAGCAAACACACTTGCAGTTGGCAACCAGCCCTGCCTTCTCTCACACTTGATTGCATAGAGATGGTTTGTTGCTGCGGCCACAACAAGGTCGTGTATACAGCGGGGCACTGGGACCCTGCGGGAGGAAGACGCATAGCGACACATCCCGGCAGCCTCCACCCCTCAATTCTTCACGAATACGACTCCGGAGTACACGCAGCATGGAATCACAGCGTTTAAAGTATAAAATAAGAGATTGAGATACTTTAGAGGCCGCTGCACAGCTGAGTTCCCTAGCAGCTCGCTAGTTCGAGCATACAGAATGGTACACTTTGTAGGCCCTAAAGGACCTGTCCCTTAGTTTTAAGAGAGTCCTGGGAAACTCAATGTCACAAGCAGTATCGCAGGGTGTGCAGCCCCTTGCACAGAGAATCGATCTTTTGGAAGCTCTGCTAGGTAAACAGAAGGCAGACCTAGACAGATACAGGAAGAGAAGGGCAGATAGGCCTGGAGAGGGAACCTCAGCTAAACACCCCCTGACCGGGGTTGACCAAGAGGGGTGTGAAAGGGCTTGCAAGAGGACACCCTCTTTGACCCACCCCCAAGCCACCCAGAGGGGCTAGACATTGGACCCCAAGAGCCAGTCAATCCTGTCAGTATGCTAAAGGAAGCCTTTCTGCTGAAGGCAACAGCAACACTCTCTCAACCCCCCGCTGCCACAGGGGTGAACAGTGAAGGGGACCAAGATGATGCCGGTTACTCGCCGGACGACAAAGGAGGGGAAGAAGAAGAGGAAATCCTCCTTGACCCCAATGTCGACGAGCCGCCTCCAGAAGAGGAGGAGCGTTTGGGTGACATGTTCGACCCAGAGGCAATTAGGCACCCCAAGTCCACCGAATCGGTGACGTCGCCCAGAGTGTCGAAGTATATATCCCAACATATAAGGAAACCATTGGACAGATGTCCGATCCGAAATGAGGGCAGAATGCACTAGGCCTGACCTCCCAGGCAAAGTCACGGATACCCCAGACCTGGACCCCGAAAATTGTAACCTTCATCACTAAAACAGCTAAAGATATTAGAAAAGGGGTAGAGAGGGCTTGGAGAGGCTGCCAAGACAAGCTGCTAGATCTGGCAGGTCCTCTCACGAAGATCATGGATCTGGCTGAGAGGGCCAAAGATACAGGAACGCCAGTAGACGTTCAAGCCCTAGGGAGCTGGGCACAACGGGCAATATGCCTTTTAGGCAACGCTAACTGTGCTCTCTCGTCAGAAAGGAGGAGAGGAGTGTTGTTATAAAAATAGGTGGTAGACTCAGTGATTTGTCTCTGTACGAAGCAGGGGAAGGAGCAAAGCGTTTACTCTTCGGAGAAGCATTCGCCAAGGAGATGGCTCAGTTTGTAGGAACATACTCCGCCTTAGAGAAGGCTCAAAGCTCCATCAGCAAGATCTTCCCAGGATGTGTTTTTCACAGGGACTGGACGACATTGGGGTCGATTGGTTGTTGTGGGATGCAGCGGAGACCCCAAGGGCCCCAGCCCAGTACTGGGAGAATAGACAACAGGATACATTCCCAGCCACAGCTAGTTTCCCCAGAATCTGTAGAGGAAGAGGAGTGTACAGACAGCAAGGCGCAGAAGGCGGTGAGTACCCAGAGCACAGATACCCTGAGAGTGGGGGGAAGGATGCTCTTGTTCTTGTGCGAATGGCATGAGCTACCCAGCAATGCATGGGTGTTTCAGGCGATATCAGGCATGCGCCTAGAGTTTATAGGCATTCCCTCACAAGCACGGGAACCCCGAGCAATGTATATGTCCCTAGAGGAACGGGACCGGCTCCACAGCGAATTGCGCAGCCTAACGAGAAAAGCAGCTATAGAGCGAGAAGTGCAAAGGGGCCCAGGTTATCTCAGCAATATGTTCTTGGTAAACAGAGGGGAAAAGGTGAGGCCAGTGAAAAATGTGAAGAGTCTGAACGAGTGGATCATGTACAGACACTTCAAGATGGAGGGGATACTCCTTCTACAAGATCTTCTCAGGACAGGTGATTGGCTCGTCCGTCTAGACCTCAAAGGTGCGTATCTTACCATTCTGATAGCTCTAGAACATCAGAGATTCCTTTGTTTTCGGTGGAACAAGGAGATCTGGCGGTTCACGTGTCTACCTTTCGGGCTGGCATCAGCTCCATGGGCCTTCACTAAGATTATGATGCTAGTAGCAGCGGCCATTCGGGAGAGAGGAATCAGAATTATCAATTATCGTCTACCTAGACAATATCCTTATTCTAGCTCAGAGCACGGCCATTCTGCAGGATCAGGCCAGATGGGTTTGCAACCTAGTATCTTCCCTCATTTTTGTCATAAACGTAGAAAAGTCAGATCTTCATCCTGCTTAGAGGATAGGGTTTTTAGTGTTCGTTATAGACACCTGGAAAGCCTCACTCGAGCCATTGATGCACAAGGTAAATCAAAAAAGAACTAAGAGCAGTAATTCCGAAGAAGGTTATTTCGCTTCGCGATCTAGCCTGGATAGTGGGTCTCCTAGCAGCCCCAATTCAAGGTTTTTATTTTCTTTCTTTTCCCAGGCCTCTTCATTAAAGGGCTCTTCAGAGACTAAAAATCAAACACCTCAGAGGGGGCTTAGGCTATCATCAGTTTGTCACGCTAGATCAAGAGGCTCTTACAGAGCTGCATTGGTGGCTGCGGAATATGGAAGCCTGGAATGGCCGAGTAATTTTCAGGGATACTCCAGAATTGGCCATAGAGTCAGACGTGAGCAGAGCCGGTTGGGGCGCTCGGTGCTGAAGCTTAGAAACAGGAGGGCAATGGTCCGAAGAAGAGCTTTGCTTAGATATAAATAGTTTGGAGCTCCTGACAGGTTCCTTTGCCGTACGAGCCTGCATCAAAGGTAGAGAGAATTGTTGCATCCTGCTCAAGATGGACAATATATCTGCGTATGGTACATAAACAAGTTGGGAGGGATCTCTTCTAGGATGCTGGCAGAATTGGTTAAAGACTTTTGGCATCACAGCCTGCAACACCATATAACAGTATCTGCAGAACGTTGTAGCAGATTGGAATTCTCGAAATCTAGTAGATTCCAGCGACTGGAGACTACACCCAGAGATTTTCGTACAAATTTGGGAGATCTGGGGTCCCCTAGACATCGATCTGTTTGCATCCAGGCTGAACGCCCAAAAAGTCCCAAGTACTTCAGCTGGAGGATAGACCAGAGGGCAGCGGGGACAGGCGCTTTCTTGCAGCAGTGGACAGGGGCAGTCCTCCACTACACGTTTCCGCCGTTTGTCATGCTGACGAGAGTGTTAGCAAAGGTCAGCAGCGAGCTAGCGGAGCTAGTTTTAGTAGTATCTTTATGGAAGTCCCAACCATGGTTTCCAGTAGTGATGGAACTTTCCACGGATTTCCTGAGGATACTTCCTCACAGGCAGAACATTCTGCAGGGTAGCAGTGGGCAGTTTCACCAGTTGGTGGATGAGAAAGTGCACCCTTGGTCCACCAGTGTACATTGATACATAAATGCAGAGTGCTCAGTTGTCTGGCAATCCGGTAGCTAGACATCTTGGCGCTAGACAGAAATGGGTGGCCAGGAACAAAATCAAGAAAAGTCATCAGAATAAAATAGTCTTCAGGGCACGCCAAAAGGCCAGATGGTTGGAGGTCGCACGCAGAGCCCAAGGCAATTGGTTGCAGGCAGTGGCGGCCGCCACAGAGAAGGCACGGCCGCCAGTCCTGGTCCGTCTGACACGGGGGACAAGTAGTAGTAAGGCAGCCTGGGACCGGAGGGGGAGGGCAGGAACGTAATGGACACATTTTTCTTTAAGATATTCAGCTCCTAGTTTATAGAAAGCACGATGCACTAGGCAAAGGGATTTAAACAAGAATCGCTTTTCGATTGGAAGCCAGTGCAGTTGTCTCAAGAACGGTGCCATATGCATGCTTGCTGGGGGGCGCATGATTACTCTTGTTGCTGCATTCGGAAGCATTTGAAAGCGGCTTATTAGTTAGCATGGTTGGCCAAGATATAAGGGGTTACAGTAATCAACTGTACTGAGAGCCAGCGCTGCTACCACCGGAGCATGAGAGTGAGCAGGAATAAAGGGAAGAACCTTGGGCTGAGTGTGCAACTTAAAGTGACCGGATTTGCAGACTGCTCCCACTTGCTCAGACATAGCCAAGGAGGAGGAGAACTTTACCCCCAGATTTCTCACTACAAGGGACGGAGAGGGGAAGGGGCCAAGAGAAATGGGCCAGAAATCAGGGGTCCAATAAATGAGCTGACTAGTTGTTCCCACTACGAGGACCTCTGTCTCACTGCCATTAAGTTTAAGAGAGTTATTTGCCATCCAGGCACCCAAGTCCTCTAAGCAGCTCCTGAGCCGAGTTGCCGTCTCAGATCGAGAGATCTAGGCGGGCCAAAATTTGTGTATCGTCCGCATAGGAATAAAAATGAAAACCATGGGACATGATAAGAAGAAGAAGAGGGCGAATATAGATATGAAAGAGAATAGGCGAGAGTGCAGATCCATGTGGTACTCCACAAAACAGTGAAATAGTTTCAGAACAGAAAGGTGGCATGAAAACTGACTGGGATCTGTAAGCCAGGAAGGCTGCAAACCAGTTCAGTACCTCGCTTCCTAGGCCCATGCCGACAGACAGGAGATCAGGATAGAATGATCTACTCTGTCGAACGCGGCTGACAGATCGAGCAGGAGGAGAGCTCCCACACCGCCTTGGTCAACTTGGCGGGTGAGGTTATCAAATACAGAGTTCAGAACAGATTCGGTTCCTCTCCCTGGTCTGAAACCAGACTGAAAGATGTCAAAATACCCAGACGTTTCCATAAAGGGTGACAGGAGAGGAGAGACCAAAGCCTCAAGCACCTTCATCAAAGATGGAAGAAGAGAGATGGGACGAAAGTTAGCCAGCACAGCTGGATCCGGAGAGGGCTTCTTCAATAACGGAAGCACACGGGCTTGCTCTAAAGAGCTAGTTATGAACCCCTCTTTGAAGGATAAATTCACTGCCGATGTAATGTGAGTGATCAAGTCTGTAGAGATCTTTTTAAGCACATCCAAAGGAATAGCATCAGCAGGCGATGCCGATTTAAGACCATGGATCACTTTAGAGATGTCCTGTCCAGAGAAGACAGGAAAAGAGAGCCATGGAATTTTTTCACTCGGCAGCTCGGAGGCAGTGTGCTTGGAAGCAGTCCAGGCAGGATTATAGGATTATCTCTAATATCTTTGCAGATAGCAGCAATTTCTGTAAGAAAGAAAAGGGAATCGCAGAGAACTTGTGAGGGCCTAATAGAGTTCCCTGTCTTAGTCTGGGTGGAGAGGGATTGCACTAACTCAAAAAGAGCTTTAGGCTTATTGACCGCATGCTCAATCTTTTCACTAAAAAAAGATTTTTTTGTCGTCAAAATTGCTTTTTGATAGACAGATGGAGCATGGCGAAAAACAGTTTTATTGGCAACTGTATAATTAGACTGCCATTTTCATTCGGCCTGTCTGCATTTAAGCTTTAAGGTTCTAGGTTCGTCCGAAAACCATGTTTCAGATACAGGCTCTTTTCTTGCATAGTTTGGCTGGCGCTAACTGATCGGCCACTGTCAGAAAGGGCGTGCCTAATATCTCTAATGTGCAGGGTGTGCAACATGCAAAGTCAATCTATTCACGCATTTATATTTTCTAAACATCTTTGGCAACGCGCAGCTGGTTCTAGTCTAAATGCCCCCCGCATTTGTTCTATTCATTTGTTCATTCATTGGTCTGATCAGTAGTGAAGTCCTGGGAATCCTGTAGAGGGTGTGGCAAGCCAAAAGAAGGACTTGGACCAGAGGATATGCTTTCAAAGTAATTTCATCTAACTTAAAGAAAATGCCTCACTAGCGCTACAGCTAAACGGGTTTTCCCTTCCTATCAAAACTAAACTAAGGTCCTCTGTTCCAATGTCTCATGTACCACTCTGGGTTATTGATGACCCCTCTTTTCTTGTGGCTCGCTTCACTCTTGTGGGTTCCTGTGAACCTTTTGGAGGTTGATATTAATCGGGTTTCTCGTGCTTCCGTAACTCTTCACCTTCTCTCGTGCCTTCTCTCTCTCTGGGCCTCTTTGACCCTTGTATGGGTTTAGGCCAATCCTTCCTTCTTGCCCACTGGCTCTTTCCTCTCTTCGCCTTCCTCCGACCTGGGCAACCCACGTACCTTCAATGTTGCAGGGTTTGCTCCAGGGAGGATGCGACTCTTCAGCAGCAGTTTCAGTCTCCAAGGATTTCTGTTCCTCCAGATTGGAAACATATGGTTCTCGGATTCCGCTCATCTCAGCATTCATTCGCTCGTTTGAACTCACGTTGAGAGCAGAGGATTAATTCCTCCCTTGGTTCCTGACTTCGCCGTCAGTCCGTGGGAAACGGGCACACCATGTCCTCAGCATGGTTGTGTCTCCAGGTAAGCTTTGCTTTGTGTGCTCTTTGTTTCTGTGAGAAACCAAAGGGTGCCTCGCCGACTAGTCCCTGGGGATTTCTCTCTCAGGTGGCCAGGGCACGGCCATCGCCTTTGGATCCAGACCCTGTGGGTGGACCAGTGCAGGAGGATCACCTGGGTGAGGGGTCTTTGGAGAGTGGGGGGTGAGACAGCCGATGGTGAGATGCGGTATTCACCCCCGCCCATGGCCCATCCTATTTTATTGGATCCTCCAACGTCCCAACTCCTCCTCCCCCTTTTCTACACAAACACTGGGCCGAGGAAGAGTAAAGAGGCTTACCTTTACATATCTCATTGGACATGTCCCGGTAATCGGGTCAGGCAAAGTCAGGCAATTGACTTTAATTACATACATCTGATACCCATTAGTTCTCCCCATACGGATAAAAGGCGGAAGCAACAAAGTGAATGAACTCTAAAATGCGTTTGTATTGCCAAGATTAACCCCGACAAAAGGGGAAGCGAAAAGGTGAACTTTGAACTTTTGTGCGTGTGATACTGAACTACCCAGACCAAGAGACACTGGTGCAAATAAAACAAGAGTCTGAGCTAAAGGAAAGTCAAAGTGGTCCTGTGAAGGTCTATAGTAAAAACCTTGCACATTTGAAAGTATTCGACATCAGGAAAAGGTCCGAGCCCGATTGAGGGAGACAGAAAGTGTGATAAATTAGGGGAAGGGAGCCCCTAAAGAATGTGAATTAAACCTGTGGAAGGGAACCCCTGCAAATGCTGTGATTGAAAGGTCTGTGCCCAACCGAGGCAGACCTATGTGAACATTGTGCTTTGAAAGGTCCGAGCCTGACCGAGGGAGACCTGTGTGAACTTTTTGCTTTGAGAGCTCTAACCCCCTGAGTGAGGAAGACTTGGGTGAACTTTTGTTGAACTGTGAAAGATCTTTTGAAAGCTGGAATAAGTGACTTTAACGTGGAAGGCCAAGCGGGCCTCAATCCATGTTTTGAACTGCCTTTGTTTTGAGAACCTGAGCCAGAGTGTGTCATCCTGTGTACGGGGACCACCTTACTCCGTGCTGTCCCACGTGGGAAGGAGAGCTGACTCAGCCACATTGATTCTTTGTTATGACACTGATTTTCCTTTGCATACATATTCCCCTTTACACAATTTTTGTATAAAAGATAGGGCAGGCGGCGACAGGGCACGTCATCCTTGGTGGTGACTTTAACACCTGGGCGGACCCCGACCTGGACTGGCACCCCGGTAACCCAGATACACGGGACACACTCGGTGGGGATCCCACACGATTCAAAAAAATGATGGATTTATATGGTTTAATTGACGTATGGCGTCGCACGCACCCTACAGAGAGAGAGTACACCTTTTTTTCGGCCCCGCACAATACACTCACCCGTATTGATTACCTTTACTCCTCAACCGATCTATTTCACACAGCCACACACTCCCAAATCACAACCATATCATGGTCCGATCACGACATGGTGTCAGCAGATTTAGTCTGGGAGTCCTTACCCGTCAGAGGTGGACAGTGGAGGTGTAATGAGACACTATGGAAAGATCCCGTTTTTAAGCTAGAGTTGGAAACCGAGATTGAGGAATATTTTCAATTAAACGATAATGGGGAGGTCTCGAAACAGGGGGTTTGGGAGGCTGGTAAGGCAACATGGAGGGGTATCCTCATGCGGGAGGGAGCCAAGAAGAAAAGAGAGAGGGCCCTGATTGAAAACCGAATCCGCAAGGAAATCACCCAATTAGAGAAGAATGCGAATAAAGGAGACACTACTGACTCCGTCAAAGTCCTAGAAGCCAGGAAAAAACGAGAAGAGTTACGCCTCTTAGATCATGAGCGAATAACCCGCAAGCTCCTCCTCTTGAAACAGAAATTTTATGAGAAAGGGGACAAGGCCGACGCGTTATTGGCGGCCAGACTCCGTGCCCAACAGGCAGAACGTAGGGTTCAGGAGATATTGAATGAGGGACCTGATTTGGGAACGCCCCCCCCTAATATCCCAGAATCCTTCGCAGATTTCTATGAGACTCTCTATTCTCCGGAGCAAGAACCAGATACCCCTAGCATTAGATCCTATTCAGAAGACGTCAATATGCCCAAACTGACACGAGCTGAATCAGAAACGCTTGATACCCCTATTACAGGAGAAGAGATTCAAGAGGCCATTAAGAGACTCACGTTGGGCAAATCCCCGGGAGAGGATGGGTACACAGCCGGTTTTTACAAAACGTTCGCCCCGCAACTCACACCTTTCCTTGTTGGTTTGTTCAACCGAATTCTGGAAACAGGGAATCCCCCAGACTCATTCGTCAAAGCACTCATAGCGGTTATTCCAAAGGAGGGGAGGGATCCCAAAAAGTGCGGATCGTACCGTCCCATCTCCCTACTCAACATAGACGCCAAAATATACTCCAGGGTCCTGGCGGCTAGGATTGAATCCTTCATGCCCCGCCTCATCCACCCCGACCAGGTGGGTTTTATACTAGGACGTCAGGGGGCGGATACCATGCGCAAGACACTCCACTTGGTGCACGCTTCCCACAACCTAGACACCAATCCTGCACTGCTTTCCATCGACGCGGAAAAAGCGTTTGACAGAGTAGACTGGGATTTCTTAATGGAGGTCCTTAAGAAGTTCGGACTAGGCCCAAATCTTATAAGGGGAATTCGAGCAATATACTCATCACCCACTGCTTCGGTATTTGTCAATGGAGAGCATTCCAGGTGGTTTCAACTGAAGCGGGGCACTAGACAGGGCTGTCCCCTTTCTGCCATTTTGTTCGCTCTGTCCCTCGAACCGCTCGCACACAAGATTAGGGTGGACGATGCTATAGAGGGGATCCACCTGGGACAAACGGAATACAAGTTGGCCCTGTATGCCGACGACATCCTCTTACATGTAGTGAACCCTGAGAGGTCCGTCCCCCGAGCCATTTTACTCCTGGAGGAATATGGTCGCCTTTCAGGCTTCAAGATTAATCGTGCTAAATCTACGCTTTTTCCCCTTCAAGGAGACGCTGACGTAAACGCAGCGAAATACTCCTCCCTGGGACTGTCGATCGAACACGACAAGATGCAATACTTAGGGGTCCAGATAACTAAACAATTGGGTTCCCTATTTGACGCAAATTTCCCACAGCTTCTTACTAAGCTCCGTATGGACTTGACCAGGTGGGACAAATTGACGATTTCGTGGCTTGGCCGGGTTAATGCCGTCAAAATGACCACTCTCCCAAGGTTTCTCTACCCCTTTCAGATGCTCCCAATCAAAATACCGGACCAATACTTTACACAGATCAAGAGAGAAATCTCGAAATTCTTGTGGAAGGGGAAAAGGCCCAGGATAGCCTACTCTTTATTGACACTCCCCAAGGATAAAGGCGGGGTAGGCCTCCCCGATCTCCGAAAGTATTATACCTCTGCTCAATTACGTGTGTTCGTCCCCCATTTGCGCAATCATAAAGAGCCGCAGTGGATAGAGATGGACAATCATTATCTGGCCCCGGCAACACTTGGGGAATGGTTATGGGCCCCACGAAACCGGGTATTGAGAAGGACGAGAGACCATCCGCTCTTTGCCACCATATGGGATATATGGCGAGAGGGCCCGGCAATGATGGGAATCACGACGTGGCCATCCCCACTGAGTCACCTATGGTCCCCGGGCATCAACAACCATATCCCCAATGTCGAAAGGTTCCAAACGTGGTATGACGCAGGTTTAGAAAGAGTGGGCCAACTCCTCCGAAGTGATTCATTCATTACTCTCCCAGAGCTAACAGAGGCCCTAAATATTGGAGTCCTCTCCACCTTCCATTTTTTGCAAATCAAAGGAGTTCTGACTAAACCTGAGTGGAAAGAAAAACTAGCCAGAGATCTCACCCCCTTCGAAAAAATGCTCGACTCCAAGACTGATAGGAAGGGACTGATCTCCCTTATATACAAATTACTTCTGGAAGGGGCTAGTGGACCCATACTTAAACTCAGACGACGGTGGGAAACTGATATGGAAACGGAAATAGATGACGATGTGTGGGACAAAATGTGTATCATGGCCTCACGTACCTCAATATCATGCCAATATAAGCTCCACTCCATTAAACTTCTACATCGCTGGCAATATGACCCGCATAGACTATCCAAGATGTACCAATCCTCCTCCCCCTCCTGCTGGCGTGAGTGTGGGCAAGTTGCAGACTATTGGCATATGTGGTGGGGGTGTCCAAAGATAAAGATTTTTTGGGATGAGGTCCTAGGATGGATCAGACACACTGATGGTATCCATAGAACGGCTGACCCATACCTAGTCTTGTTCAGTCTTGAAAAAAATGAGGAGGAATGGTTAAAGGTGAGTGGCCTAGCCCCCCACCTGTTACTCGCGGCGCGAGCCTTACTTGCTGCAAAATGGAAATCGCCTACGACCCCGTCCAAACAAGAGTGGATCAATGTGGTGTTGAACATTTGTACCATGGAGAAAATTACTGCATCCCTCCATGGCAGAGCGACACAATCTGAACTGCTATGGTCAGACTTTTTAAGAGCTCATACATCTACTGAACACCCAACATCAGACACTGACGACCCCCCATCATGAATGCTACGAACTTTCTTTCTTGATCGGAATGTGCTGTTTTCCACTTCCCTGACACGCACTTGCCCCCCTCTCACAACCACCACATAAACACCACCTAAATACCTAGAGCGATTCCCCCACATGTGGAACCCTTGAATGCAAAAGCGCCTGACAAAGACCTAACCCTTGCTGTCAACCGTAACACCTCACTCCTAACACGACACGTCTCTCTTTCCCGGGGCAGGGGAGGGGGGAGGGGAAAAATAGTTAACATTAGTAAGGAATGTCCAGGGTTTTTGCCCTTATTTTTGCTCTATTGTTTGCTTGCCCTGTTCCTACATTCCTAGTTCTACACATTGTAAACTAATCATACTGCACTGCGTGAAACAAACGATGGTGATATTTTTATTCTTTTTTTTTTTTTTGTCATATTCTTGTATGTAAATGTTTCTTCGCTTTGCCTTGATGACAAATGTTAACTTTGAAAATCAAATAAAATCGAATTTAAAAAAAAAAAAAGATAGGGCAGGCATTTGGTTGTGTTAGTATAGGCCATTTCTGATTTCACAGAGACTGACTAGGACTGTGTTTCTTTAATAATTTGATGGTACAGACTACTCTCATCATAGCTATAGGGCAAAGCAGGAGTTTTTCCAAACCCCGATAATTGAGTAAAGGTTTTGAAATTGTATCTCTTGTGCTCGTGTCATACTTTTGATACCATGCCTCCCTCAGGCCCTGCACGTGCCTGTGTCGGGCCGGCTGCTTCTTTCTGTGCATAGGCGGCTCTGCTATTAAGCACGGCTGCGCCCCTCGCCAATGTCGCCACGTCAGAGGTTCGCATCTGCGTATGGTTTCTCTCTCTCTCCAATCAAGGGGTCTGTCCCTTTGTCCTCGCTCCACGACTTCAAAGGGGCATATTGTATTGGAGATAACCCTCTAGGTATTGGGAGTTCCCCATGGGAATGGGAGTCCTTGTCCCCTGGATGGCTCACCTCTCTAGCCTCAAATGGGTGGTCTCAAAATCTCCAGATTCATCACAGTGGAGAATGTATCTCCCTGGGATTACCTCCATCTTTACTGGTCGAGTTTAGCCATTTAGGTGGCGAGGGCCTAAACGTTCTCCTCCTTTTCTAATTTCTTCCCTCATCCTGGGTTAGTTCAATTCTCTCACCCCCCTCCCCAACTTGTTTCCAGATAAAGGATACAATATTTGTTTTCATTGGATGCGCTTGTTCCCTGGGGAAAGCCCCATGCCCAACCCAGTAAGCCCCCTTATGTACTCCTAAGAAGGACACCATTTTAGTTTTCACTGTAGCTACCTGTATGCCCACACTTAATTTCAGATGCTGTGCACAAACAAGGGCCAACTCTGCCCTCCCTGAGGGATTCGCCTCTTAGTGGCCCTTCCTTTTTCATTGGGAAGATGTGCAATGAAACCCTCAAGTCCCCGAAGCTCCACCATCTCTATGAGGTGAACGTTGGGCCCCTTCCTGTTTGTGTATGAAGCAGGATAGTCCATGGCGGATTGCCCTAACCCCTTCCCATGCAATGATATCCGGATATGAGGAGATTGCAGTATTCAGGTCATGCACTTGTGGGAATTGGCCTAGTCACCAACACTCGGAGAGGCATACTGCTTTCTGCGTAAAACCAGGATTGCTCTTGAAGAGGGGGGCACATTAGAAGAAGGGTATTCTTTCATTGCCACACCAGCAACTACTTCTCCCCCTCTGGAGCTCTTCTCCTTTCCTGCTCCCTCTGCCCATTCAAGCAACCTCCGTTATCCCTGCACCCTACCTGTAACCCCACTGTTGAATCTTCAATGTATAGCATCCATTGCTTCCTGGCTAGGTACGTGGTTTATAAGTCAGACATGCAAGTGGCGTGAAGTGCCACGGTTTGCCAACAGATGGCTGAGCAAATGGTCCCCCTAGCCTCTAATGATTGCTTGGATGTGTGAATGTTGTGAGATTCTGCAAGAATAAAGTGAGGTATTCTTACCCTAGTTATCAATGAATAAAAACATCTATTACCAAAAGAAATAACTCCAAAATGAAGTACAGTGAAAACTGGAAGGAGGGTATACATCAGGGCCTGCCAACTACAACTGTTAGTGCCTCTAAATTGCTTTGACACTTATATGGTCGTCTTTTGGTAAGGGCTGGGCCCTCTTACTGTTGCCACCATTCGGCTCTGGGGTTGTGGCTGTGTGGGCTCAGTTGAAATGGGACTAGCTGGCTTCTAATCATGGGTGCAGAGCTCATAGGGTAGACAAGGTTCCCTGGACTGAAAAGCTAGACTAGGGGCTCACAAACAGCAAGGTTCATTACATGGGCAGACTGTCAGGCAGGGAGGATACCCATGTAGACCTGCTCAGGTCATATAGCTCCATTGGGACAACAGAGTGAGAGACCAAGGGCTGACACAGGGCCACTCAGTTGATATGAAATAGAAGGCAGGGCAGCTCTGGAGCATGTGTCTTCCACCAGTCTCTGCAATGGAGGATTTGGGAAGCTTCCCCAGGGCAGTAGCAGGGTCTGAGAGGTCTCTGCACCAGCATGATCAAAGATTGCCAACTCCTTCATCTCACCCAATGTTACAGCACCAATTTATAGGCTATTAGATTAGTGAACACGACCTTGTGCATAGTTCAGATGGAAGCTTGTCCCAGAAGAGGTACACACAGGAATTCCAAGACGACGCTACCTGCATCCCTAGACTAAGGCAGCAGGCATTCACAGGGATATTTTACTTTTTTTCACCCTGATAGGTAAGCGGGAACCCTAAGGACGTAGCCTCAGAAAGGCTCAACAACTGACCAGGTCACACTATAGGGCTAAGCCTCAAGGGGAATATGCAACCCCTAACAGCTCCTTCTGATATGCATGAGCAAGAAAGAGGGGAGGAGATGGACCATGAAACTCGCTTCATTTATGCTAACCTTAACACTAACCAGAATCAGGAACCGGGACCACACAGGACACCTATGGCAAATCCTTCCCCCTTAGGTATATGCTTCCAAGTTCCTTAGCTCCAGACCCATAACTCAAGCATAGGAAGGAATGCCTCCCTCTGTGAAAGAACAATCCCTGACAAATGGGCAAACAGAATCTCCTGTAAATAGCGGATCCTGGCCAGATCAGATTACAGGATGACATACGCTTGAGTGGTCCACAGTGGTCCCACTTATCTTCATCTGCTGTTCATAAACGGGGGTCAACTCGGCTCAAAGTCAGACTGGAATAATGCAACCGTTATTCCTGCAGAACATGCAAGCAAAAAGGTAACCGCACAGCTTTCTCCCTATGTCATGAGAATTACAAACCTATAAGCTCCCTGCAATGATGGCAAATTGAATATAGCAGCCAGCTTCACCCAGTTTGCCAAGAGGTTTTCTAACTGAGTAATTGCACGCTAGCAGAGTGCAGCAACTCCGACTTTAGCAAACACTCACAATAAGGTGTCTAGAGAGAGGGACACTCCAGACTAGTCCATGGCGCTTTTGAGATCCAAAATGATGGCATGCTTTCTTGTAACCTTAGGCCAGCTTGCAAACACACATTACTCTCAGGCTAAGATCCATTCACAAGCAAGTACAGCCATTGGTATGCAGGTTTCCACAATACCAGGGAGCCCCAGCCCAGGGGAGGAATGACCTTGCTATATAATGCAGCTACCTCAGCCTGGAGGTGTGGGGCGTTTCGAGTTATAGGAAGGAGTTTGGTACAATGGCAAGAGAGGATCACTGAGAGGAGAGCAGGAGAAGAGAGGTGGAGTTTGGAGGGAGGGTCTGTGGGAGATTGGATCAGGAGAGAGGTGTTATCAGGAGAAGGCAAGTTTTTGGGGAGAGGACTTCGAACCAGGACAAGATGTATCATCAGAATGAGGAGAGTTGTTGGAGACCTGAGAAGGTTGGAGCAGTAGAAGGGTACCGTGAAATAGAGGTGAGTTGTTACAGAGTGGAGGCAGTGGTAAAAGAGTGTTACCAGAAGGTGGAGAGGGGGGGATAGAAGTTGGCAGAGAGAGGATGAGGGGAACCATTAGAGAAGGAAAGTCTGGTAGAAGCTGAAGAGGGATATAATCAGTTGGTGGGAAACGGAACATCACACCCAGGAGAAAGGGCAAAACTTTAAAAGCTGTTTTGATCGGCCTGAGGTACAGTTCTCCTCATTTGAAGCAATGGTGGATATCAGACAAGGAACACAGGATGTTCAGACTCATGTTTCACAATTCCAACATTATTCTGCACAATCAGATGGCCCGATTCGGCACAACAGACTCTGTTTCGCAGAGGACTACATGAGGAGATAAAAGATGAGTTGGCAAGAATGTCCAGACCCAACACTTTTCAAGAGCTAGCCACAGATGCACTCCAGATCGTATATCGGTGCAATGAAAGGAAGAAGGAAAGAAGAACAGAACGGTACTATTCCCCGTTACCTGCCTTCTCACCCAACCCAAGAGATCGTGGATCCTCTGACTAGCCTGTGCAGATAGGGGCTACTAGAGGACTGTTGTCCTCCGATGAAAGAAGAAGAAGAAGAGAGAAAGGTATGTGTGCCTACTGTGGTTCTGCTAAACATCAACTCAGTTCCTGCCCAGAAATTCTACTTAAGCGCCAGGGTAACGCCCAAACCCGTACCTATACAGGGGAGGTATTGGGGAGTTTTGCACAAACCCCTGCGACAACACCAGATCAATAGAAGAGGAAGAAGACAATCGTCTAATGGTGTTTTCGATACAGTTGAAGGTTTCCCCTCAACAGAGTCTCAAGACTCATGCCATGCTGGACTGTCGAGCGGCTGGAAACTTCATAGAGATCACTTGGGTCAAAAACAATATGATTTCACTCAGAGAGAAGAAGAAGCCTATTCCTGTGGAAGAAGTAGATGGTACACCCTTGTCTTCCGGTCCCATAATTATGGAGACTCTTCCTATCCAGTTAACGTTGGGCAGTCACACCAAGCAATTAACATTCGACATAATCAGAGCTGCACAACTCCCAGTCATATTGGGAATACCATGGTTGAGACTACATAATTCCAAAATAGATTGGAAGGCTAATACTCTTCGCCTTGCCTCCAGCTACTGTTCCCAGTTATGTCTCACAACTCCAGAGACTTGCTCCCAGATAAGTGAACAAATCACGCCGACCAAACTATCAGTGTCCTTGATACCAAGACAATATCAGGAGGTGTTTGAGGACAGACTCCCTTGGTTGTTACCTCCACACAGACCAGAAGACTGCGGTATCGAACACCAAGAAGGGGCTCAAATTCCGTTTGGTCGGATGTTTCCTCTTTCCATTCCGGAGAAACAGGCACTCAGGGAGTATCTGGATGCCAACTTACATAACGGTTTGATTCAAGAGTCCAAGTTCCCAGGAGGAGCATCCTTGTTCTTCATTTCCAAGAAGGGGTCTTCTGAATTAAGACACTGTATTGATTACAGGGGTCTTAATCATTTGACCATTAGAGACCGAAACCTGATGCCTCTCATATGGGATATACTTGAGGTAGTCCGTGGGGCTCGATTCTTTACTAAGCTGGACCGCCGCGCAGCCTACCAGGCGATGAATGGAAGATCGCCTTTCAAACGCCATTGGATCTCTACGAATATAGGGTTATGCCATTCGGTCTGGTAAACGCCCCTGCAGTCTTCCAAAGGTTCATGGACAAGATATTCGCTGATCTATTGTTCTTGTCCATGGTAGTGTACTTGGACGATATCTTGATATTCTCCTCTACATTGAAAGAGCATTGCAAACATGTAAAAGAGGTGTTATGCAGACTTCAAGCCAACCAACTATATGCCAAACCGGAGAAATGTACTTTGAAGCTTCTCAAGTTTCTTACTTAGGGTTTATATTAACCTCTGAAGGTGTCCAAATGGATCCGGACAAGGTAAAGGCCATTCTGGAATGGAAACAACCCACAACGGTGAAAGAAGTTCAGAAATTCTTGGGACTGGCAAATGTTTATAGGCGATTTATCCCTAATTTCTCAGATATCATCTTGCCTATAACCTCATTACTCAAGAGGGGTGTTCCGTTTTTGTTTTCTATTGCAGCTCAAGAAGTCTTCCAGAATTTGAAGAAGTTATTCACCACTGCTCCTATATTGATACAGCCTGATCAAACACAACCTTTCATACTAGAGGCAGATGCGTCAGGAGGCGCCCTTGGGGCAGTGTTGATCCAAGAGAAGGACGGAACAGAGCATCCAGTTGCTTACTACTCCCGCACATTAACCACCAGCGAAAGGAACTACTCAGTTCTAGGAAGAGAACGTTTAGCCATTCGCCAAGCTTGCAAGGAATGGCGTCATCTTCTCCAAGGTGCCACTCATCCATTCCTGGGAAGAACTGACCACCGCAATCTAAAGGTGCTTCAAGAAATGGAGTGCAAGAATTTCCGCCATGCTCGGTGGGCATACTATTTTTCACATTTCGATTTCAATATCGCCTGTTCCCGGTTCCAAAAATGTTGTTGCAGACTCATTATCCAGGAGTCTAGGAGAGTGGTCTGGCACGTATAGTGACAGCGAATCTCTTTTACCTAATCCAAGATTTTTGGATGCCGTGTTTCCATTCCTTAAGGATATACGAGAAGCCACCAAGAGGATTAAGAAGAATGATTTCCATAAGGATTTGACTCCACTTGAGAGCGTGTCATGACCCTTGCCCCTGGCCCTCACTGTCAAGTCAGCCTTCCAGTTAGGGCCAGGTCAAAAGCCGTAAAACCTCATCCAAGACTCTTCTTGGAGTCAGTCCTGGCGCCTTTGGCGCCAGGCTCATAACCATCATGAAGACCAACATTAGAATGGGACTATTTACTTGGGACTATTTAACTTGGTGGGGGGGGTTCAGCCAACATGGAGGCACACACATAGCTCAGTTACAAGGAACTGAGCTATGTGGTCTAGTCTTTTGGGTGTGGCAGGCCTGGGACTACTTTACCTGGACTACTTTGGGTGTGGCAGGCCTGGGACTATTTTACCTGGACTACTTTACCTGAGACTATTTAAACCACACCCAAACAGCAGAACATGCTTTGCGTTATTCTGCTGTGGGCAGCGTAACGCTCACCGTGTCCAGTTCTTTGATGCCAGTTTACCTGAAACCAAGGACCTGCAGAGAGAGAATGAACACTACAAAACTTACCTGGAACAGTATCCTGTCTTCAATCCATCGCCGACTTCAGTTCCACTCACCTGAAGGTACGATCTCCATCATCCGGCACCTCATGCATCCTGGAATACCATAACCTGGAAAGAGGAGAAAGAAAGACAGCATTAGTAAGCTTTTACTCACGTTTCCTTCCAAATGAAGAAAGCCACACAATTCTTAGCTGGGTAGTCATCTCCTGGTCAGTATCATTGCTGGAACATTACGGTGCTCGGCGAGGAACATTGCAACCTGCAAGGAGAGAAAAGACACAGGTTACCAATATAAAAGGCGAAACAGCGCCGCGCATCGTGCATTACTCACCGGACAGCATCACGCACACCACGCTTTCGTCTACCGGCCCATGCTCATCTTCAAACTGCATGACAACTCCAAAATACCTTTCCATATCTAAAATGAAAGAAGCAAGACATTATTATTCGAACTAAGAGGAACATACGAACTGCATATAAAGACTGTAAAGCAGAAAACCTACGGAGTCGCAGCAGGCCTGGATTCCCTTGGGGGGGCTTGCACCAGTGAAGTAACTTGGTCGCTGCTCACCCCCCATATCTACGCGCCCCTGCCAGGAGGAGCAGGATGGAGAATCCACCTTCTACAATATTAAGGTGACGAGAGGGTCCAAGGGGGAGGAAGGAGTTGAGGCCAAGGGAGGTGGGAAAACATAAAGACAATCTGGTATTGAATCCAGCTCTCCTATATTGCAGACCCATCTTTAACCAGAGGCCTTACCAAGTGACCGGGAGAGGGTTCGAGAGTGCAAATCATCCAACCAGGGCTGGCTGGCGTCCCCGTGGATACCAGGTGAGCGTAACAGAACGCAAAGCCTCAATAATATTATCCACCTGGGCGTCATGGAGACCTCAGAGACTGACCAGTTAGTTCAGTTGTTGGGACAATTACGCACTGAAGTACATTCAGCCAGGCAAGAAACCAATGCTCTTAGGAGAGATTTGATTGTTACTAAGGATCGTACCGACAAAATAAGTAAATAATTGCTCCAATCACAGGCAGGACAGACCCCATTGCCTGGTAACATTCCGTCAGCGCCTGTACCAACTTCTACCAATCCAGTACAAATAACCCTTCCTGGGGCAGTTCCTTTAGCTCCACCTGAACGATTTATAGGGGACCCCAAGAAGTACGCAACATTCATGAACCAGTGTCGTCTTCATTTCCTTTGCAGACCTGGGGCTTTTCCTAACGACCAATCGCAGGTTGCTTTTGTTTTGCCATATCTGAGCGACAGTGCTGCGGATTGGTCGGTACCATTGGTAAGTCAGGATGACCCGTTGTTACATGACTTTGGGGGTTTCCAGATGGAAATGGAAAAACTCTTTGCTCGTCATACCCAAGGCCAAGCATTAGATAACAAACTTTTGTCACTCCGTCAGGGAAGTCAAGACTTGCTTACATATATAGCAACATTTAACAGACTAGTCGTTGAAGCTGGGTGGCCTGAGGAAAAAAGGACCGCACTATTTCATTGGGGTCTACGAGGGGAACTAAAGGATGTCCTTGCTCAAGTGGTTAACCCACCTAAAGACTGTGCGGAATTCATCAACCTTGTGGTGCAATTAGATCACAGATTACAAGACCGAAAAGCGGACCGGATAAGGTTAGACACTCGAGCTGTGTATGTCCAGTCAAAGGATAATGTTCCACGTACATTGGGAAACACGGTAGAACCCATGCAAATCGGAGGTGTACGGCCCCCTTTAACTAAAACTGAAAGAGACAAGAGAAGGCAACAGCAATTATGCTTATATTGCAGAAAATCAGGCCACTTCCTCAAAGAATGTCCAGTGAAACCACCAAGGAGAACTGTTGGAGCCACAGAGAAGGAAGATAATAACAAGGAGTCTGAAAACTACCAAGCCCGGCAACCGTAGAGGTCCGCTTGTCGAGCGAGAAGGATGAGCCACAGACCTCACACTTTGCATTACCAGTAATTTTGATCAATCACCAACAACCGTCCCGGATGCATTCTGTCGAAGCATACATAGACAGCGGAGCAGTTGGGAATTATGTAGACCAAGATCTGGCAGCAGAGATGGGGCTTCCCTTATGCTCTAAGTCGACTACTAAAACAGTTACTACTGTTGATGGGACAGAAATAGCTTCCGGACCAGTAACCCAATGTACAGCAGCACTAACCCTACTGTGCCGGGATGGACACCGAGAATCTATTGCATTCAATCTCATCAAAGCTCCTCAGTTTCGACTAATCTTAGGGATGCCATGGTTGGTAGCTCACAACCCTCTAATAGATTGGCGTGCCAAGAAATTGGCCTTTTCCGATGATTGTGCTCGCACCTCTTATTACCAAGAAAAGGGGAAAACAGACTTATGTACATCTGCTACTCCCAGTACGGCGGCGATTGTACTAGGTGTGACTAGTACTCTACCAAATGAATACCAAGATTTTCAAGACATGTTTCAGAAAGAACAAGCAAATACTCTACCACCGCACAGCCCTACGATTGTCAAATCGACCTCATACCTGGTGCGCAAATTCCTTGTGGCCGAATCTATGCACTTACTGAACCAGAAAATCTCCATTTGAAATCTTATCTTGATCAGTACCTGGCAAATAGATTTATCCGCCCGTCTAAATCCCTGGCAGCCAGTCCCTTATTCTTCGTACCTAAGAAGGAAGGAGATTTGAGGACTTGCATCGACTATCGCGCATTAAACCAGATTACAGTAAAAAACCGTTATCCACTACCCCTTATTCCCGAATTATTGGATCAAGTCAAAGACGCCGAAATCTATACCAAACTGGACATTACGGGGGCGTACCATTTTGTTCGAGTGAAGAAAGGAGACGAATGGAAAACCGCCTTCCGTACCAAATACGGCTTGTATGAATACCGGTAATGCCTTTTGGATTTTGCAACGCTCCCGCTGCATTCCAGTACTTTATGAATGATGTTTTGCAGGAGTTCATCGACGTTTGAGCCCTGGTTTACATTGATGAAATCTTAGTGTATTCTGCTACAAAAGAAGACCATGTCAGGCATATCCGCTCCGTCCTTACTAAAGTCTGCCAACATAAACTGTATGCTAAACTCGAAAAATGCTCTTTTCATGTCACCGAAGTGGAGTTCCTCGGTTTTATCCTCACACCAAAAGGTATTAGAATGGATAAGCACAAGGTAGATGCCATTCTTAACTGGCCGTCACCTTTCATTTAAAGGAATCCAGAGTATGTTGGGCTTTGCAAACTTTTACCGCCGATTCATCCCAGATTTTTCCCAAATAGTGCATCCAATTACATCACTATTGAGAAAAAACAATAAAAAGTTCCATTGGACCGAAGAAGCAGAAAAGGCCTTTCAAGAACATAAGAAAAAATTCACTTCTGCTCCAGTTCTACGGCATCCTCGCCCAGACGTCCCTTATATAGTTGAAACAGATACCTCTAGAATGGCTATGGGAGCTGTTCTCTCGCAACGGGACTCAGGAACTGGCCAGTTAAACCCTGTGGCCTTCTGGTCACGAACATTCTCACCTCCCGAACTCAACTATGCTATCGCAGACAAAGAACTCTGGCTATAAAATCAGCTTTCAAGGCATGGCAACACTATCTCCTTGGAGCTAGACAGACTGTCACAGTCATAACTGATCACCGAAACCTGCAATACCTAAAAACAGCAAAGGCTCAATTATCCCGTCAACTGCAGTGGGCTCTTTTCTTCGCTGAATAAGACTATGTGATCACCTACCGGCCAGGAGTCCGAAACGGAAAGGCTGACACCTTGTCCCGCATGGGTGTTGATGAAAAGGTATACATAACTCCAGATCCAGTAGCCATCATTCCAGAAGACAAACTCCTGGGTCTTACGACAACATTGACACAAGGTGATCTCCAAAACAAGATCCAACTCTTAATGGATCCCACTTTCTCACAAGAGTGGTGTACTCAAGGAGAACAATACACCATTAAAGACCAGTTACCATATTTTAGGAACCGTCTATACTTGCCAAGTAAAGATTTACAAGAGCAGGTTATTTCAGGTTATCACGACTCCCTGATTGAAGGTCATCCTGGAATTGCCAAAACTCTAGCTAAAGTAAAACAAAACTATTGGTGGCCTACATGGTGTAAAGACATCATACAATTTATCCAATCTTGCGCTGTATGTGCACAAAACAAGTCACAAAAGCAGAAACCAGCTGGTCTTCTCCAACCATTGGAAATTCCTCCCGCACCATGGCACACACTGTCCCTTGATTTCATTACAGATCTACCTCCCAGTCAAGGATTCAACACCATCTTAGTAGTTGTAGACTTGTTCTCTAAAATGGCACACTTTATTCCTTTTAAGGGTCTTCCAAATGCATGCAGTTTAGCAAAAGTATTCCTGGAGGAAATCGTACAGCTACATGGCTTTCCATCGGTCTTGATCTCAGATCGAGGTAGTCAGTTCGTATCCAGCTTCTGGAGGAAATGCTGTTCAATGGTCCAAATTGACATTCGACTATCCACAAGTCACCATCCTCAAACAGATGGCCAAACAGAAAGAACAAACCAAACCCTTGAGCAATACTTACGTTGCATGTTACATCAAGTGGAAAGAAATTGGAAGGACTTGTTATGGATAGCTGGATATGCCTATAATAATTCATTACACACCAGCACTGGACAAACCCCTTTCTACACTATATATGGTAGACATCCACATTTTTCAGAATTGGATCTCCCACCCCCTTTGGAAATGCCAGCGGTTAAAACCCTACACATGACTATTTCCCAGGCCTTCAAAGAAGCAGCAGAACATTTACTCCAAGCCAAGAACAGACAAAAGAAATTTGCTGACCAACATTGTAGTAAAGCCCCCGACTATCAAATTGGAGACAAGGTCTGGTTAGCATCAAAATATGTGCCCATAAAAGGGACTCAGACCTTTCGTCCCGATATCTGAGACCTTATTCTATTGAATCAATAATAAATCCAGTGACGGTTAAATTAGCCATACCACCCACTATGCAGATTCATCCTTTGTTTCACGTATCACTCCTGAAACCGGTACAACCCGGTACTCGGCTTACAACACCACCAAAACCAGTATTAGTTGACGGAGAACCAGAGTTTGAAGTAAAGGATATCCCAGAATCGAAATACACTAGATCCAAACTATACTACTTAGTTGATTGGAAGGGATACGGCCCTCAAGAAAGATCATGGGAACCTAGTGAATACATCCAGGAACAGGCAGAAGTGCCACCATGAGAGGGGCCTTGTTGGGGAGTGCTGTCATGACCCTTGCCCCTGGCCCTCACTTGCAAGTCAGCCTTCCAGTTACAGCCAGGTCAAAGGCCGTAAAACCTCATCCAAGACTCTCTTGGAGTCAGTCCTGTGGCGCCAGGCTCATAACCATCATGAAGACCAACATTAGAATGGGACTATTTACTTGGGACTATTTAACTTGGGTGGGGGTTCAGCCAACATGGAGACACACACATAGCTCAGTTACAAGGAACTGAGCTATGCGGTCTAGTCTTTTGGGTGTGGCAGGCCTGGGACTACTTTACCTGGACTACTTTGGGTGTGGCAGGCCTGGGACTATTTTACCTGGACTACTTTACCTGAGACTATTTAAACCACACCCAAACAGCTGGACATGCTTTGCGTATTTCTGCTGTGGGCAGCGTAACGCTCACCGTGTCCAGTTCTTTGATGCCAGCTTACCTGAAACCAAGGACCTGCAGAAAGAGAAAGAACACTACGAAACTTACCTGCAACAGTATCCTGTCTTCAATCCATCGCCGACTTCAGTTCCACTCACCTGAAGGTACGAACTCCATCATCCGGCACCTCATGCATCCTGGAATACCATAACCTGGAAAGAGGAGAAAGAAAGACAGCATTAGTAAGCGTTTACTCACGTTTCCTTCCAAATGAAGAAAGCCACACAATTCTTACCTGGGTAGTCTTACCTGGGTAGTCATCTCCTGGTCAGTATCATTGCTGGAACATTACGGCGCTCGGCGAGGAACATCGCAATCTGCAAGGAGAGAAAAGACACAGGTTAGCAATATAAAAGGCGAAACAGAGCTGAGCATCGCGCATTACTCACCGGACAGCATCGTGCACACCGCGCTTTCGCCTACCGGCCCATGCTCATCTTCAAACTGCATGACAACTCCAAAATACCTTTCCATATCTAAAATGAAAGAAGCAAGACATTATTATTCGAACTAAGAGGAACATAAGAACTCCATATAAAGACTGTAAAGCAGCAAACCTACGGAGTCGCAGCAGGCCTGGATTCCCGGGGGAGGGCTTGCAACAGTGAAGTAACTTGGTCGCTGCTCACCCCCCACATCTATGCACCCCTGCCACGAGGAGCAGGACGGAGAATCCACCTTCTACAATATTAAGGTGAGGAGAGGGCCCAAGGGGGAGGAAGGAGTTGAGGCCAAGGGAGGTGGGAAAGCATAAAGACAATCTGGTATAGAATCCAGCTCTCCTATATTGCAGACCCATCTTTAACCAGAGGCCTTACCAAGGGACCGGGAGAGGGTTTGAGAGTGCAAATCATCCAACCAGGGCTGGGTGGCGTCCCCGTGGATACCAGGTGAGCGTAACAGAACGGTTTGATGCTACATAAGGGAGCACCCTTTTTGCCAACCCCTGCATTACAAACACAGGCACTCCAATGGTGTCACGACAGCCCCATGTCCGGACACAAGGGACAAAACGCTGCTGTGGAATTGCTCTCTAGGGAATTCTGGTGGCCTACCATGCAAAAGGATGCCAAGTTGTACGTCGAGACCTGTCCCGTCTGTGCCTTGAGTAAGGTGTCCAGACAAAGGCCAATGGGTCTACTTCAACAGAAGGATTTAGCGTCTAGGCCCTGGGAACAGATATCAATGGATTTTATTGTGGACTTACCTATTTACAATCATCATACTGCCATAATGGTGACAGTGGATACCTACAGTAAATTGGCACATTTTTCTGCTTTAACTGGAGCTCCCTCGGCATCAGAGATGGCCAGGATTTTTCTCAGGGTTTGTGGTTCGATTGCATGGTATTCCCAAGACCATAACATCTGATCGAGGTGTACAGTTTCTGGGCTTCTCTCAGTGAACAGATGGGCATACATAGAGCTCTCTCGTCGGGATATCATCCACAGACCAATGGACAAACAGAGCGATTAAATGCTACACTTGAGCAAACCGTTGTTTTTGCAATGTTGAGCAGGATGACTGGACTACATACTTTCCTATGACGGAATTCTCTTATAACATTGCTAAACATACCGCCATTGATATGAGTCCGTTCTTCTGCACTTATGGGTTTAATCACCAACATTTGCCCTGGGGTGGATTCTCTTCCACCAACTCTCCTTCAGTTGACAACCTGTTAACCACACTCAGACAAGTTCACAAGGATGCCCTGAAATCCATCAAGGACAGTCGCCGGTCTTACGAAAGGCAAGCTGATCAGTACGACAGACCGAATCCTGACTGGAAGGTTGGATCTTTGGTTTGGTTATCTACTAAATATCTGCCTCGATGGGTTTGCAGGGGAAAGTTTTCTCCCAGGTACATAGGGCCATTCTCTGTGTTCTCCAAGATCAACCTGGTGATCTTCAAATTGAAACTGCCTTCTTCCCTTAAGAAGGATCACCCTGTTTTTCATACGTCTGTTCTCAAGACTTATGTCAAGGATCCTTTTGGAAGAAGTATACCCCCAGTGAGGCAATCGATTGTTCAAGATCCTGAATATGAGGTGGATAGATTGGTGGCTTCAAGATATAGGAGGGGTGGAATCCAATACCTTGTGCATTCGGAGGGCTATTCGTTGTCCGAGAGGATCTGGGAACCTGCCCGCAACATTCATGCCCCCCGTCTCATCCAACGTTTCCATGCTCTGTACCCCGCTAACCCGGGTGGTGCTGGCTTAAGAATGGGGCATACTGTCACGCTTTGTCCCTGAAAGCGTTGGCATCAGTGGAGGCTGGGGGGTATTGTTCGCTCTAACCGACTGCAGCGGTTTAGCTTACCCCTAAAATGGCTGCCGCGAGGATATAGGCGGTTACTTCCGATACGCTTTGCATTGTATCCATCTAAAGACCCTGGCTGCTTGTGTGTCTTGTTCGTGCTAGCGCTTTTTTGCTTCATCTTGCTTGCTTATACTTTTTTTGCTGCTTTCTCCCTGTCCGTTCTGCTACTTCATCTACTTCTGATCTCGTTCTTTCTGATCTGTTGCTTTCTGTTCTTATGAATTGTATCTGGTACATTTTTACTTTTGTTTCGTGTGTTTACCGGCTCTGCGGTACTTCCGGGTTCTGTCTATCCACCACCTGACTTCTTTCTTGTATATTGTTTCTTTCTGGTCTCTGACCGTAGCTATCTGCCCTATGCTACTTTGATCACAGAGCTTTACGCCATCTCTGTCTTTCCCTATTTTTCTTACCTGTGGCAATCTTGACTCCATTTCCTACGTTTTCTGTCATCTCCTTTACGGTGGTTAGGAATCACGTTCTTAAGCACTCTCGCCTTTGCCCTGTTGGTCTTGTCTATATTTTCACCTGCCCTTGAGGTACTTTTTCTTCGTACTCACCTTCGTACACTCATTCTATTTTTGACCTTCCCTCATTCAACTTCCTGTGTTCATAATCTTGACGATCCTACACCTGCAACAAGAATCTGTAAGGGAGATTTTGGCACAGCTGTGCTTACTTCAGTTAAGAGACCGGAGGACATTTCCTTGCCACTGTGTTTCAGTGGAGGAACTTTGGAGGAATCTCTACTGTAGGAGGAAGGAAGCTTACCTTTCTCACCTGGTTCTTAAGAATTCAAACATCAAAGGCATCACCTCTTCTGTTAACACCCAGGGTTTTTTCTGCCACATCGGCTTTTTCCCTGGACATTTTGGGGGCTTGCTCCTTGGGGTCCCCCCTGATCCTGTTTCCCTGCAGATCAAGGTGGCCTCCGAGGGAGCTCGCCCTTATGTGCACGAGAAAAAGAAAAGAAAGACGAAAGAAACTAAAAGGAACCGAAAGTAAAAGGTATTGGACATCTTTAAAGAAGACTCAGGTGAGGAGAGGGAGCGGGGAGGTACCACAGACTTAGACAACTTCCATCTCCTGGAGGAGTTATTCAGATCCTCTCCCCACCGAAGACATGTTGGCAGCGGATGCCAAGAACAGCCTATTGCATCAACAAGGGTTTGGGAAACACACAGTCCGAACACAAAGAACAGGGCCCTCTTCCATACACACACCAACACTAGGACAAGGGCACTCCCTGGAACTTGGTGAGAGACTCTATGCTACATGTTTACTTTCTTTAAAAATACTCAACTGGCAAATACACATTCCCGTTTTCCTTTGGTGATCCAGACTGGAACATTCTTCTCCTTTCAGAAGTGGACCCAGGAAGACTCCACAAACTGCATCAGGCTACCTTTCCTGTTTGATCCTACCTACACTTAGTTATTTCCCCTACACTGTACTTCCCACACTACTTTCCACCCCGTATAATAAATTAGTAGTCTGTTTCCATTTTCACATGAACTCTTATTCAGTCTTGTTTCCCACTCTGCATACTCAGTGACACTGGTTATTATGTAACGTTTTTTAAAGCTCACGTGTTTGTTTTATGTTTGTTTTATTATTTATAATGCGCACCAGACCCGGGGGTATCAGGGCGCAAGAAAAGGTGGAGGGACAAGGATATTTTCATCTTGGGTTACAGAGCTGTATAGGCATATGCAACAAGATGAAGTCAGCATGTTCTATACATACAGAGGTCAGGAGCAATAGGAGTTATATACAGGCATTATATACAGGCATGAATCAAGACGAAAACTGACTACAGTATGTTAGAGAAGTAACAGCATATACAATATAATACAGGAACCCAATGGTGTGGGCGGCGAGTCTAAACTCAACGTTTTAGCTGTCATTTTCTTTAATCCAATCGATAATGTTATGTTTGAAATGCCGATATGTCTGGTCTACCCTCAGGGAGGGGGGTAAGGAGTTCCACAGCTGTGCGGCTTCAACTGGGAAGCTGCGCCCTCCGGCTTTGGTAAGTTTGGACCTATGTACTGTGAGTCAATTAGAATTGGCAGTTCTAGTAGGCCGATTGAAAGATTGTCTGTTGAATCTTTCTATGAGATAGAGTGGGGCAGCCTTGTTTAGACACTTATATGTAAGTGAAGCAGTTTTTAGCAGAATTTATCGTTGGTCGTAAGCCAGTTATTCTGTCTCCAGTTTTATGTTCTTCTTGTAAAATGAATTGCATGTTTCATCTCGGCTTTTCTATATAAATACACATTCCTAAATGGTCTCCCCTAAAACAGCGTTAATTCTTCAATACAATGAAAAGCAAACAAGGATCTATACAGTATTTTTTTGGGGCATTCTTATTACTGAATCGTTTTCATTTTGTGGTGTTAGGAAGTACACACACTCCCATTTCCTTGCCACAGCTCATTGGGTGCCCCCCCTCTAATTGGGATGAATCCTCGAGCTATTCTTTGGGCACTCCCGCCCTCTACAAAGTGCATCTACTACCCCTTACCTCATCTTGAAGAATCCTACAGATTTTTGGTGCCCCCCCACTATTGGGGGTGTTCCACCCCATGCCCTCCTCTTGCCCCCTCCATAAACCACATTGCCGTGACAAAGCCCTCATATTTTTGGAGGCCCCCATACCTGCTTTATACCCCTGCTCTCCGAAGCACATTCTCAGATCTAGTGCCCTTTATTTAGACATGCATGCATCCTAGTCCCGTTCTTTCCCCCGCATCTTCACGCCTGGAATATCTGTCCTTCTGGAATATCGTAATATCAGTTGGTGAGGCTTTGGTACTGTGTCACAAAGAGCAGCTGATTGCTGTGCCACATGTATAATGTAAAGTCCTATGGGCTTAGTACATTATAACATGGATAGCATTTGTTTACATTGACAAGAGGCATGACCTTTGGTGAGCTCTATGTGCATGTCCCGTTTGAAGACACTGATCCTCCGTAGACTACATGTCTGGGTCCTATAAAAGGTTGGCAAATGATTCAGTGTGTTATGGGCTGTGTAACGTGGCATCATCCTTGTGCTGAGCAGAACCTCTTCTCTCTAGGGAATGTGATGAATCACTAGATGTCGCCACTTATCCCTGAGGGGGAGACCTTTCGCATGAGGCCAGGAACGTGATTCCACTACCCGAAATTCCCCCTGGGGGTGGCATAATGCGGGAGGATTTCATGGGGAGGGACTCCCCCCTCTAGGGATAAGGACGGCCATCTAGAGAACAGCCCTTATTAGAACGTCACACCCCCACATACTCTAGCCTCTGCTTCCTCTGCCAACCTCTTTGTAGACAGTAGATCTATGTACTGTTGTAAGGCAGAGTACTTTAAGGTTTTGGAAAGTACTGAGACAAAGAAGAACATCAAGAACCTAAGTAATGCAAGGACTGGGGCGAGTTGGCACTGCGGAGCAATGAATATGAAACATGTGAAAGAGGCGAAGGACTTACACAATGGGCCCAGACACTGCTGGCAACATTGTATAAAAGTCGACAATGGACTAAGCACTGTGTCTTTGTCCGCAGCCGCGGAGCAGGTGTGCTGCGAACCGAACGCAGGAGATTCAAACAGGCGTCTCTGATCAGGAGGGAGAGAACTCGAAGGATGCTGGCAGACTGCTGCATTTGATTATCAGGAGGTCTACAGGAGCAGACTGGTGCACAGCAGTGTCGAGAGAGGGAAGGAACGCAGAAGGCAGCTGGGAATGCCACCGCACAGCCGCAGGGAAAACAAGATGCTGAAGAAACCAAACAGAATGCCCGCCATTCCCAAGATGCCCCGGCAATGTGCTGAAACCCTCAACAGGTTAAATATTGGCACAGGAGAACCGGAGGGGATGCAGGGTGGCTTACCAAGAAGGCACATGCAGTTATCCCTAGGCCCTTTTGCAACAATAATGCTTGGGTGGCACGGCTGTGTCAGAAAGCTTAACAACCTTCTCCTCCTCATTGCCGTATTGAAACAAAGCCTGTGGATCACCAGGGAAGGGTCGAGTACCCCAAGTACCATAAAGAGAACTTGAGAGGGAGAGTCCCTCACAACAGTGGCAGGGATAAACCTACTAAACAAGATACGAGTCATCTTCCTTTTGTCAGTACTTTGCAGGGAAGTGAACCAAGTGGGCCAGTTCAAAGAAGAAGAGAAACCAGGGTCTGGGACCTAAAGTAAGAAAGTAATACGAGTCATCTTCCTCGTGGCAGTACTTGGCAAGAAAGTGAACCAAGTGGGCCAGGTCAAAGAAAAAGAGAAGCCAGGGTTGCGGACCCTCCTTACATTCAGAGTGGGTGTTGTAGGTTTGAAGCCTAATGAAAAGAAGACCCGGGGAAGGGAGTCATTCCCACTGGTTGTAAGGAACTGATAAGAAGATCCCAGTCGTTCTCCTGGTAACCCAGACCAGCAAGAAGGTCCACAAGACCTGAGGACGGGAGCTATTTCCCTGGGCTTCCTGTCAGGAGAAGGGTCACCAAGAAAGTGTTGTGTGGAACTTAACTATCAGTGGAAGGGAGCTATCCCCCCTGACACTGTGTGCTGAGACTGGAGCTAATAACTCGGCACCAGGAGAAGGGAGTAATTCTCCTGGTGTGAGAAACCTGAAGGTACTCTCACATCTACTCCCCAGGGATCTTCTGTTCAGGTGGCCAGGGAAGGGCATTGCTTCTGGATCCTGACCATGGGGGTGGACATGCGAGGGAGGATCACCTGGATGGACGGTCCTTGAGGATCGGGAGAGAGTGCCTGAGGGCGAGACATGGTATCCTCCCTTTCCTAACACCCTTCCTCAGCTTTTATGGGTTACATGCGATCCCAACTCATGATTCCCCATGATCACCAAATTCCCCTTTCACCCTTATCTGGTACCGAGACGAAGAAGTGGAGACTTGGAGTAATACACACTTCCTTTGTGAAACACCACTATAGTACTGGGACGAAGAGGAGGAGTATGCAGGCATCCACTACTGAAGATCAGGCATGTCCCAGTAATCGGAGTTGTTAGGTCAGGCAATACCAGTTAACAACACACACCTGAGACCCATTAACAAGGCTCAGTTGTATAAAGAGAGAGAGCTGCCTTGGTGGAAGAGGAGAGAGTTGCATTGGTGGAAGGAGACCAGGAGGTTGGGAGACTGGCTACCATCCCGGAGGACCCACAAAACCCAAAGGGAGTGATTCGCATTGCGGGTGCAGGACTGGGAACGTGTGAAAGTGAAGGAGGACAGCTGGAGCTGTCAAACAACTGAAATGCAGCACGGCTGAAAACCGCGGCCTCTCCGATCGCTGGTGTGTGCAGAGATGTGCCCAGCGAGGAAGCGAAGTGAAGGCGGTCTACATCCCAGCTGGCAAGAAGGTGAGCGGGAGAAGCAGGGAATGCTGCCGAGGAGCACGAATAGCCAGTGAGGGTCAGAGGACTCGGAAGTGCCGGAGCGCTGCAACAGAACCTCAGGCAAGTAGCTGTTTACGGAAATGAGTAAATATGAACATTCTTGAAAACCGAACTGAATGAATAAAACTGCTTGAATGCACTTACTCAATCTTGAATACTGAACTAAACGAAAAGCACTGCTTGATTGCAATTACTCAATCTTGAATAGCGAACTGAACGAACAATACCGCTTGAATGCAATTACGCAATCTTGAATACAGAACTGAATGAGACGTACAGTGTGAATGAACAATACCGCTTGAATGCAATAACGCAATCTTGAGTACAGAACTAAATGAGAAGTACAGCTTGAACGAACAATACTGCTTGAATGCAGTTATGCAATCTTGAATACAGAACTGAATGAGAAGTACAGTGTGAATGAAAATATGCATATTAAATGCAGAGCAGAATGTAAAGTGTTGTTTGAAGCAAAACCAAGGCATATTAAATATCGGCATATTAAACACTGAATGAACATTGGAAAATAAACTGACAACAAGTGTCGACTGAGTGAAAGCAGCAATTTGAACAGAACTAAAGCAAAGAGGTTGACAAACCAAGGTGGAGAAGACTTGCAAAATACTGATGTACAAGAGGGTGACAGCAGAGGCCAAGAGGGGGACTTTTGGTTGCGCGACCTGTGATCGGTGGACTGTGTGGTCTGACAACTGCGCCTAGACCGGAAGTTCCCCACTGTGAAATTCACATATAGTGCAAATCAAGTCAAGGAGAAACACAGAGCTCCTGGTTGTGTGACCTGTGATGGGTGTACCGTGTGGTCTGAACTGCGCCTAGACCAGGGAGCCCTAGATGTTGATGAGCACAAGACTTTTTTGGCAAGTCATACAAGTGCTACAGTGCCAATCTTGAGTAAGGGAATCATGAGAACTTAAAGAACTGAGAAACACTGTCTTGGGGAAGGGATCCTCAAAAACCCTTTTTTGTGAACCTTGCTTAATTGAACTTGGGGAAGGCAACCTCAAGATTGGCCATAACATTGGTTAGACCAACAACTATTGGAACAGTATTGAGCCTACACTGAAGCTCAGAGCAGCTGAGAATGTATTTTTTAACACTTTTCTGGTTATGAAGAATCCCACACTTAATTTATTTTTAGATGTGAGGGAAGCATGGGTTTTGGACACAGGCAGAACTTTGATTTGGATTTACAGACTCTGACTTTCCTTAGTTTCATTAAGCAGGGAAAATCCCACTAAAGTTATAAGGCAAGTTAGGACTTTCACCATCCTGACATTGAGTGCTTGTGCCTCCATTAAAATGTTTTAGACAAAAGAAATTGAAGTATATTACTGTCTAGTAACTAGCTTTCTTTTTTGAGCACACTCCAATAATTATCTACACTTATTATTAAGGTATTATTAGACTTAATACAGTATGGATTTCCTGAGAAAGTCATGGTAGCTTGTGCTTATAGAGCACCAGCCAGGGCTTAAACCTGTGACCTGCCTGCCCCACAAAGTTTTATTGACTGCTTCAGCTGTTGCATTTGTTTAGAATGCATGGAAGAATGGAACCTTTCTCGGCTACCATAAATTGCGCCCTAGAATATGGAATTAATGTGATTCATGCTCTTGAATTCATGTGTCACATATTTGTTTTCTAATTATTCTCTGCCTAAAATGTGAAATGAGGATGCAGGTTAAGGACTAGTGGTGAAAAAAACTATATGCAACTATCAAAAATGTAATGTACTATTTGAATGTTCAAGTCAGCCATAGTGTTATGAAGGCAATTTTGCTTTAGGTGTGGGAATGCAAGCAACTTGGATCATTAAAGGATTGGTGTGATTGTTATGAAAATCAATAATTTGTTTAAAAAAAGGATGAATTTGTAGCAAAGACGAATTGATGAAGTCCTGCTGACTTATTTTTTCTGAGCTCCATAGTAGGTGGTGGTAACCATGTTCCCTTTTGTTAATGCCGTCAATCTATTTAGTGCATTGTGGTGACTTTGGTCGCAGGGAAGTTCTAGAATGTTCTCATCACTCGTGCTTTCTTTTCTCTGCTCCATAGGGATGCGAGAGGACCAGCGACAGGTCCTGCAGGAGCAGCTGATAGATACGATGCTGTACATCCTGAAGGTCCACCCTGAACTACATTACTACCAGGGATTTCATGACATAGCTGTCACTTTCCTGCTTGTCGTTGGGGAGCGGATGGGAATAGCCCTGCTGGAGAAGCTCTCTACGCACCACCTCAGGTAAGTCATGGCATGCCTGCATGTCAACGCCTCCTTTAGGTTTACTATACAGCTGTTATACTTAATGTTATAGGTTATTTGTATACTACCAATGCCATGCAAGAAATGCCCCTTGAAAGCACTATTTGCGTAATACTGCATTTTTAAAGTTAATGTTAGTTGGTCCGAGGGATGAGCACGGTTGGTGGGGTTTAGGAGTGTAGGTGTCGGGGTGGAGGGTTTGGGTTGGGCCTTCCTTCTTGTATATTTTTACTTGTCTTCCTCCCTTTTCAGAGACTTCATGGATCCCACCATTGACAGCACAAAGCACATCCTGAACTATCTTATGCCCATCATCAAGCGAGAGAGCCCGCAGCTGCACGACTATATGGACAGGTAGATTAACAATGATTCCTTCCCCTGGGCAGAGGGATCCAGCGGTTGGTCACATGAGAAAATGGGCACGTCAGAATCTCACCCAGGACACAAGTAAAATGGACAAATACCTCTTTTTCAGAGCACTGCAGAAAGTGAATGTCTGTTCAGAGTGTGAACAGTGTCCCTTGTTTAAAAGGAGTTAGTGTGCACATAGAATGCGGGTGCTTACTCGTAAGGCTCTGATGTCAGTTCCCAGGACCCTTTGTTCCATCTATACCTAGGTTTCCCCCTAATCAAGCCTTCATCATGTCATGTGCACTGATGGGTATATTCCTTGAGCGGCTCGAACATTCCTCCTGTCTGCTCAGTGAGTCTGACCTATTTTCTGGCAGGTTTGGTAGGACGTGCAGTGTTACTGTAATAGGTTTGACAGGTATGACAGGTTGCAAAAGCTACAAACCGCTCATCTCACAAGAGTAATGAACTTGGCTCATGTACCGTTTGTGCTTTCAGGTCAGAAGTGGGGACTATATTTGCCCTCAGTTGGCTCATCACTTGGTATGGGCACGTCTTGAACAACTTCCACCATATCCTCCGACTTTATGACTTTTTCCTGGCCTCCCATCCGCTGATGCCTGTGTACTTTGCTGCTGTGGTAAGTTTTTGTTTGCTTATCTTTAGGAGGAGGACAGAGTCTGAAGGAGCAAGTTAGCTACATAGAATGGTTGTTTGCATTTTTACAGAAGAAATTTAACAGCAATGTACTTTTTACTGATTTTCTTTTTTGCCTCAAAATGTGGGCGGAGAACCATCACCTCCCCCTCCACGAGCTACCCTTTTAACGATTCTATATTGCCTCAACCAAACACTCCCTGCATTTTGCAGGAAAAATTTGGTAAACAATCACCTGGGAAATTTCATAGGAAAAAAGTCTGGATAGCTATACAACGCTGACTTCACTAAACAAGAAGCTTGCAACAAAAGACACAAAGAAATTGCCAATGTTTTTTGTTGCATATAGTGTTTTGAGTAGCATGTTCAAATGTGTGAGACTTGTTGAAGAATAAAGCAGAAAGCGGAGTGCTGAATTTCGACAGCAGAGGGCATTTTCAGTGAAAAAAAGCCTCTAGGAAAAACTCCTTTTTGAATGTTTTTTTCGCAATTTTGCGGTTTGGTGCAGAATTCTCCCATCTTATGTATTGGCTACAGAAAACAGACTAATGCTGCGGCTTCTGTCACAGTTCCCTGACGTTGCTGGAACACGGATGTGAGGTGACTTCTTATAGAGAGTGCGGGTGTACCGTCGTGGAATCGGAAGAAATTACTCAATAAAAAGTTCCGACCTATAAAGTATAGTGAGCAGGGGGTTGAGAGGAACACCCCAGCAGCACACCTGCGAAACCCCTCCCCAAAAACATGGGCTGCGGGGTTGTCCCCCGCAACACCCCACTCACTACACTGTACAGTATAGTGAGCGGGGGTTGCAGAGGACACGCCTGCAGGACACCCGAGAAAAAACAAAAAAAACAAAATAAAAAAACGGGAGCTGCGGGGGTATCCCCCGCAACACCCTGCTCGCTATACTACACAGAATAGTGAGCGGGGGTTGCGCGGGAAACACCTGCAGCTGCCCAAAAAAAAGAAAACGCCCCTCAGGCGCCGGTTCCCGATCACGGAAGTGAAAGGGAACTGGCGCTACAGGGACACAGCGCGTCTTAGGTAAGTAGGGTGTGCGTGGGGGTATGTTGGGGATGTGGGTGGGTGTGTGTTGTGGGTGGGAGTGTGGGTTTGTAGGTGTTTTAAATGTATGTTCGCATGGGAAATGTACAAACCTTTTGTGGTGCGTACATTTCTCATGCAAACTTTTGCGTTGCTGACGTTTCCGCGATGGAAAAATCACGTAGATCCTACCGTCGTTGCTTGATTTACCCGCTGTGACTGTCGCTGTCATTTTAATGCGCCTCTGACGACATCTGCCTTAAAAGAAGTCATTTAAGATACCCGTGGTGATGAACTTGGTGTGAAGCCTTTCCCAGCTTTGCGGATTTTAAGAAATACAATTCCTGTACTGTATTTTGAGCTGCATTCCAATAGTACCATTTGGCGAGACTTTATTGCGGTGTATGCGCTACAAGGATGCTCATATATGGACGATTGTTTTATATCTATCTATTCTGAGTTGATTTGAGTTGGTAGCTGCAAGGGGAACACTGTTGGGTCAACAGTGACCTTTATTATGCTATGGCTATCCCGTGTTCCATGCCTCTTACAACAGTGTTTGCCCCAGAGGGTTGGTGTTTCTCCACTGGGCATGCTTCCATTTTGTTTAGGTTATGAGAGATTATGAGAGGTGTTTTGATCTTTAGTATCCTTATATGGAGATTTTGCTATGCTGGGTGCTTCCCTGCCGACTGGTTTTTGCCTGCATGTTCCAGATGCTCGGAAATAGGGCAGTTGGTGGTTGTTCTTTACCCATCCTTGCTCCGTTATGTGAGGAATATGAGGGTGTACTCACTTCTTTCCTTATTTATCCACCCCCCCCAGGTACCAGGGAAAGGCCATCGCTTTTGGATCCTGAACCTGGGGTGGATGTGCGAGGGAGGATCACCTGGGAGGAGGAGACGTGGGCATGGAGGGGTTGAGGCGCTCTTGGATGAGACGCGGCATCCTCCATTAACCTTTCATCAGGAATCAGATGTCACCCAAGCTTTTGTGGAGTATTTCAAATCCCTTCCACATTGTGTTAGAAAATCATCTTCCAATATATACCACTATGGTACTGAGACAAGGAAGAAACCACCTAGGAACACGCATCCATTCTTTATTTTATTTTTTTATTTGATTTGATTTAATTGAATTTATCAATTTTTACGTAAAGCAACCCATAGAATTTAAGAATTACTTGCATTCATTTCATTTTGTTGGTATACAATCAAGAATTTTTGTGGTAAACCTCAGAAAGGAGTCCAAAGCAGAGAGCAAGAGAAACTTGAAGGTAAATTCACGAAATGGGCAGTCAAAAGGTAAAAGGTGAAGGACCATGAAGAGGTGTTAGAAGGTTCTGGTGAGTCAAGTCTCCAACTTCTGTTTGAGGTCAAGATTCTCATTCAAGATTTGGTTCATCATGGAGACAGCCGCTATCACAATATTTGTTTTCTCTCCACAAATAAGGATCTTCCAAAAAGTCTCTGTCCATAGCCAAGAAGTTCTTTGTTAAAGTAGACGGGTATATTGTTCTTGCATTGCTCCATTCGGGACAGGTCATCAAGAGATGTTGTATTGACTGTTTCTTTGGTCGGTTGGCAGAATCGGCATGCTCCAGAGGTTGATCTTCCTCGGATGTAGTTCACTTTGTTTGTTCTAAGTAAATTCAGCCTCTTTCGAAGGAAGGTATCCCTGAAGGATCTGTCAGGGAATTCTTTCAGGTATCCTCTGCAGTGATTCAATCTTATGTCAATAGGCGGTAGGTCTTTTGCTAGGCTACTTTTATTGGCCTCTTCAGATGTACGGATCCAATCCAATTTTCGTGACCCTCAGTGGATTCACTACCAGATTTTCTTCAGAGCTACAGATTTCCACCAGTGTTGATTTTCTGTTTACCACCCAGTTGTTCAGTACGTCGTTGGTGTTTTTTCGGATTTCATCGTAGATGATCTCGAAGATAGGCGCGCTGAAGGGTGGAATTGCTTTGCTATAGAGGCTCAAGGCATTCCATTCCACAATTGAAGCAAGGGAGGAAAGGCCAAGCTCGTTTCTGATCCGTATTGTACTTGCTGCATTTGGAAGGTTTAGTACCTTTCGCCAAAATGAGCCTTCTGTGGTGGGCCATAATTTGGTGGCCATGTGAATCATGCCATCTGCACCATATGTTAATGTGGGAATGACCTTACTTCTGTAGAAGTTCACTAGGGTTACCATGGAAAATCAGCCAAACCTCTTGTCCATTAAGTGCCCTTCAACTGTTAGGATCTTGACTTTTGATTTCAGAAGGTCTTGAGCTTGAACCTCTACCGAACTGTTATTGAACTGAACACCCAGATATTTAATGGAGTCCAGTTCTTCAATCTTTTTTTCCATTAAGGAGCCAGTTTGGCCGGTTTTTCTTTCTTTTTGCTCTCTGTGAGCAAATGATTTTAGTTTTGCCTTCGTTGAGTTCCAATGTGTTTTGGTGCAGGTAACGTTGCAGGCTATCCAGTTACCTTTGCAGGCCTATTGGTGTCTGATCAATCATGATCAAACGATCTGCGTAAAGTAATCTATTAATCTTGGAGTTCCCTATTGTAGGTGGGAATATTCGAAGTAGGTGGTTGTGATCCTTGATGTCTGCAATGAAAAAGTTGTAGATAGCTGGGCCAAGGGGACAGCCCTGTTTAACCCCCCTTGAGGTGGGGATAGGATGACTTAGTAGTCCCTCTCTGTTTAGGCGCACTCTTACCGAAGTGTTGGAGTTTAATTGAATCAGTTGGTCCAAAATTCCAGCAGGGCAATTTCGGTCTCCTTTTCCCATAATCTATTACGATTTACTCTGTCAAATGCCTGGACCATGTCGACAAAGGAGATGTAGATCTTCGTCCCCAACTGATGACTTTGCGCTTTGAGGATGTTCAACATTGCTATGTTAGCCGATGTACCGATGTTCTTGATGAACCCTTTTTGGAACGGGTCGTACCAGCCATATAAGGTTGTCCATTTATTGAATTTTGAAAGAAGAAAGGTTCCAAAGATTATTCCTACGACACCTAATAACGCGATGGGGCGATAATTTTTTGGGTCGTTCCTTTGGCCTCATTTGTAAATCGGCACAATGGTTGCCTTTTTCCAGGATGACGGTAGTTGTCGGGCCTTGCAGATCTTGTCCAGGACAGCATCCATTCTTTATTAGTTCAAACACATACAAACACCACTCTGGTACTGGGGCGAGGAAGAGAGATGCCGAGTACCAGGAGTATTGTGTAATTAACATGAATAGCCTGCACCTGAAGCCAAAGGGGTGGGATAAGACGCGTGTCCGAAGTGCCGTGGTGCTGCAGAGTCGTTGCAGTGGAAGCAGACTGTGGCTGGCATTGTCGGAAGGTCTCTGGTGGCAGGCGCAGGCGCAGGCTGCTGACCTCCAGGAGTCAAGAGGACTCCTTCTCCAAGTCGGGAGCAGCAGCCACGAAGAACCGGTCAGAGCTGAGAAGGGCACCTGAATACAGCGTTCCTGGGGAATCAAGTGAGGCTGTGTGACTGCCGGACGTTACAGTGCAAGATGCGTGCTGAGAAAAGCTCTGAACGCACGCGAGTGAACGAGCGAAAGCAGAAGAAATGTAATTGCTGCTTCGGAAAGGTAAAACACAGCTGCTGGATGCAAACGATGTTGTGGGGGTTGAACAGCGGTTTAAGAATACGGAACTGTAAAGCAATTAAAAAGGCCGCCTACGGGCCAAGAAATTAGTAAAGTGGAAAGTGAAAGAGGTGCAAATTCCGAGCAGGAGAGTGAACTGGGAATTTGACATTACCTTGTTTTGAATATAAAGCAATTTTGAATACCGTACCAAAGAAAAAGGTTAATGAGTGAATGCCACATGCATGAAAAGCCAAAGAAAACGTTCCCTGATACAAAGGAACTATGAATCGGATAAAATAAAGAAAGCAAGTATTTGTAATGAGTATGATGACCTGTTGAAGTTGAGAAAAAGCAATCATTGGCTATAGCCAGAAGGAAAAGAAGAATTATAAAAGTTGTGGCAAAACTATGAAAATGTTATGATACTTCAACAAGTAAATAGTGGCAAGACAAGTTTTGGAAAAGACTGCCAGAATGTAAGTCTGATACCACTGTTGAGCTGAAGCAATGGTGGTGCAACTGTGGAAAAGAAACCAATCTGTGTGTTGGTTGCGTGACCTGTAATGGGTGGACCGTGTGGTCCGACAACTGCGCCTCAAGGCATAAATAAAATTGATAAGTCAAAATTGTTAATGAAAAGATTTTTTATTAGCAAATGTTTAGCAGTTCTTCTTGTATGTTTTCAGTAGGGCACAAAGTTAATTGCAACAATTAATCAATAAATACTAATCAGTTGCGTTGCATCACGCAGTAGATGTACCACTAATTGTGGCGCTAGTGGGCCAACTTCCACATCAGAAGCAAACTGCTTTGTCCCGTAAATGACCTGTTATGTCATGATTTTCTTCTATTTGCTGTGAGGCTCCTTATACAGATTCCCAAACATTACTGTCACAAGTGATCATGTGAGGTAACAGTTGACATTGGCACCCAAATGTAGCTCCTGGAGGCTTGTGATGTTAAGTTAACCAGACTGTTCTAGGCTAGAAGGGGAGCTAAATTGCATCCTTTAATTTTGATCCCTGATATTCAATCAATTGTGCCAACAGAATATAAATCAATTGTAAAATCCACTTCCTCTTGTGTATGTTTGGGGCTCGGATTGTGTTGCAGACATTTGGGTTCATCATGAAAAAAAATGCAGGGCTGCTTCTGCAGTACCTGCCACAGACATGGAGGCTGAGGTAGCTGGTTCTCGTCACAGAGACAAAGTCTGTGACTCTGCTCACAAACCGTTAAGGAACTCGTCCCCCAACATGAAAGGAAGCCACCTACGCCAGGTGCCTCAACCACACAAGGTGATCAAGTCCTAAAAAATGGGAGAAGATTGTGCTTGTTCACTGTGACAAAATGACCAGAGTACCCTGCAGGATTCCTCTCCTCCAGGCTGTACCAAACTACCATCATGTCTGTCATTATCAATCCCGCCCCTGAGGACCTCATACTAAACAGCAGTGGAGTCACTTGTGATCCGATTACCCTCATTTCTATGGTGGTGGCAGACGTAAAAGGTATACATTCACTGTGACCCTGATGTCTCTAGCAGCAGAATTTCATGTCCATTAGCCAACTCAATGGCACTTTTTTATCAGCCTAGGAAGGATGAAGGGCAGAGTGCACCCAACTTATTTGAACCTATGGCCATGAGGGCTAACAGATCATATGGTGGGTGCATGAGTGCACTTAGCCACAGCCACCCAAGCGTCCATAAAGTTGAGAAGCTCAATGCACAGATTAGTACAGGTAAGGAGTGCTGGCTCTCACACCCAGCATGTGGGCTGCTAAGAGTAGGATAGGAATGGCCAGCCCCCAGCTTCTTCCATTCTGCTAAGGAGTGATGTTTATACTTAAACATAAAAAATGCACTCGAAATGCCTCGTTTCATTTTGGAAAACATTATGAAAACTATTTGGATAGTGAGGAAAGCACTATGGACTCAGGTACAGGGGCATTATTCTTATTACCATGTCATATTTAATTAATGGGCAAACAGCCCAAATGGGCTTTATTGGTAGTGCTAGTCTATGCTTGTTTTTTGTGATGTTACCAATCAAGATGGAAAAAAGGCTTATTGAAAAAAAACATGGGCGAGGCGCATATAGCCCTTCAGAAAAACAAATGCTAACTATGCCAATTAAGAAACATTGAGCCCAGCAGGCATTGGGGCTGTCTGTACATGAAATCAGCCCTCCCGCCCCACTATGATTTCATCTGAGGCACTTACCTTTATATCCACAAATTAATTGAGCCACTACTCCTTGGGGACCAATCGGAGAAGAGCGAAAACTAATTTTAGTCAGCTAATGCTGCAAATTGCATTTTTGGGATCTTACCAATTGATTTGCAGCTCTTCCAAAAAATACTCAAGTAGTAGCTATAACTGCGAAGGTAGATCCTTTAGACATCAGTGTGGTTTGTGTTAGTTCACGTGTGATGACACAGTAGCCACCGAATTCCGCTTGGAACCACACGCATCTCCCCGCCCAGCCTCGCGCCACCCGGTACCTTTGTGCATAACGACCTCACTTGAAAACAAAGCAAAAGAGCTGCACGGGTGGAATTGAGAACATAATGTTAGGGATTTGTAATTTAGGATTAAAAGCTCTTTTGATGAACACAAAACACTCACTCTTCCATTTAGAGGAGACTAATCCAGTTCTGCTTTTAACTTTGCATTCTGTGATTTGTAGTCATGTGTTTATAATGGAGAAATCTAGGACTACAAGTTCCAGAATCCAAACTTAAAACCAGGACTGGGTTAGTGTCTCCCAAATGGAATATGTTGGCATATATGCAGAAACCCAAGTACATACATAACAACATTCGAGTACACCAAAATGGTGGGATTTAAAGGAGTGCAACTTCATTTCATTGACAGTGCTTTTTTAACAGTGTTTCTTTAATGCAAACAAGGTTCTCTCCCCTCAGAGGATTGCAAACTCTGCCTAGGACAACATTCAGTGCAATAATAATACACAGGCCACCTCGCTAGCATGGCCATGAAACTCTAGAACAAGGCCAGGACGCATTTAGCGTCCCACCTACTCACTCTTAACTCCACCCGAATTAAACACTTACTGAAAAAAGTAGGCCCCACGCCAATGAAAGGGGGCCATCACGGGCACAGCTAGAATGTAATGAGATACCCTCTCCCGGCATTGATAGAATAAATTGGATCCCCCACACGAAACAAATCGGCCTTCCCGGCAGGGACAGCATTAATTCTGCATCCCCTTACCTTAACACATACGACAGATAGGGAGTGTGTGGGAGGGCGCCCATCCGGGCAAGCATTTCACACACCTTCAGAAAATCACCAGCCCCTTCTACTCCCACCGTGCAGCTGCATGAGTGGAAAATGATGAAAACACGACAAAGCACTGAGCTTGTATCATGCAATTCCTCTCTGCCAAAATAATTAAGGACAGGGCGCACATGTACAAAGTTCCCGGGCTTAATTGTTAGTGATGTAGCAACCTGGCCTCCATGCGTGCCACCTCAGTTTCAGTCTCCTATTCTCTCCCGAGCAGTGCCCATTATTTTCAGTCCAGCTTAATGCCTTAAATTCATGTCGCAGTTGCAGCGACAAACTTCATAATATGACAAGCAATTCAAATGTATTGCATCGCCAATAGCGATGCGATACCGCTTATTTAATGCCTTGGCGCCTAGACCAAATATACCCCACTCATGAAAAGCCAATTGAAGCACTTATAAGCCTGTGGTTGAACATACAGAAAAGCTGGTGCTTTGTGAACTTAAAGAGGTGAACTTTATGGTTTTGATGAAAGAGCCAAGAGCCTGAAATCCGGGGAGAATCCAAAGGAATTGTGTTGTTGTGAAAACAGTGAGAGACTTGAAAGCTTAGGAAAGGGAACCCCTTTTGATTGACATTGAGCTATTTGGAATATTGGGAAGGGAGAGCCCCTTTCCGACCAAGAGCTGGAAGAAGTTCTAAACCTTTGTTTGAACACTTATTCATTTGAAGCTGACATCTCTACACAGTTTGAACAAATAGATGCGAGGGAAAGTCTAGGTTTTGGACACAGACAGATATTTACTTTGGACTTCCTGACACAGACTATCCTTAGTTTTATTTAGGTAGAGAAATCCCCCCTTAGCATAGGGCAAGGTTGGCCTTATCCCCACTTCACCATGATTTTAATAAAAGTGTATAGCCCAAACGTTACTCTGTTGTCTGTGTCTACTTCCTAATGTCTTCCCAGTTTCAAGTTGCGTGTGTGTTGCCCGGAAACCCCTTTTTTCTTTTTCTACATTTGTATTTTCTTCTCTCTCCCAGAGTTGTTACTTTGTATAGGCTATTGTGTGGAATGGTGGGGGTTGGCGTGATTGAATTGTTTTTGTTTGCTCTGGTGTGGTGGACGTGCTGGGTCTAAGGTGATTTCTATTTGACCAACTTTAATATCTAGCTGGTTAAATTTGTTAGCTGGAATAATAAGGGTGTTATTAATCCTATAAAAAGGAAGAAGGTACTTAACCTTTTGTATAACAAAAAAACGCACTTGCAAGTAAAACAGACTGATTACATTTTGCATACGTTTTATGCAAAAGAATTTGCCAGTAATTATAGGGGGTGTGTCTATTTTATTTAGAAGGAACCTGAAGTATACGGTGCATAGAGGAGAGATTGATGCAGAGGGTAGATATGTTGCAATCAAGCTGCAAGTTGAAAATAAGTGTTTTACAATTTTGAATGTTTATGCGTCCAATGTAGTACAAGTAGATCCTGAAGAGCATAGGTGACACAAACCTTATAATCGGGGGTGACTTTAATACAACGCTTAATGCAGTGATGGATAAATCCAACAGGTCTCGTTCCTGTGCAGATGCTAGAGCCAGGAAAAGCTACTAGAGGCTTAAGGACAAATGGGACCTGTATGATGTGATGTGTGGCATGAACTCAATAAGGAAACGAAGGGAATGGGACTTCCTCACGCATTGATTTTATTTTGGTTAGCAGGGGAATTTGTGGGGAGATTGTGACGCTTCTGTGGGAAGAGCTGTGACCTTAAATAATGCTTATGTTAAATTGGCTGTTAATAGATCGACAGATGGGTTGAGAGGGAGCAGGCAGTTGAGATTGAGCACCAATTTACTATTAGATCCCGATTTTATTAAACAAATTGACTGTGATTTCTGCAAGAAATGTGGGATCTGTTGAAAGTCTGTCTGTGGTTTGGATGCTCTAAAAGCCTTAATACAGGTCGAATTATTCGCTACACATCCTATAAGAAGAGACAAAATGCATTGGAACTTGATGCACTAGAGGATGTTTATAAGAAAGTGGAAGAGAAGTATAATTACCTTCCGACTGCTGTGAATATGTCTTCTATGTTGGATGCTAAGCGTTCTCTTGATTGTACATTGTATTCCAGAGCTGAAAGGGGCTTGTTCTACACTAGGCAGGCTTTTTGGGATTGGGCAGAAAAGACTGGTACTATGCTGGCTAATTGCATGAAGACCGCAGATAAGTGGAGACAAGTGCTCTTCATTAAAAATGAAGATGGTTCTATTTTAAGGAAGAACGAGGATTTTTGTGGGGCTTTTCAGAGATTGTTCAAATCCTTACATAGCGATGATGGCCATATTATGGAGCCGCAGATATTAGAGTATTTAAATCCGATTGATAAGATATTCCTAGCCTAGATGATCAAGATAAACTTTACTGAGATGCAAAATCACCCCTTAGGATAATCTGAATTCAATGGAGGCCATGACATCTGGGAAATGCCCAGGACCGGATGGATTCCAGATTGAATTTTATAAAAAATCTTTGCATTGTCTCGTTCCCCTTTCTTGGTGACGCTGTATGAGGACATGGTTAGCAATGAGGCTGTTATGAATTCAATTCAAGCCGCACTGATCACTGTAATTCCTAAGTCTGGTAAAGATCACTCGGACTGTGCTAATCTCCGTCCGATATCCCTGTTGAATGCAAGTGTTCAACTCTTGGCAAACATTTTTTCAAGAAGACTTAATACTTTACTGCCGAAACTGGTTCATAAAAATCAGACAGGGTTTGTTTATGGTAGAAATAGTTATGATCATTTGAGGGTATTACTGAATATCATGCACCTTAAAAGGAATGATATGGATGCTTTTGCTGGGCTCATTGTAGATACGTAAAAGACGTTTGGCAGGGTGAATTGGGCGTATCTCCGTCAGGTTCTCTTGAAGGTAAATTGTGGCCTGAGATTCTTGCAACGTTTTGCTGCCTTATATAGTAAGACTGAGGCTTTAGTGCCTGTTAATGGTAATATCTCTGAACGGTTTTCTATAAGCAAAGGAACGTGTCAGGGCTTCCCTTTATCATCCTTGTTGTTCGACCTATTTATAGAGCTGCTGGATGCAGTGATTAGGACACACCAGGATATAAGAGGTATTCTACTAGGTAACTGTTTTTCCAAAGTGCTTTTATAAGCTGATGACCTCTTGGTTTTGATTTCAGATCTGCAAAGTTCCTTTAGTGTGCTGCTTGGTGAGGTCTCCGATTAGAATGTTGATGTTTCTAAGACATTGATTTTCCCAATCTCATTGTCGTATCATAGGAGCCTTTTTGACGTAGGACAGAGTGCTTGTGCTGCAGATGGTTTCAGGTATTCAGGGATCCAAGTGACTAGAGAAGTTGGTTTGCTTCTTGACTTAAATGTTAGACCTAAACATACGGAAATAACAGCAATGTGCTGGGAGAGAATGAACTTAACTCTCTGGGGTAGAATAAGCGTTATTGAGATGACTCTGCTCTCCAAATTGCTATATGTCTTTAGTATGGTTTCCCTTCCACTTTCGAGTAAGTTGTTGTCGGAAATAAACAAATTGTTTAACGGGTTCCTATGGGGGGAGGGCAGGAAATTGAAGATCCCAATGAACATTCTTCTAAGGCCAGGAGCGTTTTGGTTTTCCAAGGGTAAGGCAATATCCCTCTGCTTTCACACTACGCACTTTGGGTTTCTATTGAGAAGTTTTCTGTCCCTCCCACCCAACTTGACTGTTTGCTTTATATGGAAGGAAGGCTCCCAGATGACTCCACTGCCCTGTTTATAAAACATGTCATCAAGGAATGGAAGGAGAGTAATGTGTTTTGCAGGAAAACGTTTCTGCTTAGTTCAGACTCTTGTTTATGGAAAAACTGAGCTGTTTAAATGGTCAATCGGATTGTCGCTTGGGTTTCTTGGCAGAGAGCAGGCTTTCGGGGAAATTGGACAAGTCCATGATGGTCAATCCATGCTTGATTTCGAATGTTTGTGTTTTAAATACAGGTTGCAATTATCCGAGATACATCGCTACTTGTTGTTGAAGAATCTTTTTGTGGCATTATTCTCTCCCCCTAATACTAGTTTACATGGCTTGCCCATGATCATCAATCTAGCCAAGTCTATGCCGCTCTCTGCCTCTTTGCTTATAAGTTGCTAACTCCATGTGAGCTAAAATCGGCCCCTCCAAAGGGAAGTGTGAGAAACCAAATTGTCTCACTCGCCGCTTGTCCACGGGGATCTCTCTCTCAGGTAGCCAGGGCACGGCTATCGCCTTGGATCTTGCCCCTGGTTGTGGACCAGTGCGGGAGGATCACCTAGGTGAGGGGTCTTTGGGGAGTGGGTGTGAGACAGCCGATGGTGAGACGTGGTATTTCCCCCTTTTTTGTTTATCTACCCCATCCTATTTTGTAGGATTTTCCAAAGTCCCAACTCCCCCCTGCCCTCTTTTTACATAAACACTGGGCTGAGGAAGAGGGTGACTGAGAGTAACCAGACTAACTCTCTCACATCGTACTGGACATGTCCCGTTAATCGGGCAGGCAAAGTCAGGCACTTTACACTAAGTGAACACACCTGATACAAGTTAGCTCTCCTCACACGAATAAAAGGCTACACCTAAAGACACACTATGAGCAGGGCGGAACACGAGTACGAGCAGAACTTATGTGACGAAGGCACACCTACTGGAGTAGAGCAGCAGACCAAGGGACGAGAGCAGCGGGCCGAAAACCCAAACGGTTCCCTACTGGAGGTCGTTGCCTCTGACAGACCGTGAGAGACGCGTGGAGAAGGCCAGATCCCACACAGTTGGGGAAGCGAGGCCAAGCCTGTGATACTATCCTTGACTCGTACATTGACAATAGCAAAACAAGAAAGAAGCCTACCCAGCCGGTGAGTTGGCAAGAGACCTGAGAGACTGATGTGTGTTAAAGCGGATGAAGTAGCAACATTATATCACAAGTGAAGGCTGAATGCGTGTGGATGAGACGCGAAGATAGGCAAACCTGTGAATGAACTTTGGAGTAAAAGGCAGCTGAGAGATCAGTGATACCAAGTAACAGAGTGGTCCAGCAAAAGGAAGTAGTCCATTTGAAAGTCTCTGTGAAAGGTACATTGTTTGAAGCTATAAAGCAAACAAACAGCAAAAGTGAATTGTAATGAGAGTAAACATGAACTTTGAGTCGAAGAAGTCCTGTAGTGGTCTGTAAAGAGAGACACGCACATTTGAAAGTCTTTGACATCCGGAAAAGGTCTGAGCCCGATTGAAGGAGACCCAAAGTACAATAAACTTGGGAAGGGTGCCCCGGCATGTTTGTGTTGAACTGTGATTTGAGAGGTCTGAGCCTGACAAAAGGGGTCTTACATGATCTGTGTGCTATAAGGTCTGGGCCCGGCAGAGGGGGAATTTTGTGAACTTTACGTTGGAATATAATTTTGAAAGTCAAGAAAGAGACTTTATTGTGGAAGGTCAGACGGTCCTCAATCCACGGTTTGGAACTGCTTAGAATGTCAGAGACTGAGCCAGAGAGTGTCATCGTGCCTACAAGGAGAGCCTTACTCTGTGCGGTTTAACATGAGGAGGAGAGCTGGTTCAACTACCTTTATTCTTTTGAACACAGATTTTTCCTTAGCATACATTCCTCCTGTTTACACTTTTTGTACAAGAGATAGGGCAGGCATTAGGTTTTGTTAGCATAGGCCATTTTGATTTGACGGACTCCACTATGTAAGGAAGGCATGTTAACAAACAGTAAGACAAACACAAGTGATCACAGTTCAAGGATGTTTATTAAACTTTAATTGGGTTTGAACAACGCTGATCTAATACTAAACCTAAAGATGGGAGCAAGCTACAACCATCAAAGTAAAAATAACACAGTCCTAGTCGAGTCTGCCAAAATAAAAGGGAATATACTAATAAACCTATTGCCAATCCTTACTTCTGAATACAAATAGTGAAGAAAATAATTGTATACAAAAGAAAAAGTTCAAGAAATTATATGTCAGGAAATTTAAGCCATTGGCTTTCCTTGCCCACGTTTCCAGCGAGGGACAAGTCGGAACACTCGAGCTTAGCACAGTCTCTGGCTTCTCTAGCATGAGGATACAGTTCAAAACTTCAACATCATGGCCTTCTGTGCCAAAGTCTCTTTGCCATTCAAAGTCTCTTATTTCATAGGTTCTGATGCAACACAACAAACATCAAAGTTCCTTTCTTCTTAGGATTTTACATGTACAAAGTCTTGGGTGATTTTCTGTTCACCTCGGGTCCCCATCCGCCGTGCTCAGACCCACTTTAACACAAAGCTTTTAATTGATCTCCCTCTGCCGGGCTCGGACCAACTTTAGCTACTTTGCCAAGCTTTCTTTACTTCAAAAATCAAAGACTTTCGACTGTGCAGGATTTTCGTCAACCTGTCGCAGGACCACTTCAATTCACAATTACTTGCTCTCTTCTTGATATAACCTTTTTTTCACTTCACCACTTCTGAGCTGAAAACCTTACTGAGACCTTCTATTGAAAACCCACGCGGTGCCGGACCACTCTGTTAAAGGTATTGTATCTTGCTTTGAAAGTTCAATCACTCATCAGCAGTTCAACTTTACTTGCGTCTTTTATCACATGCGTTTTAACAATGTTCGTTCCAGCACTCGCTATACAGTGTTGCCGCTTGCAACACAGAACGGTCTTGTATCGGTCTCCCCAACTCACTGGCTTTGTTGATTTAATTGACACTGCTTTGTTCTTGGAGCCAAGGACAGTACCACGGCGGCTGATGCTTCTTCCTGCCTTCATTATATATATTTTTTAAAAACTTTTATTTATTTAGCTTGGCAGCACAACATAGGCGGGAAATACACAAGGCAAGTACAGTATAATTACAATGTTAACAGTATGGCCACACAGCAACTGCTAAGAGAGTAGTCGAATCCTTAGGCGCACATGCAAAGTGAGTGCAAGGTTGGGGGAGCTGTGGTTCAGGACGGGGAACTAGGGCGAGTGGGGGTAACAGCTGGGGATGATGCATCTGATGTCGCCTTTAAATCAGAGATATAAGATCGGAATTTGAGCCAGACATCTCTGGGTCTCGAGTGAGTGGGTTGTAGCAAAGACCAGGTTTCCTCAGTGTCTGAGGCCCATGTAATTGCTTTAAGCCACTGTGCATGGGTGGGAAGTGTGGGGCGTAGCCAACAAAGTAGGATGGATCGTACAGCGAGAAGCATGCAAAGTCCAGCCAGTTTTTTGGAGTCTCGGGGGAGTCCGTGGAAATCGTGGAAAAAGCACTTTATCGGAAAAGGGTCGATAGGCTGACTGAGGACCGTGGACATGGTTGAGCACACCATACTCCAGAATTGGGTAAGGCGGGGACAGGACCACATCATGTGGATATAGTTGGCAATATCCTGGCCACATCTAGGGCATCGCGGGGAGTGGTCATTGAGCATGCGATGCAGTCTGCTCGGGGTATGATGGAATCTATGTAGTACCTTAAGCTGAATCAATTTGAAGCGGGAGTTAAAGGACGCCCAGTGCTCGTCTGTCACCTCCACCCCGAGGTCGTCCCCCCATGCTCTCCTAAGTTTAGTGAATTCCGGGGTAGATCTGGATTGAGTCATAGTGTACAGTCTGGATATTTTACCTCTAGTGGGTGTAGGGGAAGTCAGTTCTTCAATAGCAGGATCATCTGGCGGTATCGCTGGGAACATGGGGTATTTTTGTTTGAGTGTTTCTCGGAGGGACGAGTATTGGATCCATGCACACAGGCCTCGTCTCAGAGACAATGGGAGGTCCGGCCATTCAATAAAGCTGCCCTGCTCGAAGATGTCTCGGATCAGCTCGTATCCCGCCTCGGCCCAACGGCGCACCATTGGCGGCGGTACTCATGGGACCCCTGGTAAGAAGTTCCAAAGCGGGAGATTGCCATGGAACGGGTGGACCGTGCCAAATAGTTTCCATGTTTTCGTTAATGCCAGGGACGTGCACGCCACTGGGTCAAGTGAGTCTAGGGCTGAAGAGATGGGTTGTATCACCAGGGAGCGGATATCTCGGTCACTAACCATTCATTTTTTGAGTCTGACATGTGGAGGGGGGTCTGTCATGTTAAACCAGTATGACGTGTATTGGATTTGAGAAACCAGCCAATATTTAAGAAAATCCGGGGCCCCAAACCCGCCACTAGCCATCAGGGCAGCCAAGGTTCCAAGTTTAAGTCGCACCGCCCTCGAGTGCCACAAGAAGGAGTTGATTGTGCGAGTTAGTGTGCGAAAGAAACCCTCGCCTGGCCATAGGGGGATGTTGGTGAACCTGTAGAGTAATTGAGGCAATACTATCATCTTCAATATCCCTATTCTGTTTGCAAGGGAGATCGGTAGCTTGCTCCAGGCTAGGGTCCTGGTCGTCAGGTGCGTAAGATAATTTTGATAGTTCACCTCAAAGATCGACTCGAACTGCCGAGTTACCTCTATCCCAAGGTAGGTGAATTTCGACTGAGCCCACGTGAACCCCAGAGTATCGGGAAGAGGTATGGTACTGTCTGTGAGTGGGAAAAGTGTAGATTTTGAGCAGTTGACCTTAAGGTCGAGATGTGCCCGAAGTGGACGACGTCTTCCAATATCGGGGATAAATTAATGGAGGGGGAGTGAATGAATAGAAGTGCGTCATCGGCATACAAGGACACTATATCAGCCTGGCCCGCAGTTCGTAGCCCTCTATGTGCGTGGGACTGGTGTAACATATCAGCAAAAGGCTCAATTGCTATGGCGAAGATCAGAGGAGAGAATGGACAGCCCTGTCTCGTCCCCCTGGCGATCGTAATGAGAGGGGAGCATCGGTCTTCAGTACGGACCCTAGCCACCAGATCCGTGTAGAGTAGTCTGACCCAGGAGAGAAAGGTGGGACCAAATGTGCACTTTTCAAGGACCCGCCAGAGATACTTCCACGAAACCGAATCAAACGCTTTTTGCATGTCGAGTGTGGCGGCCACCGCGTGTACATTGGGGCTTATTCTGCTAATGATGTTAAAGAGGTATCTTAGGTTCAAGGAGGTGGAGCATCCTGGGATGTAGCCCGCTTGATCTGGGTGGATGACGGATGGCATACAGGGGGCTAGTCTTATTGCTAACTATTTGGCGTATATTTTGACATCGCAGTTTATGAGCTAGAGTGGGCGATACGAGCCGCACTGTGTGGGGGATTTACTAGGCTTGAGTAATACCGTTATCGTGGCTTCTCGAAGTGATGGGGGAAATTTGCCTACCTCTACCGATTCCTCCCAGAGAGCAGAAGAGATTTATAGCATTTGTAGAATTCAATCGGGATGCCATCAGAGCCGGGAGCCTTCCCAGAGGAGAGTGAGTCCACTGCATCCGAGAACTCCTCAGGAGTGAGCGGAGAGTCGAGGAACCCAGCAGTCTCAGAGGAGAGGGCCGATAGGGGGAGGGCATTGAGGTAAGAGTCGACTTCAGCTATGGAGGCATCATCTACGTTGGAGTACAGGGCTTCATAAAACGTGTAAAATTCTGAGTTGATATACTGGGGTGAGATAGCCAAAGAGCCATCAGACCGCTCAACCTCAGGGATATGCGGGGCACCTAGCACGCGGCGAATAAGCCTAGCAAGTAAGCGGCCAGGACGCTCGCCCTCTCCATATTTCCTCGCCAGGCCAGGGCCATCCAGGAATTTTTGTTCACGTTCAGCCAGGGACCGGAATGTGTCGAGTTCCTCTCCTATAGATGCCAGGGTCTCAGGGGTTGGAAGCAGTGAGCATTGGGCTTCCAGGATCGATAGTTTGGATTCGCTCTCGGCTATGTCCCTCCGGATTGTTCTGAGAATGCCATTTTCCTTGGAAAGCGCTATACCCCTAATGTATACCTTAAAGGATTCCCACAGAGTGGCCTGTGAAGGTACCAAGCCCGTATTTATTTCAAAGAACTCTTCGATAGCCACCTCCAGCTCAGAGCTAAACAAGGGGTAGAGGAGAGAGTGGGGTTTCATCCTCCAGTGTCTGGTACGGTCGCGATCCGGGCCCCAACCCAGGGTGATGGTCACTGGTGAGTGGTCAGATAGGGTTCTAGGAAGAATTGTCAGTTGTGTGACATTTTTAATCAGTACATCGGAGATAACCCATCTATCAATTCGGGAGTAGGAGTCGTGCACCGAGGAGCAGAAGGAGTAGGAGCGGGAGTCAGGGTAGAGGAGTCTCCATGCGTCAACCATGGCGAGGCGAGGAAGGGATGACAGTGCGGCATAGGCTGCCTTGGTGAGTTGGCGGGGCCTGGTCCCAGATCTGTCGAGGTTTACATCAAAAATTGTGTTGAAGGCGCCACCCCAAAGGATTGGGACTAGAGGGAAGCCATCGAGAAGGGATGTGAGATGTGTATAGTTTTCTGGGTCGTCTATGTTAGGGCTGTAGATATTCAGTAGGACCACCTCTCTTATCGGAAGCATGGCATGGAGTAGCACATATCTGCCCTGGGGGTCTATCTGTGAGGATATAAGTGTGAATTTAAGACTCTTATGGATAAGGGTCATGACCCCGCGACTTTGGGTAGAGAAGTTAGTGAAGTATCTCTGGGGGCCCTACATTTTGGCAAATCTAGCACATTGTTCGGCGCAGGCATGTGTCTCTTGCAAAAAAAGTATCTTGGTCCCATGACGTTCGGCTTGTAGCTGGAGTTGTCTCATTTTCTTAAAATTGCCCAATCCACGCACATTCCAGTTCATAAACGTCAAATTATTTTCAGACAACGATGTAGCAGTGTTCGAATCAAGAACGTGTTGGTGTCCAATGGGCCGGTTTAGCAGCCCTGTAGCCCCAATCGGTCATTGTTATCCCGTGCGCCTCCCATGCTGCCAACACCAAGCTTTTTATAACATAACACCCAACGTGTCCCTCCCCCACCCACAACCCTCCCCCCTATTAGAGGAATGATAGTCCCAAAACCCATTAACCATATCCAAACTAGCGGCATCAACGCCTGGGGGCCTGTGAGCCGGACTGGTGACATCGCTCCGGGCCAATGGCAGATCAGGATAAAACATAGTGCCTAAAAAAGAAGCATCGTACGTAACTTGAAGAAGGTTTTGCACACATTATTCTGACACTGACGTGTAGTGGTGAACCAAACTGAACTTGTCAAGGAGGCAAAGACTAATATATTCCTGGCGCAGAGAGGTAGTCGGAGTTGGCGACCAACCCACGGGGCAACGTAATGGCTGTAAAAACAAGGTGAGGGGGGAGGTTCAGCCTGGGAAGTGTTCGTCGATGAATCTGGAGGCTTCCTCTGGGATTGTGAAAAAATACACCTGGTTAGCATGCTATACACGCAGTTTGGCGGGATATAGCATAGAGTATTTGACTCCGTGATCTCTTAGCCTTCTCTTTACCGCCAGGAAAGTCTTGCGCTCCCGTTGGACAGCCACCGAGAAGTCGGGGTAAAGATGTATCCGTGCTCCTCCCAACGGGAGTTCCCCCTTAATTCTTGCGGCTCTGAGGAGGGCATCTCGGTCTCGGAAGTTCAGAACCCTAGCTATAATAGGCCTTGGAGGCGCACCCGGCTTGGGTTTAGCTGTCAGGGCGCGGTGCGCCCGCTCTATGGCAAACTGCGGGGAGAGCTTTGGTGAGTCGAGGAGTGATAGTAGTGTATGTTCGACATAGTCCTCCATCGGTTCATTGATACCATCCTCGGGAACACCAATAATGCAGAGGTTGTTCCGTCTCGATCGGGATTCGAGGTCCTCATTTTTCTTCTCCACTTCAAGGACCGGGGTGGAAAGAGAGGACACCTCGGCCCGTAGGGCACCCAGACCATCCTCAGCGGAGCTCACCCTTGTCTCAACCTCCGACACCCGGCTGTCGGTCCTCTCTATATGGGCCTTGATGGAGGATATGGTGCCATTCATGCCGTCTAATTTAGAATGGAGTGTGGTAAAGCCCTCCTGGATCAATTCCATCATGTCCTGGCAGTACGAGGGGGCAAGGGATGATTAGTTAATGGGGGCCTGCTCTGGCGCCTCAGACGATCTCTGTGGGGTCTTCGTGAACATATTAATGGAGCTCTGCTTTTTCCCACCCCCTTGCTCATTGTGTCGATAAGGTTTAAGCAGACTGAGGGAGGACTAACGGCACCTTGGTCAACGTGGGAGGGGGTCCAGTAGGATACAGTGCGCTGGGAGAGTGCGCTGGGAGACCTAGCCGCGTGTCTCTGCCGGCGATGGTCACCCGGGATGACAGTACAATATAGTATTTGCGCTTCTAGTGAGTTGAAGGTCTCCAAAGTTGTGCAGACAGTTGAGTTGGTGCACCACGGCAGGCCGCCCTATTTGCTTATTATACCCCCGGGGGGGAGGGGGCTCGGAGGATCGAACAAGTGATCAAGGGGGCTGATGGTTTTTTATCTGACATTTACTCTGATCCGACTACACATGGGTTTACAATGCTTGACCTACAGGAATTCGTTGTACAGATTTTGCATACACTTCCACACCATAGAGATGACTACTAGTGTAGCCTGTGGGATCTCGGTCGATAACGGGTGGGTTAGGGATGAAGTCGGCCACTAAAGCTCAGGTGTCCCGTTGTATTTGCAGGGGGGTGAGAAAGTCTACCTCCCCGCCTCTCTGCATTATTTATAGGAACGTCAGGATGTGTATTCAACTGTTAGCGGGTCCCCGCACGTTATCCCGGAAAGATGGTATGGTTTGTGGGTGATCTCAGTCCATGCATGGGGCGCACATCTAGGGTAGCCAGGAGGCCACAGCAGAGCAGCCAGAGGCCAGGACCCCTCAAGGTACAGTGCAGGAGTCTAGTGCCGTCTGTGCTGCTTGCAGATGGAGCGGGAGGATTGAGGTGGATCCACGTCACAGGGGGGCACCCTGAGGGGAGGAGGAGAGGGGTCAGGGCCACAGTACGTTTTCGGGCGCGAGCTGCAGGGCCCCAGGGCGTTCTTTATTGAGCATGAGCGAGTGATGTTTCCCCCGAGGGAATGCAGCCCACAGTTATGAAACTGCTGGCAATCAATCTGTAGGGCACCTTTGGGGAGTGTGTAAGTCAGTGTTCTTCAATGGGGGCGTTCGAGGACTCCAATCCCCCACGTACCTTGTGACAACCAGGGGTCTGGTGTCTTAGCCCATGTAGTCAGGGGAGCACGGCGCCTGGTGTCCGCTGGTGCGCCGCAGCTCTACCCCGTGTGCTGGAGTCTCGCCGACGGGGGGGCCTACCACCAAGCCGCCCCCATGTTGTCATACAGTCTCCGAGGGGGCGGGCAGAGCAAGGCCGATGCAGGAGCAACCCGCCTCCAAGCAAGGGCGCCGTCCCAGCGCACAAGGACCAGAGCCCGTCCGGCTGCAGGGCTCCGCACCGTTGGTGTGTGCCATAGTGTCCGCTCCCGGTCTCCGCTCCGATGTGGGGGTGTGGAGGTGTTCCGCCGCCTGGCGGGTCTCCGCGAAGGGCGGCGGGGCATCCCGGCTATGTGGGGCGGCTCGATCCGTCACCTCTCCAGCGCCAGATTTTGGCGTGCAGGGCAAGGCCGATGCAGGAGCAGCCCACCTCCAAGCAAGAGCGCCGGCCGAGCGCACAGGGGCCAGAGACCGTCCGGCTGCAGGGCTCCGCACCGTTGGCATGTGCCGCAGTATCCGCTCCCGGTCTCTGCTCTGATGTGGGAGTGTGGAGGTGTTCCGTTGCCCGGCGGGTCACCGCGAAGGGCAGCGGGGTGTCCCGGCTATGTGGGGCGGCTCGATCCGTCACTTCTCCAGCGCCAGATTTTGGCGTGCAGTTCTACAGCCGTCGGGGGAAGGTCGCAGCAGTACCCGTTGGCAGGGATCCCGACACCATTTTCCGTCGGGATTCGGGCCAGATGATCTCTGAGCCAGCAGTACGCAAATCATCACAGCTTGGTTCCGGTTGCTAGTCGCAAAGGCAAGAAATCCGGATCGAGTGATCTGCCTGCCACGGAGCTCGTAGATCAGGCGGCCATCTTGTCCGGCGCACAACAGCGCCCCTCTGCCTTCATTGTTAATGTGGGACGGCCCCGGGTACCGCAGACACACAATGCAAGATTCTTCAGCCTGGTTTCCTGGTTTTATGCTTCCTATTCTCGAGGTTTCAGGAAAGTAATGGTTCCTTGTCGAAAAGGTCAAGGGAAATTCCCTCCTTGCGACCCCCTTCTGTTTTGCCGTCTTCTTCTCTCGTTAACCAGCCATCTTGTACCTGCTGTTTCCTTGTGTGCCTTGCCTCGCTCAGAGTGTGCGCTTGTGCTTCGCCTTTTATCCATGTGGGGAAGCTTAATGGAAGTCGGGTGTGTGTGATGGTCAGTTATTGCCTGACCTTGCCTGATAATAGTATTGGGACACATCAGGTATACAACTCCGGTGATAGTCTTTTTTTCTCTCATAGCGGGCTGTCTGTGAAAAGTGTTTGTGTTGTGAAAGGGGGTGGGCGGGTGTTAGAGTTCCTACATATCCTACCTGGTAGGATGGGGTGAAGGTGTTATAGGGAAGGGGATACCGTGTCTCACCATCCGGTGTTCCACTCCCACTCCCCGAAGACCCCTCACACAAGTGATCCTCCCACACTGGTCCTCCTACAGGAACTGGATCCAAAAGATATGGCTGTGTCCTGGCCACCTCAATGACAGATAGTGGGCAAGACACCTTCTGGTTTCTCACAACTAGGACTGTTTTGTTTATCGTTTGATGGTCGAGACTACTCCCATCTTAGTTATAGGGCAACATAGGAGTTTCTCCGACCCCAACATTTTCAATAAAGTTTTTACAAATTGTATCCATTGTGTCAGTGCCCTACTTGTGATACCATGCCTTCCCTACAGAAGACACTGCTGGTATCTTGATTTAGGGCCTCATCACGAGTTTGGTTGTAGCCCTTAAATGCGGTGGTAACGGTATTACAGCCGCATTTAAGGGCTGGCCCTATCACGAGTTGGGCGCTAAATCGACTGTTTTACCTCCAGCTTTTTTTCTGGAGATGAAAATCCCTGTTTTCGGCTGTATTACAGCTGGCTGTATTAGCCCGCATAATTAGCACCGAAAATTCCCCATTGGATCCAGTGGACCCAATCAGGGATGGGGATTTACCGTTAAGGCCCAACTCGTGATCCGGTGGTAATACCACTGGACTGGTCGGTGTTAGGGCTATTACAGTCGGCTGTATTACAGCCGGGAATACAGCCCAACTCGTGATGAGGCTCTTAGTCTGTAAGCTATCAGATGCTGAGTGGTCTTGTATATGTGCTGGTCCCAATATGTTTAAGATTGACTACGATTTACGTTACACACATCAAAGGATCATTCATTATATTTATTGCTCCCCAAAGAAAATGTGGTCCTGCAGGTTGAGTCAAAACAATATTAGTTGGAACTGTAAATGAGAGGTGGGTAGCACTGTACATATGTTCTGGTTGTGCAAAGAAGTCAAGCTGTTTTGGGAAGATGTTTCCCAGCGTATAGACCTTGTATTGGGTTCCCCTTTTCTAGCACACCCTTTGCATGTGTATTGGGATTGCACCCGGTTGATTTAAACTTTCCAATTGGTAAGATGTTCTTTGTTTATAGAGCTCTTGTGGTGGCCAAAAAGCACATTTTGAGAAACTGGAAGAGTGATATTAAACCCACTGTTGCTGAATGACTAGACAGCCTGTCAAGTCTCTCCGTTAGAGAAAACGTATCTTTCCAGTTTAAAATACAAAATGGAAAATATTAAGATTTCTGATGCTTGTTAATCTGCTTAGAATCACATGCTCTGCATATAGTACGACATCTAGTGGTAATCGCAGAGTATTGCATCTTTTTTTCAAAGATCAAAAGGGGACATCGACATGGGCGTGACTGTAACACTATCCCTAACGTTATGTGCAGTGTACCAAAAATCCCTCACGCGTCGAGGACCCTCAGATTGTTTTTTTCCACCCAACTAGTTGGTCGCCTTATGCGGAACTCGCAAGAGTTTATATTGCTCAATATTGTCACTTTGTCCCACGACCTACGGTCGTCTAGTCTCCTGACTACTTATTTTCGTTGACTGCTTCGTGGACTTCTTGCCGCTGAAGACATCCAGCACTGCTTGGCGACTGGTGTACTGATCAACGTCTGTTGACCACGTGGCCTCGGCCAACCGGCCAGGCCCTTACAGTAGGGAGATTGATGCCCTGGGTTCATTCTTTTTCGAGAATGGATTTCCTTTTCCCTTCTCTTTCCCTATTTGGTCTGGCTGCCGTCTACCTCTGCTATGGAGAGGACGCCCTTTAAATTTTGTCCGTCGTGTAACGGCAAATTCCTGCGGAAGGACATCCATCGCTGTTGCAATAGGTGTCTATCTACCTCGTGACCATGACAAGCGTTCTTGTAAATCCTGCAAAGTCTTTCATCCCAAGACGTTAAAGAACAAGCGGACAAAACGGTGGGCGGCCTACGCAATGCAGGCTGAAAATTGTTCACCCTTTGCTTTGCATGACGATGGCTCTGACCTGGAAGCTATGGACTTTAGGCGGAACCCTCTGGTTCCCAGATGCCCGTCCCCTACCCCGACAGACAGGCCACCGGCACTGTTATGGGGAGTGCACAACCCGGTGACAGGGGCACCCATGCACCACCGAAGCCCAAACACACATCCCCTAAGGCCTGACGGACACGTCAAAGAAGCGTGTAACGCCAACTTCGGTGTCTTCTGAACCTCGCGGTTCGGCACCCTCGGCGCAACCCTCTTCTCGCCATGCGACTGGGCTTTCTTCTCACAAGGGCATTGCCCTCTAAAAGCACACGGTCACCAACACGCTGTCCAAGGGCGCTTTAGCACCTTAGGCTTCGTTAGAGTCATCAACCTCTACGGCGCTGCAAGGAACGTTGAAACCCAGTATTCAACCGCCGAAAAAACACAAGAGTCTTGTGGCTATTGTTTCGGCAGCAGGAGTACAAAGGGGCACCCCCTCTCGTCGAGAGGAGTATTCAGAGGCCCCCCAGACTCTCACAAATTCTTTGTCTGGAAATTATCCCCCTCCTGAACAGCCCTTTCCACCTCTAGACCCCACTGCATCTTCCCTGTCACACCAGGCAAAGATTTGAGAATAACATGGACAAGATGGCCCAATTTATAGATTTCTCTGATAAATACATTACTCCCAAGAGACATAGGGAGGAAGACTCCTGCCCCATCCCACAAAAGCTGCAAAAGCTTCCCATTCCTACACAAGTCCACCAAGAGGAGGCCTGTTATTACTCAGAACAGGAGGATACATATGAGGACAATACTTTTGATCAGGACACAACTGACCAGGACCAGGACTGGGAGCAGGATCAGCCAGCAGATCAGGGGCCTTGGCTTTCACCCACACATTCCCCTGACCCTGACATTATGTGTCTCGACCCACCATCTTCACCTCAGCAAAGACTGTCATCACATGTGGATGATCAAATGCTATTTAATGCCATCCTAAAAATAGCTGCAGATCATTTTGAGATCGCTACACAGGAGACAGCCCTTGATGGTGACTTTGTAGAGAATGTTCTCAAGGAGAAGCCTCCCACTAGCCAGGCTATTCGGCTACTGAATTCAATACGAAACGTCTTGTTCTTTCTTTATTGACCTTCTCCCTCACAAGGGCAGTCAACCCTCAGGTTGAGAAATTGTTTCGCCACGCTCCATCTGACCTGATGTATATTTGAGGTCACGCCACTCTGGCTCCCTGGTTGTTACAACCACTAGAAAGAGGGCAGGGGTTCCACTATCCACAGCGGAAACTCCCTCCTGATAAAAATTGCAAAAAACGTTATGCTCTTGGGAAGCGCATTACTACATCTGCAGCCTATTCTAACCGAATAGCTAATAATACAACTCTCCTCGCTAGTTACAGGGACGTCCATTGGGGCCTGCTCCAGGAAGGCCTTCAAGAGGTCCCAGAGCCCTCGTGATCACGCTTTCTGGCAGTCATGACTGAGGGCAGGCAGGTCACCCATAATATTTTAAAGAACACTCTAGATGTGGCTGAGACTGCTAGACATACTCTGGCCCAGGGGACTCTTCTTAAAAGGCACGCTTGGCTGAACAACTCAATCTTCAAACCAGAGACTCCCGCCTCTCTGATTAACAAAACTGTCGAAGACTCCAATTTATTTGGCAAGGCTGTTGATGAGGCTCTGGAGACTTCTAAGAAAGAGCATGAGACAATGTAGTCTCTCAGCCAAATCATGGGCAAGCACTTCAACCAGCGAGGAGCCTCTAATTCTCGCTGTTCCTTTCGCGATCAATCTTTCTCACGGTCTCCCCATTACCAATATGACTCTGGAAGTACCCCATGGTCCTCCAGGCCAAGGCTCACCTGGAAACAGCCAATACCAAAAGAGAGGTCAACACAGAGGCAAGGGTAGAGGCAGGAACTCTACTCCAAGAGGCTCCTCGGCCTCCACCGCAAAGTGAATTGCTGGTTCGGGTCCCCTCCCATGCGTCCCCGGTCGGGGACGTCTGTCATCATTCATCCACGCATGGGAGGGGATCACATCAGACCAGTGGGTGTAAAAGACCACGGTTACTGCATCGAGTTCCACTAGCCACCTCGATACCACCCACCGAAGAGCCAAAATGGATCTCACCATGCGCTCTGTATTAGACTCACACCCAGCGAACAAGTATATCAAACTGCAAAAATTCAGAATGACAAGATTACAGAAGTAATCCCGCTGTTGCGGCAGGGGTATTACATGGCCACATTGGATATGAAAGATGCATACTTTCATATTTCAGGGTTGCCAGCGCACAGAAAGTACCTAATGTTCATGATAGAGGGCACCCACTATCAGTTCAAGGTTCTTCCCTTTGGCATTGCCTCGGCTCCAAGGGTATTCATTCACAAAGGTACTGGTGGTAGCAGCTGCTCACCTGCGCAGGTAGTCCATCCCAGTCTATACTTCCCTCGATGATTGGCTTATAACGGGGGATTCATATGGAACATCCCTATCAAATACCCAAAAGATGGTAGATCTCCTCTTCAGCCAAGGGTTCTCGATCAACAAGAAAAAGTCCAGCCTAGACCCCAGCCAAGTCAAACAGTTCCTGGGAGCTCTAATTTGGACCAAAGACGGCCTGGTCTTTCCCTCCAACGAGAGGGTTTAAAACATACTGTTCCAGATCCCTCACTATGTAGCTAGTCACAAGGTGACTGTACGCAAGGCCATGCGGCTGTTAGGGATGATGGCCTCCTGCATCTACCTTGTCCCACAGGCACGCCTGCGCACGCCCCCTATGCGAGAGTGGCTCTCGAGCCAATGGTGTCAGGCCAGTGGACAATGGGACGATCTAGTGGTTGTCTCAGCAGCCCTATCAGTTTCTGCAGTGGTGGTCAAGGGAAAACCTCCAGCAAGGGAAAACCTTCACCACCAACACAGTAGAAGCCACTCTCACTGCAGACTCATCTCTGACAAGGTGGGGGCTCACCTTCTTCATCAGACAGCACATGGCACATGGTCCTCAGCAGTAGCATCCACCCACATAAACTTGTAGGAACTGCTAGCGATGTTCAAGGCCCTGAAGGCTTTCCAAACTCACCTCCAGGGGAAGAGAGTTCTAGTCCTCACGGACAGTACTCCGGCCATGTATTACCTGAATAAACAAGGGGGCACTCACTCTCTAGGGCTGTCCAAACTGTCCCAGAACATATGGAAATGGCCTCTCAAACACAAGATGTTCCTCCTGTCACAACATGTTCCAGGGGAACTCAATCTTCTGGCGGATGTACTCAGCCGAGACTTCCCCCTACCCGTAGAGCACGAGTGGCAACTACACGAGGACATTGTACTCAACATCTTCGCAGACTGGGGTTTTCCCAGAGAGCGACTTGTTTGCAACTCTGGAGAATGCACAATGCCAAGATTACGCCTCCAGATACCCTCAGAACCGCTTCAAGAGGAACGGTCTCTAGATAACATGGTCAGGGAAATGTGTCTAAGGTTTTCCCCCCATTCCCCTGCTCAACAGGATAGTGCACAAGATGCACCAAGAGCCAGTCAGAATGATTCTGGTGGCAACCGTGGTTCTCCCATATCATGGCAATGTCGTTCTCCCAGCCCAGGAAGCTGCCATCCCCTTACAACATGCTGTTGCAAGACCAGGGGTAGACACTACATCCATGCCCTCAAACTGTCCACTTAGCAGCCTGGCTCCTGAGGTCATAGACTAGACTTCGGGCACCTCAAACTCCCTCAAAGATGTATGGAAATACTCTGGGAAGCACGGAAACCTAACATTGCTACTCCAGCAAATGGAAACAGAAAATAAAGTTGAATTGAATCAACTTTTCAATACAAAACTTTACAATTTTAAGAAGAGAACAACAGTACAATATGATACAATACAGTATATTACAGTACAGTTACTATGTGACAAAGAATAGAACTCAAGGAGAGAGCAAAATTATTAAAACAAAGCACAACATTAAAATATTTAGAAAGTTAAATTCACTGCATGTAGAAAATTGACTATTGCAATTTGAAGGGAAATATTTGTAGTACATAATAAGAAGGACAATCTTTGTACTGGATCGAGCAAAATTTCAATCACTCACAAATTAAAGCTGGACACAAAGATAGTATGTGTTCTAGAGTTTCCATAACTTTTGTGTCTCGACAAAATCGGCAAAAGTCTAGATCCGATTTGATGTGATTGTGTTGAGCAAGTAATTCATGAGTGGGCCACAAATTAAGGCGCATCCTTAAGATTCCAGAACGTGTTTTTTTTACATGGAAACTAGAGAAGATATGCTTCTATGGAACCTAGACATTTATGTTTACATTTTTCAGGAAGGCCGTTTTGTATTGGAGACATTTGGCTCTGGTACTTATCCAGTCGTAGCGATAAATTAGATTCTTAACTTTGTTGGGGTTGGTGAGCAGCATCTCAAGAGTTACTTCAGCTTGGGCTAAGATGGTATATGCGGCTTGCAACCAGCATTTAATAAACGTATGATTGGTTTTAAATATATAATCAGAAAGAAATTTCAAGATGTTATTCTTACCCTTTCACAACAAACATTTGCGGAGTAGCGCGCAAGCCCTCCAAGAGTGTTGTGCATATAAGGAGGTTAAACCTAGTTCATAACGCAAATAGACCACTGGAATGCATTGGGGAAGCTGGAGAATCGCTTTCCAGAACTTGCCTTCCAATTTGTCGAAGATTTTTGGCGACCAAGGTAGTTGGGATTCGAGGCCATATAGGATGCATGGAATGGCTTTTTGTTTCCAATACAGAACAGCTGGCTTCATGGTGAAAGCACCGTAACAGTGTGTAGTAACCTTGACCTGGGAGATAGTTGTGTTCAGTTTTTGCTTGACAACATCTAAATGACCAGAAGCTGAGGCATTACCATCAAATATCATTCCCAAATAGACATAATTTGGGACTGCGAGCAGAGGAATTTGGTTTATTGTCCATGAAGATTTGTGTCTCAAAGAATCATTCGGTCTATAGATGACAATTTGGGTTTTAGAGGTATTGATTCGCAATTCATTTTTTACCATGTAGCTATTAAATGCATTAAGTAGGTTTTGAAGACCACTCAGAGTTCTTGAAAGTAGTACCAGATCATCGGCGTACATAAGAATCTGGATTTGAACATGATTTAATTTGGGAGAGTCTGATGGTATTGCCTCAAAGACCTGGCGTACATTGTGCATGAAATAGTTAAAGATGGCCTAAGTGAGTAGGCAGCCTTATTTGAGGCCACGGGTAGTAGGAATTGCTAAAGAAGCCCGTCTGAAGGGGATCTCTTTTAAGGGTAGCTTTTGTCCAGCTGTTGAAATCACGGAGAATGAGTTTAGCAAAAAGCTTCCCCGGCGCATCTAGCAGTGCAATAGGAATGCAGCGTGATGCAATGATCTGCTGGAATAGATCATTTAAGATTTTCGCTCACATGGAGGGATTTGATTTAAACATAAAGTTATTGAGACCATCCGGGCCCCTAGCTCTTGGGGGACTGATGTGCTTAATATATCCCTCGAGAATGGACAGAGAGCATTCCAGGAACCATTTGCCTAGTCCCTCATTTCTGAAGGCGGAATTAGAGAAGTTAGGGTCCGCATATAGATGGGTATGGTGCTGCGTCCACTGTGCCTCAGACACACTAAGGATTTGCATATACGGTTGGGTCTGATGGACACACTGATTGAAGACGGCCCATGTTTCTGCAGTGTTTTTTTTGTTGCTATTAATCTAAGCAAATGTTCACTATCATGCTGCAGAATATGGGCTTGCTGTTGCCGTATCCAATTGCGATATTTACATTTGACAGATTTCAGTTGCTGATTGCGAAAGGGCAAATTTAGCTTGCAGATTGATCTTTTCTCACGCTGATATTCGGTATTCCTGGCTTTGACCAGGGGATTAAATGAGTGTTTGTGAGAAGCTCCTCGAAGATTTACAGACTTTATTGGGTATTTCAAGGTGAACAAGAGGTTTGTGTACTGCGTTGGATTAGAAGATTTATTATTGCAGGTAACCAGCTCGGAAAAGGCTAGGAGGTTGGGCTCGGACCAACGAAAACGGGATTTAGCAGTATTGACAATTAGATTTTGCTGCAAGAATGATTGAATTAATGGTACACAAACCCAATTTATTGTTAGTACTAGAAGATGATGGTCGCTATGTATCTGCGGGATGACTTCAAAAGATTGTATGTGACCCTTCAAGTTGGTATGAGTATACATATAGTCAATGGTGCTAGATATGGATTCCCTTTGCCACGTCGGGTGGGACGGTATGTCACCTCATATAGAACCATTGGTCATATGAAAATCTCGTTCTACCATGAATGCGGACCAGCGCTTGACTTTGGCAATGATGTTTTTGCCTTTGGGATGTAAACAATTGAGGTTAAGGTCACCAACAATTATGGTATCTGTGATGTCTGGAGTAACAGTTATGAGGTCAAGAAGTCTGGACATACCACCATTGAAGGCTGTATCTGTTAGCCCAAGAGGGTTACGGTAGACATTAATCAAGGCTAGTGTGTGAGATGGCTTTGAGATTTTCACAAGTTATATATAGGGTGACACAGAGTCCCAGGACTGGACTGAGAAGCCCTTTGACATGTTAACCCGTACCAAGAGGCCCGAGGAGGGACGGCCCATGGTGCCTGCAATAACTGGTAATAGTACAATCTCATAGTTGTTCCATGCTGGTGAAAGTAAAAGCCAGGTTTCCTGCAGTGCTATGATGTCGTACACCTTGAAAGCAGGCAATGGAAGTTTGCAAATGGGAATGGCCTTGCGTATTCCAGCTTACGATGGTGCAAGGACATTCTATGGAGGTTGCTGGTGGTAATGACGTATGGGGATGATCAGAATGGGAACTTCTCACTGCCATTTCATTATTCTGTGTGATTGACATTGAATGCTTTACATCATTTCCTGCATGCATGCGCGCTGGATCTTGCGCTAAGAGAAATCCCATGTTGAACAATTGCATTTTTGCTTTCCAAACAGTATTCAACACAATCCCCGAGGGAATCCACAAACGCACAACTGAACAAGTAGACTCAGAGATGAACTATATCTGTTCAATATCACTAGAGCAAATATCTTCAAGTTCCACTAATTCTGAGAAAATATTCAACACACTCCGTCTATTCAGATCATAGGTGTCGAAATTGCCTCCTCGACATTTTAGAATGAGAGAATGGCATTTTCGAGTGTCAGAGGCTCTATGTCTAGAATTCAGTGCAGGGTCACCTTGTCGGTTAGAATTAACAATTGGCTCATTAGATTTCCGTGGAAGGGAGGAAATGTCCATGTGCCGAGAGGGCAAAGGATGGACAGTGCTGTTAAGTAGGTTGGAATAACATGAACCATCTACGTTTGGGACGGCAGTACTCAGAAGGAGCCATTCGAGCAAGTTAGAGTTCTGTTCTTGGGGTTTTTGCGAGGGTGTAAATGCAGGAACTATAGTACGTGACACTAGGTAAGAATCCACAGCCTTGCGTATCTGAACAGTGGTGAGATCACAGGCCTCGTTGGGGCTTATTTTGGTGGAATGGACCACATTGGTCTGTTTAGGTACCAGTGCAAGTATATTGTTGACATGCTCCGGTACTCTCTGTGAATTTGCAAAGTCCAATTCCCGGATTTGCATCTAGTGGGGGATAAGACGTGGGTGGAAGAGGTATAGTCACTGGAGGGGCCGCCAGAATTTGCGGCACAGTTGTGGGTTCTTGGAGAGCATGACTGGGAGGCAAGGTGATCGAGATTTCCTTGGAGGGGACCACAAGTGGGAGTATCGGAGGCACAGCCAGATCATGTGGTGATTGAGTAGGCTCTTGCGTGACCGGTCCAGAGGACGAAATAGCCAAAGGTACTCTTGGAGGTACTGGAAGCTCTTGGAGGTACTGGAAGTGCACCAGTTATTACTTTGGCAGATGTACCTTTGTCTGCCTTAGAGCTCAGTGTGTTAAAGAAAGATTTCATTGTTTGTTTTGGAAGCCTCAAAGTGAGACGATTTTGGTTTTTCTTGGATAGGCGGGCGAGGCACATTGGGAGTAGTTTTTTCTTTGTAGGGACAGAGCATATAGGGGGTAGAGGTCCTCCACAGTGGATGCCAAGGCCGGTGGGGGAACAGCGAATGAGGGAGAAGTATTGGCGGCAGGCGTTGGAGGAAGGCTAAGCCACGACTCATGTGACGCTGGCAAACCAATGGCAAAGCCACTCTCTACTTCCGGGATGATAATATTTGAAAACGTTGGGAGTGTCGGAACATGGGAAGGATCAGGAGACCAGACAGAGCCAATGGTGATAATTGAAACATCATCTGCCGGAGCATGATCCAAATTCGAGAGATTTTGAGGGCTTAACCTAAAGTGCCGTAACAACAATTCAAGAAAAGAAAGCACTTGTTGGTTTTGGGTGGATTGCTCCATGATTTTGGTATCAAGCCCATCATATAACTTAGACAAAGTCAGCATATTCAATTGCATGGCAGCCAAAGTGACATCGAGTGTGGGAGGGGTAGAAGGAGAATGGGAAACTGGGGGAATAGGTACATGTGGAACTGGGGCACGCGCCCTCCTGGGTGTAGGATACACAAAGGATACCGTTGGAGAATCTGAAGAGGATGCTGAGCCTGAAGTAATTTCTGCGACGCCATTTGAGCCAATAAACATGGAAGTTGGTGACTCACATTGGCTAGCATATAGGGAAAGGTCAGGGTCGGAACAGGGGGAGGACGTTTGGGGCACCGCGGCATTGGTAGACCCTTGCCTTGGATGAGGGAGATGTGGCAGAGGAGTGTGAAGCATGGTGTTATCTGAAAGGGACAAAGCTGAAAAGTTAGAGTGGTGCCCAGGTGCACTGTGGGCTACTGGGGTACATGGAAAAAACACTCTGGGTGTATTTAGGGGACCATCATTTAGATGTGACAAGGTTGGTGTAGTCACTCCCTTTGTAGAAGGTGTCATGGTAGCAGGGGACAAGGTAATAGATTTGTAAGAAGAGCATGATTTGTAAGAGGAGCATGAAGCACGTGCAAGCGGTGTAGCCATAGCATTTGGCCGGAGGGAAACAGGCATACCCGTTTTTAAAGAATATGCCATGAAGGCGTGGGCAACATCACTGCCTGAGAAAAGGAGAAAATCTTAATATGCAAACAGTAAAACAATTATGTACTGACCAGCCAAACTGGAACGAAGATTGTAATAGTAGTCCTTCAGTTTTGCTTACCAATCAAAGTGAAAGAGGGAACAAAAAAAAAAAAACAAAAAAAAAAAGAAACCAAAATAAAACGGTCGCCTGGACCGCTGGCTGCACAGCTAAGCAGCCAAGCAGTACTTAATCAGTACTTGCTTCGAGTGCGCGCGCGGGTGCGCGTGCACAATGCCTAGATACAATTGACCGATCTGGTCAATGCAGAGGTGGGACTCTAAAAAAAAGAAGGGGAATGAGTTCAAAAACAACAAAGTCCACACAAAGTCCACAAAGTTTTGCACAAAGTTCGTAGTGCAGTAGTGCCATGGCTTCACCTTCTTAAAGGGTCCACGCTGTTTTCCGACGCCACGTCCACAAAGCACAGCACGGCAAAGTCACACGCAAGGAGGGAGGCAGTGGGACAACAAGGCACCAAGCAGTACTTAATCAGTACTTGCTTCGAGTGCGTGAGGGATTTTGGGTACACTACATGTCACGTTAGGGATAGTGTTACAGTCACGCCCATGTCGACGTCCCCTTTCGATCTTTGAAAGAAAGATGCAATACTCCTCTATTACCACTAGATGTCAGACTATATGCAGAGCATGTTAATCTAAGCAGATACAATCATCAGAAATGCTATTACAGTGAGTAATGCATGTCATATGGAAGGCTTTTAATGAATTATGTGGCTAACTCTATTCCTCCTTTGTTCGGGAGAATTCTCATTTCTGTGTAAATTCCCTTCAACCTTGGAGACCCCCAGCTCTTTTGCTGGACTCTAGGACTTTTACATTTTTTATCATGGAGAGAGTGAGCCCTTTTTCTCACTCTCTCATGTAATTTTGTTTTGAACTCTGTGTTTCTATGATTTTGGAGTCCGACAAACTCCATAGGCATCACCTTTTGTATTGTGACTCACAGCACCTTCAGTGCAGTATCACAGAGAAGTCCTTTGGATTTCTCTTAAGGTTTAAATACCTTCTCTTGGATAAACGACTGTTTCCAAGAGTAGTAAAGTGAAATTGACTTAACATACCTTTTTCTCTTTGTAGACCCAGCACACACCAACTTATGTGGAGTTCTGGGGGGTTACTTAGTGTCTACTTTCTCATGTAACTTTTTTTAGGAGAAGTGCGTATGTGCCTTGGACAGGGCTGGTGGCAGCTTATCTTATAGTGTATTTTTAACCCTTTCTTGCCATCCAAAGCGCGTTTACCGCAGTTGGCACAGAAAGGTGGCCTGGCTCCAAAATGTCCATGCCAGAAGGTTCTTTGTCCTGTCCTTTGGCCATCTTGACCCTGTGCCTTCCCCAGGTCGAGCCGACCCGGGTCAGTCCTTATTTGGGTATACATTTCCCTGCGAAATGCCAAGCTTTCGCGGTCTTCTGCAAGGCTTGTGTGTGTGCCTCCAGGATGTGGGCTGGTCTGTCTACTTCCAATACACATCCTGTGTGCCAGAGAGTCTGGTGTGCTGGAAATGGCTGAGACCACCGTGGTCCGTGATTGGTCCACGTCTGGCGTGGTTGCATGTGAGCAGATCTCCCATTGGGTCCTCTTTGTTTTGGCGCGAAGGAGATTCTGGATAGGAGAAGGCCCCAAACACCCACACCAGTTCGATCTCTTGAGTTCTCACTGAGCCTAGGATAGGATCCAAGTATCCTGAAACTAAGAAGCCGAGTCAAGGAACCGCTGGACACCCGCAGGAAGGTTTGCCACCTTGAGCCCGCTGTTGTCCAGCTGTACCCCTTTGCATTTGATTGAATCAGAAGGTCTGCAAAAGCGCTTCAACTCATTTCAATAGTGGGACCAACTATTCACGGCACCTTCATCTAAACCTGCAAATAAGCCTTTTCGGAAGTGTCCCTCGGTCAACCAGTGGGCTGACCAGCTTCCCCAGGACCTTTGCTCTGAAACCGCTGCCGTTTCGAGGAGAACCTTGGTATATCGCAAGCTCTGTGTTGACGGCACTCTCGCACCGAATTTCGTACACTTGGCATTCTCAGGTCTGGAATAAAGAGAGAGCGACCGAACCGGAGTACATGCGGTTACCGTGTCACCCAGCCGTGGTGACTAACTTCGCAGGTGCCTTGCCTCTGTGCCCTGAGGCCTGCTACAGTGCAACTGGCCTGATCCATCCACCAGGAGCGGAGAAATCGCCAATGTCCCACCAGGGAATCATCTCTGTAACTTCGCCGCTGAAAGCCGCGAAGCCGCACAATTGCTGCATTTGAACCTGCAACCAAAGTGAACTTGACTGCCGAAGGTTAGTCCGGAGTGCGCCGGGGATCGGTGAGTGCAACCCTTACTGGTGGGCCCTAGCGCATCCGTCCACTTTTACGCATGAGTGTCCCCTGAGGGCCACTCACCTTTGCACAGGTAGCCTGAGCCACCGTCCCTTTTCCAACTCCTGGAACCTGTTCTGCCCGTTTGGAGAGACCCTCCACGAACAGTGGGAACTTGTTCTTCATTGCTTCACCCACCTTCTTGAGCTGCTACAGACCCTGCAAGAGACCATTTTTTCCTCCCTTCTGCACTATCGCGTGCACCAGCATTTGATAGTACATTGAGCGCTAGGCTCCTCTCTTCGTAGGGACTGGACTGCCTCCCAGTTAGGGTTTATTTTATGAAGAACTGCCTAAAGACTATTTGCACTGCTCGTTTCCTTCCCTTTTAGGTTGTGGACCCATTCTGTGCTTTTAACCCTTTAGGCCACTTTGTATTGTATATATGTGTTATAGTAGTGTTCTGTTGGTTTGGTGTATTGCTCTTGCTAATTGCTTTGTGTTGAAGTTCAAAGGCTTGAATAAATGTACTTTTTTTTATTAAAATGCATTTGGTTTACATCTTAAACCTTTCATTTATCATTCACATTCAATTTACATTGTTTTCCTTATAAAAAACGGCAACATCTTTGTCTTTTATACTTCTTCATTATTCTTCTTTTTCCATTTCTACTGTGGCACTAAGATATTTGTCGCTGAAGAGCAGTCTTTTTTGATTTAGTGCCTCGCATTCCATAATCACATGATAGAGAGTTTCTGTTTTTCCTATTGTTTGACAGAATCTGCAGTCGCTATTTGTTCTTCTATTTTGGCTCCATTTCCCCTGAACTTCTCTTGTTGGAAGTAGGTTCAGTCTGAATCTTAAAAACATGTCTCTAATTCTTCGATCCGGGTATAATTGTAGGTAGTATGGAAGTTGGTTGAGTGATCTTGCCTCTCCCTCGCATTTCAGTGTCATTTTATATCGGTCTTTCTGCTCTTGAGTTTCGATCCAATCAGTTCGGCACAGCTTCTTTTTTGCGATTTGAGGCATTTTCGTCAACGTCTCCAATGTAATTCCTTTTTTGTTACATATACTCATAGACGCTTCTTTCCATTTGTTTAGTGTAGCATCATTAACGTGTTCTTGTGAAGTTCTTAGTATTTCCAATGCCGGTATCTTTTCTTCGCTGTTCATTTTCCTGAATAGATCTAATATTTTTCATTCTATTATTGATTCTAGTGATTGGAGGCCCAGTTCATAACGAATACGGGTCATTGGCATGTTCTGGGGTAGACTTAGTACTTTCCGCCAATAAATCGTCTCCCGTTTCATCCATATGGTTCTGTCATGGTTGATCATAGTTTCAGCACCATATGCAAGGATCGCTGTCACCTTTTGCTTGTAAAATGTTACAACTGGTATGAGAGAAAATTTCCCGAATTTCTTATTTATTGACAGACCTTGTCTGGCCAGCATTCTGGTTTTAGCTTTTAACTGTTCTGCCCATGGCGCTTCTGTCAGTGATTGATTGATCCATATCCCTAGATATTTATAAGTTGTGACCTGGATCAATTTTTCTTCCTGGAGGTAATAATTAAAGGTTTTATTCCCTTTTGATTTCTTCTTTGTCAGATGCATAATTCTTGTTTTCTTGATGTTTATTGTTAGTTCATTTTTTTCCATGTATTCATGAGTTTTGTTTAGGGCTTTTTGTAATCCGCACAGTGTTTTTGCTAATCGAATAATATCATCTGCATATATCAAACAAGGTACTGCAGTCGCATTTAATTTCGGCGGATTAATGCTCGGTGTACATATGGACTCTTCAAAATCCGACGTGAACAGACTGAACAGTGCAGCTGCTAGCGGGCACCCTTGCTTTAAGCCATGCCAGGTGTTAATTTGCTTTGTTATTATTCCGTCCGATGTCATTCTCACTTGTATTTTTGTGTTAGTGTACAAGAGTTTTATTGGCTCTAGGATGTCGCTAGGACATCTCCATTGTTCAAGTTTGTTCCAAAGCAAGTCTCTATTGATTTTATCATAGGCTAGGCTCAGGTCGACATACGCTGCTATTGTATTCGTTTTTGTTCTTTCTGCTTCCTGTTTCATCAGATTTAAGATCATAAGATTTATATTTGTACCGACATTACGCACAAATCCTGTTTGTCGCACTGCTTGATGTTTTGTTTGTTTAGCCCAAATGTTTAATCTTGTCAGTATAAGGTTGGCAAAAATTTTCCCTAACGGGTCCAGGAGCGCCAACAGTCGGTAGTTCTTTGGCTCCTTAGATGATCCTTGTTTATATATTGGGATTAGTGTTGCCATTTTCCAGGAATCAGGGACATTTTTCGTACGGTTAATCGGGTCTATAATTTTACCACAGAATTGTGCCCAAACTTCAGGGTTTTGTTTTAATGTGGCATTTGACATGCCGTCCGGCCCCGGGGCCCTTGATGTATTTAGTTTTTTTTCATTCTGTTAGTAATTTCATCAATATCGTATCTTATGTTCCATGACTTTTGCGTGTGTTGCTGAATTTTATTCGTTACTGTTGGTCTTTCTTCGTAGAGTGCTGTAGAGTACTCTACCCACGCGGTTTCTGGGACATCCACTATCATTGCATCCTCTGAGTTTTTATTCGATTTCAAGAGTTCCCATAAACGTCTGGTGTTACAATTTTTAAGGGAAGCCATCATAGATTCAGCGTTTTCTTGATCTTGCATCATTTTAGCATTTTTATGCCAGTTTTTGAATTTTTGTTTTGCTTGGCCAATTATTCTTTTTTTGGTTTGTGGAGATTCCTTTTGTTCTTTTAATGATCGCTTTTTTTTCCTTTTTCTTTTCTGCGATAACTTTGTTATAAATATATTTTCGTTCTGGCTTTGAGTAATGATTCAATCGCTGCTTCATTTGGAATTGGTTGGTTAACCATCCATAATTAATTTTATTGGAATCTTCTTTCTTTGAATTTGTTAATGTTTCTGTGATTTCATTTAATCTGTTATGTGGAATTCTCAAGCGATTCATTCTATTTGATAGCGTCAGATTGGGTAAATTTATTTTGAGTCGTTCTCCTTTGTTCATTTGCAATGAGCGCTTTAGTTCTTTTTGTTCTTTCTCCTTTTGTTTTTTTCCTTCGCTGTTATTCCTCGTTAAAGATGTCTTTGTAAACGAGATTAAGGCTTCCATGAGTGTTGCTTTATCCATTCTGTCCTGTCTTGCTATCTCTGCAAGACGTTGTTGCCATATATAACTGTTTTCTGCTTCTATGCTGAGCCGTTCTTGTATTTTATGTATCAGTTGTTCTAGATTCTTTTGTTTGGTGAATATGGAATTAAGTATCGTAGTATATTCTTTCATTGTTTCATTGCCTGCTTCTTGTAGCTTTATGTAGGGTATCATTGTTTGCGTTGTCACAGCTATCAGCATATTCTGTAGATCCAGCATTGATGTGGCAACTGACTCCTGGTTGTTTCCTGGCTTAGGTGGACAGTCGCCAACAGTTTCCTCTGACTTATGGGCTGTTTCTTTGCCATTTGTTTCCATGTTTGCTAATTGCGTCTTATTTACAGTTGTATAGCTTGAGTCAGCATAGTTTTGCCACTTATTAGTTTCATTGCTTGTTTCCAATGATCTTTCAGCTAAATTAGCTTGTTTTTTGTTTTTCCTATTTGTTTGTTGTAATTCCATCAGTGTTTCAATTTCTGTTAAATCCAGCGATAGGCGTTCCATTCGACATTGACTGATTGGAGCAGTTTCTTTTATGAATCTTTCTGATTTGGTCGCTCTTTGATAGTACAATTTCCATTGTTCTTTTGCCTTTATGACCTTTTCTTTCTGCGATAGTAATGGGTGATCATATTTACTGGTATCGCTTTCCTGTGTTATAGTTTTAGAACAGAGCTTTTGGTCAATAGCTGTTTCCAATTCTTTGATTTGTCTATTGCCTGTTTTTGTCTCTTGATCCTTTTCCCCTTTCCTCTGAGGGTTAATTTTTTCTTCGGCATTTGTAGCTTTAAGGTTTGTACATTTATTGCACTGTTGGTCGCAATTTTGTTGAATGGTTTCTCCTTCCTGTGTATCACCTGGTTTGTCTTTTAAGGGTAGCAATAGATCATGTTTTTTCCTGTTTATGTTGTTGTCTCCTCCCTTTGCGGTTATTTTCTCTTTAGGTGGTGTGCTGTCTGGTAGTTCCAACTGGCTCAGGTTGTGCCCCTCTTCCATGATGCTGCTATTGCTGTCATCTTGTTTCATCAAATTTTCTGACATCAATTTAGTTTTTTGTCTCGTATTTCTCCGTGATAATTGTTGGGTTAATGTTGCTTTGGTTTCTTCTGATACGGTTGTCATTTTTCCGTGATTCACTTTGTTTTTCCTTGGAGCAGATTTTACTTGCCCCGTTTCTCGCCGTTCTCACTTTCCGTTCTCCCTCTGGCTGCTGCCACTCCGCGTTCAGCACACGCTATTAGCGCGCCGCGGTCACCGCTCACGTTCCCCACCTCTCCTTCGGTACAGGAGCTCGCTCTCCCCGCAGGCGCGTCCGTGCCGTGAATGGTCTCGGCAGCTTCAGTACTAGGTAGGTCGGCGTCAGGGTCGGGGGCGAGGGATGATTGTAGTTTCTCTATACGTGTGGGGGTCAAAGGACTTACTCCCGCAGTCCCCCCGCACAGTTTTCCTACTGTTATGCGATCCACACCGTATCTTGGGTGCGAGATCTATAATACTCGCTTTGTACAGCGAATTTGTTTCAAAAACAATAAAACAAGGCGCGAAGGAAACACTATGGTGCTCTTTTCTCGGCTGCGTTGTATTCGAGGTTTCCTCAGTTTTGCAGCGCGGGGGTCAAAGGACAGTTCCCGCAGTCCCCCCACGCTGCGCTTTTCACAGATTTACCGGGCTTCCGTGGTCTTAAATTTCCCTGGCAATGTCTGGTAACGTCTGTTATACTCAGTCAGCTGAACTCTTTAACACATTTGCTGGTGTAAAGTACAAGGACGTGTTCTCATTTCAGCTTGTATTTATATTGTTTCACCTAATAGAGTTTCTATCAGTGTTCGATTTTCACGTTTAACACGTGGGCTTATGTGCGCACCATATATTTCAAGTTGAATATGCGCAGCGGGCTGATCTTACCTGAGTGGGTTGTGTCCTCCGATCCGCTGATCCCGCGGACTCCAGCAGACTCCACACTCTACCTCCACACTCCGTGGCCTGCTCCGCGGTCAGGAGTGGCAGTTATACAGTTCTCTTTTGCCTCCTCCAGCAATAGACACGGAAAACAGACTTGACTCCAGCAGACTCCACACTCTACCTCCACACTCTATATTTCTAATATATATATATACACCTGTCTGGGAGTGATTTGTCCTTTACTGTGTGTGCTCATTGAGGTCTTTCAGTCACCCTCGCCCCTCCTGAGATCTAGTCTTGACTGCTGCCAATGCTATCTTGATTTGTCTGGCTTGTCCAGAAGGTTACCCTGTTCCAAGAATCTAGGCTGGCCTTCTGAACCTCTGCCCACCAGGTCAGAGTTTAAAAACCCATCTTAACAAGGACGACTTCTCCCCTTGGGCTGGTGGGATCTATCGACCCCAAGACAAATTTACCTAGAACCCCTCTCCCTGCTGGCTGTACTTCCTTGCTGCTGCTGGAACTGAGTGCCAGGGGTCAGAAACACCAGAAACTAGTGCATCGTCTTTAAGCTGGACCCTATACCTAGGAAGATCTTAAGGACTCCCTCGAAGCAGGACTACCCAATCCTGAGCCCCCTCAACAGAGTGCTGGATGAGAGATGCAAGGGGAGCCCACAAGGTGTCCAAGAACTGCAGTGGTGCTATTGACCGGTAGCTGAAACTACGAAGTGTCGCTGATCTGGAGTGAGCCCATTGCTGCATCCTCTCTCTTGTCCCCATGACTGAGGCCCAGGAACTCAGGATCTGCAGGACTGCAACAGGAACAGAAGACAGCTGGACCCTTTTCTTCAGACTTAAGGTACTGTCTAACTAAGGGTACTTACCTCTTGTTGTTGGTAGCTTGCTTGTTCTCACTGGAGACTTGCATTAGCTGCCTTTTGCAGAGTTGCTTGCATCTTTGCTTCTTCACAGGTCTTACAGCTTGTGGCCCAACAGTGATTCTTTTCTACAAACTCTCTTTACAACATTGTGCAAGACTGTTGTGCTATCTTGTGCTATGGTCTCCATGACCATCAATCTGGCTTCAGAGCGGCCAGAAGCACGGAAACTGCTCTCCTGGACATCCGTGAGGACCTGCTCTTGAACCTCGACTCCAACACTCCGTGTGTTCTCATTCTGCTCAATCTCTCTTCTGCCTTTGACACTGTCAACCATGCCATCCTGCTCAACCGTCTCCGTGATAACCTGGGTATCACTGGTCAGGCTCTGGCGTGGCTGACCTCTTTCCTTTCCAATCGACCCTCCCAGGTCCAACTTGGGTCCTTCCTCTCTGACATCTTTTTCTCCACCTGTGGCGTTCCCCAGGGATCTAATCTCTCTCCCTGGCTGTTCAACCAGTATCTGGCACTCCTTGCCCACTGCATCGCCGCCCTCTGCCCCAACTTTCAGTGCTATGCGGACGATACCCAGCTCATTTTCAGGCTACCCTCGGCCTCCTCCTCTCCCTCCCTCATCTCTGACTGTCTGTCTGCTATCCAGGAATGGTGTGCTGCCAATGACCTCTGCCTTAATGCTAGTAAGACTGAGATCCTACTCATCGGCACACCCACTCCCTCCTTCCCTGCAGCTCTCTGGCCGGCCTCTCTTGGCCCTCTTCCTGCTCCTACCTGCAAGGCAAAAAACCTCGGGGTCATCTTCGACTCCACACTCTCCTTCTCTCCTCATATATCTGACGTCTCTAAGAAGTCACATTACCAGCTGCACCTTCTCAGAGGTATTCTTCCCTTCCTCTCCTTCCCCCAGAAGCTCACTGTCTCCCGAGCCCTGGTTCTCTCGAAGCTGGACTACTGTAACAGCCTCTATCTTAATCTGCCTGCCTCCACTCTCCGCCCTCTGCAACTCATCCAGAACAGAACTGCGAGACTTGTCCTTGGCCTCAAGCCCAGGGACCGTATCTCTCCAGGACTGAAATCTCTACACTGGCTCCCAGTGGCTGCGAGGATTAAGTTCAAAACCCTCTGCATTGTCCACAAGGCCTTCTGGGGCCTGGGGCCTAAATACCTTCAACTCTCTCTTCCTAAATATCTTCCTTCCCGAGCCCTACGCTCATCCGTCTCCAACTCCCTCAGGGTCAGTCGCTTCTCGAAGCAACGAGCTGGGGGTAGATCTCTCTCCGCGGCAGGGGCCTCCCTCTGGAACAGCCTTCCTGCCTCCCTGAAACTTGAGGAGAACCATCTCCGGTTCCGGAAGCACCTCAAAACCTTCCTCTTCACTTCTGCTTTCTCTCTCCCTCTCCCCTGCTAAATTCTTCACCAGAACTGCACTGATTCTGCAACTGGGGCACTCTCACCGACCTCGGTCCTGGGCCCAGTCACTCTTCACTTGCACTGCCTCCCTGGCAACCCCTGCACTGCGGGACTGTCTCTGTATCACTACAGCCCCCCCCAGCACTTACCTTGCACTTGCCACCAGCTGGCCCTATTTATTTATTATTTTATTTCTATTCTACTTATTTGTACTGCACTCCCCCCTCCCCCTGCACTTTTTCCCTTCCCCCTACCCCTGCACTTGCGCGGTCTGAGTGACACCTGGCCTAGTAGGATCGTTGTCTGTCTTCCCCTTGTTCCCCCCTCCCTGCCTCGTCGCGCCTTGAAACACTTGTGTATAGGCGTGTTACAAATGCCATATCATATCATATCATATCTTCCAGATGTGCCTCAGCTCCCCTAGATTTTGCTCAATTGACATTGGCTGTCCAGGCTCCCTGCAGACTCTTCTGACCCTTTGACTTTGTGTTTATCTGTCCCTCAAAAAGTCATACATCAGTTACTTGCATTGCTGGGAAAGGGTGAACCTATATTTCATTGGGGGATTGTAAAAGTGCTTACCTGTTCAGAGAACTTGTTAACCTTTGTTTCCTTCCCTAACCTTTTCCTTTTTCCATAACTCAAGTATTGCATTTAAGTATCAACGTGATATATCAATGTCCACGGTGTCATAGCTATTGAAGTCACCTGAGGGTGTATGAAGTGTCTGTGTGTCATCCAAAAAGGGTATCTACTTACTTAAGTGAAACTGAAGGAGTGTATTTTTGAAGTGTATTTTATTGTTGCAACTTGCCCTGTCTAAAGAAAGCCTATTCTAAAACTGACTGGTAAATGAATAAATAATGATTTTAACAAGAAACCTTGAGTATAAATATTTCGAGGGGATTGGGTCCGCCGACGTATTCCATATCTATGACAGTAATCACCACAGCTGTGCTGCTTTGGAAAAAAATGTGGCGTCTGCGTCGATGATGCCAATGCGCCGTCCTTGAGGACCTCCTCCGACAGCCGACGTCACCCGATGTGATAAGTAGGACGCACAACGCCCGTAGCCTCAGTTCCGTTTTTTCCGCGAACGTGTTAGCTTCATGAATCTCGGTACGCCTCGACTCTTTGGAGTTTCTGTTGTTCATCTCGGTTCTTCGAACCTGTTTGTGTACGATTCCTTCGTGAAGATGTCTTCCTCGTCTTCCACACCGCGTCCGGGCTTTAAGAAGTGTGGGGACTGTGGGTCCAAGATGCGGGTCACGGACTCGCACAACGCCTGCCTCTGGTGCCTCGGGGAGGCCCATGACACGGGTGACTGTGTCGACTGCCAGTCGCTCACGACGAAAGCCTTGCAGGAGTGCAAGAAGAAGTTATCTGTAGGTAAGGTGTCCAAGCCCCGGAAGTCGAGGTCTTCGGGGCTTTCGACGGATGACTCGAGGGGAGACTCTCCGTGTCGTCGTCGGAAGTCCAGTGGGTCTTGGTCCCGGAGTCGGTCTCGCCACTTCTCTGCCTCTTCGAGGCACTCCCGGAAGCGCAGTCATCGGTCGCCTTCCCCGTCCTCATCCGAGGACTCCGCCCGTCGGCGGGTCGCTTACCCCACCAAGCATGCGACACCGGAGGAATGGGCTTCCTTCGGGAAGAAAATGTTGGCGATTCTCGAATCGCAGGGCACTGGTCCGTCCGCACCTCTGAGTGGGGTCGGTCGTGATCAGCCGAGAGATGCCGCTCGCACACCTTCGGGCTCGGGTGGTTGTCGCGATTCGCGGGAAAGGTCCCGCTCGGACAAGGGGAATCGTTCTCGGCATGCCCGGTCCAGGTCCCGGTCCTTAACGCGCTCGAGACCGCATGAACCTGTGAAGTCTTCGAGGAAGACGTCGACGCCCAGGATGTCGAGGGACACGCTCGGGGCTCCGCCTTCGAGGCCTGTGTCGACTCTGTCGATGCTGTCGACGACGCCGATTAGCTCGACGCCCTCAACGCTTTTCAGGGCTGTGTCTACGGGGGTACCCCGTGGCTCGGGGGAACCACCCAGGAAGGCTCTGGCCAAGGTCAAGCATGGCTTTGGTTCCAGTTCTGTGCCTTCTTACCGCCATCTGGAATTCATTTCAGAGGTGGATGAGGGCTCTGATGATGGCATGGTGCCTGACAAGGTGGCTGACGAGATTCTCTCGGGCCATAGCCAGTTTGAGGACCTGAGGCAGTCCCTACATGATGCTAGTGGGCTGGACACCTCTCCGGAGGTGGAGTTCTGTAGGCCTGAGCCTGGCATCATGCCGATTCTTCGTACCGGCGACTTATGTCACAGGTCTCTGAGTACTTAAGATGGTCTGCTCCCCCAGGGGAGTTTGTTCAGGGTGACCTTACGGATATCCTCCACATTGGTCCACCGACTGACCCGGTACTGCCATTCCATATGGCTCTGCAAAGAAGGGTGGCAGCGGCTTGGACTGCTCCGGAGAGTCTCCCGGTAGTGAGCAAGTCTTTGCCGCGAAAATACCGCCCAGCCAGTAGTGACCCCTGCTACTTGTCCAAGCACCCTACTCCGGAGAGTTTGGTGGTGCAGGCGTCTACGGCCCCGGCAAAGCAGGCGTCATACCCTACAATCCCTGCTGATAGGGACGACAAGCGTTTTGACGGCTGGGCGAAGAAAGTGTTTTCTGCAGGGGGTATGACGCTTCAGACGGCCAACTCCATTTGTGCCTTGTCTCATTTCACGCACACTCTGTGGAACTGTGTTTCCTTGGCGGCTGAACATATTCCCGAAGGGGATGAACGGGATGGTTTCCTTGCCATGGTTCAGGATGGCAAGGATGCTATGTGTGAGGCCGTTCAGTCGGGTTTGGACATGGCAGATTGTGTCAGCCGGTCCATGGCGGCGAGCACCATGATACGCAGGTTTGCGTGGTTGCGGAAGTCAGGGTGTTTGCTCCTGATATGCAGGCCTGGCTCCTCAACATGCCCTTTGACGGGGAACATCTTTTTGGCAGCAAGGCTGACGAGAGCCTTGAGAGGTTGCAGACCTCCAAAGCTGCAGCGAAATCGTTGGGCACTGCAGTTCGACAACCTCTGCTTTTTCGTCCTAGGGGACAGCAATCGAGGGGAGGTTCCTTTCGTTATTACTCCTCCTTTGGTAAAGCGAGAGGAGCTGCCAGTCAAAGGGGCCACCGTAGGAGTGCCAGAGGTGGAAAACAAGGTACTCGAGGTGCCAAGGCCGCTCGGGCTGTTGCCTCTTTGCCCTCAGGCACCGCCGCAGCCGCTTCAGCTCAGTCATGAGGCCATGTCCCATGGTTCGCCGGTTGGGGGAAGGCTGGCGCAGCATCTTGCAGAGTGGCGCGCCATTACTTCGGATGTGTGGGTTCTGGAGATCATAACCCACGGCTACTGTCTTCCTTTCCGGCAGAGGCCTCAAGAGAATCCACCGGGGAATCTCTCTTTGAAGAGTCCGGATCCGCTCCTTGTGGAGAAAGGCGCCATAGAACTGGTGCCTGTAGCAGAGAGGAACAAGGGATGGTATTCCCCTTATTTTTTGATTTCCAAGAAAGACGGGGGATTGAGACCCATCATGGACTTGCGCGGTTTGAACAAAAGGAAGGACAAGTTCAAGATGGTTACTCTTTCTCAAGTCCTCCAGGCCCTTCAACTTCAGGACTGGTTGGTGTCTCTCGACCTCAAGGACGCTTATTTTCATGTGCCTATCCATCCAAAGCACAAGAAGTACCTGAGGTTTGCGGTTGGTGACTCGCACTTTCAGTTTCGGGTCCTGCCGTTCGGCTTGACCTCCGCCCCGAGGGTCTTCACCAAGCTCATGGTAGTGGTGACAGCGCACCTCAGGAAAGGGGGGATTCACGTCTACCCCTACCTGGACGATTGGTTGATCAGGGCGCGCTCTCCCGAGCAAGTCCTGGATCATCTGTCAGTCGCCTGCCACTCCCTCCACAAGCTGGGCTTCTCCCTCAACTTAAAGAAGTCCCATTTGACATCAACTCAGAGGCTCCAGTACATCAGAGCAGTGCTCGACACGTCCCTGAGGCAGTGTTTTCCTCCCCAGGTGAGGGCTCATCACATTCAGCAAATGGTGCACAAGTTTCAACTTGCCCAGACTCTCCCAGCGTTCGAGTTCTTGAGACTGCTTGGCCTCATGGCATCCTGCATTCTTCTGGTGCCAGAGGCCAGGTTGCGGATGAGATCTTTGCAATGGGCACTCAAGCTCCAGTGGTCTCAGTCCTCCGGCAGGATGTCGGACCCTGTTCAGGTGCCGTCTTCGGTCGCCCAGGACCTTCTGTGGTGGGCCGACGAAGGCAATCTGATGAGGGGGGCTCCATTTTGGCTGCCCTGGCCGGAGGTGACGATCGTGACGGACGCATCCCTCAAGGGATGGGGAGCTCATGTCAACGAGTTGACAGTCAGCGGTCGTTGGTCTCCATCAGAGTCCAGACTCCATATCAATCTGTTGGAGCTGAGGGCCATCAGGCTAGCCCTGAAGGCTTTTCTGCCGACTGTGCGAGGAAAGAATGTCCTGATCCTGACGGACAACACGGTGGCCATGCACTACCTCAACAAAAAGGGGGGGCAGGGTCACTTCCTCTGTGCAGGGAGGCGACGCAGCTCTGGTTCTGGGCAATTCAGCAGGAAGGTTCGATCTCGGCAGTTCATCTGGCAGGAGACGAAAACGAGACGGCGAATGCTCTGAGCAGGCAGAGCGTGATCTCTCACGAGTGAGAGTTGGCTCAGGAGATTCTCCTGGAGATCTTCGCCCTTTGGGGGACTCCTCAAGTGGATCTCTTCGCCTCCAGTGTCAACTGGAAGTGCGAGAGGTTCTGCTCGCGGGAATTTCCTCCAAACGGAGCCTTAGGAGACACGTTCGTGGTGGAGTGGTCATTCCCACTGCTGTCCGCGTTTCCTCCAGTCCCCGTCATCCCGCAAGTACTACGGAGGTTACGGAGGTTCGGTTCCCGGATGATCCTCATTGCTCCGGCGTGGGCCCGGAGGACGTGGTACCCGGACCTTCTCGACTTGTCCATCTGTCCTCCACGTCGTCTTCCCTACCGAGACTATCTGCTCTCACGGGAGGAGGGTCAGGTTCTCCATCCAGAGATTAGGTTCCTCAACCTTCACACTTGGTTTCTGAAAGGTTGAGGTATAAGGATTGGGACCTCCCTGAAGACGTGATGGAGGTGTTGCTTTCGGCCAGAAGGCCCGCAACAAAGTCCCTGTACCGTTGCCGTAAGTTCTGCGACTGGTGTAGGGTTAAGAATGTGGATCCTTTTGCATGTGAAATTCCCATGGTTCTGTCTTTTTTGCTTTCTTTGGCCCACAGGGGCCTTCAAGTGGGTACCATTAAAGGTTACCTGGTGGCGCTGTCCATATTTAAGCGCTGGTCTGAAGAGTGTTCCTATTTTAAAATTCCTTTAATTTCTCAGTTTCTGAAAGGGCTCACTAATGTTTTCCCTCCGTCACCTTTCCAGGTTCAAGTTGAAATCGGGGTTGGGTAGATCTTTTCTGGTACTGGCACCTAAATTGTGGAACAGCCTTCCCGATTCACTGAGGTCATAAGCAAACCACCTTGTATTTAGGAAACGGATGAAGACTCTGGCCGCACGAATCAGCTGTTGACCTCCCCATTCATAATTATCCCCTCCGCCGGCAGGCGGGAACGCCGGCCTCTCAACAAAGGCCCGCACTAAGGCCCCTGTTTGCCCCCTGTTCGCCTCCGGAGCCTTGGAGCCAGTGTCTACTTGGACCTCTAATCCATTGTGAGTAGAGGGGTTACCCTCAGTCTACACTATTGTGCTTTCTGGTATGTCTTCTGCTACTCCGCAATCACAAACATTTAAACTCGGTTTTTCTTCACCCTCGATAACTGTTTGCTACATACACTTATGCCTCCAACTCTGTTGCCTCTTTGCGTTACTGCCACCTCTCAATAGTACAGTCACTTTCTGCCCCTAATGTGGTATGCCTCATGACTGCTACTGGCTGTGCCCTTTGGCCGTTAACCAACCACTGCTATTGTGTTGTGCCTTATGGTCACTAACTGACCACTGCAATTGTGTTGTGCCTTATGGTCGTTAACTGACCACTGCAATTGTGTTGTGCCTTATGGTCGTTAACTGACCACTGCAATTGTGCTGTGCCTTATGGTCACTAACTGACCACTGCAATTGTGTTGTCCCTTATGGTCACTAACTGACCACTGCAATTGTGTCGTGCCTTATGGTCGTTAACTGACCACTGCAACTGTGTTGTGCCCCTGGTCACTAACAGACTAGTGCTACTGTGTAAATGTCATATGGTCGCCCTCGCATTCCTTACCAGACTACGCGCGTTTAGACTCTACCAGGTCAACATGCCCCCACCAACAGTCTAACTACTGCAAACTCACCACTGTACTCTTTCAGTACCCTACTTACCAGACTGCTGCCTACCCTTCTCATCCTTATACTGCACCCTGGCTGCACTGCACTATACCATACCACCACCTCTATCTACCACTCTTACTTGCATCATACCTCAACTATGCCATCCCACGCTCACCACACCAACCCTTATCTTAACAACCCAGCCCTCTGGATCCAGCACTTCGCCACCAGACCTTTACCTAACCTACCCTGCTCTATCTCCTTGAGAAATGCTAGACTTGGCTCGCGTCTCACCCACGCTTCCCATCATTTAGCTCACCGCATCAAACTGCCTCTCCCTCTGTCACCACCTACACTTTCACCTAATCTACCACCATCTTCCAACTCCCCTAACTTAAACAACATCAAAGGCGCGCTAATCAACGCCAGATCACTCCCGGCTCACGCCCTAGAAGTAGCTGACTTGATCCTCAACCTTGACCTCGACTTTATAGCAATCACTGAAACCTGGCTCCACCCAGCTTCAGGTCCTCTTCTCTCCCTCGCTATCCCTCCAGACTACAACATTATCAGACATGACCGTAATTCCATCCAATCTAAAGGAGGTGGCATCGCCATCATCCACAAAAACGCTCTGAACTTCCACCTCTCAGCCACACATCACTCCTCCACTCTGGAAGCACTGACAGCTAAACTAGCTCTCACACCCAACCATTCTATCACCTTTCATCTACTCTACCGGCCACCCGGCCCACTATCTACCTTCGCGGAGGACCTCTCCAACATCTTCACACACAACACCAAAGCTACCTCCCAGGTCATGATACTGGGGGATTTCAATTTAGGCCTCCACGACCCCAAGGACACCGCTGCTTCGTCTATTGACAACATCCTCACTAATGCTGGATTCACTCAGTTCCTAAACCAACCTACCCACAACAAGGGCAGAACCCTTGACTGGCTAGCCGCCCTCAACTGTCCCATCAACATCACCTCTAACCAACAGTGCGCCTGGACAGACCACAACTTAATTACATTCAATATTGAGTCCAAACCTATCAGCCTTCCTCACAACATTGCCCCGGCTATGGCCACCCGTAACAAACGCAACATTACCTGCGATAGACTCCTCCCCCTCCTCCTTCCAGCTCTTAATGTTCGGGATCCATCATGCTCTGACCCTACGGCCCTGGTCGACACTTTCAACCGGGCCATGCTTACAGCCTTAGACACCATTGCACCCTCGAAACTGAGAAAATCTAAACCTCGAGCCCACCTAAACTCCTGGTTTACACCCCATCTCAGAGCACTACGCAAAGAAAAACGAATTGCAGAATCCCACTGGAGAAGCAATCACTCTCTAGCTAACAAATCACGCGTACTCCTGGCCACCCTTAACTACAAGGAAGCTATATTCCAGGCAAAAAAAGACACATATAACAAACGCATCGAGCAAGCCAAATCTAACACCAAAGAATTGTTTAAAATCCTAAAAGAACTTGAAACTCCTGTTACCCCACCTGACACATGTACCAAAGATAGCACCTGGTGCTCCAAAATCCAAGAAGCTCTCCTAGGTAAGATTGCCACTCTCCAAATTAAAATCAACAACAAACAATCTAGCCTTCAATCCAACCCTCTACAGATCCCTATACCTACCATAAACCCCTCTATCACAGACTCTCTGACTCCTTTTAGCTTCTCTCCACTCTCCATTCTCGAAGTGGAAAAGATCATCACTAGCCTTAAACCGTCCAATTGTCAGGGTGACCTTTGTCCTGCACCTATTATTAAGGAAGCTGCTCACGACCTAGCACCTTTCATCACTACGCTCATCAACTCCTCCTTTAGCTCTGGGATTGTACCGGACAATCTTAAGGATGCATGGGTCATCCCGCTTCTGAAAAAACCTACCCTGGATCCCAGTATACCCACAAACTACAGACCAATTACCACTGTACCTTTTTTACTAAAAATCCTTGACCGCGCGGCCTACCTACAAATTCAGGAATACCTTGAATCAAATAAACTTCTGGGACTCAGGCAATCAGGCTTCCGGCCTCGCCATGGCACTGAGACCGCCCTTATTGACTTAAAAACGCAGATCGAAGATCTCAAAGACAAAGGCAAACTGGCGTTATTACTTCTCCTGGACCTCTCTGCTGCTTTTGATCTTGTCAATCACAAAATTCTCTGCCATCACCTCAAATCAGCCGCACACTTCTCAGAAAATGCCGCCACTTGGATCAGATCCTTCCTGGATAATAGATCTATGCGTGTGTTCTCCCCACTTGCGGCCGCACCACCCGCTCCGGTCTCTTGTGGTGTGCCTCAAGGGTCCTGTGTCTCGCCCACGTTATATAACGTGTTTACCAAACCCCTTTTTGATATTTTGGACCATTTGGGCGTCACGTATACCAATTACGCTGACGACACACAGATACTAATCCCCATCACAGGAGACTACACAACTGACTCCCTTGCCATCAACACCATCTACCAGGTCATCCAAGCGTGGATGGCCCAGCACGGCCTCTGCCTAAATGATGAAAAGACAGAGCTCCTCATTCTTGGTTCACCACAAAAACTCACTAAACTTGACCCTGCCTTCAAGTCTCTCACCATTGATGGGAACACCATCCCGATTGCTAAGGACACGAAAACCCTAGGGATTTACATCGACTCAACCCTATCCTTGACTAGACAATCCAACGCAGTCTCATCTGCAGCAGCGCATACTTGCAAGCTCATCACCGCCTGTCGCCCGTTCCTAACCACTGCCAACTGCGTAACCTTGACCAGGACCCTTGTACTATCCAAGGTCGACTACTGTAATGCCCTCTATCTAGGTACTAATCTCCGCAACTTAAACAAGCTACAAATTGTCCAAAACAATGCGATCAGAGCGGCCCTTAACATTCCTAGGCGCCAGCATATATCTGACACCAGGCGCAACCTGCACTGGCTCTCTATCCCACAGCGCATCTCCTTGAAGTCCTTGGCTCTCACACACAAATGCCTCCACAACCAAGCCCCTCGCTACCTGGCAAACAGATTCTCTTTCCACAATTCCACCAGACCTCGCAGAGCGGCCCAAGCCAACTGCCTTGACATCCCGCGTTTTAATCTCCAAAGATCTGGTGGAACCAGCTTCCCCATCCTGGCAGCCAAACTTTGGAACTCACTCCCCAATGACCTTAGAGCAGAACCTTCCTTCCTGAAATTCAAATACCTTACCAAAGCATGGCTATCCGCCCAAGACTGCTAACACCAGCTTACTGCCCTACTTGCACTTTGACCTACTCTGCATCCCTTATTAACTATCCTGTAAATCACTGCCTTATCGATATTCATTTGAATGTATATTATGTAAATTTTGTAAATCTTCCTGTAATAATCTTGTAATACTCTGTCACATTGCCTTGTCATGCTTTCATCTTGTTGTAACTAAGTTAAGCGCCCGGTTGCCCCTGGGCCTGGTGCGCTATAGAAATAAATAAAATACAAATACAAATACTCCTCTTCAGATAAGATCTCTAGCGCTAGTGGCTGTCAGGTCTTCCATGCCAACTGTTTCGCGTCTCTTTATGCCTGCTTTCTTCTCTTCTATGTTGTAATGTTCAAGCGCCCTGATGCCCTCGGGCTACCGGCGCTTTATAAAAAATAAAAAAAATAATATATATATATATATATATATATATATATATATATATATATACATACATACATACAGGTGCCCGGGTGGGATTTGAACCTTGTTCTCAAGTTCCTGATGGGTGCTCCGTTTGAGCCTTTACATTCATGCCCTTTGAGACTGTTAACTCTGAAAACTGTATTTTTAGTTGCGGTCACTTCCACTCGCAGAGTGAGTGAGTTACAGGCACTTTCAGTTAAACCACCTGTAACGCTCACCTGATTCCCACGGAGGCGCAGGTCTGGCTTCGAGTGCTGATGCCTCTTCAATGGTGAAGCGCAGGACTCTGAAGATGAACAGGAAGGGCCCTCTACTCTGGCTTCTCCGGCTCGCAGGAATATTCCCCTGTGCGTGAAAAGGGAGTATTACCTACTGACTGAGTTATGCTCAAGCCTCCCACTCTCTTCCAACCCTCCACGATACCCTTCCACGATTCCCCGTGAAGTCTCAACTTAGGGTCAGGAAGGATGAGCTCTCCATCCTGCTTCTGATGCAGGGGCGCGTTGAAACCCAGTTACTTCACTGGATTGAGGATTGATGGGAGTTCAGGTAAGCTTGACTATTCAGGTAAGGCTCTGTAAAAGTTCTGTTGCAAGTTCAAAAGTCCAAGCTTAATAATAATGTTCATTGTCTTTTTGCAGAAAGCGCTAATGCTTATGTCTTTTTTCCCCTTAGGGGCCGGGGTTCGGAATGCCGGAGATATGGCGCCGACCCGAAGTGAAACGTGCAGTTCCAGTTCCAGTAAATGGCAGGTTAGTTCTGGATGAGCGCTCGGGAACTGTCTTTGCATACGCTCATTCAATGTCTTTGTCTTTTTTCCCCATACGGGCCGGGGTCCGGAAAATGCCCGGAAGTGGCAAGACCCGAAATGAAATGGGAATGACCCAACAGGTAAGTCTTATTCCCTTCCTTCTCTCACCTCTTATTCTTGTCTTTTTCTCTAGGCTCTGGGAAGTGGCTGTGTATCCGGATGATCGCTGCTGAAGATGGAGGAACCCAGGAAAGGTGAGTGAAATGCAGCGCTGCAGCGATCGTAACGAAATGCTTTTAAAAATAATGTCTTCCCTTTCAAGATCGTCGGTGATGTCTCCGTGGTGCAGATTTAGCTGGTAAGGTCTCTTGTCTCCCTTTGCAGGTGACCCAGGATGCTGACAGGCGTGGCTGAAGTCCAGATGCAGGAGCTGACACGGTGAGCGTCCAGCTGCGAGGAGCAGAACAACGCGAAGCGTGAGTTGCTGATCGGGTGTGGTTTAAATAGCTTTGGAAGAAGTCCCAAGTGTGTATCCTTCCTGCGATCAGGTGTGTATCCTTCCCCGACCACACCCGGGTGGAAAGTAGTCCCACAGATAAAGTAGTTCCATTCAGGCCTCAAGAGGGCCTGGATGTGGCAGCATGGTCTGCATCAGGTAAGTGCACATTAAAACACTTGAACACATGTCTAGCTTTATGAGCCTGGCGCCTAAGGCGCCAGGACAGAGGTCCAACATGAGCCTGGCGCCTAAGGCGCCAGGACTGCGTCCAAAGGGCCCCAGCTTGGGCCCGCTGGCACTCCCCTGGGGGAAATGATGCCTGCCTCTGGGATTGCTGGGTCGGACCTGGCTCCTTGGAGGTAGGCATCATGACAGTACCCCCCCCTCAAGGCCCCTCCCAAGGTTCTTCCCTCCGGGGGTTTGGGCTTGTTCGGAAATCTCCGGTGAAACCTTTGTACTAATCGAGGTGCGTGGACATGGTTACTAGGCTCCCACGATCTCTCCTGAGGCCCATATTCCTTCCAGTCAACAAGATAGAAGAGTTTAGACTTTACCACCTTGGAGTCTAAAATAAAAATAACTTTGAATTCTAATTCCCCTTCAATTTGAACAGGATCTGGAGGCTTGGATAATCGGGTTCCTGGTTGTACTGGCTTCAAAAGTGATGCATGAAAAACTGGATGAATACGCATGTTGGACGGTAGATCCAGTTTAAAGGCCACTGGGTTGATTATAGCTTTGATGGGATAAGGTCCTATGAATCTGGGATATGAATCTGGGATTGAAGGTTCGCGGGCCCTTGAGGGGTAAATGTTTAGTTGCTAGCCATACCTGGTCTCCTACTTGGTAAGGAGGAGTTTTACTTCAGTGCAAATCAGCGTTTTCTTTATACTTTTTCTTGGCTTGCTGTAAATGAGTTGCAGCTTCTTTGAAGGCTCGGGTTATTGTGGAATGCAGATGATTTACTGCGGGCATTTCCAGGGTCAGAGGTGGATCTAGGTCAGAGGTCCGAGGATGGTGACCATACAAAGTATAAAAGGGGGTTTGTCCGGTTCCAGAATGCACTGAATTGTTGTATGCATATTCTGCGATCCAAAGGATGTCTTTCCAATTTAACTCGGATTGGTGTACCATGCACCGAAGATATTGCTCGAGAGTCTGATTGGTTCTCTCGGTTTGTCCGTCGGTCTGGGGGTGGTGGCTGGTGGATAACCGCACATCTATTTGTGCTAGTTGGCAACACTTCTTCCAAAAATGTGAGATAAATTGACTTCCACGATCCGAGACTAATATGGAAGGGAAACCATGTATGCGAACTATATTCTCCAGGAATTCCTTGGCCAAGGTGGAAGCTGAAGGCAAACCCTTTAAAGGGATAAAGTGGGCCATTTTGGAGAATAGGTCCACAATTACAAGGATTGTGTTGTAACCAGCACAAGGAGGCAGATCTGTTATAAAGTCCATTGACAGGGTGTGCCATGGTGCCGGTGGAATATCCAAGGGTTGAAGTAGGCCGGCTGGCCTTTTCTTTTGAGCCTTGTTTTGGGCGCAAATTCCACAAGACAGTACAAAAGACTTTATGTCTTTTCTCCAAGAAGGCCACCAGAAGTGGCGTTTGATTTTTTCCTCCGTTTTAGCGATACCAGGGTGTCCTTCCATTAAAGATTCATGATGATGGGCAATAACAAGTTCTTGCAATTCTTTACTTGGCAGAAACAACCGCTCCTGGAAGTAGGGTAAGTCATCCTTAACGGTGTAATGAGGACCCTTTTGACTCCATTCCAGTAAGGTTGAAGAGTCTAGAAGTTGTTTTACTTGCGTTTGGATATCCTTAATAGTTTGCAATGAAGTTAAGCCTAAGATTCTTTGCTCAGGTATGATGGGCACAGGTTCTAAGCTCGAATTAGGTTCTTCCATGCCAATCCGGGATAAGGCGTCCGCTTTTCCATTCTTGCAGCCAGGGCGATAGGTAATTACAAAATTAAATTCCGCAAAGAATAGAGCCCATCGGAGTTGTCGTGAAGATTGAGCTTTGGCCGTCTTTAAATACTGTAAGTTTCTGTGGTCCGTAATTACGGTGATGGTGTGTCTTGCCCCGAGAAGGTAGTGACGCCAAGCCTTGAAAGCAGATTTGATGGCCAGTAACTCTTTATCAGTAATTGCGTAGTTGATTTCAGGAGGAGAACATTTTCTGGACCAAAAGGCCACTGGGTGTAGTTGGTTGGTTAGTTTTTGGGTCTCTTTGCGACAGGACAGCTCCCATGGCCGAACTGGATGCATCGGTTTCCACTATGTACGGGAGATCTGGGTGCGGGTGCTTCAATACAGGTGCAGAGGTGAATTTGGTTTTCAGGTCCTGGAAGGCTTGTTCGGCCTCAAGAGTCCATTCGAAGCGTTTGTTTTTCTTTAGGAGAGCGGTGATGGGTTGGACTGTTCGGGAAAATTCCGGGATGAATCTTCGATAGAAATTGGCAAAGCCAAGCATGCTCTCAACTCCCTTCACCGAGCTTGGAGATGGCCATTTGAGGATGGTATCCACCTTTCGTGAGTCCATTCGGACTCCTTGAGGTGTCAGGATGAATCCGAGAAACTCAACTTCTGTGGTATGAAAAATGCATTTTTCGAGTTTTGCAAATAGTCTGTGCTGGCGCAGTTTCTCAAGAACTGCCCTAACATGTTTTCTGTGATCAGATTCTGAAGAAGAGTACACCAGGATGTCGTCAATGTAAACAATGACACAGACATCGATAAGTTCCCGAAGAACATCATTCATAAAATTCTGAAAGGCGGCAGGTGCATTGCACGAACCGAAGGGCATCACCTGATATTCGAAGAGCCCAAACTTGGTGCGGAATGCAGTCTTCCATTCGTCTCCTTCTTTTATGCGCACCAGGTGATAAGCTCCTCGGAGATCTAACTTGGTGTACACACAAGCGTCTTTCACCTGGTTGATAAGCTCAGGGATCAAGGGCAGAGGATAACGATTCTTAATCGTTATTTGATTTAGGGCGCGATAGTCTATACACGTTCTAAGGTCGCCTTCTTTTTTCGGCACGAAGAACAGAGCTGAAGAGACAGGAGACTTGGACGGGCGAATAAAACCATTGGCTAGGTACTGATCTAAATATTGACGCAAATCCAGGTTCTCAGGTTCCGTAAGAGCATAAATCCTACTACAAGGTAGTTGAGCATTGGGTACCAGATCGATTTGGCAATCATAAGACCGATGGGGAGGTAACGTGTTAGCCTGTTCTTTCTGAAACACGTCTTGGAATTCTTGGTATTCTGACGGTAGCTGTACAGGGGTGGAAGTTGCTGAGGCTAGACCCATAGCTGGATTTCTTGGATAACAAGTTGGTTCACAATCAGGAAAACTTATCTTCTTTGCTCGCCAGTCAATTCTGGGATTATGTGTTTCTAACCAAGGAATTCCAAGAATTACTTGAAATTGTGGGGCCTTGATCACATCAAACACGATTGCTTCCCTATGACCATCCTGACCCACCAGTGTCACTTCAACAGTGGAATGCGTTACAGGCCCTGAGGCTATTTCGGTTCCATCTACTGTAGTAATGACATCTTGGGTTACTTTCGGGCGGAGAGGAAGCTTAATCCTGGAAGCCAATTCACGGTCTATGTAATTTCCAATAGCTCCACTGTCGATGTATGCTTTTATAGCATGCAACTGCTGAGGCTGTTTTGGGTCCACGAGCACCATTGGCATGACAAAATGCGAGGTCAAAGAGTTAGTTTTCAAGCTCGGCAAGCGGACCCCTACGCTTGCCGGGCTAGGTCGTTTCCCGAATCAGGTGTCACTAATTCGTTATCAGTAGCTCCAACCACCTTCTTAAGTGGTTTAACTGGACAATTTCGAAGAAAGTGACCGGAAGTCCTGCAATACAGACAAAGTTGCATTTGCCGCCTTCTCTCTCGTTTTTTCTGCGTTAATGGTCCTTTAACACCACCGATTTGCATAGGTTCAGATACGTCGGTACTCTTGGAGTTAGAGTGGGTTTTGATCGGTGCTCGGTTTTCATACTTGTACCGATCTGCTTTTCTATTTTGAAGTCTGTGATCAAGCTGAACCACCAAGTCAATGTAGTCTGCGCAGACCTGGGGTGGGTTTACTATTTGAGCTAGAACATCCTTAAGCTCTCCGCACAGGCCTCGATGAAACAATGTGATCCTTTTGTTTTCTGGCCATCCAGTTTCCACAACCAGTCTATTAAAGGTGGCCATGTAGGGCAGAAGATCCTGATTACCTTGTCGTAAGGATAGCAGTTCATTATCAAGGGCCTGTCCTTGAGAGTGTCGAGCGAACAATCTTTCCATGCTGGCCTGGAAGCCCTGAAAATTCTGGAGAATGGGATCATCCTGATTTACCAATGGAATAGACCAATCGGCAGCACTGCCACTGAGGTAAGATAGTATAAAGGCTACCTTGGTCTGGTCGTTAGGGAAGGCTCCGGGTCTGCATAGAAAGTGTAAACGACATTGGTTCATAAAGACGGCATATTTCTTGGGATCCCCCGCAAAACGTTCAGGCGGGGCCAAAGGCATGTGTCCAGGTAGATTAATTTGTACCGGGTTACTCAAACCCATTGATGTGGAAATGTCTCCGGAATTAGGTAAAGGAGTGTGCCCTGCCTGGGCCTGTAATAACCTTTTGGCTAGGTCATCTGTTCTTTCCTTGGATAAGATCAGTTCTCTTTTGAGAGCGTTAGTCTCCTGGCGGGCTGAGTGCACCTCTGCCCGTAATTCCCCCAAAAGCTGGGCCAGCTGGTCAGTCTCGGAAGTCTCCATAGCGCCCGGGTGGGAAATTGTGGGTAGGCTTCGCGTTCTGTAACGCTCACCTGATTCCCACGGAGGCGCAGGTCTGGCTTCGAGTGCTGATGCCTCTTCAATGGTGAAGCGCAGGACTCTGAAGATGAACAGGAAGGGCCCTCTACTCTGGCTTCTCCGGCTCGCAGGAATATTCCCCTGTGCGTGAAAAGGGAGTATTACCTACTGACTGAGTTATGCTCAAGCCTCCCACTCTCTTCCAACCCTCCACGATACCCTTCCACGATTCCCCGTGAAGTCTCACCTTAGGGTCAGGAAGGATGAGCTCTCCATCCTGCTTCTGATGCAGGGGCGCGTTGAAACCCAGTTACTTCACTGGATTGAGGATTGATGGGAGTTCAGGTAAGCTTGACTATTCAGGTAAGGCTCTGTAAAAGTTCTGTTGCAAGTTCAAAAGTCCAAGCTTAATAATAATGTTCATTGTCTTTTTGCAGCAAGCGCTAATGCTTATGTCTTTTTTCCCCTTAGGGGCCGGGGTTCGGAATGCCGGAGATATGGCACCGACCTCGAAGTGAAACGTGCAGTTCCAGTTCCAGTAAATGGCAGGTTAGTTCTGGATGAGTGCTCGGGAACTGTCTTTGCATACGCTCATTCAATGTCTTTGGGCCTCATTACGACCGTGGCGGTCCGGAAATAACGGTGGCGGTAAACCCGCCGCCACCGTTGTTTCCGGACCGCCTGATCCCGACCCCTGCAGGCGGGAGGTGATGTTCCCGCCAGGTCTGACCTGGCGGGTTTAACACCGCCCGCCTGCAGGCGGACGAGGAAACACCGGCAGCATTACAAGATGCTGCCGGTGTTTCCATGATCCCGATTCCCATTGAGTCCCATAGGACTCAATGGGAATGGGGATTTACACCATTCCGCCTCCGTGATTCCCGGAAAACCGGGGTTGTGATGCCCCGGTAATTCCGGGAATCACGGAGGCGGAATGGTAATACAAGTCCGGCGTTAACCAGGCGGTTTTACCGCCTCGGTTAACGCCGGACTCGTAATGAGGCCCTTTGTCTTTTTTCCCCATAGGGGCCGGGGTCCGGAAAATGCCTGGAAGCGGCAAGACCCGAAATGAAATGGGAATGACCCAACAGGTAAGTCTTATTCCCTTCCTTCTCTCACCTCTTATTCTTGTCTTTTTCTCTAGGCTCTGGGAAGTGGCTGTGTATCCGGATGATCGCTGCTGAAGATGGAGGAACCCAGGAAAGGTGAGTGAAATGCAGCGCTGCAGCGATCGTAACGAAATGCTTTTAAAAATAATGTCTTCCTTTTCAAGATCGTCGGTGATGTCTCCGTGGTGCAGATTTAGCTGGTAAGGTCTCTTGTCTCCCTTTGCAGGTGACCCAGGATGCTGACAGGCGTGGCTGAAGTCCAGATGCAGGAGCTGACACGGTGAGTGTCCAGCTGCGAGGAGCAGAACAACGCGAAGCGTGAGTTGCTGATCGGGTGTGGTTTAAATAGCTTTGGACGAAGTCCCAAGTGTGTATCCTTCCTCCGATCAGGTATGTATCCTTCCCCGACCACACCCGGGTGGAAAGTAGTCCCACAGATAAAGTAGTTCCATTCAGGCCTCAAGAGGGCCTGGATGTGGCAGCATGGTCTGCATCAGGTAAGTGCACATTAAAACACTTGAACACATGTCTAGCTTTATGAGCCTGGCGCCTAAGGCGCCAGGACAGAGGTCCAACATGAGCCTGGCGCCTAAGGCGCCAGGACGGCGTCCAAAGGGCCCCAGCTTGGGCCCGCTGGCACTCCCCTGGGGGAAATGATGCCTGCCTCTGGGGTTGCTGGGTCGGACCTGGCTCCTTGGAGGTAGGCATCATGACACCACCCTTCACTGTGTTTCATAAGGACAGGGTTGTCCTTAGAGTTCGTCCTTCTTTTCTTCCGAAAGTGGTGTCGGAATTTCATTTAGGCCAGAAGGTTGTTCTTCCGGCATTTTATCCTCCTCCACATCCTGGTAAGGAAGAGGAGAGGCTCTATAGGCTTGATCCTAGGAGAGCGTTAAGCTTTTATATTTCACGCATGTCCCGGGTCAGAGTGGACGATCAGCTCTTTATTGGTTACGCTGGAAAGCGTTTGGGACATTTTGGATTATTTTGGCTATCTCTGAGTGTTACCGCTTGGCGGGTAAGGACCCCCCGGTCGGCTTGCGGGCCCATTCTACCAGGGGTATGGCTGCCTCTACTGCCCTGCAGAGGGGTGTTCCTATTCGCAACATCTGTGATGCAGCCACCTGGGCTTCGGTACATACTTTTGTACGTCACTATTCCATCGATTCCATCCGAGGGCTGAATCTGGCCTTTGGCAAGGCGGTCCTTTACTCCGCAATTTGATTGGGCATGCTAAATTTCTGTTTTCTAAATTCTTTTCCCACCTCCTTGCATTAGTACTGCTTTGGGAGTCTGTCATAGATATGGAATACGTTGGAGGACCCAATCCCCTCAAAGAACAAGTTACTCTTTTACCTGGTAACGTTCTTTCGATAGGATGATCCGACGACGTATTCCATATCGCTCCCTCCCTACCTTCCCCGCTACAGAATTTCTTATGCGATTGCAGTTTACATTTCCGCAAGGCTTTGTGTGTCAGACTGGCAGAAGACTGGTGGCACACGTTCTGGGAAAAAATTACAACTGAGGCTACGCGACACATCTAGGCACTTTCCTGTCTTTATGGCACTTTTACCTACTCTGTGTATTTATCCGGACAGTAGATAGTTATTGATTCTTAGCTTTATTATAAAAAAAAGGTAATTCTTTAGTAAATCTACTGTGGTAGACCTTCCTTTATTGTTTGTTAATGTGTGACTAAATGTATCTTAGTACCACACCCTGTTCTATTCCACAGAGTAAATCCAGACTTTGTAGTCACACCACCATTGTAAGAGTCAAGACTTACTTGGTACGCACTCCACGTTTGAGAGCATTGTGCCTTACTAGACGAGAAATATCCCTTTACTTTTGTGAGGGGTCAGACATGAGAGGCAGACACAAAGTTGTAATATTCTCAACATCAGACATCTTTATTAAAACAAAAAGGTTGGATTAAGGCCTCCCTGTCCCTATCCTAAAAAGAGTTTCCCTACCTAGGAAACTAAAACTAAAGATCAGATTGTGTCAAGTCGTCAAAACTTATGAACTGTCTGTCCTGTGTCCAAAACATACTAATCTGACCCTCAAAGTAGGAAATGTCAAATAAGGGTGGGAGAAATATCTTAAACTTATCCTTGGCAAAAAGTGTTCATAACCAAAACAAATAAATACATCCAATAAAAGCAATTTTCCTCAAGGAGAACTATTTGGATCCAGTGGGTGGCTCCCTTCCCCTGGATTTAGGTAGGATGGCGAAAGTGTCTCTTCCAAACAACAATTTCTTGAGGTTGGCAAAAAGTGTCTTTCAAACAACAGTTCCTTTCGGATGGAGAGATTGTCTTTGGTATACTCCTTTACCATGTGCTTTGTAAAATAAGTAACTTTCTTTTTACAACTTTGATGAACTTCCCGGTATACGCCCCTGCAAGGACTCCTCTAGTAGACTCTTAGGTTCCTTGGTATACGCCCCTGCCAGGACTCCTCTAGTAGACTCTTCAGATCCCTTGGTATACGCCCCTGCCAGGACTCCTCCAGTAGACTCTTCAGATCCCTTGGTATACGCCCCTGCCAGGACTCCTCCAGTAGACTCTTCAGATCCCTTGGTATATGCCCCTACCAGGACTCCTCTAGTAGACTCTTCAGATCCCTTGGTATACGCCCCTGCCAGGACTCCTCTAGTGGACTTTTCAGATCACTTGGTATACGCCCCTGCCAGGACTCCTCTAGTAGACTCTTAGGTTCCTTGGTATACGCCCCTGCCAGGACTCCTCTAGTAGACTCTTCAGATCCCTTGGTATACGCCCCTGCCAGGACTCCTCCAGTAGACTCTTCAGATCCCTTGGTATACGCCCCTGCCAGGACTCCTCCAGTAGACTCTTCAGATCCCTTGGTATATGCCCCTACCAGGACTCCTCTAGTAGACTCTTCAGATCCCTTGGTATACGCCCCTGCCAGGACTCCTCTAGTGGACTTTTCAGATCACTTGGTATACGCCCCTGCCAGGACTCCTCTAGTAGACTCTTCAGATCCCTTGGTTTACACCCATGCCAGGACTCCTCTAGTAGACTTTTCAGATCACTTGGTATACGCCCCTGCCAGGACTCTTCCAGTAGACTCTTCAAATCCCTTGGTATACGCCCCTACCAGGACTCCTCCAGTAGACTCTTCAGATCCCTTGGTATACGCCCCTGCCAGGATTCCTCCAGTAGACTCTTCAGATCACTTGGTTTACTCCCCTGCCAGGACTCCTCCAGTAGCCTCTTCAGATCCCTTGGTATACGCCCCTGCCAGGACTCCTCTAGTAGACTCTTCAGATCCCTTGGTATACGCCTCTGCCAGGACTCCTCTAATAGACTCTTCAGATCCCTTGGTATACGCCCCTGCCAGGACTCCTCCAGTAGACTCTTCAGATCCCTTGGTATACGCCCCTGCCAGGACTCCTCCAGTAGACTCTTCAGATCCCTTGGTATATGCCCCTACCAGGACTCCTCTAGTAGACTCTTCAGATCCCTTGGTATACGCCCCTGCCAGGACTCCTCTAGTGGACTTTTCAGATCACTTGGTATACGCCCCTTCCAGGACTCCTCTAGTAGACTCTTCAGATCCCTTGGTTTACACCCATGCCAGGACTCCTCTAGTAGACTTTTCAGATCACTTGGTATACGCCCCTGCCAGGACTCCTCTAGTAGACTCTTCAGATCCCTTGGTATACGCCCGTCGGGTATCTTGCTACCAAATATTCATTACCCGATATATTCCTTTTATCAGGACTTCAATATCTTTTAACACAACACAGTTGTATCACTTCACAGTTTTTCTATTTGCTTTAGGTATGACTTGTTCCAACTTTCCACACACTGATATCCCATGTATGGGGACTTTTTCAAGTTCTGCTTTTGTACTTCATTTGCTCTGTATTTAAATATTCTTAGCTGTTTTGTCGGTACGCCACAGCGTCCCCTATGGTTTTGGGTGGACTCACCAGTGTTTCGTAGCGTTCCCGACCTGTGCCACGTCATCGCAACGAAGCTTCCTCTCTGGGAAAGCCTCTGTTACTCTGCAGACCTTCCTCCGGCTCTGCCCGCAGCTGACCCACTGGCTTCTTTCCACGACCGGGATCAAAGACTGCTGCCTCTCAGTGTGACCGTATTTCCGGTAGCTCTGTTGTGGCTGCCGGTGTTCTGATGGGCCTCCAGCAATACCTGCAGTGTCTCTCCTGGTCTCGCGCCACGCCAGTAAGTAGCTTGCGTAATTGGAAGCTGCCTTCTTGCTCTTCTACGGTGCAGTCCTTTCGTATATCGCTTCCATCTCCTGCAGTTCGAGTGCAAACTTTTTTAAATATCCCGCACACTTGTGATCTTCCAAAATAGCTAGTCTGCTCATTCAGATTGGGGTTTTCTTCTATCTGCATCAACTCCTCACTCCTCTTCTTCCTCTTAGTACCTGAGGCCTTATGGGAGTTGGAGTTCCCATAATGTCGAAGATTTCTACAGTGATAATGTTCAGAACTTTCGCTTAAGAAAACATTGGAAACAGGAGAGGTTAGGTTTGTGTAATATGTGTGTGAAGTATGAATGGTATCTTGATTAGAGTGATAGTATGCCATCAGAATTTTAGGCATCACAGGTTTTTTTCATACGAGAGGGGGACATACTGAATCTCTTCAAATGGAGTTCTCACTTCCTCTCCGAGTCATCCCTCCCACATGATCCTCCCTCATAATACCACCACCAGGGTCTGGATCAGGTAGCGGCTGCCGTCCCCTGGCCACGTGGGAGGAGATTGTCACAGAGGAATTAGTAATGACTCCATTGGATTCATCACACATATCAGTCTGGTCCCACCCACAAGGACATTCCAGCACCGAAGAATGTTCCACTTAACAAGAGTGCCAACAACATTCCCAGACATGTGTTTCTGCCATGCTGGGCATAATCAGCGAAGTGTCATTGTGGTGCTGTGTCTCTCCAGACACAGACAGTAAGGAGTTTGCACCTGGATTACCCTCACTACTTAAAATGTAAACGCCAACTATTTCAAGATTTGCCAGAAGTGAGAGACCTGTATTCAGATGGAAAAAAGTCAAATAACTCCTTCTATGGGAAGATGGCCACTTTGGAGATGCAACATAGAGATTCACAGTGACAAGTAGTCAAATAGAACAAGTTACTCTCTTGCCTGGTAACGTTCTTTCGATGGGATGGTCCAGTGATGTATTCCATATCTATAACAGTAATCACCACAGCTGTGCTGCTTCGGAAAATTTTCGGTGTCTGCGTCCTGCGTCGATGCTTCGTCCTAGAGGACCTCCTCCGACGGCCGATGTGATAAGTAGGACGCACGACACCCGTGCAAGAAATGTGGCACCAGCAGAACAGGAAATAAAGCGGCGCCCATCTTGAAAATCACAATCCGTCGAATATCACAGCTCCTGCAAGCCATCCACCCCTGGGAAGAGTGAAAAATGTCACAGGAGCGCACTAGGGGCAAGTCCGCCCTGGACAGGGTCCGGAAACCTAAATTCAGTGACCAGGAGCTGGCTGTACTTGTGGAGGAGGCAGTGACCCACCATGATGAACTACATGGTGCACAGCAGCGCAAGACAAGCGGGCAGCGTCGTGCACAGATCCGGCGGGACATCAGCCAGCGGGTGTCTGCAGTGAGGCACGTGCCCCGGGATGGGGAGGACTGTCGGAAGCAGCTCAATGACCTGCGTGTGAGAGTATGTGGCATCTCAGCACAGGAGTGCAAGCATGGGCACTGGAGGAGGGCCACCACCACCCGAGTTCACGCCCTGGGAGGAGAAGATGACAGCGTTCATCGACATGGGCACCATAGAGGGAGTTGGCGGAGCGGAGACTGGCACCGGAATCCAGCAGGCTGCAGGTGAGCCCCCCCCCAATGCATGAATCTGAAAGGACCACACATGCAGACCCTGAGTGAATTAATGTGCATGGAATGAGTGTGAGGCACTGCAGACATCCATAACTGAGCCTTAGTACCACCGTACCTTAGCACCCCCTAGACACCCCTGTACGTGCACTACATCAATACAAGGGCCAGGGGACAGACATCCATGGCCAGGGCATTGCTACGTGGAGTGTGAGTGTGCATGAATCAACCCCCAGCACCATGTGCACGGTGCATCCCCATGATGCATGTGATGATGAGACACAAACATGTCCGTGCAGTGTCCCTCCACACTGACACATTCCACCAATCACAACATGGGGATAGAACACAATGCAAGTGCAATGCATGATTGCTACTGTCTACAATCCCACTTTATGGCATGAAATGCATGATACCAATGTAGACCGCCCTCAACTCAATCCACACCCTATGTCCCCCACAGGCACCCAGCGATCACCACACGATGACAGTGACGGTGAAGTGGCCACCGCATCACAGCCCTCGAGGCAGCGCTCCTTGACCAGCACCACCACCCCGCAAAGAGGCCACCCGGAAGCACACCGACGCCGGACCCATCCCACCTCACCACACCGCAGCCCAACCAGACGGCTACAGCACCCACATCTCCGCAGGGGGTCAGCGCCTACCTCACCCCAACCCATCATGCAGACACGCGATGTGGAGGGAGCCACCTGTGGGGCAGAGCCCAATGAGGGAGACTCACCTACAGCTGCACCTCATTCAGGACTGTTGTGTTCGCCCAAATTCAGCAAGAGCGAAGGGATGTCCACACCTCATGCGAGCCCGGAGCCAGTCACACCAGTAGCACACACCCCATGTGTGCATGTGCGTCGTGTCCGCACACCCGAGCCTGACATCGACACACCATCATAAGGCACCCCAGATGATAGGCACTCGGACCGCAGCAGCCCCACCGCAGCTGGCAACATGTCCCCATGCAGCCCCCCCCCCCCAGGCAGCGCACAGCTGCCAGCACGGTACCAGCCGCACCCGGTGTACCTTTCGTCACTGGAGCTGCTGTGATGGACGGCTGGACATAATAGAGGCCAAACAGGCAAAAGTGGAGTCCATGGCCAAAGTGCACAGCCGGCACATCAAGGCCATCAGTGGAGCCATATGGCATGGCTGCAAGTACATGGCTGAGACAATGCACGCACCTGGAAAGTGGTGGAGAAATGCACTGCGGCCCTGACAGGTTTCGGCCAAAGGGTACGGGAGTTGTGTGAGGCAGTATCTGCACATGCAGAGCAGACGAGGGAATCTAATAACCTTCTCCGCCAGCAGCTGCAGGTCACTGGGTCAGTCCCATCGACATCCACTACACTCACAGAGGGACCCTGGAGCCTTCACCTAGGCGCCGTTCATCGCGCCACCTGAGATCCCACACACCAGAGGGCCCAGAACCTGGAAAGTGCCCGCAGCCATCACAGATGGACATGGCATTGTTGTATGTGCCCTGAGGACATGCACCTACATGCACTGTTTTGGGGAGTGCACTGGGGGCAGGGGGGATTGTGTGCTGGGTGTTCACTGGGGGGGATATTGTGTGCTGGGTGTTCACTTGGGGTAGGGGGGATTGTCAAACATTTAATAAACCACTTTCATAATTCATACAAAGCATGGACAGTCATGATTGTGATAAAGTGCTCTTTAATGTTCAAGTGATATGTGTCAAATGTAGCCATCACCTGTATCAAAAATAATTCTCAATCAAGCCTTGTCTGGTCAACCTCCCCTCCCTCACCCCATTCCTGTGTACACGTGCAACTGTGCTCCCACATGTCTTTGCCATTAAGACTGGCTGTGTTCCACATATCGTGTGAGGTACATGCATGGGAATGTTGCAGTGCTGGTGCTGCCTATGTCTCCTGCTGGCATGCAGGGATTTCACTGTGTATGTCCAGCCTCATCAGATGTCATTTAACATGCATTACGGACTACATTTGTACTCACCCAGCATCCATGTGTTTTGGCCTCGGTGCCTTTCCATGTACGCTGGCAGGGTACTGTTGCGCAATACCATGGAGTCGTGGGTGGATCCTGGATAGCGGGCGCAGCAGTAGCTGATGGTCAGGTCAGGGCTACATGTCATCTGCACATTCATGGAATGTTAATTTTTCCTGTTTCTGTACGCTGCCTCATGTGCCTGAGGTGGTACGAGTGCTGCATGTGTGCAGTTCAGGGCTGCTATTACATTCGGAACTTAGGCAACGGCATGGAATTGACCCTTCAGCTGGTTCACCTGTGCCTGTGTGGCTGGTAATGCAATGTGCTCATTCACATGGAGCAGCCGTGCATCCAGCACCTGTCCCAGCATGGCACTGAAGGTTACTGGACCATGCCATGCATCATGGCAACGGTGTGTTGGTAGCTGCCAGTCACGAAGAATTGTAGCACGGACACAAGCTTCACGAGCGGGGGCACTGCAGTGCTGATAGCCATATGGCTGCCGATGTCAGCCTGGATTGTGTCCAGCAACTGGGTGATGGTTGCCCTGTCCAGCCTATACTCAGTCACCAACTGGCCATCAGTCAGGGCACAGGGTGTTGGCCTGGGCCTGGGGATGGCTGGCCGCCTTGCTGGTGCTGCTCTCCTCCTCCTTCTCCTCATCCCCACCACCTCCTGCGCTCCCAGGGCCCTGGCCTGGTTGGCTGGCCTCTGTAGCTCCAGGCGCAGCAGATAGATGTCCACCTCTAGGCTCTCGGCTCCAAATGGCAGCATGGTGTTTGAAAGTGTGTGTTGGGTATGGGTGGGTCTTTTGTAGGCCTCTGATTTGCATTGGTTTCACCAGGGCCCTTATTGCTGTCTCCTACCTGCTCCTGCTGGTGTAATGGTGTTGGGGAGGGTGTGTTGTGCATGGGTGGCTCCTTTGTAGGCCTCTGATTTGCATTGGTTTCACCTGGGCACTTTTTGCTGTGTCCTGTGTTCTTTTACCTCCAGCATTTGGGTAGGGGTATTTTCGGCGTATTTTCTGCCGCTTTTCTGGGGCTAATAGCGCCTACGCCGGATTCGTGATTGCTCTGTAATAACGCAAATGGATACTGGCGCTATTACAGCCGGCGCTATTACAGTCGGCTGTACGTGCGCCAGCTGTAATAGTGCCGGTGGTATTTGTACACGTGATCCGGCTGACCCTTAAATGCGGCGGTAATAGCGTTACCGCCGGATTTAAGGGTTACCGGCCAACTCGATGAGGCTCTTTGTCTAAAAAGTTTTCTGCACTACTCTGTATTATGTATACTATACTCTGTGCTGTGTCAGTAGTGTAACCGTCTCTGTATCCATTGTAAGTACCTGTAACTTTATCTTGTACTCACTATTAACGAAACTTTGGGCAGCATTCGTATAACCCTGAATCAAGCCTTCTTTTGCTCACCTTTAGCGCCTCGATGCCCGCGGGCTGCAGTGCGCTTTACAAATCCAAATAAATAAATTGTTTGCTTTCTGCTAGTCACGACGTGGTGCATCGTGTGCAGGGAATTAGGCAAACCTAGCTTTCATGAATGCTCTAAGTTGAGTATACCACAGTGCCACAATTCCAATATTTCACTCGCTCTCAGCCACTTGTTGGAGGTATGTGAAGTTGCATTCTGGGAAGTGATCAGCCTTTGTGTTTCATTTTTCTGGTTGCTCTATACCTTGTTGTCGGCTGATCATTCTGGCAGGGTTCTTTGCTATCTCTTTTTACTCCATTAATGGGAGTATGGCGTTTTAACCCCAGCAGTGTATTTCACACGTTCAGATGCATCGCATGAAAACGGATGTCCAATCCATCCAAGTTCAATGAAAGGCTGGGAGGTTAGCTCAGGGACAACGTGCTTGTCTTGGAAGCAAGTCTTCGCATAGCAGCACAGGTTTGAATCCCGGTATTGCGCTTAGAAACTGGTCTCCAGTAGTAAGCGCGCTATAAAAGAACAATTATGATGGATTATTATGATTATTTGTTTATGGCCATGTCCTTGCTGTTTACTGCTTCTTTGGAGTCGTAATGTTTGCAGGATTCTGCTTGCTCTGGTCTCCCTACCATGTTAGTTAGTGTGCAAGTGTCCCTTGCTGTTGTGTTATGCCTAGTTAAATTACAGTAAACTTCAAAGCTCTGTTTGGTTGTTCAATCATTTCATTGGCTCCAAGAACACACATTGGAATATTAGTTTTCCGCACAACCAGTTTCCTTTCTTAAATGCTTGCCATATTGCAGAAAATGACTTTTTTTAAACACACATTTCTACATATAATTCTGTAAATTGAATACAGAGAAATACCTGATGAGTCCATCCACTGATTGACCATGTGTATTCCAGTCACCACCTCTTACAGACCTTTATATTTGCAACCACCATATCACTGCTGCCATGCAATCCTGCATCATTTTAAATGTAGGCTAAGACTGTCCTTGACCATTTTCAAACGCCTCCATGTTTTCTGGCAGATTGCATTTCTCCTTGCTTAGCCTGGGGCCTTCACTATCCTGAGCTCTTAGAATTGCTGCAAATTGATGCTTCTTGAAGAACCCTTCGAGGTAGCAGGCATGCAGTGTAACAACTGTTTGTTTGTGTGGTGCTTGGCATGTCACATATGTATGCCCATGATGACTTGTTGTACAGTGCTTTTACTGTACCAGCCATCTCACATTTTAGGAATACCAGGTACAATAGCACAAATGCATGTAATTTCGCCATATTGCAGTTTGGCCTTCTTCCTACCCTGCCAGGTTAGGAAATCCCATATAAGATCATAAGCACGCCTGGGAAAGCTGCTGCTTTTGCAGACTAGGGTTGCCTTTGAGTGTGTGTGTGTGTGGCCCAGGAAGTGGGTGAGACTGTCACTTGCCACTCCACATTTGTGGTGTGTAAGGGTGCAGAAGCAGAGTCAGGACACAAATGTGGTGTGCTTGTTGGTATAGACTTTTATTGAACTGAAAATAGGGAAGAACCCTTCCTGCCCCTATGACTAAGAGGGGTTTCCTCAGTCAAAACAAAGGATAATGTCAGAATGTCCGTCAAAAATATAAAGTCCACTTTCCTATGTCCTAAGCCTATTTCCATTCCTTACACCTCAACAGAACTAAACCTAAACTGCACCCTGCTTAGAACAGGATGACTCCCTTCTTTGGGATGCTTTAGGCAGTTCAAAGTTCCAAGTTCCAAAACCAACATTGGGAAGGTGTCTCCCTTCCCTAAGTATTCCTCACGTTCTTTACAGTATTGAGAAGGAGTCTCCCTCCCCCAAGCATTCCTTAGGTTCTCTTTATCACAATTCTGTCTTCTGCTAAAGGATATGACTCCTTTCTTCTGGTCTTCTCGTGATCTGTGCCAAAGGGATCTTTCTTTCCCCCTTGGACTTTCTGTGTCCTGTGCCAAAGGTTCTTTGCTCCTGGTCTTCTCGTAACTTACACCAAAGGTTTTCTTCCCCTGGATTTCTCGTGCTTTGTTTCACAGGTTCTCTTCCTTTGGACTACTCATACTTTATGCCAAAGGTTCTCTTCCCTTGGACTTCTCATGCTTTATGCCAAAGGTTCTCTTCACTTGGACTTCTCATACTTTATGCCAAAGGTTCTCTTCCCCTGGACTTCTCGTACTTTATGCCAAAGGTTCTCTTCCTTTGTACTTCTCGTACTTTATGCCAATGATTATCTTCCCCTGAATTTCTCGTACTTCATGCCAAAGGTTCTCTACCCTTGAACTTCTGTTATTTATGACAACGGTTCTCTTCCCCTGGACTTCTTATGCCTTATGCCAAAGGTTCTCTTCCCTTGAACTTCTCTTATTTTATGACAAGGGTTCTCTTCCCCTGGACTTCTTGTGCCTTATGCCAAAGGTTCTCTTCCCTTGAACTTCTCTTATTTTATGACAATGGTTCTCTTCCCTTGGACTTCTCGTGCTTTATGCCAAAAGTTCTCTTCTCTTTGACTTCTCGTATTTTATGCCAAAGGTCCTCTTCCCCTGGACTTCTCGTGCTTTATGCTAAAGGTCCTCTTCCCTCATATGCCAAAGGGTCTCTTCCCCTGGACCTCTTGTGCTTTATGCCAAAGGTCCCCTTCCCTTGGACTTCTCGTACGCCAAAGGTGCCAAAGGTTCTCTTCCCCTGGACTTCTTGTGCTGTATGCCAAAGATCCTCTTCCCTTGGACTTCTCGTATTTATGCCAAAGGTTCTCTTCCCCTGGACATTTCGTGCTGTATGCCAAATGTCCTCTTCCCTTGGACTTCTCATATTTTATGCCAAAGGTTCTCTTTCCCTGGACTTCTCGTGCTTTGTGCCAAATGTCCTCTTCCCCTGGACTTCTTGTACTTAATGCCAAAGGTTCTCTTCCCCTGGACTTCTTGTGCTTTATGCTAAAGGTTCTGTTCCCCTGGACTTCTTTTGCCTTATGCCAAAAGTCCTCTTCCCTTGGACTTCTCGTATTTTATGGCAAAGGTTCTCTTCCCATGGACTTCTCGTGCTTTATGCCAAAGGTTCTCTTCCCCTAGACTTCCATCTCGTTCTTTGGGTTGCAGACCCCTTTTCCAATTCTGTAATGTCTCTTAACTGGGCCAGGTTCACTCTCCTGCCAGGTCTCTCTTTCAGTCTCTTTGGGGTGCTCTTTCAACCCCTCTCTTCTCCACTTGTCTCTCTCATCAGTCCCACTGGGACGAGGAAGATGGCTCTGCACTTACTTCCAACCACAGCCTCTGGGGTATCCCTGTGCCTTCCCGGTCCCCCTCCGCGTACCTTTGTACTTAGTCTGCGAGGGTCCCGGTCCTCGGCAACACCAGATGGTGTCTGCTGTCTTCCCCTGGTCTCTCGCGGTCTTTGTTCGGCGCTCTGTATCTGTACCACGCTGGTTTCCCTCTATGCGTTGGGTCTCACCTGGACCACTCAGATGGCTTTGATTCTGCCACCAGATGAAGGATCCCACATCCAGGTAAGTCGTGGTGCTTTCCTGCCTTGTTGTTCTCCACCTCCCTCTGTTTCAGGTGGTCGGGTCTGTGGCAGGACCTCTCCTCGGCGTTCTGCTCCCTGCCGGGAAGCTGGTCTGGGGCAGAATAGACTCTGAGGGGAGTTCCTCATCAGTTTTTATGTCTTGACTTCTTTCTAGCATCCAATAGCTAGCACGTTCATGTTGGTTCCGCGTAGGGCTCTACATCACCCTGCTCTTCCCCATGGCAGTGCTTTTGAAGTTATCCATATTCACTCTTCGTCATCATAGTGTTAGTGGCCTGATACATACAATTCTGATGCTTGTCTAATCTGCTTAGATCACATGCTATGCATCAGCCGACATCTAGTGGAGCTGCAGAGTATTACAGTTGTTTTTCGAAACTCGAAAATGGGCGTCGAAATAGGGCGTGCCAGTAATACTATCCCTATTGTGACGTCCCCTGTACCCAAGATCCCTCATGCGTGTGTGTCCCCCAGATTGTTTTTTTTCCTCCATCGTGAGCGGTCGCTAAATATAAGCAGAGTCCATTTTCCGGGTATGCCGTTGAACTTTATTAATTAAGTTAGTGTTTCTTCCTGTCCTTTTGTCGAAGCCGTGACTTGACGTGGTAAAGACTGAAGAAGACTTTGGAGTTGACCGTCGGACGGAGACTTCGACGGCACCACCCGGCCTTGGAAGGTCTAGCCTTGGAAGGCCCTTTCGGCCTTGGCCTTACAGTAGGGAGAGTGGGGGGTGGTCATAAACATGTATATTCCCACCCTTTACCATAGTCGCCCCGCTGCCTTCACACATTATGGAGTGTACTCCTTTTAAGTTCTACCCCTCTTGTAATAGGAAGTTAACGTGGGTCGACAAGCATAGGGTCTGTAACCTCTACTTGAATAGAGACCACAACGAGGTGCATTGTCGGCGTGTAAACTACTCCGACCGAAAACCCTAAGGACAGGCGAACTAAACGTTGGGCCCATCACGCCATGCAGGCTGAGGCCTCCATAGATGTCGAAGAGGCATCCAACAATGGCAGCGACACCTTCCCTTCGGACGGCGAGGGTGACGGGAACCCCAGCGTTCCCCAGTGCCAGCCCCCGACCCTAACAGACAGGCCAGCGGCCCTGTTATGGGTAAGACACTCGGCGGCAAGGGCACCACACTCCCCCACAAACACGCACCCCACGGCGATGGAGTAAGGTCGCACACCAAGAATCAACTGTGAAAAGCAGATCTTCAGATCAAGTGTCCTCTGGGTGCTCCGAGCTGCCGCCACATGACAAACCCGTTAAGACCAAAGTCACCCGACTCGATACTCCCCTGCCTGGCCACGCGACGGCGAAAGTCGCCAAGCAGTCGAAGTTGGGCCTACATCCGGGGACAAGCCCAGAGAGTCCTCCTTAACCCCCTCTTCGGCCCCATGCTCCAAAAAATCATCTTCAAAGAGCAGGGACCATGGGGAGAGAGACAAATCCAGTTCCTCTACAGAGAGGGACTCACTGGGACACTGAACCACCACACAAGACTCCATGTATCTCCTATGACCTTTACGACCAGGATGTAAAGGATGATGCATACCTAGAGGAAGGGGAACCCTCTTATGGGGATATCGTGGGTTACGACGATGGGGGATAAGACGACCAAGACCAGGAAGACTCTGAGTCTATAGTCTTTGCAATGGACTCTCCAGTCCCGCAAGACCCTGTTTTACCAGACTCCCCTGTAAATAACCAGCTACTTTTCAATGATATACTGATAAGGGCTGTAGAGCATTTTGGCTTCGAGACACAAGAGGTCCAACAGGGCAAAAATTTTGCACAGAGTATGTTAGCCGATAAAAAGCCGGCAGCCCAGTTTATCCCCCTGCTCAATCGGTCCAAAGAAGGATCCAACCTTCTCTAGAACAACCTAACGATACCAGGGCGGTAAACCCTAGGATCGAGAAGCTCTTCAGACCTGCACCTTCTGACCCCCTATATATAAAGGGCCATCTTCGACCTGACTCTCTGGTCGTTACCACCACCTGCAAGAGAGCTGGTACCCCCTTGTCCTCCTCCGAAGCCCGACCGGACAAGAAGAGCAAAAAATGATATGCCATGGGCAGGAAGATAGCGTCCACTGCAGCATACCAGGCGCGTATAGAAAACAATTCCACCTTACTATCCAGCTATGCCTGCACACAGTGGGATGAGGTTAAGGTACTAGCAGAGTCAGCGCCAGAGCCACTGAAGGCTAAACTCTCCCTTCTGGCTGCTGAAGGCAGAGCTACAGCATGTGTCCTCTTAAAAAATAACTTTGACGTAGCTGACAACACTGGCCACGTTATTGCAGAAGCCACCATTTTAAAACGCCATGCCTGGCTCAGACAGTCGGGTTTTAAACTTGAAACTCAAGCTACCCTACTAAATATGCCAGTTGAGCAAAACATATTATTTGGGAAAGCAGTTGAAGACGCACTCAAGTCCGCCAAAGATGAATATGAGACCCTCAAATCCCTTGGCCAACTGACTAATAGACAACCACAAAGAGGTGGTAATAATTTTCGTCGCTTTCGAGGACAAAGCACGCAGAGAGGAACAGGATCAACGGTAACAGGGGGTTATTGTATAGAGCTTCAAGAAGACTGTCAAACCTCCCCCCGCGCCAAAAGAAACCATCGCAGGAGGAACAACTTATCCTGCTGGAAGAGGTGAAAGCTCTACTCCTCAAGGACGCCATCGACGTCGTGCCACACAAAGAGGTAAACAAGGGTATTTATTCAACGTACTTCCTTGTTCCAAAAAAAGATCTGACCATGTGCCCGGTACTAGACCTGCGCCCTGCAAACAAATTTGTAAAACCACAAAAAATTCACATGACAATGCTACAAGAAGTAATCCCTCTGTTAAAAAAGGGGGTTTACATGGCAACATTGGACATGAAAGATTCCTATTTTCATATCTCAATGTTCCCAGCGCACAGAAGATTCCTGCGATTCAAAGTAGCAGACCAACACTATCGGTTCAAGGTGCTGCCCTTTGGAATAGCCTCGGCTCCAAGGGTGTTCACCAAAGTACTGGCGGTGGTTTGTTTGTTTGTTTTTGTTTATTTATTTAATAATGCGCACCAAACCCTTAGGTAGGGGTGGCAGCGCACCTACGCAGGGAGTCAATCCCAGTGTATCCCTACCTGGACGACTGCCTGATCATGGGTGAAAACTACCATCTTTGCAATGTAAACACGCAAAGGACAATAGACCTTCTCTTCCAATTGGGCTTCTCAATAAACGAGAAAAAGTCAAGTCTGATACCAAACACATCAAAACAGTTCCTAGGAGCTGTATTAGATACAAAGACAGGCGTAGCCTACCCATCCATGGAAAGAGTGCAAAATATGCTTTGACAAATACCCCAGTATCAAGCCGGTCTCCGGATAAGCGTACACAGCATTTACCTAGTCCACCACGCGCGCCTGCGCATGTGACCAATGCAGGAATGGTTGGCTAAACAATGTCTCAGGCAAGTGGTCAGTGGGACGATCTAGTCAGAACTTACGCTGGTGTTCAAAGGAAAATCTACTCAAGGGGAAACCTTTCCACGAACCGGAAGCACAAGCGGTCGTCACAATGGACGCGTCCCTTTCTGGGTGGGGGCGCCCACTACCTTCACCACACAGCACACGGCCTGTGGTCACAAGTGACTGCACAGAAACACATAAATGTTCTGGAGTTATTGGCAGTCCTCAAGGCCCTACAAGCCTTCGAGGAACACCTGACGAACCTGTCGGTACAAGTCCTAACAGACAGCAGCACCACCGCAATGTTCTATCTCAACAAACAGGTAGGTACACACTCTCCAAAACTGTCCAAACTGGCACAGTAAATATGGAAGTGGGCACTCAGACGAGGGATGTCCCATCCTCCCTACATGTTCCAGGAATACTGAATACACTAGCCGACTCTCTCAGCAGAGACCATCTACCAGAAGAGCATGAGTGGAAACTACACACAGACGTTGTATACCACATTTTCTCTCTTTGGGGATACCCCTCTCTAGACTTGATCGCTACAAAAGAAAACAAGCAATGCCCAGACCACTCCAAGGGGAACGCCCTATGGATGAACTGGTCAGGGATATTTGCTTACGCTTTTCCCTGACTCCATTAATCAGCAGGATAGTGAACAAAATACACAGGGAACAGATGACACTCATCATGGTTGCTCTTATGTAGGCGAGACAACCATGGTTTCCACATCGGTGCAAGCTGCAATGTGTGATCCTATCAAGCTCCCATACCAGTTCAACCTGTTGACTCAACACGGGGGGACGACGATACACCCACAACCCCACTCTTTGACCTTGGCAGCATGGCTCCTGAAGTCATAGAGTTCGGACACCTCAATCTTCCACAACGGTGTATGGACATCCTAAAAGAAGCAAGGAAACCAAACACCAGACACTGCTATTTCCACAAGTGGAAGAGATTCGTCATTTGGTGCCAATCTAAACAGATCAACCCCATAGAGTGTATGCCTTCACACATTCTTACTTACATGCTCAACCTGTTGGATTCAGGGTTGGCCTTCAATTCTCTTAAAGTCCACCTAGCAGCTTCTGCTCTGCTGTTCTGTTATTAATAATTGGGACGAGTAACGCTAAAATCAGTATATGTCCTGAAGAAAGCGGGAAGTAATAAGATACCGCTGAAACCGGTAGACAACAGATCCAGGAGTGATGACGTAGATCCCGCGTTTGATACAAACGGAAGTGGTAGACACGGCACAGACATAGTAGCAGTAGCATCTTTTTAAGATAAGCAGCCCCAACAAGATTGGTAGCTGTTTTTTGGTTTTTAGAAATTCCTTGATTAGTAAAATCAAGGCTTTGAGTATTATAAGCCACACAGATCCAAGGAGATGACAATAAAGTAAAAATATTGACCTTGATGATGTGTGCAACATTTAGCAGACAGGAAAGTAGTGAACAAGGATAGGGATAGCCTTCACTTGCTTTTGTGTACCCTTGACAGGTGTAATATTAGTAACCACCGAGGGTGAGCCCCTGACCTGTAGAGAGGGCCAATTAGCGAATATAGGGGCATTTAGTTAGACATAGGGACTCATACCATAGGATTAAGTAATTTGAATACATTGTTTCTGTCTAAATGGTGTTAAAAAGCAGTCAGGCGAAGACAGGAGAAGGAAGTCTCTGACTCGGAGTCATTTGTATATATCTCCCCTTCCTTGCCCCCTGGGAAGGGTGCCCCTCCCGGGCAGAAGTGACGGCACGGAGGGATTCGTTACAGGTGCCAGAGAGTCTGGGTGTGGGGCATGAGTGAAACCAATAATTGTCCCTGATTGGATCACTAGTGTTGAATGGTGCAGATCCTTACCATTGGTGGGCTTGGACTTGGTTTTAGCCTGGATTTTGGATAGGAAGAGGACTCCTGCAGCCATTTCTTCAGAACCGCTTTGGAACCAAGAATCCCTCGTAGACGAACAGCCGGCAGAAGATCTGAATAAGACTCCTGAAGCAGCCTGGCATTCCTTCCTGCTTCTGACACGGTGAAGCCCTGTTGGACTCCCTGATCTCCGAAGGCTCTGAGCAGTGATTCCGCCCTGGACTACCGGGGCCAACTAGCCTCGACAAGCTCTCGAGGATCCAGCCTTCGGAAGTGTCCCGGCCCACCCAGTGGACTGATCAGCTCTCTCGTGGGCTGCCTTGCCAGAAGCGTCACTGTTCTGTGTTTGCACCCAGAACTTTGGTGGTCGCCAGCTCCTGGTATAAGTCGCATTCCCTGTGAATTTCAGCCTCCCAGTCTCAAGGCGTCTGTCCTGAAAAAAGCTTCTTCAACCACACCTGCTGTCGTCTGTGTGCGGTGGCTGTCACTGAAACTTGCCTTCCCGCATCTTGTGAAGTGTCCTGAAGAGGCCTGCATCAAGTGAACCTTGCATTTCTTCATCACGAGGGGTTGCATCCTGCATTTGGACCTGTGGAAAAATCCTTGCACCCGCAGCTCCTGGGCACCTCTCAACAGAACCAACAGCAGTAAATCCGACCTCCTGTCAACACTTTATGTTGTGGCAAAATCGGGAGTGGCAGGGAGGCATAAGTAAAAGCAAAGCATTTGTCTCCCCCTGTCTTCCATAGGATAACATTGAGAGCCAGTCTTTTTGTATCGTGCCATTCCATTCCACTGCCTTTTGGTTGTGGAACCTGGGTGGTACCATGTGAAACATAAGAATACATTTTACTTACCTAGTAACTTTATTACATCTCGTCCTTTGAGCTATCACCAACACAAGTAATTTACCTGCTACAGATGCATTCTGGGGAGAAGCATTGTGGCTCCTGTGACTTTTTGGCACAAGGACCCATTCTTCTTGGGGATTGGACTGCTGAAGCTAGGGGAATTCACTTGTGGCTTGGTTTCATCTTTACTGCATCACTTTACTTACCTCCTGTGTCGATTTAAGATCCTATATGTTTATCATTGAGTATTGTGTGATAATATCACCTGCTTGTTTAATTTTTTTAGTGTGTGCTTAAGGCCTAGGATAAATATTTGTATTTGTATACATTCCTGTCTAAATTGAATTATTCTGTGCCATACTGTGTGGACTCATTGTGGATCCCGGACCCCACTTTCACTCTCCTGAGAATAGCCTTGACTGCTCTCCACGTTTACTTTGTTTGGGTTATGGCTAACCTCTCCGAGTTCCCTGTTCACTATAACTAGGGTGGCCCCCTAAAATGTGTCCACCAGGCCAGATTCTCGAATACCATTGTAACAGTAAGACCAATCGTTTATTAAGACGCTGTTGATATAGCATTACTTGATGAAAAGGACAATATAGACCTGAATCCGTTCCACAAATATGTTTTGTTAAACTTCCAAGATATGCCAAGAACGTCCACTGAATTAAACATTCATTTGGGGCAGCTGGCAAAGGCTGGCAGGACAAATGTGCAAGTTATTTACTTTGCCACTTCTTGCAATGTTGCATTGAAAAAACGTCCAGGTTGGAACACAGCCATGCATGGTTTCCTATGTTTAATGTAGGCGTTTGTAACCATTGCGCCAATTGTCCTGCTTGCAGATTCTGTGCTGTGAATCAAGGAGTTTGCTATGCTTCCAGTTTGGCATAGAAATCATGCCAAATCTACTTATCCATGATAAACTTATTGTAGGAAGAGATGTCTGTCGTGTAACAGGGGTAGTTTCTATAGTGAATGATTCAGCAGGTGTGTGCCCTACAATGCTATGGACTGTGATTCATCCTTTTCATGACCTTCTTGAAAACAAGGAATCAAAGCTGCACAAAGGGTTCTCTTTCCATCAGGCGGGCCCTAAAGGAATTCCATATTGTCCCAGGAGGATAGCTCAGCGGCAACGTGCTCGCCTTGGAAACAAGACGACACGAAGCAACACAGGTTCGATCACCGAGTCTGCTCTTAGAAACCTCTGGGTATTAAGTGCGTTATAAATACGCAACTAAGACATATTCCTGTAAAAACGTCTCGATGCCCCTGGGCTGTGTGAGCGCTTTAAAAACGCAAAATAAATAAGTAAATGAAATAATCTGCAGTACAGTATATACATTTCCTTTTCACAAGGTTTAGTGGTACATGTACTCCTCGGTTATCTTCCATGGGGCGTAGAACTGCATAACCTATGATTGTGTCAAGCCGCAGCCATGCATAAGCTGCACCAATAACTTGCTGAGAGTTAGGCCAAAAGCAGCCAGAAGCGGAGGTTCACATGTGTGTCTTACCTTTACTGAGGTTTTAGGAACCATATAATAATGCTTGTCTTTCTGTTAAACGTACGTTCATACATAAGAGTTTGTAGCAAAGCACTTGTCTTGGGCAGATGTGTATTTCCGGCCTGTAAGCTATCAAACATTATCTCCTAGCTGTACACCGCTGGAGAAAGCATCGCTCTGTTTGTAGTAACTTTGTCCCGTTTGATGGAACCTGTGAATTTCCCCCTCTCCTCTGCCCAGGTGGGGTTCCACAGTAACTTAGCAGCCTGATCTAGAGCCCCTTAATATTTGAGTTTATGTTGGAACTTGCTTCTTCATGTGGAAGGTCAGCACCGTTAACTGATTTCAGAGAAATACGATGGGAATGGTTCTTCGAGGCAGAATTGCTGAATAATACTTATCCAGGTATTTGCTCTGTCCCATCTTGCTCTTTAACACCTTGTGAGTTACCCATTTTCTTGGAATGTCACTGGAATGTCACTCATCTGCTAATGTGACAACCTTATATTCCAGAAGGGCCTCTAACAAACAGTCTTTGATTTCTGTCCGACTTGCACGTTTTGGCACATTCGGCTGTCTTTCAGAAAGCTTTTTCTGCACTTTGCAAGGCATTGCATACTGTCTCATATACATGAACATCTTTTGGATGCCTGCACCCACTCCGCTCCAGTTGCCATTGGTTATTTTCACGCCCCATACCTCTTCTCGCCAGCATCTTCTTGTTCTGGCAGTTGTTCTTTGCATCTGGCCGGTAGTATATCAAGATTGCATTTGTGTGTGTGCACTTATTGTAACAGGAGAGATGCCATCTTGCATTATACTGATTTATTTCTTCTGCAGTTTTCTCAAGAGTTTTATGCGTTAGGTTTACAATCACTGCACGCGTGTCAAAGTCTTACAGCATCGAGTCGTTTTTAGTCTAACTAAAGCATCCTTTTGTTCGTATTGGCACAAAATACGCAAATGAGCATATACCACTGGAGCGCTTGGGTTTAGATGATGGTGGTTGATCTATCTGCATTTCACCTCCCATAACTTTGGTGAAATGAAATCGATAATAAAATTCAACAACTGGACGTATAACACTGGTGCTGTTATTATACCTATCACCATTTGTAGACCCCATTGACTTCAGAGTAAATGTTATAAGGACCACTTCTTTAGACCTGAAAAATTGAAATTAGAATCTGTCCGTAAAGTATGGCGATATTGTAGATTTGATGTACTTCATTGGCAGACCTCTTGATGATGTCAGTACTACATAACACGTAGCATAGAGTAACACCATGGAAATGTTCAATCTATAGCTAGTTTCTAATGACACAATAGTAGCCCCACCTTTTCTTCACTAAAATCCTGCAGAGCAAGCTTTTTATATATATGCTCCTGTACTAAGAGTATGCTGTAGGATTTTTTTTATTGCCCTCTTTCCCATTGAAATCAATGTTTCATGTTAACAAAATTGATTGCTTTCAGAAACAAAGGCTAATTGATTAAGAAACTAAGAAATGTTTTGACAAGGACGTGTCTTTGTGTTTTGGTTAGACTACGTGTCTTTGTGTTTTGGTTAGACTTTTGGTTAGACTACGTGTCTTTGTGTTTTGGTTAGACTACGTGTCTTTGTGTTTTGGTTGGACTACGTGTCTTTGTGTTTTGGTTAGACTACGTGTCTTTGTGTTTTGGTTAGACTGATGCAATTAATTAGCCATTCACAAAACATCGTTTCATAAGTCCGGCAGCAGTACGACGACTAGGAACACAGAATGGCGAGGGAACGCTGTAATAATGGGGAGCAGAGAGGGGAAATCCAGCACATGGATGTGATATATAGGCAGTCTTAGTTTTAATAATTTGCACAGGGTTATTTGAGAAATCCCCTTTTTTTCAAGTTTCACTGTGGTGCAATTTAAAAATAAAAGAAGTGATGGACAATAGGGCATTCTGTCTTTCATTAAAACGCAATTAGAGTGCCTTTACAAGTTTCACTAGTTGTATAGATGAATTAGGCTAGGTGGTATAGGGTCTCTATCCGGAACACAGACCGGAGATAGACACTAGGCAAACAAGATTAAAAAAATAAGATTTAACATTTGGTGTCTGTGGCCATTATTTACATAGATACTATTTATGGGTCTTTTTTGGGCGATGTGCTGGGTTGGCATGTGTGAAGGGATAGCATAGGGAAAGTGTGGATCTAGCATGTTTCTTCTGTTTCATTGCCACTGTGCTGCTCTGCTCTTTCAATGAACGCATGCTTGCGTGGACCGTGAAGAACCTCTGCAGGAGCCCCGCTCCCATTAGATTTAGGTGTATCCTTCTTGCAAGTAATCGTGGGGATTGTGTCTCTAGCTTGTTCAGTACCTGGCATAGAAGGAATTTTTGGACTCTCCATTCAACCCCTTCTCATGAGCTTCGAACTAAGGGATTAGTTCCTAGGTTGCCTGAAAGCAAATATTTGACTGAGCGTCCCTTTTTATTTGGTCAGATCTATACATTAAAATGCAAGGATTCAATGATAAGTCGGAAGCGATGGGAGCAGGTTTTATATAGAGCGGATTCAGTGCCATGCAGGTCATCAAACACGTGATAAATCAACCCCATTTCAATCGCATATTTTCACTTATGAATACCATACTAAAGGAACAAGCGAGGGAGTGTGAGTGCCAACTTGCCATTTTATACCTAAGACACAGACAATCTATACTGCCAGAGGCGAGAATGCATGGAAAATATCTGTTTATCTTTTCCTGGACATTGTTTCTGATTCCTGGTATGTTTACAATCTCCCTTTCTACCTGCAACGTTCCCCAGGGGTCTAATCTCTCACCCTGGCTCTACAACCAATATCTGGCAACTCTCGCCCATCGCATTGCTATTTTCTGCTCCAACTTTCAGTGCTATGCCGATGACACTCAACTCATTTTCAGGCTCCCCTGAGCCACCTCCCCTCCTTCTCTCATCTCTGACTGCCTATCTGCCATTCAGGATTGGTGTGCTGCCAACAATCTCTGCCTGAATGCCAGCAAAACAGAGATTCTCCTCATCGGCACACCTTCACCCTCCTTTCCTGTCATTCTCTAGCCGGCCTCCCTTGGCCCTCCTCCTACTCCCACCTGCGAGACTAAGAACCTGTGTCATCTTTGACTCCACGCTCTCCTTCTTTGCCCACATCTCTGATGTCTCAAAAAAGTCAAACTTCCTACTGCACCTCCTCAGAGGTATTCTGCCCTTCCTCTCCTTCCCCCAGAAGCTCACTGTCTCTCGCGCCCTGGTTTTTCACTCTAGGCTGGATTATTGTAACAACCTCTATCTAAATCTAACTGCTTCTACCTTCCACCCTTCGCAACTTATCCAGAACAGGACTGCAAGACTTGTCCTTGGCCTCAAACTCTGGGATCGTATGTTTCCAGCTCTGAAATCGCTCCCAGTGACTGCAAGGATTAAATTCAAAACCCTTTGCATTGTCCAGAAAGCTTTCTGGGGCCTAGGTCCAAAATACCTTCAGCTGTTCCTCCATAAATACCTTCCCTCCCGAGCTCTTCGCTCCTTTACCTCTAACACCCTCAGGGTCAGTCGTTTTTCAAAGAAACAAGCTGGGGGTAGATCTCTGTCTACGGCTGGGGCCTCCTTCTGGAACAGCCTCCCTGCCACTCTGAAACTTGAGGAAAAACATCTCTGGTTCTGGAAGCACCTCAAGACCTTCCTCTTTGCTTCTGCATTTGCTCCTCATCTCCCCTGCTGATCTGCTCGGTCTTGGCACCGTGCACCTGGCTTACCCACTGACTTTCGGGCCCAGGTACCTACTCACCCTGCCACCCACCCGCACTGCTTCCTGTCAATCCCTTGCACTGGGGTCTGTATCTGTAACCATACAGTCCCTCCACCCCCCTTTTTTCTGCACTCACCAGCCACACCCTGTCTGTTGCCTTATACCTAGCACTTTCTGGCTGCACTACCACTGTTGATTGCCTTTTACTATTTATTTATTATTTATCTGTATTCCTTTGCTCAGCTTTTTCCACTTCTCCTCCCCTCCAATGCACTTTCCCCTTTCCGTCTCCCATGCACTTGCACGTTCTCGATGTCACGGGGCATAGTAAGATCGTTATTTTTGCACTCCCTTGTTCCCCTCCCTTGCCTCGTTGCACTCTGAACACATGTGTACGAGCGTGATACAAATAAAATATCAAATCATATCAAGTGAAATGCATGAGAGAGTGCTTCTCCTGCCTGCACAAGCTGCTCTGACCAGCATAGAAAGATGCACACAGAAATGGGATCCATCCCAGTGCTGCTAGTGGGCTGATGGATGAAGATGCGACATGTTGCCTTGTTCCACTCATGTCCTCTCCTTGCAGATTGTGTTGCACCGACGCGAGGAAGTGCTGCAGTGTGACTGTGACATGCCCAGTATCCACCAACTGCTGTCGGGCATCCCTCAAGACCTGCCATACGAGGCTCTCATCTCACGGGCAGACTGTTTGTTCTTACAGCACCCTCCATCAGTGTTGGCCAAGCAAGCAGCCCTGCAGCATAGAAAGAGGTGAGACTGGGTGCATGTTAAGATGGATATCTCTATTCGTGCAGGGCAGTGTGTTTTCAGAGTTGGAACTGGGGGTATTTGGCACTCATGCTTGTGTGAGTCAAGCATGTCATTGTACGTGTGACGAGTTTGCTTTTCTATATGCATAAGTATGGTGTGAGCCACACATTCATGTGTGCATGTGCATTTTGTGAAAGAGTTATTGTTTCTGTAACCGTTCATCATGAGCTTTTCCTTTGTGTGCGCATGTTGGCGTTGCAACAACTTTTCTTAGAGCTAAATGGCATGAGGGGCTCTTTTGTCTCTACAGACCAGACCGCAATCCTGACTCATGCTCAGAACATTTGCTATCTTTTGGTAGCCACATTTTTGCATACATGCCATGGTAACAGAACGGGCACAAGGCTTCTTTATAACGGATAACAGTTTTCAGGGAGTTTACCCCAGAATAGAACATTATGGGACCCAAGAAAAAGTAGATTGACTTCAGTATCTGTAGTTCTAAAAGGGACAACCGGTTTTCTAATAGCAAATTTTGGCCTGAAAATAATAGGCAAGTCTCAGCAGAACCTTTTTTTTGCAGCAGCAGCCATGAGAAGTCCCATTCTTGGCATGAGGCTTTCACCATTCCCACCAACTTTAGAAAACCTTAGTCGTAGTCATAAAGAGTGCATGAGTGGGGATCTGCTTTCAGAAGGACCTGCTCACTGGAGTCTAAGAGGCAAGAAAAACAGAAAGGGCAAATGTGCGTGTATGTATGTCGGTGGTTTATAATGTGCAACCTAGCTGAGCACCAACAGAGAACTCTACACAGGGGACTCAAATAGGGGGTTACATTTAAGTTACAGGGGCAGCAAAGGAGCTGGGATGGGTAGGGGGATCAGGCACGAGAGGGACTGTCGATGAGAGAATAGGGGTGAATGAAGCGATTGATGAGATGTTCTTTGAAGGTTACAGTCTTAAGGTCCTTTCAAAAGTGTAGGATGGCTCGGTCCAGTCTTATCTACATTGTGTGAGGGGTGCAAAATGTGGGGTGGACAACTTCGTGAAGATTTTTCAAAAGATGCCATTTTTTTAACTCAAAGGTTTGGATGAACGCCTCTGTCCCTATCATGACGAGACTTCTCTGCCTAAAATAAAGTAAAGGAAACACTGTAACAAAAGGTCTCTGTCTCTCACACCTATACATACAACAACTCAATAAAGTAATATATGGCAAATCGATTTTTTTTTTATTTTAAACTTTATTTTTAATTCTTTTGCCAAAACAAATAACCAGGTTAAACAAAGAACCATAAACCAACCACAAAAGAAGTTACAGCATGGAAAATCGACTCACCCTGACCCGCCACCCCGCCTCTTTTCTATCCTACCCCAATGCATCACAACTTGAGTTATCTATGCCCCCTGATGCTTCCAGTTAGTAGATGTGGGGCCTCAGGGCTGGCCCTGTTCTCATAGTCACTGGTCTAGGCCCGGTCCTCCCCCTCTAGTCAACCTGGGTCAGCAGGTAATTTACGTATGTGCCCCAAATATCTGGAGGGCCGGCATGGAGCGGCAGAGTTTTAATGAAGTTTGTTTAAACATCATGGCAGTAAGTCACGTCTTGTAGCCATTGTCTCTGTGATGGTGGCAGGCCTCTGCCCCAGGACATTGCGACTCGGCGTCGTGCTAACACCAGCAGTAGGTTCGTAAGTTTCCTTATTGCGGAAGGTAGATTATGTGTACACCCCAGCATGGTTACCATGGGGCCCTTCGGGATCTGTTCACCTATGATCGCTGAGGTCGTGGTCAGGATCTCATCCCAGTAATGGCTGAAAGGAGGGCACTCCCAGGCCAGATGAAAGAAGGTTACCGGGACTGTGTTACATCTCTCACAAGCTGGGGATATAGATTCGTGGTGCCGATGGAGTTTGCTCGGGGTAAGGTAAGTCTGATGGAGAAAGTGGAAATGGACCAGCTTGAATCTCGAGTTAAGGGCAACTTTTTGCGTTTGTTTTTGTATGTAGAGCCAGTCTTCGTTATGGTATCTGCTAGGGTTATTTCCCACCTGGATTTAGGGGCTGGCGGGGGTTGTGTTGTTGCAAGTAATTCTTTGCAGATGCTTGAGACGAGTTTGCCCGAAGGGGGGAGGCGCTGTATCGAGCTGAGGGGATGGGTTCGCCCCAGGGTGAAAAATATGCAACTGTGGGGGGGTTCTTCCGGAACACTCTGATGTGTTAGCCTTGAGCCTGTAAGGGCCTGCCGGTATGTCACTCGGGTATGTCTTTTGGGCAAAGCTGGCTTCTGGGGCTAGTGGGGAGGTCACAAATGCTTCCAAGCAGGTCAGATGGGCACCAGAAGTTGCTGGAGATGTCTAACAAAGCCCCAGGCCCCTGAGAGCGTCCATAACAGTGGAAAAGGCACACTGTGAGGTTGGATGGGACGGCCCCCGGGAGGCCAGGGGACTCCCCCTGTCTGTATTCTGAAACGGAGTTAGCGACCGCCACCTCCGATGGAAAAAGAGGGGTGTGGGCTGCTGTAGCGGTCACCAAGGTAGATTGACGTGGCTCCAGAGGATGGGATCCCGCAGGGGTGTTTCATGGGGTCCCCGCTAAACCTGGGATCTGCTGGGCTCCTTGTGCTTCTTCCTGCTCTGGCCGCAGGTGGGAGGATGCCAAGCCAGAGGTCAGAGGCTCGCAGTCTCAGTCTGTCAGGCCTGCGGGGCCAGCCGAGCCTGCAGATCGTGCTCTTCCTTGGTGCGCTGGTGCTGCTTATCCTCGCTGGCGGACCGCCGATGCCCCCCGGGTCCGCTGTCAGCTGCTCCGAAGTCTGACGTGGCTGTGAGGCAGGGTGCATGTAGGTCCGGGCGGCGGCCCACCGGACGTTGCGGGACGGGCTCCAAACCGCCTCCGGGGTCTGGCGGCCCCAGCACACAGTCCGTTCCCGGTCGGGATGCCAACGCTCCTCCCCTCCGGTGCAGAAAGACCCCTGAAGCGCGGCCGGAATTGGGTACACGACCGGACTGCTGAGGGGCTCCGCCTTCCTTCCCGACCGCTGCCTTGGTGCAACTGAGGTGCTGGGCCGCGTGGCGCTACGCTCACCGTGACGAGGGTGCTGGTAGCTTATATTCTGGCTGCCGCCGGCTGTTCTCGGGGTTTCTCTGGGATGGCTGACTGTACATTCTGTTGGTTTCACGAGTGTAGAGGATCTCAATGGCACTGCTATTTCAGGATATGTCTGGGCACTGAACGGAGCTCTCTAGTGAGCCGCCATCTTGGATGGCTCTCTAGCGCCCTCTTTGGCAGATCGAATATAACAAATATAAGTTAAATTCACAATCTGGTAACTGTCTCTCCTTTTGATCTGGGTGAATTCCCCTTCTCCAGATTCAAGCAGGATTCTATTTAACATTTCCAAAAAGATAGGGAAATTCTGTTTTACAATAAAGTTACAAATCGTGTCTTTTGGTTCCACTTGACAACAAAAGATTCCAATATAGTTTTGTTTGTTCCAACTTGAATTCTAGCAACAGTTCAAAAGTAATCAACAAGGTTTTCCTCTTTTCCTTGTGAGAAAAGAGCTCAAGGCTACTTCTTCTCATATCAACAAGGTTTTCCCCTTGATCTCCTTTTCTCCTAAACCAAGAATACTTCCATAGTTCATTAGGATCAACAAAAATGTCTTGGTCAGGATAATTCGGCAGAAGTTCATAAAAACACGTGTTTGACAATCGCAGATAATTCTGCAGCAGTTTACACCACACTTGCTTCAATAATATTAATTTGTCAGGATGATTCTGTAGCAATTCAGCAAAACATCTTTTTGGGTCTGTCACTACTTCTTCAAAACATTTAACCACACCACAGTACTTCAATAACTTTCACCTGGTCCACTCACCTGCCAGGCCTACTACTACAAAGTTCTCTGCTCTGGTGTACTGTCCTGCTAGGACAGAAACTGCACGTGCTTCTGTGTTAAAGGTTAGCGTCTTCAACAAGTTGATAATGTTTCTTGCTTCACAACTTCAAGTTTAAGTATTTCATCTGGCATAACAAGAAACACACTGGTGTTTTTGATTACACTCTGGTGATTGCCACATGCAATACAGGTTTTCTAGCATGGGGTGTGGCATGGATTCACATGCTCATGAATATTCCCCGTTGTCAGGCTGGGAATCCTCGGAAAAAGAAAAACAGTTTCACTTCACTTTAAAACTGTATTTCTCCTCCAAACTTATCACTGTCTTCTGGTTCATACTGCCCCCATCCAATGACAGTCCTCTTTCTAAGCTCCACCCCGGGTGCCATCTTCAGATATTTACAGCATGCTTCAGTGTTGGGAGTCCTGAAGTTGGTCTGCATGCTAATTTTGTGTTTTTTCATAAACTTTTTGCAAATTACCGATTTTTGCTTTATCTTCTTCAAGGAAGGATAGAGACCGGCAGCCGGGCTCCGTTACCAGCGAAGATCTTCATCCACCATCGGATCATCGAAGTTTCGTGAAGGCCCAGACTTTGGGCCTACTACGCGCCCTTTCAGCATGGCGGAGGAGAAGAGGGAAGGCTGCAGCCTCTTCAAATTCTGCACGATGTGTGGCTTAAACATCTTCGTGGAAGATTGACACCATAAATGCTTGTACTGCCTGCATCCGAACCACAGAGGGATGCAAGGTGTGCCGTGGTTTCTCGAAGAAAACCAAAAAAGGCTGATGCAGCAGACTGTTGGCGTGGGTCAAGGCGAGCAAGGCCCCAAGGGTCAAGGGTCAAGTCTCATCCAGGACCGGCCGTTCCGAGAACGTTCTCCCTCTGGGAGGAGGTTGAGATCCTTTTTGGACGCCCCGCTTGCGGGGGTCCAAGAGAAGGCGAAGCTCTGCGACCTTAGCTCTGCTGGATGCGACATAAGGCGTTGGTCATCACCATCATCCTCCACAGTGAGCCTACCAACGAAGGGAGCCTCTTCAAAGAGAAAATCGATGACCCTGTCAAAACTCTGTGTGTCCCTGGATATTCCGACAAGGGAAAAGTCCAGGGAGGACTCATCGGAGCCAGCTAAGGCTTCCACCAAGACCAAGTCAATAGAGTCGATGACAGCACCATTGACGAAGGCAGCCACAAGCCACAAGATCAACCGTCTAAGTCAACAATGTCCACCATGGCTCTGAAAGAGAGCTGTTCCAGGAAAGAAGTGGCAGCTGCTGAAGGCGAGATACAGCAGTGGACGCAGCAGCGAAGGAACCAGGGCCATGGAAAGACCATGCGCTCCGACCCAACAGCCTCCTGAGAGGAAGAGGGAAAGTGCCCACCTGGGGAGCCTCCCACTTATGTGGATTGACAGAATATTGAGGATAGACCAGAGCAGATCTACTCAAGTACTGATGAGGACAATGATCCACACAATGGGTGCTGCTCAGACCACAGAGGGGTAGGGCCTGAGAGAGGGCCCCAGTCCCCTGTACAGTAGAGGAGACTCATTAGCCTGGATCCTACGCTGTTGGCTCTGTTTACCCCTAGACCTAGGGACGTGTCTCTGGACATTCTATCAACCTTGCACATACTGGTCACAGAAATCGAGCAAACGATGCCACCAATCGGGCCTGGCACCTCCAGAACTTCTGAGGATAAACTCTCCCCTGCAGAAAAGAAAGTCCAAGGCGGGTACGGGTCCTCAGCGTCATCCGACACCCCTGCCGCCACCACCTCATCGTGACAAGATTCCTGCCGAAGTTCCAGATCCACACACGGACACAGGCACGGACACAGCTACCACGGCTACTGCACCGACGAGGACGACTATTTCATTGCAGCGGACGGGGAGACTCTGCACGCGAATGAGCCCCATAGGACCTTCCCTCTGGACGAAGTTGAATCTTTTAATTCGGTCATCTCGAGGGCCTCAGAACTGTTTCAGTTGGTTCCCGAGTAGACGAAGAAGGCCGGCTTCCTGTACCAAAGGCGCGAGTGGAGGAGGAAGACCATCATGTCTATTCCCTTCTTGGACGACATATGGGAGGATGGCCTAGCCCTAAGGAAGAATCCAAGTATGGCCCGACCAAGCGGGACGGATTGGAAAAGAAGTACAGGTTACCCGTTTTGGCTCCCAGGTGCTGAAGGTCTCAGACCTTGCCGGATTCAGTGGTCTTGGCCGCAGCTAGGAAGTGCTCTGCGAACCCGTCATCGGCAGCCATGGTACCTCTGGATCAGGAGGGGGAAAAGCTGAATGCTATGGGCAGGAAGATAATTTACACGGCAACGTCTACCATCAATGCAGCAAACGCTCTAACCATTTTGTGCCGTTTTGACCGCGAACTCTGGTGCAAGCTGGGCCCTATCCTGGACTTCCTGCCCGAAGACAAGAACGTTGAGGCACTGGCACTCTTTCAGGAAGGGGAAGTGGCCTCGGATCACGCCATCACGGTAGACATCGCAGACATGGGTTTTTGCCAGATGGGGATAAGTGTTTCTCTGTACCGTCAAGTTGGTTGAAGGCTACAAATTTCCGTCAGGACGTTCAGACCAAGATGCTGAATATGCCCTTCAATGGGGAGAACCTCTTCAGAAAGGCGATTGATGAGTCTTTACAGGCAATAAAGACTGACACAGAGAAAGCACGTTCCCTCAGAACTTTGCAACAGCGTCGATCCTCGTCCTTTCGCTCCTCCAGAGGGAAGCCAGGAAGATCTTGAAAGGGTTAGAGTACCCCCGACAAGCAGCCTTCATGCTCTTCCTCTCAGGAAGTGTACAGGGGGCACTCTCAAGGCAGCGAAGGTCAGCGCGGGGCTGCCCGTAAGGCAGAACGCCTCCCTCCCAAGCAGGCCTGAACCAGTTGCGACTCAGCGCCCCCACTTAAGAACTCCAGTGGGAGTCGGCTGGCGAAGTTTGTCAGCACATGGGAAAAGATCACCACAGACAGATGGGTGCTGGATGCTCTCGGACAGGGGCTCACCTTGGAGTTCCAACACAAGTGTCCTCGTATCCCTCCAATCTCACAGCTTCTGCAGGAGGTGCGGTCCATGTTACAGAATCAGGCGATAGAGCCCGTCACCCAGTGGATCTGGGGCTCTGGAGTATATTCCAGATGATTTCTAGTTCGAAAAAAGGCAGAGGGTTGGATGCCGATTCTGGATCTTCGTCGTCTCGACAAGTACTTAAAATCACAAAAATTATGGATGGTCACATTACAGCACATGCTTGGTCAGCTGGAACAGGGAGATTTTCTGATGTCGCTAGATCTGGAGGATGCCTACTTCCACATCCCCATTCACAAAAAGCACTGCAGGTTCCTGCGATTGATAGTTCAGGGTCAGCATTACCAGTTCAAGGCTCTGCCTTTTTGCCTGAAGTCAGCCCTAAGGGTATTTCCAAAGTGCCTGGCTCCAGTGGCGGCACATCTTCGTCTGCAAGGTATCCACGAATACCCCTAACTGGACGACTGGCTGGTGCATTCCCGCTCACAGTCTCTGGCAAGCAAGCACACAGGCAAAAGTGTACGTCTGCTGACAGAGCTGGGGTTCTCCATAAACTATCCAAAGTCTTGCTTGAAGCCATCTCAGGATGCTCTATTTTTGGGCACACGACTCAATACAGTGATGTGCTTGACATCCCCCTCAGTGGAGAGGGTGGAGGCCATACAAGGCAAGGTGCAGCGCTTGTTGTCGGCCCAGGTGGCGACGGTGTGATCCATCAATCACTTCTGGGAATGTTGTCCTCCTGCATCAACCTCGTTCACCTCTGGAGATTGCACATGATACCTCTCCAGGAGTTCCTGGATGCGAGGTGGATGCAAGTGTCGGGGAACTTTACGGACAAGATCGCCTTCAATGAAGAATACCGACGTGTGATTCGATGGTGGGGTGTGCGACAACACCTGGTCCAGGGAGCTCCGTTTCAGGTTCCTCCTTACCAGAAGACGGTCACCACGGACGCCTCTCTAGAGGGGTGGGGAGCCCACACATGACAGTTGCACGCTAGAGGCTACTGGCAACCACAGGAAAAGGACCTACAAATCAACGTCCTGGATCTGCAGGACATCTTCTGGGCCCTCAAGTATTTTCCGCCGTAATTGAAGGACAAGGTGGTAAGGATCTTCACGGACAAAACCACAACTAATTTCTACATCCGGAAACATGGGGGCAACCTGGTCTCCGGCACTCTCCAAAGAGGCTCAGGACTTGTGGCAGTAGGCCATTCATCAGGCATGTTCCTTGTTCCGTTTCACCTGCGGGAGTCGAGAACACCATTGTGGACTTGTTCATCAGGGAACTGCGTTCTTGCCACGAATAGGAGCTTCGCCAAGACCAGGTGAATCTGCTGTTTGACAAATGGGGAGGACCCAAGATTAATCTCTTCGCAATGGCAGGCGAACACCAAGTGCCAGTGGTTCGCCTGCAGTTTCCCTCAACCGAGGAGCCTGGGGGCGTGTTCTCGTTCCTGTGGGAGGGTCAGTTCCTATACGCTTTCCCACTGTGTCCACTTCTCTTACGTGTGATCAACACACTCAGACAGTGCCACTGCATGATGATACTCGTTGCTCTGACGTGGCCGAGGCAGTTCTGGTATCCAGAGAAGGTACGGGGGGGGTGATTCTGCATCACGACTCAGTCTCTGAACCTGAGGGCATGGCTTTTGCAGCCCTAGAGTTTGGAGGCAATGCTTTACCCGCAGAAGATAAGGACATCCTGGCCTGGACCAGAGCATCGTCAATGTTGAAGTCCTACCGGCATAAAGGGAAACGCTTCTCCGTGTTGTGCCAGACTCATAAAATTGCCCCTCCGCGTGTCATGGTCCCGCAACTTCCACCATACTTGCTTTCCTTGGCAAAAGTGGGACTGGCTTACCCCTCTATCAAGGTGCATCTCGCCACCATATCCAGGTACACCAGGTTGTCAGGCAGACCTTTGCTGTGGTCTCACAGGCTCGTCAAGGAGTTCCTCAAAGGGCTCTTCAGGACTTTCCTGCTAGTGAAGGCTCCTGCCCTGGCCTGTGAGGTCAATGTTGTACTAACTTAGCTCATGGGAGCGCCCTTCAAACCTATGCATCAGGCTCCGCTCAAATTTCCTTTTGTGGAAGACGGCTTTCCTCAGCCAGACGGGTCAGGGAGATTTAGGTCCTGTCTTGCAAGCAGCCTTACTTGTTTTTCCACTGGCTAGCAGGCTGCTACTAGACCCACTGTAAGCTCATTCCACCAGAGCCATTGCAGCAACGGTGGTGTTTCTCTCTGGTGCGCCCCTGTTCTACATCTGCAGGGCTGCTACGTGGAGGTCCATGCATACCTTCACTAGGTTCTACTGCATCGACAGGGATTCCAGGGAGGAGCCTGAGTCGGCCAAGGGTGCTACGTTACCTGTTTGTTTGAGGTGAGTCTGTTCCAGAGGTGAGTGTTTATTGCTTCTCTTGAGCCTTCTAGTAGCTTGGGGGGGGGGGTCCATAAATCAGCCAAACACCATCTCTGGTCAAAACAGGTTTTATTTAACATAAAAGTTCCTTCTGTGTCAAATTCAAAACACACAATGTCAGGGCAGTATTTTCAACAGTGTGAACAGTTTGGAGTCCCTTATATAGTTCATGAGGTTTGCAGAGTACGCCCCACGTTCGTCAGTCTCTACGGCTTTATGAGATTCTTCCGGCTTGTCTCGTTGATATTCGGATGCAACCAACTCTGGTTTCCTTGTAGGTCCTGCAGATGTAAATGTATCTCCACCACGAGCTGTAGGTATAACTGGAGCTTCTTTTCAACTCTAAGACCGAGCAAGGTGGGGTCTTTAAGAGGGACTTCATCTCCATCTCTTAGGATCCAGATTTCCTTCACATTCCTCTGATCATGCTCCTCCTAAACGTCTTTCCACATGCTTCTTCCTTCATTGGTTTAACTTCTTTATATTGGGATCTCATCCCTACCCCCTGTCTTTGGCAAAGTGTGCTCTAGCAAACAAACCCAAAAGAAGTGGGAACCTCAACAATCACTGGTACCTTGAGGTTGAGACATATAATAATATACAGAAAAGTGGTACCAGGAGATAAGGAAACACTATAGAAAGAGGGTAAATGGATGCATGAAACAATTTATCATTTTCATTTTATTTAGAATACATAAAACACAATGTTACAAATACATTTAGATCATTATAAAAAACCTTTTGCTACTCAGACATTCAAAAACATTCATTCAACTAATTTGCACATCTAAAAGTTTATATAAATATACTAAAGTGCCCTAAGAAATGTCATTTATTTCATTGGTGATTTCTTTTCATTGTGAACATAATAATTCAAAAAACAAAAAAATGTTTTTAAAAAAAACGCAAATAACAAAATTGTAGTTCATTCCAGAAAAATATATCGACTATTGGTGCCTTAACAAATCGTTCTTCTTTACGAAAAAGCTTCCCAGTTGGTAAAATAGTTTCGACTTGACAGATAGTGTGTGTCTTCATCAGGATTGGATGAACATTTAACAAATATTTCTAAAAGCAAACAAACATACAATAGATAAATATGTTTTGTTTAAAATTGCATACCATAATCACCCCTCTCAGTGTTTCCTCTCAACAATATTATATACAACATCCGAATTTAAAGCATCCATATGGATTTAACTCCAAGGTAGACATCTCATTTATCCACCATTTCGTAAACATAATGGAATAAATCTAACCAATTTAGACAGAAACTCTATACTGACCTAATCAGTCTAGTGTTATGTGAACCTCTAATTGTAAGATTCAGAAAAACTTGAAAAGAAACAAATCTTCACTTTCTCATTAGTGCTGAAAACAGCCCACTCCCGTCACACTCCGGAGGGGAGTGTGACGGGAACAGCCCACTCCCGTCACACTCCGGAGGGGAGTGTGACGGGAGTGGGCTGTTTTCAGCACTAATGAGAAAGTGAAGATTTGTTTCTTTTCAAGTTTTTCTGAATCTTACAATTAGAGGTTCACATAACACTAGACTGATTAGGTCAGTATAGAGTTTCAGTCTAAATTGGTTAGATTTATTCCATTATGTTTACGAAATGGTGGATAAATGAGATGTCTACCTTGGAGTTAAATCCATATGGATGCTTTAAATTCGGATGTTGTATATAATATTGTTGAGAGGAAACACTGAGAGGGGTGATTATGGTATGCAATTTTAAACAAAACATATTTATCTATTGTATGTTTGTTTGCTTTTAGAAATATTTGTTAAATGTTCATCCAATCCTGATGAAGACACACACTATCTGTCAAGTCGAAACTATTTTACCAACTGGGAAGCTTTTTCGTAAAGAAGAACGATTTGTTAAGGCACCAATAGTCGATATATTTTTCTGGAATGAACTACAATTTTGTTATTTGCGTTTTTTTTGAAAATTTTTTTTTGTTTTTTGAATTATTATGTTCACAATGAAAAGAAATCACCAATGAAATAAATGACATTTCTTAGGGCACTTTAGTATATTTATATAAACTTTTAGATGTGCAAATTAGTTGAATGAATGTTTTTGAATGTCTGAGTAGCAAAAGGTTTTTTATAATGATCTAAATGTATTTGTAACATTGTGTTTTATGTATTCTAAATAAAATGAAAATGATAAATTGTTTCATGCATCCATTTACCCTCTTTCTATAGTGTTTCCTTATCTCCTGGTACCACTTTTCTGTATATTATAAAGTGTGCTCTAGCACCTTGAAGCATCTCATGTGCTAGATGGAATTACCAATAATGATCCTGGTCGCAAATAACCGGACAGACTCAAAGAATATGGCAAATTACTACTTTATTATCAGCATAACAATAAAGTAAGGTTATCTGGCGAATAACAGGCAGTAATTCACGAACTCGCACCCAAATGTGATTCTTCAAAGGTTTTATACCTCGATGTGTGTCATCTATGATGTCACCCTACGTGGCAAACTAAAACCTATTGAAGGGAGGGATTGGTTAAGGGAACATACGTACCTAAACTATATATATATTAATAACTTCATTGGCTGCCCCTTATCTGGTAGGCACACCTCAAACCACCTCTAATTACGTATAATATGGATTATAGCGGATATGTTGCAGCGGGTTGGTCTTTACAACACTGTATAGCATTTCGCTACATGTTGCTGCTCTGATTGGTTGGCATGCTTTCCCAACCTTGGACTTTCGGTTCGTTAGCAGCACGTAAGCAAAACAAAACTCAATTGCTGCAAGCAACGTCCACCTACTCCCCACTTTCCCAATTAGTCCATTGTCTCTCATCGGTCAGTACCCAAGCCAAGGTTTCTCCTTTGTCGTTGACCTCGAAGCCTGCTCTCTGTTTTGGGACATTAAAGGAAATGTAGGCACACTATTCTCTTGGTTTGGGCTTAATGAATAGCCCTTGTTTTCAACTTCAGAATCACTTGTGAGGACACCACAAATGTCTCCATCTCGACCTTCTATTTACTGCTATTTGATTCAAGTGAATTGGGTGTCATTATCCGTCTTGGCCTCTAGGGACTTGCTCACTCCATCTTACATAGGTTTTCCGCATCTTTAATTGTCTAACACTTGACTCTTGCAAATGTTTTCTCCTTCACTTAGTCTACGTACATGGCTTATCCATTTGACTTCCCTTGTGACGTGAAATTATTCCTTGAAGTAGCATCGTTGAACCCAGGCCAATAGACTTTACACATGTTAGGGGGAATTATCATCTTATGGCTATTTTCCCTTACCTATAGAGTCCCCCAGCAGCTTTGCTGGATTTGAAGGTTTTTTTTTTCTCCTGCTCAGAGTGAGACTCTTTTTCCCACTCTTAGGCATTCTTGCTATGTGTGTTCTAGGCTATTTTTGTGTGTAATGCCTATGGAGTTTCTCTTCCCTCCATAGGAACCAGCTTTATTCACATGCAGTGACACAGGGGTGTTGTAACGACCCCCAAACATAGACTCCATACCCTGGGACTCACTACTGTCTCCCAGGGCATGTGAAGTCCCCATTGACTTTACTAGTCAATTTTTGTGAACTAAACCATTACAGCCCATCTTACTATGGAAGTACTGGGAAGGGTTAATAGTTTTCCCTTATGTTCATTTTCGAGGGGGTACCATACAGTACCTCTCTCAAATGTTTCTGGCTGGTGGCAGTGGTTACTACCCTAAATATTCGATCGCAAATATTTCCCTATGGGATTTTCCCATTGTTCGAGGCTACCACATTTTCTGACATCCTCTAACATACCGCCGGTGTATTTTAATGTTAACTTTACTCTGGTAGGTTTTATTTGCCAGAACTTTAATACAACTTCTTTCTCGTGTCTTTCTCTAAACTCCTAACACAGGTCGGGGATCCTTTGTTCGTCCTTTTGGCGGGCTTCTGCCGAGAAGCCCTCCTTTCGGCGCCACTGAGTCTGGGGTGGGACCATTGTGTGGGAGGGGCAGTAGGACCCCTGGACAGGATTGCCTCAGCAACCCATGTCGCATTCTATCCTGATAGGCTGGAGGGTCTCCCGCCAAGAAGGACCACTCCACTGTATGAGTGACAGCTAGGCTGTATGAATGGGGGACTTTTGGCATAAAAGCAGGGTCCTGAGGACTGGAAGAGCAAGACTTCGCCACTGGAACTAAGAAGCCGAAGAGGAGAGAAGCCAAAGACATCTGCAACGACTGAACCACCGGTGAAGCCCTGCTGCAGCGTCTCACCACTTTTCACCACACAACGAGAGAAGATCTTCATCTGCAAGAGCCTTCTTCCCTTGAGCTGGTGGGCCCAACCAGTTTGCCAATCGCCTTCCCGGACCTGCCTTGGTTGAATCGCCAGTACTCTGTACTTGGAGACCGGATAGCCAGGCCGGGTGCCGCTTTTTAAAGGAGCGTACCTTTTATTCGTCGGGCAACACCGCGCTGGTTTCATCCGTGGGTAGTGCAGTAACTCGAACCATCCTCCACGACCAGAGCCTCTCTTCCTCTGCTGGATCCCACGAACTGCAGGAACTACCAGCAACAACCGCCACTGCAGGAGCCACTTCTTCATTTTAAAGGTACATTGTTCCACCAGGAAGCCCTTTCTTCGCGGTAGCACTAAAGGTGTTTTAAATCCTTTACCTACCTGTTGGGTTGGCCGCCCCTCTCTCTTAACATTGTCTTTCAACTTCTGCATCCACCTTTTCAATTCGTTAACCAAAGACTTGACTGCAGCTACAAGAACATTTTGCTCCTGGGCCCTTACCCTGTACCACTGACTCTGGCACAGGCCTACTGAGTCTGGTTAAATTTGTTAGAACTGCCTTCTCTAGATTGCTTCTCAACTGGAAATGTGTTGGTGCACCTACTTCTTATAACCACCCTTTCCTTCCCACTTTTAAACCCTGTGAAATGCCATTTTGCTCTGTTTTCATTTAAGTATTTTCTATACTGATGCACTACCTTGCTTAATCTGGTTCACAAACGTATGGAAAGTGTTGCTAGGGTGTGTAAGAAGATATTTCTGTATAACTTGTGTTTTCCCTCCCTTGTGAGAAATTGCTAGAGCGCCATTTGTGTTTGGTTTACACTGGTGTTTTGCTCAGTTTTCACTCTTGCTCAAACTTGTCTACAATTTAACTAGGGAGTTGTGTATACTTTCTTAGACTGAATTTAACTTTAAGAACTGTGATAGATGTGTTTAACTAGAAGTGTATAAAATAAATATATATATATTTTTTAATACAAAGCTTTGGTCAGTGTTTTCTTGTGCCATAGTACTGTAGGCCTATTGTGTACACTCTGAATACTGCTAATCTCCCTCTTGAGATAAGTCTGACTGCTCAGCCACAGCTACCAACTAAATCTTTGTGGTACAGACTGATACCAAAGGGGATTTATTGCATTCACCTGTAGTCCTAATCTTCTGTAGTGCTCCCTAAGGGAACTGCACAGGATGGATTCTGCCTAATAACACAAAGCTGTTTTTCCAGTGTCTCCTGACTCTGCAGCCCTAGTTTGTTTTAGTACGTGTCCGACGTACATCTTTCCATCATGGCCGCTCTAGCCATGTTATGTTTTCCTCTGCAGCAAGCTTCTATATGTCTCATCTACCATGCGTTTCTGCTTATATACATTTATATATGGTAATCTTGTTCAGAGGAGGTTTGCCTGGCATTTCGGTGCTGGACTGACCTTGTGGGCAGGACAAAGGACAAAGACTGATATGCAAATGGATATTTCTCCTTTGTGAAAAGTACAGTGAGCAAAAAGCAATGGCTACGGTCTCTCAAAGTGGGAAAAACCACAGAACAGGTTATTATGCCATGTACTTTCTAGAGAGGGGCGCCTGCTAACTTTTTTCTACTCTTGGCAAGTAAGTGAAGTTTAAGTTGAGATTTGGAGAGAGCCACATTCAGGCTGGTTTTGATTGTGATGGGCAGCTTGTTCCAATGGAGTGGGGTGAGTAGGGAGAAAGAGCGGAAGGGGGCATGGGACAATTAGGTTAAGTGTGTGAGGAGCAGAGGGAAGGAGATGGTGAGTAGATAGAGATACAGTCAGACAGGGAATGGTAGAGCAATACCCTGGATGCATTTGTAAACTATGATAAGGACCTTCAAAAGGGAGCAGTTGTGCCAGGAGAGCCAACAGCTTGGTGTTGGTAGGTAAAAGTGGGGAATGATCTGGGTAGGTTGTAGTGAGTGCAGGTGGCGAAGCTGAGGACTTTGACTAGAGGGTTGAAGGAGTAGAGAGGAAGGCCAAAGAGTAGGTTTGAGCAGTTGTCTTGTTTTCTGAGTATGTGGGTTGAGATTAAACGTTTCAGAGTGGTGTGTAAGAAATTGACAGATTTTCTGAATGGTGGGGAAGTTAATAAGAGCAACAGAGGTGGTGGTGATGGATTGTTGCAGTCAAAGGTCGCTATTAAAAAGGACCCCAGGGTTGCAAGCCTTGGGCAAACAAGCAAGATTGGGTGGGGTTGGTGGCAAGAAGTTTGGCGAGAGGACACACCACTAATTGAAAGGAAAAAAAAGGCAGCCACAAAAGGGGCCTCAAATGGGTGAGCTTAAAGCAGAGAAACAGAAAGTAGATAGGAGGGGAAGAGTGGGATGGCTTTGGAAGTTGGAAGAAAGATGACTTCCATTTTTTAAGATTTCAGCATTATTTATTGATTTTATTTAATTTACATTTTTAAAGCGCTCACACAGCCCGCAGGCATCGAGGCGCTCTTACAGGAATTGTTTGTTTTTTAGTTGCATAATTGTTTTTGTCTTAGTTGTGTATTTATAACGCGCTTAAACACCCAGAGGTTTTTAAGCGCCGACACAGGGATCGAACCTGTGTTGCTTCATGTCGTCTTGCTTCCAAGGCGTGCATGTTGCCGCTGAGCTATCCTCCCGGGGCGTTAGGCAGAAGAAGCAGATATTTGAAAATATATTCCGGCTGCGATGAGGAAAGGAGGAATAGATTTGAGTGTTGTCCACGAAGAGGTTGTAGTGAAAGCTAAATAAAGGACAGGATAAGTCTTCCAGGTATAAAGGGTGAACAGCAGAGGTTGAAGGGCTGTTACTTGGGGGAAGCCGACATAGAAAGATGTGATGGTTAGAGGTTTGCAAGTTCTAGGAAGGTGCAAACTTCCAAGTAGGAGGCGATCCAGGTAAGCGCAGATTTGAAAAACTAACGGTCCTTGAGACTGAGGAAGAAAGATAAGTGGTTCACAGTGTGCAAAGCGGGGTAGCGGTCAAAAGGATGGGTACTGACGAGAGAGTTTGGAGTGGTGGGCTCCATTCTCTGTAGAGTGCTTTCTGCAGAAGCCAGACTGAAGTATATCTTCAAGGCCATTCGTCATCTAGTTTAAGACCACCCACTCAAGGACCATTGAATAATGGGGACGAAGGAAAACTTGGCGATAGTTTGCAGGGACATTTGGGTCAGCAGAGGGTTTCTTTAAAAGGGGCAAATCAGTTGCAGATTTCAAGGAGGCTGTGGAGCTAGAGTTTAAAGACCTCACAGAGATACTGGTAGATGATTGAAACTAAGGGGCTCATTAGGAGTACGGCAGTGCAGTAAAAATTGTAGGTAACGGATTGGTACCTCCGTTACCGCCACATTACTGCACCGCTGTACTGCAAGTTAGGTGATGAAGTGAAGGATTCACCACCACTTTATTGCCAACAATCATCAGAATTGCCACCGGCGGTGATTCCATGAAATCCCCCTGGAGTCCTATGGACTTTAATAAATGGGAATAACACTGCCTACCACCACTTGTAATCTGATGGTAATTCCGTCAGACCAAGTGGCGGTGACAGTCATTTCATTTGGTGGTATTCCAGTGGATTTACCGCTGGAATACTGTCAAACCTGTAATGAGGCCCTAAATCTATGAACGTTTGAGGAGCAAACAGATCAATAAGAGTGCAAGATGATTGGGGTTGGCCCTTCGAAGGGTGGGTATTTATTCAGTAGGAGCAGTAGGGAGAAGTAGTTATTTGCAGCAAGAGGTTAATGTCTCTTTTTAGCCAGTCTTTGCCGTTCTTTTAGTGTGCATTTCAGTGTACAAACAGTAGTGAGAAATAAATGTTCCTGCACAAAGAGATTAAAGGCAAAGATGTGTAGCCGCCAGTGCACAAAAATGTAGGAGGCACGAGGATCTAAAAGAGAAACCAACCATCTCCAGGAACAAGATTAATAAAACACTCTGAGAAGAGAGCTGAATAAAGCAGAAGTCTTCTCTTATATAGTATTAGAGAAAGACAATGTGGGAGAATTTAAATCCCTCTCTAGTTAACTGTGGAATCAAGCGTAACAACTGAAAGACTCCAAAAGGAAACTGGACTGTTGGAGTAAAGGTGGGCATCCATGTGACCCATGAGGGGGCTCAAACTGGAGATTAGAATTGATTTCTTAATTTGCAATAGTTATTGATAGTTGGGGTTTAGAAGGAGACATTGGGTCAGATGTTCAATAATGAGCGCAAATGAAAGGAGTGCAGTGAATGCCCTTGTTTCATTTGCACTATTGCTGAAATGCTCACGTCACCTTAGTCACAAAAGTGACCTGATCATTTCAGGAGGGGCTGGACAGTAGCGCATGGACTTGCAGTCCTGCCCCCTTGCATACATTAGTGACAGGATTGCGCTCCTGACGCTAATGTATGAGAGACTCCTAGAAACAACTCAGTTTCCGGGAGCACTTTTTACTGAGATGGGACGTTAAATTGCCCATCTCTGTGACATGCCAGAGAAAAAAAAGTATTTCTATCCCTGTTTGGGGGATGGAAATTGTGTGACTTCCGCAGATTTAACAATGGCTGTCACATTTCAAATCATAAATGACCCTGTCATGATTTGCGCCACCCCCTGCCTGCGTTCGTTCCAAAACACGCAGTGTGGGGAAGGACATCCAAATGAGTGCGTCCAAGATGCGCCCCTTCAGATGCACTTTGTGAATTTTGCTGTTCATATTTTGAGAACAAGTGAGGAGATGTGCTAGCGCATCTCATCGCTTGCGCCAAAAGGGTTGGAGAATATGGCCCGTAAGGCCATTTTAAGAGTTTTATATGGGAAGAAAAAAGGGCTGCTAGTCCTTTACCTAAAATCTGATGGTGCAATTTCCACGCTCGAAGTGGAGAGTATGAGAAGAGACGATAGTGCTGCTTGGTGGAAGTGCATTTATCTAGCACTTTATTTTGGGAATGTATTGGGCACAGTCCTAACTTTAAGAAGTAACAGAATGCTCTACTACAATGGGTTAATAGGAATGCCGGTAAGGGGTCAGATGTTACAGGAGGGCTGTGTTACAAGCCAGCTAGAGACTGACTGGGTTTTGTGGGGCTAGCAGCTTTTGTGGAATTCATTTGCTGGGACATCACAACCAACAACTGATACCTACCCTTCTTATCACACTTCACATTATTCACTACGCTGTATAAAAGACCCCTCTACGCTAGAAAATAGGACATGGTCACTCACCATCTTCTGCGAATATGGTGGCACCAATAGAGGGAGAGGAGGTCATTCATCTGGGCCAGAGGAAATTCAGGATCTGAAGGAGGTCTCTCTGACCCACATTGGGACAGGTATCCACTCCATTAAGAGTCTCACTGTTTCTGCTTTCTTCCCAGAGGCATAGGCATTTCACAGATTGCATCAAATAACCATCTAAAAATCAATGGTTTTTATTGACAACTCAAATTTCTTTTAATGATCCTTTTAGATTGCCGGTTGGCCAAATTAGTTGGTTTCCCGGTCTTGTCCCTCGACCTCCTGTGTGCTCCCTCCACTAGACCCTAACCTAGGCTTCCCTAACACCAAGTGTGGTTTTCAGGCTAGAGATTGGTAATCCCCACTATCTAGTTTAACCTAAGCTTGAGTTGAGGGACTAAAGGCAGAGGCATTTTCTGTCTTACTCCCGCTGGCATTTCATAATGTTTCTTCCAAGATCTGGAGATGGTGCCTGCATTAGATACTCTCTCTTTCTCTCCCCTTCTCACTCTTTCATTATTTTCCCTCATAAACACTTACTCTCCCACACACTTACCTCAAACACTTACTCCCACACACACTCGTATAGTCACATTTTCAGTTGTTCCATTGGTGCCACACTCATTTTCACCACTTCCTGCGCTACTGTCCATCACTGTTTCAGACTCCTCAGCACTCTGCATCACCTTCTGACCTGCTCCTGGTCTCTCGGTCCGCGTCCACACCTCCTAATCTCAACCAAACACCTTTCACTCGATTCTGTCTCTGTGGGTCATTTATATCCCTGTTTTCCTGTTTCCTTCAATAATGCCCCTTTCTGTTGGTTCTGTGACTCGCCTGTGTCTAAAAGCCAATCTTATCTTGCACTTATCCCCTGGGGCGGGTCAGCACAGGGCAATTTCTTATAAACTTTTTGCCACGCCGCCTCTTTGCGTCTGGGTATTCGCGTAGCCCCTGCAATTCTTTCTGCTTGGTGTTGGTTCAGCATGCTTGTCTGCCTTTGCAGACATCAGTGATATATATTTGTAAAACAACGCATTCTGTTCTCTCGCTGCCACACAGCAATTTAGAACATACTGCCCTGGATCAAATAAGAGACTATGCCAGACAGATATGGGCTTGTAAGGCATTAGGTGATAGACAGTGCTACCAACGGTATCATTCAAGGCACATTCAGCGGGGGGGTCACACTCAGGGGGGTCACTACACAGGGGACCTTCCAACTCCCTCCGACCACCTGTGGAATAGGATCAACTCTGGTATATGTAGTTGTAGTGGGGTCCCTGTCAAGCCTCTGACCCTGTCACAGGGATCTTTGTGGAAAATATGAAGACCAAAACCTGACTTCACCTAGCTCTTCTATTTCTTCAGGTTGGGTGTAGATTTCACTAATTAGCTTACTGCCTCTAGGACTATGACTGTCTCAGAGCTATGGTTACACAAAGTACTTTATAACCAAACTATAATCCCTATCCATTACTCTAGCTCCCACATCAGAAACGTATTTAATTGCTAGGACTGACGTGCGAGTGATCCTCCCATGAGTCACTTCAGGCATTTGGAAACTAGGGCCTTCCCTTACAGTGGAGTGTTCACATTTGTGATACTATACATATCCACCCCAGCTGATACGAGGGGCTACATAGGTTCTTGGCCCATCTTAGATGTACAGACCACCCATACTCTGAGCACTGAATTTCCTGGGTAGACTTCACAACAGCCTTTGTGGATCCTAATTCTGACATCATAGCTGGGTGGAGTCCACAAAGTGTCAGATCACAATATCAGGTTAGACATGATTTTATTTACCACAAAACCTAGGTAACACCCAAAGGACAAAATGTCAGACTAATCTCTTTTCAACAATTCCAACACTCTGGGGCTCCCTGTAATAGTGTCAAGGTTTTTTGCAGCACTCCCACTACTCGGGTTTTCTCTCTGAGATTCTTCCAGGTTGTCTGTGTATGGTGGGATACTTCCACCACTGCTCCTCCTTGTGAGTCCTGTAGACATTGCTGTGTCCCAATGGAGTTTGCCCGCCCCAGCTTCCATAACTGTGCTTAAGAGGGCCTTATTAGCTCACCTATTTTAGGGGCCGTATATCCTAACTCTCCACTCCCTCTCTACTTATCTGGTCCTTCTCCTCCTTGACATCACTCTTGTGTGTTCCTCACCGCAGTGTGGGTTTAACTCCTTATGTTCGCCATCTCAACCGTACCTTCACCTTGGGATAAATGTGCCCCTTCATTCCTTCCTACTCTTGATAGCTACTACCTCACTACTCCTGTATTTCCTTTCGTCTACCAGCCTTCTCCTGTCAACTTTCACCATCTACCTCCTAATGACTTCTACGCTTCATCTGATGACTCTAATCCCCCTCTCATAGCCAGTCTCACCAGACTCCTGCCACTGCCCCCTTCAAGAACTGCCAATTCACACCAAGCTTCCACCACATCCTTCTTCTCCAACAACCCCACTTCCCCTCCTTTTTCATATTCTAGCAACTCTTCCATTGGAACGGGCCTGTACATGTGTATCATTATTACTGTTGCTGTCCTACCTCAGGTGTAGTGTATATCCATGCACAGGATTGGTGTAGAGGCGGGTCCACCGTTTAGAAGTCCTTGTTCCTGCCTGTCCATGCATGCAGCAGATCCTCGTTAGCAGCCAAACTCTTGTTGAGGGCTGCCAGGTCCCGGGGGTTGTTAATTGGTATCTTTATCACGCTTAGGACTGTTTCCAATTACAGAGTCTTAATTGAGGCTGACATGGTGATCTTTTCCATACCACTCTGGGGCAGCTTGGAGAGATCCCCAGGCCCCTTGTTGTTGTTCCCACAAGTTGTGCATGAATGTGCATGTGTGTGCAGGACAATGATCACTCCTGAACTGTAGCTGAGTGTGTGTGAGTGTGTGTATATGTGTATATATATATATATATGTGTATATGTGGATGCAGCAAAGAAACCCTTCTAACCCATTATCATTCACCCTCTCTTCTATCCGCAGTATTGCTATAGCCTCCTTCCAAGAGCTCCAGCAGGCCACTTTGCACCAGCGCCCCGATTCCATTCTACGGGAGCAGCATCTCCACGGGCACTTGCATCTTGAAAACGGAAACCCTGCCATTCCTGCCACAGGAAGCAATCAACTCATCAAAATGGCTGTGTGGGGTATCTCTGCCACTTTGGGTGCTGCAGCACTGGCTGTGACACAGACAGCTTTGGAGTGGGCACCAGATTTCCTGCTTCAACTCTTCTAGATACTTGAATATGTGCCATGGTGGGTACTGCATCACTAGTGGTGCCACAAACAACCCTAGAGTGGACATCTGAGTGATTACTGTAGCTGTCCTAGAGACAAGACGCCCTGGCAGCTTGGTGGCCCTGGGGCCGTTGTTGGTGCCGACTGTCCCACACGGCCTCCGACCTTTCAGTTCCAGGTGTGCTAGACACCGGAATCTTCACCAGGATGAGACTAACCGCACTGGCTGCAGAACTAGCCTCCTTGGGAGTAGGTGCCACACCTCCAGCTCCATCTCTCTAGGCATGGAAATCTCTGCCATATTGGCAGAGCACTGGCACTGACCTAAACTGCCTTGGGGCGGGTGCCAGATGTCCTTCTCCAACTCTTCCAGATATGAGGCTACGCAAGGTGCTCCAACAAACCTTTTGGGGGAGGTGAAGTATTTAGAGCGCTGTGGAGGCATTACATGAAATTTACTTGAATTTTTTTTAAAGGATACACTCATTGAGATATGTTTTTTGTATTGTCACTGCCTGCATGTAGCTGATGTTGTATGTTCTTGCTAGTATGGGAGATCCTTTTGCTAATACTTGGCGTTACTGCACTAATTGACGCTATCCTTATCCTGCCTTTTTAGTGTGACAGAACCTTCTTTTGGGTGTGGATGGGATCCCGACAGCCTCAGAATTTGGGAGAAAGTCTGGATGTTTTGGCTGGGGTCCCTGGGAAAGTAGAATGTGAGCACAGCTACAGAATGTGTAATCCATTGCACGTAAATAGAATACGAATTAAAGATGTGTGCAACATTTGTTGTGTTCTACTACGAGGGGCCCTGGATGCTCGCTATTCTGCTCTGCTGGAATACATGTTGCCTCCTTCATTCACCAGCAGTGGGAGTAGCACCGTCTTGTGAGTACTACCAGGAACTTTATCCAAAGCTACAAATCAGTCATCTGAACCTATATATTTGAGAGCATATTGATTACAGACAATAGAAACATTCTGAAAATGTACAGTATAAACCTGAAAATAGCTGGATTTCAATATGTGGACAACCGTGCCAAATAAGGCGGCCTGATTGTAAAAAGGACTCCTTTATTTACAAGGAACTTTGTTATTGGGTCCACACATCTACACTTACTATTCATAGCAGGAGTTTCGGATTATATCTGGTCAGCTTTCTTAGGCTTTTTTTAAAGAAAACTTATTTCATATCTACTTCAGTCAAATGTTGTGCCCGTTGTGAAGTCAAAGGTTCTGAACTGTGCATCTGGTGAAAGGCCCTTGCACTTTTGACCTTTTCCCTGAACTAGCATAGCCAAGGCCTTATCAGGGAAGCAATTCTGTACCGTGCCCATTGAAAGACCGTAAGGTTCTGTGTTTGGGTGCCCCAAAGCCACCCTGTGTCCTGTGTGGGTAATCTTGCACAGTTCATTGTGTAGGCTCCATTACCTGGTACCAGATTATTTCAGGGTACATCCTGATGTACCCCTGGGGTGCCCTTGAGGCCAGTACTGAGTAACACTTTGTTCTCTCTTAATGAATGGTATACAGATGCTGTCACATATGGCCACTGCCTCTTCTTGCCTCAGAAAGTGAGTGGTGTGGAGACCAAAACCAGATAATGGATGTCTGGATTGAGTCCTTGCTGAAATACACATCCTCTGTGATATCCCAGGGTGAAGTTTGGGAATGTTTCAATGTGGCAACCCCTAAGTGATTGGTTGGCTGCCAAGTGTTTGGAAGGAGGCCTCCATGTGCTCATCCAACTGTTATATTGCCTCTTTAAAACACAAGTCTGCATTCTTACCTGGTTGAACCATGGATGTTGTAGATGAAAGACTGGCGGTCAGTACAGACGGCAAAAAGATGAAGCCTATCCAGTGATCCAGATAACATTTTGAAGTGGGAGTATTTTACTCCCTATTTTTCAAAGTTATGCTATGCTATGATATTTTATTTATATTTTGCTGGTACACAAGTGAGGGGAACAAGGGAAAACAAAAACAACGATCTTACTAGGCCAAGTGACATTAAGAACATGCAAGTGCATGGTAAATGGGGAAGTGCATGGAAGAGGGAGAAGTGGAAAGTGCGGAACAGAGGAGAAAAAAGAAATAGTAAGTGAAATAAATAAATACAGGCAATGAAAAAGTGGTAGTGCAGCCAGCAAGTGGTAAGTGCATGAATTAGTCAGATAGGGTATATCTGATAAGCACAGAAAAAAAGTGGTGGACTGTATGGGTACCAATACAGATCCCAGTGCAAGGGGTGGCCCGGAGGCAGTGCAGGAGGGAGGCAAGACCTGGGCCCGAAGGACAGAGGGTGGCCAGGTGCACGGTGCCAAGAGAGAACACAGATCAGCCGGGGAGAAGAGGGGCAAAGGCAGAAGCGAAGAGGAAGGTCTTGAGGTGCTTCCGGAACCGGAGATGATTCTCCTCAAGTTTCAAGGTGGCAGGGAGGCAGTTCCAAAGGGAGGCCTCAGCGGAGGACAGAGATCTACCCCCAGCTCGTTTCTTTGAACAACGACTGACCCTAAGGGAGTTAGAAGTAGAGGAGCAAAGGGCTCGAGAGGGGAGGTATTTACAGAGGAATAGTTGAAGGTATTTTGGAGCCAGGCCCCAGAAAGCCTTGTGGACAATGCAGAGGGTTTCAAATTTAATTCTTGCATCCACTGGGAGCCAATGAAGGGATTTCAGAGCTGGAGAGATACGTTCCCAGGGCTTGAGGCCAAGGACAAGTCTCGCAGTCCTGTTCTGGATTAGTTGTAAAGGGCGGAGAGTGGAGGCAGGTAGATTTAGAAAGAGGCTGCTACAGTAGTGCAACCTAGAGAAGACCAGAGCTTGAGAGACAGTGAGCTTCTGAGGGAAGGAGAGGAAAGGCAGAGTACCTCTAAGGAGGTGCAGTAAGAAATGTTTCTTTTTAGAGATGTCAGAGATGTGTGCGGAGAAGGAAAGTGCAGAGTCAAAGATGACGCCGTGATTCTTAGCCTCGCAGGTAGGGGTAGGAGGAGGGCCAAGGGAGGCGGACTAGAGAGAGAGAGGGGAAAGGATGGTGAAAGTTGGGAGTAAAATTATTTTTTAGGGAGTATAAAATGTAAGTCCAATTCCCAATGAGAGTATTTTATAAGTGGGTAAAAATGTTTTTGTGATGATAACTTCTTTGCACCTGGTTATGTAAACCCATAAAAATACATGTTTACTTCTTCTAATAATGCAGTAATAATAAGTTTCTTCCTGTAGTACTACGTGAACTACTGGTTCAAACATATTCATGGAGCTGTGTGGGTGAAAGCAGGGGCACAAGGTCATATATGTCTGTTTGCCATTTTTTGTTGGGAGTATTTGTACTACCCATTTTTATTTTTTGGGAGTATGTGCCTATTTCTAGGGAGTAAAAGTGGATGATACACACCTTATCTTTAGGGCTGAGCCTACCTGAAGAAGACTGTGAGAGAGCTCTGCCTGCACATTGCGAAGACAGATTTGATGTTCAAGCTCTGCCACTGTCCGAGTACAATTAACTTTTTCCTCACCTAGAGGGGACTAATCAACTGGCACTAACTTCCACTTTATCCAGTAGCTACAGTCGGGTAAGCCTGAAGGATCCACTGCTCCCTGAAGGAGTCTTGCTCCTCGTCCCTGTGCAAAACTGTCATGAAGTGGTAGGAGCACTGGACACACATAGCACTGGTAATTAACAAAGCCGGTGGCCTTTTACATATGTACTTCAACACCGAAGAACATTGAAAGTATTACTTTACTCCATAAACGTACCTGAGCTGCAATCGATGGACACTGACTACATCAACTGAAACTGTACCCCTGTAAACAGCACAGCTGCACCATACCCCAGTTTCAGCAGTTTGTAATCTGGCTGCCTTAACATCGTCCATAGTGGTTCATCATTGCTACAGGTATGGTCACTCACTAACAGGTGATGGAGTCAACCACTGTTGACCTTTGGACAATCCGTGGTCAGAAGTATCCACACATTACTGACTGCCAAGCCAAACCTTTGGGATTAAGCTCTTTATTTAATTTCAGAGTTTGAGTAGCGCAGCATCAGTATATTATCCCAATAAGATAATTAGAAGTGATGTGTCTCTTCCAGTAATTCCTACCAGCCTGGAATTCCCGGTTGAGCATTATGGTCCCTTGTGATGCTTGAGCTAAAACATGACGCTGGTGCGCATTGCATTCTGGGGGCACTCAGAGCCATAATGGATATTTATTCCATGCCTCAGCAGAAGCTGCACTTGCTGAAAAACATGTTTTCAACGTTAGTCGTTGCTGAGACTGGTATGCACGCCTCAGCCAAGGACACAGCGCTGGAAAAGCTAGGATCCACAGGTGCCGGCTGGTACCCGATAAGAAGGTATGTTATTCCCGTGTCAAGGTTGTAGATGAGTTATGGAATTGTCTTCCATGGTGCTTTAGGAGAGGGAAGCGCTTTGCTCCTTGGTGTCACTGTCGGTTGACCTGGCCGGCAACCAGCGGTCACTCATCAATGGGCAAGCGCTAATGCCAAAAGGTTTGAGAAATTGCCACCCCTTTTGAAGAGGGCATTTATGCAAAGCTCTGGAAAGGTCAGGTGGGAAAAGCACAAAGACCTCAGTCGGTGGGGGGACGCCTTGTTTCCGAAATCCACGTGGGTGGTTGTGCTCTCGGCCTGGCTGTTACCGGGGTCTTTCAGCCGCTTCTGGCGAGATGAGGAATTCAGTTATGCCCATGGTGATGTATTCTTGCTAACTTACTATCTTTTCTGTGATTTATTTCTGTGTTATCACTTATTGCTTATGTATGCTTAACTATGAATAAATAGCCGTATAAGTGCTCCTTATCCTCTAATTGTACGTGTGGGTGTGAGTCATTGCTTCGTCTACCTGCGTTCAAAGTATTTGCTCTGCAAATGTACTGGTGATAAATAACTGTCCATGCACTCTTGGCGAGCAATACATAATTTGGCGACGAGGATGGGATATTTGTGATGAATTGTTCCAAATATTAAATAATCTGTTTGAACGAAGATAGGCTCCACTCACATTGCAAGCAAAAGTTTGTTTTCATTTTGGCAGTGAGTGTCAGACTGTATTAATCTGCGTTTTCTATGTGCATGCTTGCGCGAGTGAAGGAGTGACTGCAGAGGAAAGAAAAAGAGGTTTTGTAAATTACTGTAATGATGAATAGTTTGTTCAGGAAAAAGAGCATTCCCGCTGGCGATGAATGTCCCGATGTTCTGATTCCAGGGTGGGCTAAGGACCCATATGATAAGTTGGCCCAAGTGTGGGCATGTGGCGCTGGCTTGAGTGAAAAATGGGACAATGGCTTAGGAGAAGCTGCTCTGTCAGAAGTAATGTTTTGTTTACAACAGATTTCAGTAGAGAGAGGAAAGGAATGTGCCACAGTAGGAAGGTGGGGTTGGGTTCTTTTGCATGCCTACAGAATAGTACATCAGAAAAATGTGGAAATGAAAGAGCATATTTTGCAATTAGACAAAGAGTTGTCTGCTGAACGGCAGATTGCATTAATGCAGCAATTACAAATGAAGCTTTTTAAAGACAAGGCTGATAAATATCAGGCTGTTGCAGAGAGGGCAGCAGTTAGAGTGGCCTGATACAAATATAGGAAAAGACGAGTGGGGGTCAACCAAAGAAAAGTGGCAGCTGTAATCGCTACCGTAGGTGTGGCTTGGGACCCTGATAAGTGGGATGGAGACATTTTTGACTCAACAAGCCCAGAGAGCAGCTCAGCAAATGAATCAGATTCCAAAGCAGAACTTAATCAAAAGACAGTGGCGGCTAAGCCAGTTAGAAGATGCCGTGCCGGACCCCACCCGCAGAATCCTGCAGGCGGGGTTGTGGATTTAACCACGCTGGAAGAGTACACTCAGCAGGAGGTTGGGGAAATCATTACTCGTTTGAGGCAGAATTCAGGGGAACCTTTACTGACATGGATGGTGAGATTGCTAGATGGGGGCGCCACGGGGTTGTTGGTAGATGCCACAGACTCACTGTGCTTTTTGCCTTTGTCAACTGACACCAATGTACAGGAGGTCTTAAGGGTAGGGCCGCCCCCTGACGATAATGAGCAAGCTTCACAGGTGTCTTTGTTGCACCTAGCAGCCCAGGCATGTAACCGCAAGTATCCTATTACCACAGATTGGCCTAGCAAGGAAAAGAAGTGTGCACTTTGAAAGAGGCAATACAAAAGGTCAGAGAGCATGCCGTGAAGGAGGCAATTCATGTAGATGAACCAGGACACATGGGGGTCGTGCCGCTTTCAGTTTCAAGCAGTAATATGGTGATAAGAACTGCCCCGCCGCATACAAAAGTGTCATTATGACTTTGCTTGTAGGTATGATGGGCAAACCCACTGATGAAGTAGTGGATGCCATTCGGCAACTGGCAGACTTAGGGGAGTGGGACAAGAGTGAAGACAAGCCATGGGAGAGAGAGGGGCATAGTGAGAGAAGAACTGAAGGCAGGAGGCAAGATAGTAGAGACTCCCGAGTGTCCAGGAAGGACATGTTTTTGGCCTTATTAAAAGATGGTGTGCCACGAGAAGAAATTGATAGCATTGAAACCAGGGTAATGTATGAACTGTACGTAAAGAGAGGGCTTGCAGCCGAAGAGCGCTATAAACAGAAGCAGGTGGTGACTAAGCCACAGAGGGACACCTCACCTTACGCCCCTCCTGAGGAAGAACAGGAAGAAGGGCCTATGGGACACCTTCCCCATACCAGTTAACGTATGCTGATTTAAGGAAGGTGGTGAGTGCAATGTTAGAGGCAGAGTCACGTTACACTCATTAAAAATTTGACTAGGGTTACGGCCAAGCTCCGGCAGCGTCTGCTATGCAAACAAGTTGATCGGCAGCCCCATGTTAATGTTAAGATTTTTTGGGGGCTGGGAAATACGTAAGGGGTGCGAGTATTGATAGACACCGGAGCGGAGGCCTCTCTGATTCATGGAAATCCAACACCATTCAAAGGCAGACACTTTACCATTACAGGGCTAGGGGGGAAGGAGACCCCTGCAGTACAAACTGAGGTGGAGATGAAAATAGGCAATTTGACCAGGCAGAAATACCAAGTGTTGATTGTCCCAATACCTGAGTACATAATTGGCTTTGACATTCTAGAAGGATTGACTTTGGGACTTGGAGGTAAAACATATCAGTTTGGGGTGAGTGCATTGACCTGCACACCCATTACCGTAGGCAAATTGAAGATGCCCCCAGTGCAGGTGCCTGTGGCAACCATGCAGGTAGCGATGAAACAATACCGCATTCACGGGGGGGGCACAAGGAAATTTCAGACACCATGAAAGGGTACATGGAGGCGGGGGGTGTTACGCCTTATTACTACAGTGTGGAACAACCCTCTCTGGCCTGTCAAAAAAGGGGACGGGTCTTGGAGGATGACCGTGGATTACCGCAAGTTAAATAAATACACTCCTCGCTTCGTGCCCGCAGTCCCAGATGCCATTACCTTGATTGAGAATGTCCAAAAGTTTGAGGGGACCTGTTATGCAGTGGTAGATTTAGCCAATGCATTTTTCTCTGTGCCAATTGCTGAAGAGTGCCAAGAGCAGTTCGCATTTTCTTGGAGCGGGCGTCAGTACACCTTCACGAGGTTACCTATGGGGTACATACATAGCCCGACCATCTGTCACCGGCTGTTGGCAGAGCACTTAGACAAGATACCGTGTAAACCTGACATACAAATCTCTCACTATATTGATGATATTTTGATAAAGGGCAGGGATGAGCAAAGTGTGCAAAACCAGTTAGAAGTTATTATGGAAGGATTGAAGAAGGAAGGGTGGGAGATTAACCTGAACAAAATTCAAGGGCCAGCTGAGACAGTGATATTCCTAGGGATTCAGTGGCATAATGGGCATCGATAGATGGTGCCGAAGGCCTGACAGAAAATACTTGAGTTCACCACTCCAATGAACAAAAAGCAAGCTCAGCAGTTCACAGGGCTGTATCGGTTTTAGAGACAGCACATTCCCCATTTAGGGCAGATACTGGCCCTCCTCTACAAAGTGACACGAAAGAAATATGAGTTTCAGTGGGGGGAGGAGCAGCAAAAAGCATTTGATTTGGCGAAAGACACCATGCAGCAGGTGCTTGATTGATGGCCATTGAAGGAAGGCGAAGTGAAATTGAATGTGTCTGTGCAAGACAATTACACTAACTGGAGTGTGTGGCAGAAACAGGACAAGAAACGTGTACCATTGAGGCTCTGGAGTCGTAAGTTGCCCGATGCTGTTAATTCACACACTCCGTTCGAGAAGCAATTGCTGGCATGTTACTGGGCCCTTGTCGATACTGAGCAAATGACAGTGGGATATGATGTATTGATGAGGCCGGAAATCCCGATTATGCAATGGGTGTTGAGCTCTCCTAAAACATACAGAATAGGACACGCTCAAGAAGCCAGTATAATTAAATGGAAATGGTACATTCAAGACAGAGCTAAATCAGGCAAGGGTGGGGTTACAAAATGACATGAACAAGTAGCCAACATACCACCCTCAGATTACATACCACCGGAAGTGTCTGAAGAACGCGAGTCTCCCATGAAATGGGGAGTACTTTATGGCGATCTGACCGTAGAGCAGACAGAGCATGCCTGGTTAACAGATGGCTCGACTCGATATGTGGAAACCGAGCGATACTGGAAAGCAGTGTCACACAATCCAAAGACTAAAAAGATTTTGACAACGTCAGGGAAAGGGAAGAGCAGTCAGTTTGCAGAACTTTACGCAGTTTACCAAGCATTGAAACGGGAGACCCCTGGTCGATGTCATTTGTACACAGATTCATGGTCAGTGGTGAATGGATTGGTGGTGTGGCTGCCAACCTGGCAAAAGATTGGGTGGAAGATTCATTCAGGGAAAAGAACTGTGGCAAGATATTGCAGAAATGTTAACACAAAGTGAAGTCACTGTGTATCATGTGGATGCGCATTGTGCTACAGATTCATTAGAACGTTGGTTTAATTCTGTTGCAGATGAACACACCAAGATTTCATCTGTGGATGCGGAGGCCAGGAAGACTATTTGGAGGGTTTGGCCAAAAGGGCTCACCAGAAATGTGGGCACCTTGGAGAAAAGGCTACTATCAGGTTGGCACAAGCTCGAGGAATCAGTATTCCTTTAGTGGTAGTGAAAACCATCATTTTGCAATGTCCGGTGTGCCAACAGCATAGGCCTATCCCTCAGATTGCCCAAGGCACGTTGCAGAGAGGAAAGTTACCAAATTCAAATTTGGCAGATTGATTACATCGGTCCTCTGCCAATCAGCAAAGGCTGTCAGTATGCATGCACCATTGTGGATAAATACTCTGGCTATATGATGGTTCTGCCATGCAAACGTGCTACACAACTGACCACCATTAAGTTGTTATATCAGATCCCGTTGCATTACGGAGTGCCTTTGCAAATCCAAAGTGACAATGGGTCACACTTCAAAGGCAAATTAATTCAGGAATATTGTCAGGAAAAGAGTATTGAGTGGCTCTACCATGTCCCCTATCGCCCCAAAGTGTCAGGATTAATTGAAAGGATCAATGGTTTGTTGAAAGAACAGCTGCGCAAATCTGGAAATGGCAGTAGCAGGCTGGCATGATCGTGTGTTTGATGCTGTACAAGTGCTAAACAATAGGCCTGTGAATAATCATGAGACTCCATTGTTGCGACTAATGACTCCTGCTTTACAGATTCAAACCAACTCAGTTAGAGAAACTCTATTGTACTGGGAAATTACCCCGGGTTCTTGAGGTCCCTATCGGGTGACTCCAGAGTCAGCAGGGGTAGACTTGCATTCTCATGAAGAAATCAGATTCGACCCGAGAGGGATTGTTGTGATTGAAACAGGGATTGGAGTACAAATTCCTCCAGAGCATATGGGATGGATTGCCCCTAGGTCTGGATTAGCATTGAAAGGAGTTAAAGTGCTGGGAGGGGTCATTGATGTCGATTATCAAGGCGAGATCAAAGTCATCTTAATGAATAGTGGGGACCAAGTGTTACCAATTCATAAGGGCGATCGAGTGGCCCAGTTGATTATTGTTCCTGTTAAGTTGTCCATGGTCAAAAAGGGGAAGCCTCCCACAGTGTTAACTACTCGTGGGAATCGTAGTTTTGGCTCTTCAGACAGTATGGTACCGGGTGCAAAGGTGTGGGTCGAAAGGCCAAGTGGCCCACCGGTGCCCGCAGATGTTATTGCATCAGGCAAAGACCAGGTAGTCTTAGTAATGGACCCGGCAAAGAGAAATGGCAGTATGTGCTCGCAGACAAATGTTACCTAAGAGAGTGATTTGCAACACTGATATCTCTTTTCTGGGTTTGCCTTGTAGATCCTGTGTCTGGCTGGTGTAATTGTGGGACTAAATAGACTCAGTTTAAGAGTGTCAAAAGGCATGCTGTTACCCTTGAGAAATGTCACATCTGTGCCAGCGATCCATGGGAAACCGATGATGATGAGCATTGATGTCTGAAAGCAGCCCTATGCCGATGCCGAAAAGCCAGCCAGACCGAACAAATGGATTTGTGGAATGCGGCAAACATGTAAGGTGCAAGCGCAAACAACGTTGATGCCAGCTATGCAAGAGATGTCTTTAGGACAGTGAAGATATTCCCCGATGATTACCCAAATGGAGAATATGTGGACATATTTGGCACAACAAGTACTGAACATTATGCACTTTTGCCTTACTGACGTGCCCAATGTTGAAGCTTTGCCGACAACTTGTTTGGTAGTGGTGCCGACGCCAGTTCTGGTTCTAAAGCACATTTTTGGCGTCATGCACCATGATTCTGCGGTACAAGATTCCGACGTCAGACAGTCCTTTTCTGTCTACGAGTACTGTAGGTTTTGCCAGGAAACAGATCGCAAATGGAGAAACCTGACTCATATTATAACTTAAAATGTGACTCAAGGAGATGTCTTTTATTTTATGACCTGTCGACCGAGTGAAATTGGCAAATGCCAACAGTTGAATTTAACGAAAAAAGGAAAATCAAACTGCATTTGAGAAAAGGTTGTGTTCACAAGTTCCAAGCACATGTACCAGTGTGAACAATACTATCCACCTTTATGAATCGGTAACACTTGGTCCCCACTATTCATTAAGATGACATTGATCTCGCCTTGATAATCGACATCAAGGACCCCTCCCCGCAATTCAACTCCCTTCAATGCTAATCCAGACCTAGGGGCAATCCATCCCATATGCTCTGGAGGAATTTGTACTCCAATCCCTGTTTCAATCACAACAATCCCTCTCGGGTCTAATCTGATTTCTTCATGAGAATGCAAGTCTACCCCTGCTGACTCTAGAGTTGCCCGATAGGGAGTTAAAGAACCCGGGATAATTTCCCAGTACAATAGAGTTTCTCTAACTGAGTTGGTTTGAATCTGTAAAGCAGGAGTCATTAGTCGCAACAATGGAGTCTCATGATTATTCACAGGCCTATTGTTTAGCACTTGCACCGCATCAAACACACGATGCAATCATACAGTGATAGCTGCCAGTAATCTAAATCATGTGAAGCTTCCAACAGGATGGCTCTTCTCATGTGGCAACATCACATACACTTACATTCCAGCTAACATTTCCGGAGGTCCATGTGCCTTAACTCGATTAGGACTAATGATGTTCCCTTTACACCCAGCAATGTCTCGAAGCAAAAGTTCAACTTTCGAATCTGTGGGTCTATCTCCAGATTGTGATTCAGATTTGCATTTGCTATCAGAGACTGAGGTTTTAGCATTAGCCCTTTCATTAGTGGGAATTTGGGGTTTAGCTGCTGGGGGTTACAAATCTTTAATTAAACTATCATGTTTAGTTGTAAAAGGACTTAATCATACTTCTCAAGCATTAGAAGAGTTGCTCCTTGATAGCAAAGTTATTAGAAAAGCAGCTTTGCAAAACAGGGCTGCCGTTGATTATCTATTGCTGAAACATAATTTGGGTTGTAACGCAGTTGAAGGTATGTGTTGTTTCAACCTAAGTGACCATTCACAATCCATTGAAAGTCATATTAGAGGTTTGAGGGACATCATTTCCCAGGTGTCTCAAGATCATACTGGGAATTGGTGGGATTGGTTGTTTTCATGGATTCCTGATATTGGGGGTACACTGAGTTACGCCTTTGCTTGCATTTGTATTATATTAGCTATTATCATTTATTTATTTGGATTTATAAAGCGCCCAGCGGCCCGAGGGCATTGTGGCGCTGTTACAGGATATTCACTTATGACACGGTACAGATAATTCATAGGCAGTGCTACAGGTAAAAACACGACAGCGTTCCAAGGTTACATAGGAACGGTAGAGGCAGTACATTTGGCAATAGACTAGTTGAAGAGATTAGTTTTAAGCACCTTCCTAAAGGTTGTGAGGGATTGTTCATTTCTTAGGTTGCGTGGGAGCGCATTCCAAGCTTTTCGTGCTAAGACTTCAAAGCTGGTGCCGCCAGCTTTGGCTCTGTTGAAAGCTGGGACGGAGAGCAGATGAGCGTATTGGTTACGTTTTGGTCTGTGTACCGGGGCTTGGTGAATTCTTTCTGCTAGGAATGCCGGGGCTGTCGGGGCAAGGCATCTGTGGGTGATAGTGAGGGCCTTAAATGTAATGCGTTCCTTTATAGGGAGCCAGTGGGCGTCTTTCCTTGCCTGTGATGTGCTCTCGCCTCGGGATGCTGTTTTGTGCCATTTGTAGTCTATTGATGTAATTTGCAGAAGTGCCTAGGAGTAAGATGTTACAGTAGTCGAGTTTTGCGCCAATGGTAGCTCTCGCTATGTTAAGGCAGTTTTTTGGTGATGGGTGAGGTTTTACTGCATTTATGATTTTGGTAGTAAGTGCGGCTGAGGATGAGATGGCACTAGTTTGTCTGTCCATAGATAAGGTGGAATCTAAATAAACACCAAGAGTTTGCACTGCAGTGACGGCTCTGATGATAGAGTTCTCAATAGTGAAGGAACTATATTTGACGTCTATTTTTTTTAGGAATTCTTTTGGGCCTACCAGTAATATTTTTTTCTTTTCCCCATTTAGACAGAGACCATTAGCTGCCATCCAGGCCTGGATGTGGGCATAAGTCTTCTGGAGGGTGTCAAGATCTTGTTCATAGATTCTTGTTAGTGGGAGAAGAATTTGAGTGTCGTCGGCATAGTTGGTAAAAGCTATGCCGAAATCTTCTAAGTCACTGAACAAAGGAAGGGTGAATAGGTTGTAGAGAGTTAGGGAGGTATAACTCCGCATTCAATGGGTGATGCTGAGGCTGAGGCCTGGTCGGAGAATACCCTCATGGCTCTGCCCTCTAGGAACAAGGTCATCCATGCAGTTGCTTCTTGTGAGAAGTGGGCAGTGTCAATGAGGTGTTTACACAGGATCTTATGGTCAACCAAGTCAAAGGCTGCCGATAGATCCAAGAGTAATAGGAGTGATTTTTGCCTTTGTCCATGGCTGCAAGTAGTTGGTTCTTGAGAACTAATAAGGCTGAATCCGTACCGTGACGGGGGCGGAAGCCGGATTGCCTTTTACCTAGGATGTTATGAGATTTCAGGTAGGATTGGATCCGTGGGTAGGCTGCCTTGTCAAGAATTTTCAACAAAAATGGTACAGTTGTGATTGGATGGTAGTTGTCAGGGTCGAGGGTAGGTTTCTTCAGTAGCGGTCGTACCCAAGCTTCCTTGAGGGCAAGCGGGACTGGTCTGTTGGCGAAGGAGGCGTTGATGAAGGTAGTGATGAAAGGGGCTAGGGCGGAGGCACAGTCTTTGACTGTATTAGCTGGGCATGTATCCCCTTTACATAGAGACGGTTTAGTCTGTTTCATGATCTTTAGGACTTCAGGGATGGTGACTTGTCTGAAAGCAAACAGTGTGGGTTTGTTTACGTCCGGCGGGGTGTCTAGAGTTCGTTATATTAGAGGAGGTTTTGGTGTGGGTGGTGGCGCTTTGGGCAGTTTGTCAAACTCTGGGACTTGATTTTGGTCTGAAGTGTTTTGATTTTGTTTAGCATAGTGTGCTGGATGTTGTTACACCATGTTTCGTCTTTCTCGGTGGGTTGTGTGGAAGTAGGGGGGATTGTTAGTTCGTTATAGATGGCAACCAGTTCTTTCGATTGGGAGTTTGTTTTTTCAATTCTGGAGTTGTAGGTGGCGGCTTTGGCTTTGGTGATGGCCAGCTTGTATTGTTTGGCATCTGTGAGGTAAGTGTCTCTAGTGGTGGTGGAGGGGTTAGTTTGCCAAGATTTCAATGCTGCTTTTTTTGCTGTTCGAGCATCGTTGAGTTCCTGTGTGAACCATGAGTTGGCATGAAATATATGTTTGGCTTTTTTTAATTCTAGTGGGGCTACTGCGTCTAGAAACTCTTTCAGAGTGGAGTTGTAGATCTCTACCAGCTCTTTGGGGTTGTTAGATGTGGGATGGGCGAGCGCTGAGGCTTCAAGCTGAGGGAGGATTCTTTCGGCGGTGAGTAGTGTTTTGGATCTAGCTTGGGTGGGTGGTGCGGGTGTGTTGGGGTTCCCTCCTGTTTTTCAGGGTATGAAGAAGTGCAGTAGATGGTGGTCAGTGCATGGGCGTGGGGTGTTGGAGCTAATGTCAACCACGCAGTTGTGGTCTGCAATCCAGTCTAGTATACGACCTTTCGTGTGGGTCGGGTCGTTACTTAGTTGTGTAAAGCCTAAGTCTTGAATTGCTTTGGCAAGGGTTTTGCCTTTTTTGTCTTTAGGGTCTTTGAATCCTAAATTGAGGTCACCCAAGAGGATGGCTCTAGTGTTGGTTTTGAGGTTGTCCCCTAGGATATGGGTGAGGTTAGATTGGAAGTCGTGGGTTGGGCCTGGAGGCCGGTAGACAGTGTATAATGTTATGGTGTCCATTGGTGTAGGAGATATTTTTACTGAGAGCATGTCAAAGTTGTCAGCCTCAGCGTTTTTTAGCTGGCTGGCATTTAGAGACGCCTTGAGAATTTGGCAACCCCTCCCCCGTTACTAGAGGTTCTGTCTTTGCGAAGGATGATGTAGCCTGGTGGTAAGGTTCGGAAGTGGGTAAAGAGCACTTTGAGATAAGCAATCTGTCTATTAGGGTAAACACAAATGTGGGCACAACCAGTAGGCATATATTAGGCATTACAGTAGGCTAGGTACACACAACAGGGCCAGTAAGCATAATAGGCACTACAGTAGGCTAGGTATACATAACATGGGTAGTATGCACGTTAGGAGTGATAGCATATATTAGGCACTACAGTAGGCTAGGTACACAGAACAGGGCCAGTAAGCATAATAGGCACTACAGTAGGCTAAGTACACACAGCAGGGCCAGTAAGCTTATTAGGCACGACAGTGGGCTAGGTATACATAACCTGGGCAGTATGCCTGTTAGCAGTGATATCATATATTAAGCATTACAGTAGGCTAGGAGCATACAATAGGACCAGTATGCACGTGAGGGATTGGGTACATGTGTAGGGCATACCAAGGAGGCTGGTACAGCCTGTTATGCTATGGCGGGCGAGTATGGTCACACATGGTGGGGAACAGTTGCGCTGGTACCGGGACCTAAATGGAGGGTGGGCACGTTGTGCTTTGGCGGGGTTTAAACGGAGTAGGTTTCAGCAGAAAAACATAAACAAGGAAAACATTTAGGGTTACAGCAAGCAGTATGCATAGTCCTATAGCGCCAGATGAGTTATTGACATTGTGGTCATGGGAGTGTAGGCAGCGATCTTATGGAGCACGTAACAAGTTCTGGACGGGTGTGTTGGGTGGGCACTATGGTGCTAGAGTTCCATAATGCCACAGCAATATTGGAGCGTCTGACTCGTATAGTGGATGGGGCTGACGTTGATTGTTAAGTGGGTTTGGCAGAGGCTTTGAGCGTGGTGTTCAAACTGCAGCCAGACTGACCTTGTGGTGCGGGGAAACCACAGAGCATCGTTACTGTTGCGAGTCTGAGCAGCGGTTCCTGGCGACGGCGTCTGGCAGGTCTGGACAGGCTCAGGACAGGAGCCTTATCTGGTGCCTTTGCTGGTGCCGGCTTGCGCCTGTCGGTGCATTCGATTCGATTGGCTATTAAGCCGGATGCAGCAGCCAATAGGAAGGCAGATGATGTTGTCGGGGTAACGCAGGCAACAGAGGCTTACACGTTACTCGGCGGTGATTTCGAGCTGCATAGGATTTTCGTATTGGCACACGTGGAAAATAGGGAAAAACGTGCAAAACAGGTATTGGTGTGCTCTGTGGTATTTAGAAGGCCATAAGTGTTGCAGGGAGTAGGCTGAAAATCTTCATGAGTGGATTTTGAAATTCCAAACTTTGCATCTCTCGGTCTGAGATCATGGGATTTTTACATCCAAGCTGTTAGCTCAGCTGAGGTGTGTCGGGCTGCTCATGCAGCGGTGCAGGATGCGCGGATGGGCCCTCCTAGGCGTTGGTCGAGGGAGTAGCTGGTTGTTGTTTTATTCAATGTATTCCCAACTTGGTTCTGATGTTTCGTCGATTTCAGAGACCGGCTCCTCTACCACTGGGCTATGGAAAGTAAATATCCAAGGGTGGATTGTGATGCTTGAGCTAAAACATGGCGCTGGTGTGCAGTGCATTCTGGGGGCACTCAGAGCCATATTGGATATTTATTCCATGCCTCAGTGGAAGCTGCACTTGCTGAAAAACATGTTTTCAACGTTATTCGTTGCTTAAACTGGTATGCATGCCTCATCCAAGGACACAGCACTGGGAAAGCTAGGATCCACAGGTGCCAAGTTTGAAGATGAGTTATGGAATTGTTTTCCGTGGTGCTTTAGGAGAGGGAAGTGCTTTTCTACTTGGGGTTACTGTCGGTTGACCTGGCCGGCAACCAGCGGTCACTCATCAATGCGCAAGCGCTAATGCCAGAAGGTTCGAGAAATTGCCACCCCTTTTGAGGAATGCATTTATGCAGAGCTCTGGAAAGGTCAGGTGGGAAAAGCCCAAGGACCTCAGTTGGATGGGGGACACCTTGTTCCGAAATCCCTGTGGGTTGTTATGCTCTTGGCCTGGCTGTTACTGGGGTCTTTCAGCCGCTTCTGGCGAGATGAGGAATTCAGTTACGCCCATGGTGATGTATTCTTGCTAACTTACTATCTTTTCTGTGATTTATTTCTGTGTTATCACTTATTGCTTATGTATATTTAACTATGAATAAATAGCCGTATAAGTGCTCCTTATCCTCTAATTGCGCGTGTGGGTGTGAGGCATTGCTTCGTCTACCTGCATTCAAGGTATTTGCTCTGCAAATGTACTGGTGATAAATAACTGTCTGTGCACTCTTGGCCAGCAATACACCCCTGCATTCTAAAAATCACTTAACCACTGTCTACTTACCTGTAACCTGGACTTCATTTTGTTTACCTTCACAGAAGATGACTTGTGTGGACCGTCTCTTATTTCAGATTATATGTTATACTGTATATTGGAAACCCCTTGCTCCCCTACTAGTAGTCAACCTTCTCTGCTCAGCCACCACTACCACTGGATGAGCTGTGGAAAGCTTACAGGAAACCCTGTTGCCGAGATACGCATCATAGACTTTTACCTCTAAAATAGAGGGTTGATTTAGCACCATTCCCTGGGATTTCTACAAATAATTAGGACCTGTTCAGTATGGGGTGGCTAAGTGAAGCACATTTAAGCAGCAGGTGTGTTTGCTGTAATCTTAATACATTGTGATTGACCCGTTATCATACAGAGGATTGGACTACCCCAGGTAATACTTTATGTGCGTTATCAAGAGCTCAGCCAATCGGTTACTCTCACACCTTGGGCTTCAGTATTATGTCTTTGATGAATTCCAGCAGGGACTAGGAGTTGCAACTAGAACACAAGAGGGATGCGGCTTTGTATTATGGGGTCAGGTTGGAAGTGTAGCAAAACAAGTGTGAGGACCTACTCTAAGAAAACACAGTGTCCTAGTTAGAGTCCAAATCCCTGGTCCTGTTCACACTTATCAATCCCATTGGCAGATCTTCACAACAGTGCTCTTTCTGCGACCACTTGTTGCATTGAACACTGTGTTTGTTGAGATTTGTTTATGAAATAGTTTTGTTGCAATTGATTATTCTGAATGTACATTTTCAGATCTAAGAAAGCGTTTCAATTTAATTGAAAATCATAGTTCGAGTAGATTGTGTCTTCCAATGTATTTCTCATCTTTGATGTATCCAAGCCTGCTTGCAGCTTGCTTCGGAATTATTTTTTCATCGGTTCGAGCGTCGTGCGGCGTCGAGTCATCACCCTTGACGGCCTCCTTATCGTCCCTCGCTGTGACGTCGACGCTGGTATATGAAGCACGCGCAGTGACCGTTAACCCGGTTCTGGCTTTTTCCTGCATACTAGCGTGCGTTTCGGAGCTATTGTCTCAGCGAAATTTCGATTGCGTTTTCACTACAAATCAAGTCGATTCGATATTTACTTGACATGTCATCAACATCGAAGACTTTATTGAAGCAGTGTGCAGACTGTCGGGCAAAAATGTCCATCACTGACCCGCACTGTGTCTGTCTGTGTGTTTGCGGATTGGCCACAAGGTGGACAACAGTGGCTTGTGTCAATCCATGACTGTCAAGGCCTTGCGGGAAAGGAAGGGGAAGCTTGAAGCAGGTAAGCCCTCTCCCAAATCCCCATCCATTACTCTGTCTAAATGAAAGTCGCCTGTTACGCTCACCTGGTTCCACGAGGACGCCACCCAGCAGTTGGGACTCAGGTATCCTTCTCTGCGGTTCCCAGGTGTGACCAGCAGGAGGGTTCTGCCTGGAATACAGGTGGGCAATGTTCAAGACTGGGCAACTGGGGTAAACAGCCCCCTACCACCCCATATACCCGCGGCCTCTCTGGACCTCTCCTCACCTTGTTTTTAATGCAAGTGTGTTCTCCATCCTACCTTCTTGGCAGGGGCGCATTGTGCTTGGTGGGCGATTGCGATCAAGTTACTTCACTGATGCCGGCCCGCTTTTAGTCTTTCAGGTAGGTCTTATTGCTGTGGTATATTGTTGTCCTGGCATGCATTTTTGGTTTAACTAATGTCTTTTCTCTTCCTTAGGTGCACAGAAGTCCAATATTTGGCATAGACTGAATTGGGTCTCGCCGGTAAGTAATGGCGTTTTTAGAGCGCCTTGATGCAGTGAGTAGGCGCTAAGTGCAGCGCTATGATGCCTTGCCTTTTGCTAACCTGTTCTCTTGTCTTCCCCACAGGTCGCGGTGCTCACCCAGTGCATGGAATTCCTGAGGCGAGGCTGGTCGAGGAGCAGCTTGCGCGGTAAGCTTTTCGGCACCGTTCGTTAAATTGTAAAAATGTCCAATGACTTGTTTCTTCCTTTGTTGCAGACCTGTCGGTTCGGGAGGAGCGCTGTTTCCGGGATGCTGATCGCAAGAGCCGTGGACAGCTAACGATGAAATTACAGGTAAGCTGCTGCTGCTAACAATGTCCTTTTACTCCTTATCAGATGCTGTTCTTCCGAGGTTCGCGGGTGCAGCTGACCACGGTGAGCGTCACGTTGCAGAATTGCAAAGTAACGCGAAGCGTGTTATCCCAGTCGGGTGTGGTTTAAATAGCTTCAAGAAAGTAGTCCAGGTAAAATAGTTCCTATGGTACCACACCCAAAAATACTATACCGCATAACTTGGTTCCAAGGAGCCAAGCTATGTGGATGCCTCCATGTTGATTGGCACTGAAATAAAGTAGTTCCCGATACAAGTCCTTTATCAAGTATGAGCCTGGCGCCAATGGCGCCAGGACTGGCCCCAAGAAGGCCTAGGCCAAGGATGCCTGGTTTTAGTGGAGACCCGAGTCAAAACCCTTCCTGGCCCATGGGCTTGCCAGGGGGTCTTCTGGATGGGGGTTGTGTCAGCACTTACCCCCCCCCCCCCAATGCCCCTCTCAAGGTGTTCCTCCTGTCTGGCCCGGGTTTAGTTGGGAAGTTTTGATGATAGTTTTTGATCAGATGTGGTGCATGAATGTTTTCACAGAGTTCCCAGGATCTATCTTGGGGTCCAAATCCTTTCCAATCAATTAGATAGTATAGCTTCCACCTTGAGTACTTAGAATCCAGTATGCCTTTAACTTCGAATTCTGGTTTTCCGTCAACAAGAATGGGTTTCGGTGGTGTTCCAATCCGTGTACCAGGCTGCATTGGTTTTAAAAGGGACACATGAAATACCGGGTGGATGTGTAGATTGGATGGTAAATCTAATTTGACGGCTGCTGGATTAATAATCGCCTTGATGGTGTAGGGTCCTAAGTACCTGAGTTGAAAGGTTCGGGTTCCTTTGATGGGTATAAACCTGGCGGCCAGCCAAACCTTGTCCGGTACTTGATAGTCTGGGGCCTTTTTCCTGTGTTGGTCGGCAAATTGTTTTTGCTTGTCTTTGGCGCGAATTAGATGTTCTTTGGCCTTTTTGAAAGCCTGAGTGATGTTGGTGTGAAGGGTTTTTACTACTGGCATTTCCAAGCTGGTTGGGAGATCCAGTTCTGAGGTACGTGGGTGTCTACCATATAGGGTGTAAAAGGGTGTTTGTCCGGTACTGGAATGCAAGGAGTTGTTATATGCGTACTCGGCTATCCATAGTAAGTCCTTCCAGTCTCTTAATTCATGGTCCAACATGCATCGTAGGTATTGCTCAAAGGTCTGGTTGGTTCTCTCGGTCTGACCGTCCGTTTGGGGGTGATTGCTAGTGGATAGCTGGGCGTCAGTTTGCGCCATTGCACAACACTTTCTCCAAAAGTTAGAGACAAACTGGCTACCTCGATCGGAGATCAGGACTGTTGGGAAGCCATGTAGTTTAACAATACCGTCCAGAAATACCTTGGCTAGAGTGGATGCGTCAGGGAGGCCTTTGAGCGGAATAAAGGGCGCCATCTTTGAGAATAGGTCTACGACTACAAGAATGGTGTTAAACCCTTGACTGGAAGGTAGGTCAGTGATGAAGTCGAGGGAAAGAGTGTACCATGGTGCAGGAGGAATGTCCAAAGGTTTCAAAAGGCCAGATGATTTTTGTTTTTGCGACTTGTTTTGTGTGCAGACTCCACAAGACTGAATGTATTGGATGACATCTCTATGCCAGGTAGGCCACCAGAAGTTCTGTTTTACCTTGGCTAAGGTCTTGGTAATTCCAGGGTACCCTTTGATCAAAGAATCGTGATAAGATGAAATGATTTGTTTAAGTCCTTGGTGGGTATGTACAGACGACCCTTAAAAAAGGGTAAGTGATCTTTGATGAAATATTGTTCCCCCTGCGCTTGCCATGTAAGGAGGGTATCCGGATTCATGGTTTGTTGAATTTCTTTTCCCAGTTCCATTTGGGTTAAGGCCGTAGTGAGGCCTAAGAGTTTGTCTTCGGGTATGATGGGGACTGGGTCTGGGGCTGTATAAACTATGTCATCAGTGCCAGTACGAGAGAGTGCGTCAGCTTTTCCATTCTTGACCCCTGGTCGAAATGTAATGACATAATCATATTCGGTGAAGAAAAGAGCCCACCGCAACTGGCGTGAAGACTGGGCTTTAGCTGTTTTAAGATATTGCAGATTTCGGTGGTCAGTGGTAACTGTAATGGTGTGTCTGGCCCCCAGAAGGTAGTGTCGCCAAGCTTTAAAGGCGGATTTGATTGCCAAGAGTTCTTTGTCCGTGATGGCGTAATTTACTTCTGGAGGTGAAAACTTCTTCGACCAGAAGGCCACTGGATGTAGCTGGCCGGTGTCAGGATCTCTTTGTGAGAGGACAGCTCCCATTGCTATACTGGAAGCGTCCGTTTCCACGATATAAGGAAGATCTGGACGTGAATGTATCAGGATTGGCGCTGAGATGAACCTTTTCTTAAGTTTCTGAAAAGCTTTTTCTGCCTCTTCGGTCCAGGCACATTTTTTGTTATTTTTTCGTAATAATACGGTGATCGGGTGTACAACTTAGAAGAAGTCTGGTATGAACCGGCGATAGAAGTTCGCAAAGTCCAACATACTTTGCACTCCTATTACTGACGTTGGTGATGGCCACTTCAGAATGCTGTCAATTTTGTGCAGGTCCATCCTCATGCCTCCGGGAGTAAGGATAAAGCCTAGAAAACTGGGCAGGTACAGACACGGCGTGAGGTGAACGCGCAGGGGCTCCGTTCCCGCCCTTTTGTGACTGGGCAGGTACAGACACGGCGTGAGGTGAACGCGCAGGGGCTCCGTTCCTGCCCTTTTGTGACTGGGCAGGTACAGACACAGCGTGAGGTGAACGCGCAGGGGCTCCGTTCCCGCCCTTTTGTGACTGCGCATATACACACACACAGCGTGAGGTGAACGCGCAGGGGCTCCGTTCCCGCCCTTTTGTGACTGGGCAGGTACAGACACAGCGTGAGGTGAACGCGCAGGGGCTCCGTTCCCGCCCTTTTGTGACTGCGCATATACACACACACAGCGTGAGGTGAACGCGCAGGGGCTCCGTTCCCGCCCTTTTGTGACTGGGCAGGTACAGACACAGCGTGAGGTGAACGCGCAGGGGCTCCGTTCCCGCCCTTTTGTGACTGGGCAGGTACAGACACGGCGTGAGGTGAACGCGCAGGGGCTCCCTTCCCGCCCTTTTGTGACTGCGCATATACACACACACAGCGTGAGGTGAACGCGCAGGGGCTCCGTTCCCGCCCTTTTGTGACTGCGCATATACACACACACAGCGTGAGGTGAACGCGCAGGGGCTCCGTTCCCGCCCTTTTGTGACTGGGCAGGTACAGACACGGCGTGAGGTGAACGCGCAGGGGCTCCGTTCCCGCCCTTTTGTGACTGGGCAGGTACAGACACGGCGTGAGGTGAACGCGCAGGGGCTCCGTTCCCACCCTTTTGTGACTGGGCAGGTACAGACACGGCGTGAGGTGAACGCGCAGGGGCTCCGTTCCCGCCCTTTTGTGACTGGGCAGGTACAGACACGGCATGAGGTGAACGCGCAGGGGCTCCGTTCCCGCCCTTTTGTGACTGGGCAGGTACAGACACAGCGTGAGGTGAACGCGCAGGGGCTCCGTTCCCGCCCTTTTGTGACTGTGCATATACACACACACAGCGTGAGGTGAACGCGCAGGGCTCCGTTCCCGCCCTTTTGTGACTACGCATATACACACACAGCGTGAGGTGAACGCGCAGGGGCTCCGTTCCCGCCCTTTTGTGACTGGGCAGGTACAGACACGGCGTGAGGTGAACACGCAGGGGCTCCGTTTCCGCCCTTTTGTGACTGGGCAGGTACAGACACAGCGTGAGGTGAACGCGCAGGGGCTCAGTTCCCGCCCTTTTGTGACTGTGCATATACACACACACAGCGTGAGGTGAACGTGCAGGGGCTCCGTTCCCGCCCTTTTGTGACTGCGCATATACACACACAGCGTGAGGTGAACGCGCAGGGGCTCCGTTCCCGCCCTTTTGTGACTGCGCATATACACACACAGCGTGAGGTGAACGCGCAGGGGCTCCGTTCCTGCCCTTTTGTGACTACGCATATACACACACACAGCGTGAGGTGAAGGCGCAGGGGCTCCATTCCTGCCCTTTTGTGACTACGCATATACACACACACAGCGTGAGGTGAAGGCGCAGGGGCTCCGTTCCTGCCCTTTTGTGACTGCGCACATACACACACACACACAGCGTGAGGTGAACGCGCAGGGGCTCCGTTCCCGCCCTTTTGTGACTGCGCATATACACACACACAGCGTGAGGTGAACGCGCAGGGGCTCCGTTCCCGCCCTTTTGTGACTGGGCAGGTACAGACACAGCGTGAGGTGAACGCGCAGGGGCTCCGTTCCCACCCTTTTGTGACTGGGCAGGTACAGACACAGCGTGAGGTGAACGCGCAGGGGCTCCGTTCCCACCCTTTTGTGACTGGGCAGGTACAGACACAGCGTGAGGTGAACGCGCAGGGGCTCCGTTCCCACCCTTTTGTGACTGGGCATATACACACACACAGCGTGAGGTGAACGCGCAGGGGCTCCGTTCCTGCCCTTTTGTGACTACGCATATACACACACACAGCGTGAGGTGAAGGCGCAGGGGCTCCGTTCCTGCCCTTTTGTGACTACGCATATACACACACACAGCGTGAGGTGAAGGCGCAGGGGCTCCGTTCCTGCCCTTTTGTGACTGCGCACATACACACACACACACAGCGTGAGGTGAACACGCAGGGGCTCCGTTCCCGCCCTTTTGTGACTGCGCATATACACACACACACACACAGCGTGAGGTGAACGCGCAGGGGCTCCGTTCCCGCCCTTTTGTGACTGGGCAGGTACAGACACAGCGTGAGGTGAACGCGCAGGGGCTCCGTTCCCACCCTTTTGTGACTGGGCAGGTACAGACACAGCGTGAGGTGAACGCGCAGGGGCTCGGTTCCCGCCCTTTTGTGACTGCGCATATACACACACACAGCGTGAGGTGAACGCGCAGGGGCTCGGTTCCCGCCCTTTTGTGACTACGCATATACACACACACAGCGTGAGGTGAACGCGCAGGGGCTCCGTTCCTGCCCTTTTGTGACTACGCATATACACACACACAGCGTGAGGTGAAGGCGCAGGGGCTCCGTTCCTGCCCTTTTGTGACTACGCATATACACACACACAGCGTGAGGTGAAGGCGCAGGGGCTCCGTTCCTGCCCTTTTGTGACTGCGCACATACACACACACACACAGCGTGAGGTGAACACGCAGGGGCTCCGTTCCCGCCCTTTTGTGACTGCGCATATACACACACACACACACAGCGTGAGGTGAACGCGCAGGGGCTCCGTTCCCGCCCTTTTGTGACTGGGCAGGTACAGACACAGCGTGAGGTGAACGCGCAGGGGCTCCGTTCCCACCCTTTTGTGACTGGGCAGGTACAGACACAGCGTGAGGTGAACGCGCAGGGGCTCGGTTCCCGCCCTTTTGTGACTGCGCATATACACACACACAGCGTGAGGTGAACGCGCAGGGGCTCGGTTCCCGCCCTTTTGTGACTACGCATATACACACACACAGCGTGAGGTGAACGCGCAGGGGCTCCGTTCCTGCCCTTTTGTGACTACGCATATACACACACACAGCGTGAGGTGAAGGCGCAGGGGCTCTGTTCCTGCCCTTTTGTGACTACGCATATACACACACACAGCGTGAGGTGAAGGCGCAGGGGCTCCGTTCCTGCCCTTTTGTGACTGCGCACATACACACACACACACAGCGTGAGGTGAACACGCAGGGGCTCCGTTCCCGCCCTTTTGTGACTGCGCATATACACACACACACACACAGCGTGAGGTGAACGCGCAGGGGCTCCGTTCCCGCCCTTTTGTGACTGGGCAGGTACAGACACAGCGTGAGGTGAACGCGCAGGGGCTCCGTTCCCACCCTTTTGTGACTGGGCAGGTACAGACACAGCGTGAGGTGAACGCGCAGGGGCTCCGTTCCCGCCCTTTTGTGACTACGCACATACACACACACACACAGCGTGAGGTGAACGCGCAGGGGCTCCGTTCCCGCCCTTTTGTGACTACGCATACACGCACAGAGCTCCACTCGCAGCAAGGCCCTACACGCCAGGTGTCTCTGGGCTGAACCACACCCAAAAGACTAGACTGCACATGCAGTTCTGGGAACCGAAATATGTGAGGGCATCCATCTTGTCCCAATCAATGCACTACAAGTCCAAACCCTAATGTTATCCTATGGGAGTGAGTGAGTCTGGTGCCACAAGCGCCAAGTCTGACTCCAAGTGTGTCTGTGGAGGGATGGAGAGGCCCTTGAGGGCCATGTAGGAGATCGTGGCCTGGCTCCAGCCTGACATCTTGGAGGGCTGGGGACATGAGGGGCAGGAATCATGACACAAGATAATGTCTAACTTAAGGAGCTTATTCTTGCTACTTTCTGTCCAGCAGACCACCCTTATGATGAGTTGGTTCATTTGTTGGATGTGGGAAGGGGGAGTCTGTATTGATTTGAATGCCTTTTTGCTGTGCTGACACTCCTTTAGTAGCTTTTGGTTCAGAGCATAAAACCAAGAAGCATGCCACTGCTAATCTTAGTAGATTGGTCAGGCAGACATTCGTTTTAGTTCTCTAAACAGCAAGTTCCCCACCCCAAGAAAATCAAAGGGCCTGTCAATAAGGCCACTGAGGCCTCCTGGGCATAGTTGAGATGTGTCTCAATGGCTGAAATGTGCGAGGCTGTTGGCTAGGCATGGACCTCGATATCCAATTACCATTACAGACTGGAGGCCCTAGATTCTGGTTGAGCCTAATTTCAGCTCAGCAATCTTGAGCACTGTCAATTAAGACTTTATTAAATAGACGTTTACAGCATTTTCAGTGCAGACATTTAAGACAGACATACACAGTGTCTGTCTCAATTGGCACAATGCCTGAGTGCCTGATACATCCTCATGTAGTCGAGACCAGGACATGAATAATAGCTGATGGGGGGGTTTGCAGTAACCTTTATTTCACTGAGTCCCTATTTTTATTGTCATACTTCTCCTTCGACCCTACCCTCCTGTAGCATTGCCAGCCTTGGCACCAGTTTATGACAAGGGTGGACGCCTGTGCATACAGATTTCTGGAAGCAGGAGGTGTGATACTTGTACCTTCCATCGGGAGGCATCTTTAGTTGGTGCTTCCAAGAAACATATGATCTTCTATTAGCTTTAAAAGGGTGTAATCCGAAGGTGGAAGCACCTCACAAAATTAAGGCTGTGACGAGGAACAGTAAGACTCACTGCAGTTTAGATCACAAGTAAGTTATTTTATGACCATGGTGGTCTTAAAGTACTGAAACTTTCTTGCTTAGAGCAAATTGTGGACCGGCCCAGGGTGGCAGTCAGACTGTGGGGTGAAAAGAAAACAGTGTCAAAGAGAATAGGAAGGGGGCAAAATGGGAGAATTGAGGGAGAAAAAAAACAGACTTAACTCACAACATGTAGGGAGATGAAAACATAAGTATAAGAGATAGTGGTCATTGGGAGAAAATATAGTTTAGTGTTTTGCCCAGAGGAAATTGTAATGAAAAGAAGGTGCCAGTGCTTCCCTTATTGAGCCGCAAGAACCTTCATTGAGACATTTCCAAATGAGATGACGATATTACGTTTTGTCATTTTGGGGGATACACGATAGCCTTGAGAAGTGCTCAAGAGTTCCTAGAAATTGTGGGGATAATAACCAAATAATTGTAGTGGATTCCCTCCTGCTGAAAGCCAGAGGGGCTTCTCGTAAAGGCAGACCACTGACAGGAGTGTCACAGCAAGAATTGGCTGTGTGCCGAATGAGCACCGGGGAACATAAAAGAATCCCCGAGCCATCCGGGTATTATGTATGTGAGACAGTGCCATTTAGCTTGCTTTTAATAATTATTTCCCATTAAGGTATTGTGACGTGGGCCCATGGCCTGTGGACACGTTTTTATGTGTCTCTGCTTGCCATATGTGCCTCCAGCTGGCAGCCTAGTGGGAAATTCCAGATCACCATCTACTCCATCTATTGGGGAAGGTGGTGACTGACAGTCATTCTTGATTCCATAGCTCTCAACCATTTGTGTCACAAAGGCGGGTGAAAACACCTGATTTTAATTTTGGCGGGTGAGAGGGCCATTGAAATGAATTGGCGTATAGGAGGATTGGCGGGTGAGTCATCCCTTGACAAGGCGGGTGACACCCAACAAAAGCGTGTGAGTTGAGAGCTATGTGATTCCCAAAACATTGCTTACGAGTGGCTCCTTTACTCTACCCCCACCCCTACCACGTAGCTCTCAACCATTTGTCTCACAACGGCGGTTGAAATCACCCGATTTTGTTTTTGGCGGGTGAGACGCCCATTGGAATGAAAGGGCGTGCAGGAGGTTTGGCGGGTGAGTCAGCCCTTTGCAAGGCGGGTGACACCCGCCAAAAAGCGGGTGAGTTGAGAGCTATGCCTACCACATGCTTTTTTACAAAGGGGCAGGATAAGGAATTTCCGCACAATTCAATACTAAGATCCAGATACATCGCCAACCCTCGTATTTAAGCAGCAGACTCCTGATTTTTTTTTTATATCACAAATGCATTTACTTTCTCCAGCCTAAAATAAGTAGTACCGCAATGCAATCGAATGGGAGAATTCAATTCTCCTTGTTTCTGTAGCAGAATCTTCCTCCTGGTGCTGCAACATGTTGGTATGTATTTGAGCTGTGGGTCACGTAGGCCTGAGGTAAACGCCCTGAGGTAAACGTGAGGTGAACGCACAGGGTCTCCGTTCCCGCCCTTTTGTGACTGCGCATATACACACACACAGCGTGAGGTGAACGCGCAGGGGCTCCGTTCCCGCCCTTTTGTAACTGCGCGTATACACACACACACACAGCGTGAGTAGTTGGGTAGATGCTGGTCCTCAGGAAGTGGAAGCGCTTGGTGTGATTGAGCGCATTGCAGGTATCAAAGGGAACTGCCAGGTTTTGGCATAAGACTGTTGAAGAATGGTGAGAGTTGTTGCCGAGTGTTGCATGAGGAACCATATGTCCATTTGTTGTTGAATGCGGTCAGTTATCCTGATCGGAGTGTGATTGGAGGAGAGGATGGTGGAAGGGGAAGATTTGGATGAAGTCAATTCTCCGCTACAGCATCATAATAAATGGAATTAGTAGTGTCCATTCACTCCTATGCGGGAGAGCAATAGTGGTTGTACCAAGGCACACTTCCTGGCTCGATCTCTGATTGGACGGAGACACAGGTGCCGCGTCTGCTCTGCGACTGTGCGAAGCCAGAGTTGCCGCCATAGTAGGAAAGGTAGAACTAATATGAGCACTGGAACCCGATCATGTTCCCACCAATTTACTGACTCTGAAAGAAATAGGGCACAAGAAGGAGATATAAAAAATGTTTTTTAATGTCACTCGTAAAACACTCCCGTGTTGTTATAGCCGGGATGAGAGGGAAGGATGGATCCCTGGGAGTAAGACCAGCAGACCCACCAGGGAGAGGAGTGCGGAGGACACTGCATTCAAGCAGTATGACAGTCTTACAGGTACATCTCAGTGGCATTAAAAAACATCATGTACTGAAGGAATAAAGGCTACACTAGCCTTTTGCCCCACAACTCGATGATATTCACATCTGGAGAACAGGCTGTGTGTAGATGGATGGACTGGGTGTAGAAGATAGGTAATCCTGATTACACAATAGATTGCCTGGGTGTAAGTGATAGGGTGTCGATAATACATTTAGTAAATAGACTGTGTAGATGATGGGGTTAGTAGATGTGGTGTATGGGTGAACATGGCAAGGTTAGCAGATGGATTGCCTGGGTGTAGATGATGGGGTTAAGTGATGGGTGACCTCAGTGTAGATGTTAGGTTAATAGTTAGGTTGACTGGATGTAAATGACAGATGGTTATTAGATGGGCTGCACAGGTGCAGATGGAAGTATTAGTAGATGCACCACCTGGGTGACGATGATAGGGTTGGGCGATGGACACCCTGGGTGTAGATGGTAGTGTTGGGTGATGGACTGCCTGGATGCAGATGGTAGTGTTGGGTGATGGACTGCCTGGATGCAGATGGTTGTGTTGGGCGATGGACTGCCCAGATGCAGATGGTAGCGTTGGGGCGATGGACACGTTGGGTGTAGATGGTTGTGTTGGGAGATGGACTGCCTGGATGCAGATGGTAGCATTGGGTCGAAGGACACCCTGGGTGTAGATGGTAGTGATGGGCGAAGGACACCTTGGGTGTGCATGGTAGTGTTGAGCGATGGACTACCTGGGTGCAGATGGTAGTGTTGGGCGATGGACCTCCTGGGTGCAGATGATAAGGTTGGGCGATGGACACCCAGGGTGTAAATGGTAGTGTTGGGCGATGGACCGCCTGGGTGCAGATGGTCTTGTGGGGCGATAGACACCCTGTGTGTAGATAGTAGTGTTGGGTGATGGACCTCCTGGGTGCAGATGATAAGGTTGGCCGATGGACACCCAGGGTGTAGATGGTAATGTTGGGTGATGGACCGCCTGGGTGTAGATGATAAGGTTGGTCAATGGATACCCAGGGTGTAGATGGTAGTGTTGGGTGATGGGCCGCCTGGGTGTAGCTGATAGGGTTGGATGATGGATTCCCTGGATCTAAACGATGGTGTTCGTAGATGAAACACCTGGATGTAGATGATGGAGTTAGTAGATTGGAGGTGGGGATGGACAAACCTGGAGACCAGGCCGTGTGCAGTGGATAACGTTAGTGGATTGACTGGCTAGGTGAGGTTGACAGGTTAGTACATGGACTGTGAGAGGAAACCTAGTAAAACTGTGTGTCAACAGATGAGCTGAGAGTTGGAAGAAAGGTCTGGAGAACAGACCGCCTGCGGTCAATATGGTCAGATGGGTCGAAAGGTGAGCAGTGGGGGTTTCTCCGGCATGAGGATGAATCTGAAAACAGTCTTTACGTCCGCCTTCGAAGCTGTTTCAATCTTAAAGTTCCTCAAAACCTGAAATGAAGTAATAAGAAAACTGGTGAGTAAATATACCAACCCATGGGAGGGAAACACAGTAGTCATCTCAGCATACACCCTGCCCCCCTCCAGCCCTCAACCAGCACAATCGCATTGTCATAGCAATACCCAATCCTAGAAGACAATATCTGCCCGATCCCCATTGGAGGCCAAGATACTCACTGCCACCCTGATGGCCAGTAATTCCATACATGGGCTACCATGTAAGACGTCCTACCCCCAACAGGAAAAAAACGGCTGCCCCACTTGGGAGAATATAGCCTCCCTACCTTATGGGCTAGTGAAGGAGCAAAAATGTGGACATTACGTGTACTGCGCTTATGTCTTCTATGATTGTGTGCATATGTCTTTAATAAAATTCATTTTATGATAATGAATATGTGTTTTTAGAATCGTATGATGAAATAATAGTGTTGAGTTCCCTTGTTATGGGTTATCCGTGGAGCTTTCCTTTTATTGATATTTAGACGTCCTACCCCCCACACTGCAAAACCAATGCTCCTGCCCTCAAGGGACTCACATGGACCAGGAAGAGCATCATCTCCATTTCTGCGATTCGGCGCCCGATGCACTGACGTGAGCCAAATCCGAAAGCCAGTGCTTTGAAGCCGTTGTCATCCTTTTTCAGCCACCGCTCAGGGTCATAGCGTTCAGGCTTGGTGAAAACCTCTGGACTCCGGCCCATTGCGTAAAGGCCGACTTGCACCAACGTCTAAGGGAATGGCGGAAACAGGAAGTGACCATTTGGAGGATGACGCCACCCTAGATCTGGTCGTGCTCACCTCTGAGTCAGACCTGCACACACACACACACACGCACACGCACACGCACACACACACACACACACACACCCCCCCATCATTCCCTTGTGCCCCCCCCTTCTCACACACGGATGTTGCCTGTTTTGCTTTATTCTTCTACCCGGCTTCCCCCCCTGGCCCTCTCCAGCCTACTTCTGCAGGAGTCTGTCCTGATACATTCTGGTTTCACCATCACCGTCTTGTGGCCAATGCTGGATTTGACTTTTATGGACTTCATTGATTCACGGTGCGTCACCCTTTCTCAACTCTCATGCTGGACTTCCTTTGCATCTTGTACTCATGGTGGCCCAGAATCATGCTGTTCCCGTCATCATCTTGTATCCTGGTTTGCAACATGATGTGTTACTACTGACTTCTGCAATTGTATTCGCTCTCCCCTCTTGCTTCTCCACTCTTTTTGACTGCTTACTCTCTGTTCCCCCCTCCTCTCCCTTCTCCTATCTCCTCCCCTTACTTTCTTCTATGCACTTACTCTATCAGAATTGTCCCTGGACCTAGTATGATAGCAACCTCGTCTGTCTCCTCCCACCTCCCCTTACTGTCACCCTCACCCACCATCCAGCACTGTCTGAAATGTTGTCAGGCCTAGTAAGATAGTCGCTTGTTTTGTTCCACCCCTCCCTTTATGCACCCCTCTCCCTCACCTTTTGTTTTCCTCCAGCTCTACCAGAAATGTCATCAGGTCTAGTATGGTAGTCGCCTGTCTGTTTCCATTTCCTTCCCACTCTCTCCCTCCCTTCCTTATCTATGTCTTGCACTATCTGAAATGTCGTCAGACCGAGTACGATAGTTAATTTCACATCCTTACTGTTCATGGCCTGTAAAAATGTCATTGTATTTTCCCTTTTTCAATTCCTTTGCCTTGAAGTGCTTTGAAACACATTGTGTAGGGGCACTATATAAATGAACTATCATATCATATAATAGACTAATGCAGGCTGAGTTAGTGTGGGCAGCAACCAATCCCATAACACACACTCTCTCTCTCTCTCTCTCTCTCTCTCTCTCTCAACACCTTCACATAAACTGTTTGGGCAAATTGTGAAGCTGTTTGACCGTTCTTTGGAGATTTGCAATTTTTTGATAGTTTGAGGAATGTGTGCGTTATGACATGGTCGAAAGTGCAAATACCAGTTTATTCTGTTTCACCAGAAGACATTTCATTGAGGTTGCAAAGTCACAGACCTCAAATTACTTGTCCCTCACTTCCTCGACTCTAGCCCTTCACCCATCATGGCCACTTCCCGAGCACAGCTGGCCGTACCACCTACCTGCACTTAAAAATGTCCAATGTTGATTGTCCTTAATCTATGTATGTCCACCCATGTATTGTCCCTGGTGACTGTTTCATTTACTTCCCTCCACAACCTGATCAGAATGTCCTTCAAATGCACCCCTGCCCACTTCCAGTCAAATCTGATTTCTCATCTATTTTATGTTCTTTTGTGATCAAGAGCATTGAGCCTCCTGTATATGAATTAATAAAAACTAAATAAATAGGTCCCAGAATCCTTCAAGAATTTCATAGTGTCTAGATTGTAGGGTTAATGGGGGTCACAAAAGGTTGAGCGTCTGAAAGACTATGTTCATCCTGTTGGTGTGGTTTTGTTCATTTCAAAAGTGCACAGTGGCCTTGGTGATGCCAAAGGACTTCATGCCCTGAAGCCTCTGTGGTTGCCCAACTTGGCAGCTAAACTGTCTAGGTATGACATATGTTAATGAATTGTGTTAAATTGGTATTAATATTATATGAATCACACTGTAGTAAAAGGAAACTGGAAAATGAGTTTTGTATTTATGAACAGTAAAATTGGGAATATGTCAGGGGTGTGAGAAATCTGAAGGTGTCTCCCTAACTAGTCCATGGGGATCTATCATCCAGGTCGGCAGGACACGGCCATCTCTGTTGGATCCAGTTCCTGGGGGTCGACCAATGAGAGAGAATCACCTGGATGGGGGGTCCTTGGGGAGTGGGAGTGGGACACTGACGGGTGAGATGCGGTTTCCCCCTTCTTTGAATACCTTTTCTTTATCCTACCATTTAAGATATTCCAAAACACTGCCCCCCCCTCTTTTCTGACACAAACACTTTCACACAACACAAAAGACGACGTACTAACACCAGAGCCATTTTACCTGACATGTCTCAATACAAGGGCCAGGCAATTGACCAAAATCACACACACCTGGCGGCCCTTTCCCTTCCCCACTGGGATATAAGGTGGAGCGTGAGAGCATAGAACAAGCAAGACAGATCACACGACGTGAGAGCTAACTCAACACGGCAGTTCAAGAGGAGGAGAAAGACGGCGCATACCGAAAGGGTGACAAAGAGAGAAGTGACCTTGCCCTTTCTGTCGAAGGCCTGTGAAACCTCCACAAGAAGGAAGCGTAAGACCACGAGCAATAGCTAGTGTATGTTGCAGCAGAGGTCAACGGTACACAAGACCCTCTTCCGCTGATAACCAAGCCAGGGAGAGATGCTGGTCTCCGGAGTACTGACCTTGACTCCAAAGAAAAAGAAAGCCAAGCGGGTAATCACAGCTGGTGAAAAGCGGCAAATTGAACTGTGAAAGCATAAAGAGCTATTGAAGCTAGAGGGGGAGAAAACCAGCAACAGTGGAGTCCGGCACCAGGTGGGTGCTCACTCAGGAAACTCTCACGATTACCCGATTATTGAAACTACGATAATTAGAAGGGCTTGGAAGAAGGCAAAGAGATGGTCAAAGTGGTCATAGAGAGGTCTTGAAAATCCACTGTGCAGTCGAAAGGCTTTGGCTGACAGATGATTGTGAAGCGAAGGGAAATTAATCCCGTTAGGTGAAATTGGCGAATGAACAGTGCATTACAGAAGTTGGCAAGCGTGAACCTGGCGGAGGGAGGCTGATGTCTGAATGGGGTCCGAGCCGAACGAGGGAGATCCAGGGGTGGAAAGTCATCACCCCGAAGCTAATCGCTTGAGAAAGCCTGAAGAATTGTTTGAAAGGACATTGTGATACGTGAATGAAAGAAAAGCCTTAGTGAACCCGAAGTAGGGAGGCTGATGTTTAAAAGGGGTCTGAGCCCAAAAGGGGGAGATCCAGGGGGCCTGCCCCCGGAAGAGGGGGTCCCAGGGCTGAAGCCATCACGCCCAAAGTATATGTGGAACAGAACTTTGTGTTTGTTTGTTGAAAACATCAGGCCCTCGAAGGCAAGAGACTCTTGTTAAACGAGATTTAACCATCGAAGAACCTGATAGCTAGTACGGAACTGTTAGCTCGTGCTGGGAAAGCCTGTGCGTGTGCCGTGCTCCAAAGTCCCTCATTGTCCTGTGCTGAAAACATGGGGAAGGGAGACCTCAAGTACTGCATCCTGACTTATCATTTGCAAACACTTCCTTCTTTCTTAAGAACATTATCCCACACTTCTTTTTGTATTTAGAGTAAGGTTTGGCAATAGGTTTCTTCTTAGTATAGGCCTTTTTATTTTGACACAACGCCACTAGGACTGCCTTAATTTTCTTTTGATGGGCAAATCTTTCTCCCATTTTAGAGATAGGTTTAGATTATGTGTTTTTTCAACCTACCTTTGCAGTTTAATAAACACCCTTGAACTGTGATCACTTCTGTCTGTCTTTACTGTGTCCACCATGAGTTCTTTACAGGGGGTTCTGTAATGTGTTGGCAGACCCTAGAAGGGAACTTAAATAAAACTTAACAGTAAAATTAAGTCATGAAGACTTTTCCTCTGCAAGCTCTCAGAGTACCATGCACTCATTAAATTGCACTCCACAAAACTGATTGGATGAGGGGGAGATAATAGACATCTATTTTGTGCCGCACTGGTTGACCCCCATCCTCGCTGACAGAACTATCAAGAACAACATTGCCTCCCTTGCGCCAGTCTAGGCTGATTTCTTCAATCACTACTTTGCCACTGGCTACTTCCCGGCTACTACTCAAGCACTCCCTTGTGCACCCTCTCCTCAAAAAAACCTTCTGCCGACCCCTCCTGTCTAGCTAACTACCGCCCTATCTCCATTACCCCCTTCCTGGGCAAACTCTGGAGAAGCTGGCCCTCTTCCAGCTTATCCATCACACTGAAGCCGTTTGTTGTCTCCACAACCACCAGTCTGGCTTCAGAGCAGCCAGAGGCACGGAAACTGCATTCCTAAACACCCGTGAAGACTTGCTCTCTAATCTCGATTCCAAATCTCCTTCCATTCTCATCCTTTTTGACCTTTCCTCTGCCTTTGATACAGTCGATCATGTAACCCTTATAATTCGACTCCGTGATACCCTAGGCATCACGGACCAGACTCTGGACTAGTTGACCTGCTTCCTCTGACCGAGGTTCAACTGGGCCATTTTCTTTCCTCCATCACACTCTCCACCTGTAGTGTCCCTCAGGGCTCTATCCTCTCACTGTGACTCTTCACCATCTACCATGCCCTTCTAGCCCATTTGATCTCCACCTTCTCTCTTAGCTTCCAGTGTTATGCGGATGGCACATAGCTCTCCTTCAAGCATCCCTCCATTGCCTCCTCTTCTTCCTCTCTCATTCCTGACTGTCTGACTGCTATTCAGGCATGGTGAACTGCTAACAATCGTTATTGCCAGTAAGATTGAGATCCTTATCATTGGGACCCCAGTTCCCTCCTACTCTCTGGCCGCCCTCCTTGGGCCCCCCTCCCCTCACCTCCTGTGAGGCAAAAAACCTTTGTGTCAACGTCACAGACCTTGCCAGGAAGGCCCACTTTCAGCTGCACCTCCTCAGAGGCTTTCTCCCTTTACTCACCTTCCCCCCGAAACTCAATGTCTCCAAAGCTCTGGTCCTCTCCAGGCTGGACTACCGCAACAGCCTCTTACTCAATGTGCCTAATTCCTGCCTTTGCACCCTTTAACTAATCCAGAATTGGACTGCGAGACTTATCCTTGGCCTCAAGCCCAGGGACTGCATCTCTCCAGCCCTAAAATCCCTCCACTGGCTCCCAGTTTCTGCAAGGATCAAGTTCAAGACCCTCTGCATTATCCACAAGGCTTTCTGGGGCCTAGGACTCCGCTACATCCAACTCTCCCTAAATACCTCCTTGGTAGAGCCCTTCGGTCTTCTGGCTTCACCTCTCCGCAGATCAGACGCTTTTCCAAGCAGAGAGTGGGGGGTAGATCTCTCTCCTCTGCACGTGCCTCCCTCTGGATTGGCCTTCCTGCCCCTCTCAGACTTGAGCTGGATCTCCTTAAGTTCCAGAAGCTTCTCAAGAACCTCCTTCCCTCTCCCCCTCCCCTACTAATATCCCCTCTGCCTTCTTTTGACTGGGTGTCTGGTTCCTTCTGATTCGTATAGGACACCAGGCCCTCCTCGACCAGTCTACCCCAGCACTTGGTCTCCCCTTATGCCCTCACCTCCTAACCTGCAGTTGCCCTTCCGGGCTCCCTTCCCATGCACTAGCCTGGCTGGGCCTGCTCCCCATTGAGTCCTTCCAGCCCCGTCCCTCGCGCTTAGCATGTGGACCTTCTTTCCCTTGCACTCTCTGCTTTCTCCTGTGACTTGTCCACCTGGCCTGCCCTTATCCCCGGGTTCGGGCTGGGTCAGGGCTCCTCCCCCTTAATTGGTAAGGCTGTTTCTGGTTCTTCCACTATTGACAGACAGGTACAGCGTATTGCCCTGGCCCCGCCCGACACTCTGGCCGTCAAATTAGCAGCTACTATTACTGGGCCAGTACCTAATCCCTATCGGCTAACCTGTCTGTTATGCAATGCCAGGTCTTTGGTGGCCCATGCTGCGGACTGTTTTGATTTATCTGACTCCAAACCAGATAGTTTATTGGTGAGTGAAACCTAGCTCTCTGAGTCTTCAGGACCAGCGGTGGTAGCAATGCTCCCTGACGGTTATAATATCCTGAGATCTGATTGCGTTGCCAGTAGCCCTGAGGGTATCGTTGCCATTTTTTTTAAATACAGATGTGCATCTACTGCAATTCCTTTGTTCACAGTAAGATTGAAGCACTTTTGGAGCGCATGGTTCTTTCTGCATCTAGGACTGTTCACGTTCTAGTGGCTTATCGCCCTCCAGGCTCTGACTCCACTTTCATTGATAGGTTTGCTGATTTTGTAGCTTAATTACAGCTTCAATAAACGAATATGATTGTTGCTGGCAACTTTAACAATAGGTGCAATTACCCTTCTGATAAAGCTACTGCCAAGTTCATTGCCGTTATGGATGATATCTTGTCACTGAGCCGACACATATCCTTGGCAATCGTCTGGATTTGGTATTTGCTAAACATGACCTGATGGTTGTTTCCACTCCTTTTTGGAGCAGCTGGCATTCGTTTGTTCGATCGCACGCCAGGATCATTCGATCCTTCTCTGCTTGCAGTCCAAATTAATGTTTGCTGCAGTGCTGTTTCTTGGTTGGATCTTGGTGCTCTTTGCAAAATATTTACCATTGCAGCTGATTTACTGGCCCTCCTGGTGGAGATTCGGGTACGTGGTCGGCCGTCTGAGCCTTGTTTTAGTGACTACCTCAAGGCTCTCTCTCTCAAACGCAGACAAGCAGAACGTAAATGGCGGTCCTCTTACTCTGCGGGGATAGGACTGCTTTCTGTGCCATCACCTCTTCTTATCATTTGGCCATCAAACAGGCAAAACAAATGTTCTTCACCTCCCAAATTGAGAACTTCATCAGTCAGCCTAAAGAGCGTTTTAGGGTAGTGTGTTCTCTGTCTGCCAAAGAGTCTTCTAATGACTCTACTCCGATGATGACTTAAGAACGTTGTGATTCTCTGGCCGATTTCTTTGTCCGTAAAATAGACAATATTCGGGATCATATTTCCGCCACCCGCAATCGGCTGTGGTGACGCCAGGTTTATCCTCTGCTTTGTTCCCGGAGCCTATTTTACCTTCTGGTGCCATCTGGGACTCTTTTCCGCTCTTCACAGCTGCGGATATCACTTCAGCAGTTTAGAGAATGAATTTGGCTTCTCCTACTGATGCCATTCCTTTGTGAATGGTGAAAGCCATTCTGCCTCTGATTATGCCTAACATCATGGCTGCTCGACGAGGATCATTTTCCCTGTTCTAAAATGGGCCCCTGCTAAAGAAATCCTCCATGGACCCTTTAGTCCTTGCAAACTTTTGCCCCATTTCACTTCTGCTGTTTTTTATGAAGGTGCTGGAATCCTTAGTCTACCCGGTGCTTGGGCAGTTCTGTGAAAAATCGCCCTTGTTTGATGCTTTTCAGTTGGGTTTTCTGTCAGGACAGGGTACCGAGACTGTTCTGGTCTCGGTGCTTGATGACCTGGCACTCATTGCTGATCAGGGTGGAGTGGCGGCATTGATCCTGCTGGATCGCTCTGCCGCTTTTTTTTTAACATCTTTATTTGTCATTTTCCAACAAGTATATGCAAGATATTACAATACAAAGTAACATCTATTTTTCAAAAAAATGCTTATCTTAGCATTAATAACTATTAAAAGTCAACCAAGCCCCAAAATGTATTCATAAACTAATTGTATACATACTTTTTGGGACAATAATAACAAATCCTAATAACATTAATTCAACTACAAAAGGATTGTCCGTATTTCTAAACATTTAGACAAAAGAAAAAAGCACAGAAAACCAACACACACATTAACAACAACAAATACTATACCTCACCTTTGTCATTACCTGACCACCTAGATTAATGAGTTATTCATTCTAATGTTCCACTGCCATACAAATCAATAGAAGGTTCCCATAAGATCCAATAAGCTTCCTCCTTGCCCTTTCTCTGAAACATGACCAGCTCAAAATCAGATAATATCAGTATATCATTAATCTAATCCTCAACTTGTGGTTTCTTCTTGGGTTTCCACACTTTCAATATCTGTTTCACTGCTATTACTAGGATTCTAGCTATCCAAGACCCATACAGACGAGCCGTTAAACAATGTCCACTATTTGCTAACATTAAGACCTGTAACGCTCTTCTTGGGAATTTGATAGACAAGAACATATCCAGTCTGTCTAACACCTCACACCAAAAGGATAGGACTTGGGGGCAATACCACAGCATATGGAGTAACGTCCCCTTCTCTTTCACACATATCATCAACTACTATCCCTAATTTGCACATGCGCTCAGGTGTCCAATACAATCGTCCCAAAAATGTTTGGTGAATAAGTCGTAGTTTGAGATCCAGTTTACTACCGTGCCCAATCCGCCACAAATGCCTCCAAACTTCATCCATGATAACAAAACCTTCCACTTCCCACTTCCGTTTCAGGTTATTCCATGATTCTAACACTGACTCATTCTCTGGCAGGAGATTCAAGTACGTAGGGACTCTGCGCGGCAACAAACAAAATATGGTCCATCCTGCAGGTTCCTTCTCCATTGGTGCAGATAACATTCTGAAAACCCGGGTCAAGAGACATTCCAATTCCCCAAACCTACTCCTTTCCCTCCTACCTAAATGGAACAACCTTTGAAGCTCCTCAAAAGACATCAAGCATCCATCACGCATTAAATCCCCTACTGACAAAATCCCCTTTGAAATCCAGAATCTTGTTCCCCAGCTGCAACTCAGGGTTATGCCAAATAGACGATTTGTGGTTTAAAAACATATTCCCAATAAAATTAATTAGCCACCATGTCAACAAGTTTTTAGTCACCTGAACAGCTGGTAATTTAACAGTCCCTCTAGATAGCTTTTCCATTGAAAAGATACTGTCCAATCGAAATTGTAACAAAGCATCTCCCTCAATTGCCAACCAGATTGGTTCCTGTTCTGTCCGTGCTGTCACATATAGGGCCGCCTTCTTCAGAATAAATCCCCTGTAGTAATTTTCCAATTTTGGATATCCAAAACCCCCCTCTTTAGTGTCTCGTAGTAAAATAAACTTTGGAATCTTAGAAGTCTTTTTCTCTCCCCAGAGAAAATCTTGAAAAACCTGATCAATTTCCTTAAGTAATTTCTTTGAGAAGCTAAGGGGTATTGATTGCATTATATGTAAGACCTTTGGTAAGAGTGACATTTTAATTGTATTAATCTTTGCCCAGATCCCTAGACCAACATTGACCATTTCCTAATATCTCTCCTAAGAATTTCTACCAATTTAGTCACATTAAATTAACCATCTTTTGTATGTTCTTAATAAGGAAGATCCCCAGATATTTTACATGCGTCTCAGACCACCTACAATTCCATTCAGCAAAACAGCTGCCGAAAGCGGGTACACCACTGTCTTATCCCAGCTGATGTTATAACCTGAAAACCTGCCCACCGTTTCAAGGAGTTCTTTAAGAACAACACTGCCGCTTTCTGGATCTGAGAGTACCAGTACCATATCATCAGCGTAAGAAAGCAATTTTTACTTCATCTGCCGCAAAATTCAGTCCACTGGTCCTCTGCTCATTCCGTATCAGGGCCACCAATGGTTCCAAGGCTATATTAAATAGAAATGGCGACAGAACACAGCCTTGTCTCGTTCCCCTAGCAAGACTAAAAGCATCCGACAACTCATTATTCACCAAGACATGAGCTCTGCAAACAATGAACCATCCCCACAAATCTATTACCAAAACCCATTTTCTTCATTGTAAATTTTCAGAGAGGCCCAGTTTACCCTGTCAAATGCCTTCTCAGCATCTATAAAGACCACATCGGCATTGACAGGTTCATTTCGGTGGAGACCTATTATGTCCACTAATGTCCTAATATTGTCATATCCAAATCTATCCTTCATGAATTATTTTCCCAATACAGCCACTCAGTCTAGTTGCCATTATTTTGGTAAAACGTTTGATATCTACATTTAACAAAGATATCGGTTTATAACTCTTACACTTTTTACTGTCTCTCCCTTCTTTTAGTATTAATGTAATCATGGCCTCAGTCATTGATTGGCACAGACCCTCCCCTCGTAAAAATGAATTAAACAGTTTACATAAAATTGGGGCAAAAAAAATATCGCATTTCCTATAAAACTCCACTTGCAAACCATCTAAACCCAGAGATTTTCCCAACTGGAGTTGCCTGATTGCTAATAAAACCTCATCAATTTCAATAACTGCTTCCAACACCCTATTATCATCCGATGATAGTTTCTTAATATCAATATGTTCAAACAGGCTCTCCAGATCTTGTTGTGATACTGATTCTTCTTCCATATATAAAGTTTTATAATAATTCTTAAAGCCTGCACAAATCTCAGTATTCTTCCATACTAATTGATTATTTTCGTCCTCAATTCCCTGAACAAAAGATCTACCATTCATATTCTTCAACCTATTCCCCAATAATCATCGCTTTTGTCACCAGTTTCCCAATACTTTTGTTATGTGAAAAAAGACCCCTTTCTGCCATCAAGTCGGTTGCATTTGCCAGATTTTTTCGAACAAGATTCATCTCAGACCAATCCTTAGCTCTTCCTAATCGAGCATATTTTGTTGCAATTCTGAATTTCACCTTCAACATACTGAAATCATTCAAGGGTTCCTTCCTAAGGTGAGAGGTCCAATCAATCATGTGACCTTTGATCGTTGCTTTAAAACTGTCCCATACAATCCCTTGACCAGCAGAGTTGTCACTAATCTAAAAAAATTGGGTCATATTAGTAATCCTTCTATTACATCCTTCTCCTCCAATATCCCCGTCTTAAATCTCTGCCGCTTTTGATTCTGGCGATGACAACCATCCTGATCAGCGGCTGAAGTGTCTGGCTCCATTCTTTCATGGTTCCATTCTTTTCTCTCTGATCGTTTGCAGCTGCTTTCACTCCAGCCCTTTCTCTCTGCTATTTCTGCCCTGGGGTGCAGGGTTCCTCAAGGCTCTGCCTTATCTCCCACTCTTTGCAATATTTACATCCATCCTCTGGTCGCTCCTATCCGCTCCCATGGGTTCAGATGTTCCCAGTACGCTGATGATACTCAGATCCTTGTTCAGCTGGACCTTTTCCATCTGGCCCATTCCACTCAACTGCGAGATTGTCTGTCTGCTGTGGGGTGCTGGATGAGCGACAGTTGGTTCAAATTGAATGGGGATAAGTCTGAGGTTATGGTTGTGGGTTCTACTGCTGTCACGTCTCCTTGGACTTCGTCTTTCTGGTCCTCTTCCTTTGGCTCTTTTCCTGTTGAACTCCCTGTGATCAAGAATTTGGGTCTGACGCTGCCTGCTTCCCTTTCTGTGACTTCGCAGATAACCACAGTTTGTCAGGCTGGTCACTTTCAGCTGAAGATACCCAGAAAGGTTTTACAGTTTATTCCTTTTCATTTGTGGGCTTCGGTGGTCTCCGCTCTGGTCCTTAGTCGGATCGATTATTTTAATTCTCTTTATCTGGCTCTACCTATCTACCTGTTATGCCGCCTTCAAATTCTTCCAAGTTCATCCGCCCGTTTTGCCACTGGTGCTTCCTATCCGGGAGCACTATCTCTCCAGTTCTCAATGCTTTGCATTGGCTGCCAGTGGCTAAACATGTGAATTTCCAATCTCTTTGTTGGTGCATAGGGCTTTTTATGCAGCTAGCCCTGAGTATTTGCAGTCGAAGTTTCGACCTTACATTCCCGCCTGTGTGCTACATTCTAAAGATCGCTTCCTTCTTGCTGTCCCTAGGTTTCGTCATGCTAGAATTGGAGGCTGTTCATTTTCTGTTAAGGCTGCTATGTTGTGGAATGCCCTACCCATTGCTCTCCGTTCTTTGGCTGCCCATTTGCAATTCAGAAAGGCTCTGAAAACTCTACTCTTCTGAGCCCTTTTTCTTCTTTTAATAGCACTTACTCAGTCTTAGCGCCAGGTTGACTTTGGGTGTTGGTTGCGCTGTACCTCGGTATGAAAAATCCTAACATAACATAAGCACTCGCCTAACCCAGGGGCCCCTCCTCTGCCCTAAAATATGTTTGCTTTATAGGCGCATTATAAACACCCAATAAATAAAAAAATATAATAATAATAATACAATAGTGTATTGTGATGATTCACTAGATGTTGTCCCTTCTCCCCAGGAGGGGCCCCTTCCCATGAGGCTAGGGAGGTAAGGCCGCTACCCAATACTCACCCTTGGGGTGTTTTAATGCAGGAGGACCTCATGGGAATGAACACCCCACCTGGGGACAAGTATGACACCTAGTATATGATATGATATATGATATGGCATTTGTAACACGCCTATACACAAGTGTTTCAAGGCGCGGCGAGGCAAGATGGGGGGGCGAAGGGAGAGCAGAGAACGATCCCACTCGGCCAAGTGTCATACAGATCACGCAAGTGCATGGGAAGGGGGGAAGGGAGAGTGCAGTACATGGGAATAGATAATAACAACAAGTAACGGCCAGCAAGTGGCAAGTGCAAAGGGAAGTGCAGAAATCAGGTGTCAAGTGCTGGTAGTGGGACTGTTGGGATACAGGAACAGTCCTCAAGTGCGGGGATTGCCAGGCAGGCAGCGCAGGTGTGTGAGACTGGCCGGGAAGGGACCTGGGCCCGAGATCAGAGAGTGACCAGGTAACCGGTGCAGTTTCAGATCAGCCAGGAGGTCAGCTGGGGAGAAGAGGAGAAAAAGCGGAAGCAAAGAGAAGGGTTTTAAGGTGCTTCCGGAACCAGAGATGGTTCTCCTCAAGTTTCAGGGAGGTAGGGAGGCTGTTCCAGAGGGAGGCAGCAGCCAAAGAAAGAGATCTACCAGCAACTCGTTGCTTGGAGAAGCGACAGACCCTGAGGGAGTTGGAGGTGGATGAGCGAAGAGATCGAGAAGGAAGATATTTAGGAAGAGAGAGTTGAAGGTATTGAGGCCCCAGGGCCCAGAAGGCCTTGTGGACAATGCAGAAGGCTTTGAAGTAATTCCTTGCAGCCACTGGGAGACATGTCAGTCGGTGTCCAGTCATTTGGTCAAATTAAAACTGGTCGAATGACATTTGGTCGACGCAATTTGGTCGAAAACCAAATGGTTGAATTTTTTATTAAATTATATATTTATTTTTCGGGTTTTCGTTTTTAAAAAAAAGTTTTTTTTTTAGAAAAAAAGGAGGTTGGGGGGGGGACCCGGGGGGACCCACCCCCCCAAAAAAAGGAGTGAAAATAAAAATAAAAAAAAAATTCGACCATTTGGTTTTCGACAAAATTGGTTCGACCATTTGTCTGGTTGACCAATTTTTTTCGACCAAATGTCTGGTAACCATGTCAGTCCTGGAGAGATACAATCCCTGAGCTTGAGGCCAAGGACAAGTCTCGCAGTCCTGATCTGGAGGAGTTGCAGAGGGCGGAGAGTAGAGGCAGCCAGATTTAGAAAGAGGCAGTTGCAATAATACAGCCTAGAGAGAACCAGAGCTCTGGAGACAGTGAGCTTCTGGGGCAAGGAGAGGAAAGGAAGAATACCTCTGAGGAGGTGCAGCTGGTAGTGTGACTTCTTAGAGATGTCAGAGATGTGAGGAAAGAAGGAGAGTGTGAAGTCGAAGATGAGCCCGAGGTTTTTAGTCTCGCAGGTGGGAGCAGGAAGAGGGCCAAGAGAGGCCGGCCAGAGAGTGACAGGAAAGGAGGGAGTGGGGGTGCCAATGAGGAGAATCTCAGTCTTACTGGCATTAAGGCAGAGGTTGTTGGCGGCCCACCACTCCTAGATAGCAGACAGACAGTCAGTGATGAGAGACGGAAAAGAGGTGGCCGAAAGTAGCCTGAAAATGAGCTGAGTGCCATCTGCATAGCACTGAAAGTTGGGGCAGAGGGAGGCAATGCGGTGGGCAAGAAGTGCCAGGTATTGATTGAACAGCCAGGCAGAGAGGTTAGACCCGTGGGGAACACCACATGTGGAGAAAAAGATAGCAGAGAGGATGGACCCAAGTTGGTATAGGCCCACAAATGATGTCACATCCCAACATTTTCTGGCCCCCTCCTCCATCACAATCCCCTTTCTTGAGGATAAACATATGTACTATTGTAATACCTTCAGTACAGCACAAGTAGAAAAGACTAGGATGAGTAAGATCACAAAAGATGTGAAAAGTACTGGTCAGGCAAGTATTGGTACAAGGTGGCCCCGAGGAGGCATAAAGAACAAAGGACTTTCTGCCAGGGAGGAGCTGGTAACAAAGTGTAAGAAGAGACAAAGGACTTTACAAACTGTCAAACCCAGCTGTGTCAAGCCAGCCCAGGAGTAGCAAGAGGCAAGGAAGCTTCCAACCGCAGGAGTCCAGAAGTGGTGAAGACCAGAGACTGGAGAACATGAGCAGGAAGCAGAGAGCGTCTCCAGTGGGCCAGATGGCAGCAGATCCAAGGACCGGCAGAAGAAAGCGATGCAGTGGCATGACCTCCCGCAGGGGGTGGGCCATGTAGTTCTATAACAACGCTGAGACTGCAGGGAGCCGACAGACATGTAAACGCTGCGAAACCACCAAAGCCCGCTGGAAGCCAGGAAGAGACCGACGTCAGTTGTGGAAGAACCGGCAAAGTGCAAGCAGCTCCCAACAGGTAACGGGAGGCATGGGCGGTCCGGTGGGGACAAGGGAAGAGTTGAGGGGCCTCAGGTTCCAGCCATCAATGTTGCAAAGCCTGAAAGTGGGCCAAGAAGGATCGGGCACCCTATAACGAATAGCGAGTGCAACCGAGGAGAACGTCCTTGTCTCAGTGGAGACAGCAAAACCACTGACCACCAGAGAAGGGGCCAGGTTCCTAAAATAGTTGAAAGAAGCAACAGAGGAAAACGTCCTAATTCCAGTGGTCAGAGGAAGACCACAGAATACTGGATAAGATTCTGGAACCCAAAGCAAAGTGCAATACAGCATAAGGAAAACCTTCCCCAATTCAGTGACCAGAGGGACATCAATGAAACTAATAGAAAGACTAGGGGCACTGTAAAAGCCTGTGAACAGAGGCCAACGGAACATTAAAAGTTATATATTGAGAACCACAGGAAGGGAGTTATTCCCCCTGGTCCAAAGTGTGTGGACACTGTGATACATCCATAGGAAGAATGGAGTCATTCTTCTGGTAACAAAATCTGAAAGGTGAATAGCTTGCCCATTTTGTAAAGAGAAATCCGAAAGCTGAATAAAAATAGAAGTCAACAGAATGTTGGGGGAAGGGAGTCATTCCCCTGGCTTGTGCCTTTTTGTAAAGATACATTTTCCAGGAGTGTACCAGGAGAAGGGAGACATTCTCCTGGTGGACGACTTTACTTTATTTAGCATTCTTGGGTTTAGTTGTAAGGGATAGAAGTAGGGTTTTGGACAAGAACGGTGAATATTAGACAGACATTCTGACACTTCATTAGTTTTAGGTTGAGGCAAGGGAACCCTTTATAGAGTTAGGATAGATAGGTTTTTGCAAAGCTCGGTATAAGTTTATAACCTAAGCCTCTTGGTCTGTCTTATACGTCTACACCCTTACAGGATACAGCACTTCCTATCACAGTCAGCATTTCACATTCATGCCAATGACAGATGATACTTTTACTCAGTTTAATGGAACTCAATGTGTGGACCCAGGAAGGATGAAAGGTGGAGGTGGCCCTGGGAGCTTACAAACCTGAAACCCACAGGCTGCACACAGACCTCAACTGAGAGCGCGTAACTCATGAAGCTACTTAACTAAATAATGTAAGGAAGGCATGATATCAACAGTAAGACACACACAAGTGAACACAGTTCAAGGGTGTTTATTGAACTTTCACAATGGTATGATAAATGCCTATCTAAACCTAAATCTACAGATGGAAGCACCAAAGAGTAATAATACAGTCCCAGTGGAGTCTTGTCAAAATAAAAGGGCCTATACTAAAAACACATATTGCCAATCCTTACCGCTGATTTACAAATAGTGTAGGGTAATGTTCATGAAAAAGAAAGAAGTGTTCACAAGATGATATGTCAGGATGTTCGGGCCGTTGGCTTCCCTTCCCCATGTTTTCAGCACAGGGCAAAGCGGTTCACTTGAGCAAAGCACACACTCTGGCTTCTTCGACACGAGGATACAGTTCGATTTCCAGCAACAATGCTTTCTGTGCCCAAGTCTCTTTTCTCATCAAAGTCTCTTGATTCAGAGGGCCTAATGTACAAAAAAATGAAGATACACAGTTATTTTCTTCTTACAAGTATTTAACTCTGGTGCTCTACCCTGGAGCCCCATCAGCTGGGCTCAGATCCCTGTTATTTTACAATTGTTACTGCGGATCCCCCTCTTCCGGGCTCAGATCGCTGATATTACAAAGTTCCGAGAATATTTGTTTACTCGGGTGACTCCCGCTTCACCACGAATCCTCCTCAGCCGGGTTCAGATCCTTTCCCTTTTCCAATTAATCTCCCTCAGCCAGGCTCGGACCAATTGTAGTTCACCTTTGTTTATTGAAGGCTTTTGAATGTGCACAGGATTTAGCTTGACCCGTTGCAGGACCATTTTGATACATTTGCTATTCATTTGGATACCTAATAGAGACCTTTGAATGAGCACCCATGTGGCACCAGACCACTCTGTATACGGTATCTTACTTGGCCTCCCAAAGTTCATTCACTCCTTTGGTTTCCAATTATATTCACATCGCTCATCACATGCGTTTCACACACCATCCTCTTTGGATTTCTTCATACAATATTGCTGCTTGCAACCTTGGTTCAAACACAAGCTGGTTTGGTATCAGTCTCTCCGCCTCAATGGCTGTGCTGTCTTTACTGGCGCTGCTTTGTTGTAGGAGCCAGTACCACGGCAGCAATCACTCCTCGCTGTCTTGGTTATTGCCGCGGGAGACCCCCGGATACCTTCGGTGTACAGTGTAGGTTTATTCAGCTTTAGTTCCCGGTCTTAGGCTTCTTACTTTCCAAGGTTTGTGAACATAACGGTCTTTAAAGGTCAAGGGAATTTCCCTCTCTGGTCTCGCTGTCTTTCTCCTTGTATTAAACTGCCATCTTGGAACTGCTGTTTCCTCGTGTGCTTTTCCTCGCTCAGAGTGTGCTTTTGTGCTCCACCTTTTATCCGTGTGGGGAAGTGTGATGGAAGTCAGGTGTGTGTAATGATCAGTAATTGCCTGACCTTGCCTGCCCATGGTATTGGTGTTAGTCCGATGTCGATCACGGTGAACTGTCTGTGAGAAAGTGTTTGTGTTGGGAAAGGGGGCTGGGGTGAGTTCCTAGGTATCCTACCTGGTAGGATGGGGAAAAGGTGTTACAGGCAAGGGCATACCATGTCTCACAGTCCGGCGCTCCACTTCCACTTCCCGAAGCACCCCCATCCAGGTGATCCTCCCGCACTGGTCCACCCCCAGGAACCGGATAGAAAAGCGATGTCTGTGTCCTGGGAACCTCGGTGACAGATCCCCGTGGGCTAGCGGGTGAGACCCCTTCAGGTTTCTCACAGTAACTACAGAGCTGGGCTACAACCTAAGTCAGAGCAACAGTACAGGAGGAGGGGTGAAATATATCTGTAAGTTGATATAGCACCTAGGATAGGTTGAATTATCTCCTGTCATCAAAAGAAACAATTGGGGGGGACCAGGAATAAGATTCAGGATTATCTTGGGTAAATCAGATGCTGCAAAACGTCTCTTGACTCGTATCAACAGGATCCCGTTGTATCAGCAAAATAGAGGTGGTGTGCTGCTGTGTGTTACCGTGAGACCTGTGACTTTCTTTTCCTTGCTGTGCTGTTTTTTTGTTGGAGTACGCAAGTCTGCTTTCACTCGCTGTTGCATGGAGGAGGAGGCGGCAGTATCGGCACAAGCGAGAAATACTCCCTGAGGGTGCGGAGCGCAGCGGTGTGCTGCTGTGTGTTCCCAGAGGATCGGGGGAGGCGCGCCTTCTCAGGCGAAAAGTGTTTGTAAGTCTCTGCTCTCCTTTGCTTCTGTGACTTTTGGGACCTTAATTGCACCTTGAGGGGAGGGATGGTGTCCACCATACGAATGCCTTCCGGCTAATCTTTCAGTAATTAGCAGTTACGACCAATGTTCCCTCTAAGCCGTGCGCATGTGCGCTTGCCCAGCTTCCTTCTGGGTGCCGCTCAGAAGAATTTTAGCAGCGCACACAGACAATTCTCACCTATTCAAAAAGATTCAATAAGGTACAAGCCACAGCAATTACCTGAAATGTTCTCTCTGAAAATAAGCAACTAGTCTTGATATTCTGCTAATTCCATAACAGCAAAATACAACATAAGAGGTTAAAAACTAATATGAAAAACTGACTTCATGAACATAAGAATCTAACCAAGATATGTCTGCACACATTAACCAAAAATGTTCCCTCCCCACCCATCACTCCTAAACCTGATTCTAACACAATTTAACCTTATGACTCTAACTTCTGCCAGAGAGTACATTAAGATATTACCAGACAACCTTGACTCTTCCTCTCTTGGCTCTGCAAAAGGTTAACAGACGTATACCTACATCCACTTGTTTTATGTTTGTTGTAACATGAAAAACGTTCACACGCCAGAATTTCTGTTACTCATTGTGCCTTACCAAAAGCGTCACCCATACTATAAAGTTTAACTACCAGCTCAAATATCGGATACTGACTGTAAGTAGGCAGGCTACTTGGATGTGTAACCAAATCCCATGCTTCCTCTTCTTTGTTCATATGTCACGCAAGTGCTTTGAAGCGGCCCACTTGTAAGTTAATGCATTATGAAAATCAAATATTAATTTGCCCTCTAAAGATTTTGAAAAGACAAATGTGATGTTCAACGTCTCCTAATTTAGCATTACTAACATTACCCTATAAGAAGAGAGCAACATTGCAATATTATTTACTTAGCCTATAAAGAATAATGTCTATGAACTATGCCTGGGATTACTCGTCCATGGTATCAGGGCACACAGGAGAATGCTTTTCCCAGAATATGCATCATTTCCAAGTGTTCAGAGTTCCTTTGGGCATGGACCTTCACACATTATATGGTAACTCGCTTCTATACAAAAACAGTTTCACTGAGCACTTGTGTAATCCTACACAATGATATAAGGGTGGGGTATGTTGCAAACAATCTTTTATACACTGCAAAAGAATTATGTACATGTGACATTCTTGAAATGCACATCATATGTTGAGGCATGTCTTACTTGCAAAGTATTGTGGGTCTGCAAATATCCCAGTGAGTGTTTACTGCTACAATCCATCACTTTTTACAGTGCTCTATCAACTAGTATTGGAGGCAAGGACAGGGGTCGGGGAAGGGTATGGGTGGAAGCATCACTTCTTGTCAACAAAGCAGCACATTTCAAAGACAAAGTCAGACGTTTCGGCAGTACACTGGAGGAAAGGTGTTGCATGTTTGCTAAAGGATAGGAAATTCTAGTACCCATTTAGACAACAGCACCTTATATTTCTTTCTATGCTCCACTACTGAGGGCTTTTCAATATGACCATGTGGTTCTGTGTGTGCAGTCTCTAGCATCTCTGTGCATGTTATTTAACTGATCATAACGAATTACAGAAGAGGGATCCATAATTATAGAAGAAGGCACTAAATAATTTGTATCTCCGATTAATTGATGCATTTAACTTAACTGGCATATATGTGTGATTTTCTTCAACAGGGCTCCATAATAAACCTCAGTAAGGCTCTTGTTTAATTTTATCTAGGCTGTGGTGCAGAAGGGTGGGCGAAACTATACACTTTATTATGGGCCCTGTCATTTTACTCCCTATGTCTGGGGTACAAGCATGGTTCTAATCAGATTTTGCTCCCTACTTGGAGTCAAATGATTTTTCAGGGAGTAAAAAAGTAATTAGCTTTGCCAATAGGGATACTTTCTGCTTATTAAAAGATGTTCTTTCCCCATAAAATTCGTTATGCGATTGGGCATTAATACTATTAGAGTTCCTTCCTGCGCCATGCTCTACTGGTCACTATTTTGAAAAAATATCAGTGGAGCTTTGTGGGTTGAAGCAATGATATGTTCATTGTTTCTTGTTTTTGTTAGGTGCATTCTCCTTTTTTAGGGAGTAAAAATGCATGGTACATGTGTCTTTTAGCTCTAAGGCTGGTGTTATCACTACCAACAGGAGAACGTAATGTGGATAGTAGCCAGAGGCACAGGAATTTTGGATCATCATATTCTAAGGTGCAGTTATTCTGATACAATTATCATCCTTACACAAATTATTTGAAGAATGTTCTCCTGCCCCTTGAATTACTTCATTAAAGTGGCACTTGAACTCCTTTCATCATGTTTTTGACACATTGCTTTTAATTGCCATTAATCCATCATCAAATGTATTCTGGGTGAGTTTCTTGACAGCCACATCAGTTATGACAAGACATATTTGAGGGCGACAAACGCCAGGGACTTAGCTTGTAGGAGTAACAGGCTGCCAAGCAAGCCTATTCAAGGAGTGGAACCCACCTACTCCACCCCACCACCCAGAGCCAACCTACCTAATTGTCAATAAACAATAATGCACCAGCCTTGATAAAGACCCCTTGGGTCGAAACACGTGTCAGCTGACCATGAGATTATCGCATCAAGAATAAAATTCTCTTTTTTTGAAAAATCAGAATACAAAGACACATTTCTTTAAGAATAAATATTGTTTGCGCAAGATATCTGGGAACACAACTAAGACATTTGTGTTTTGTAATACAAATGAGTGATTTTCCAGTGGCATAAAACATACAGTGCCTCATTAAGACTTGGGGCAGTATCCCGGTAAATCCACCAGAATACCGCCGAAACGAATTACTGTTACCACCACGTGGTCTGGAGGAATTTCCACTGGATTACAACTGGTGTTGGAGGTGTAATTCCCCATTCATACTGAGTCCATATTGAGTCCATTGGACTAAATGTGGCTTTTTGGTGGAATTACCGCAGTGGAAATTTTCCTGGAAGCAAATCTTCCATTCCAGGCCCGAAATCGTAATTTGGCGTAGTGGTAAAGTTGGCAGCAATGGAGTTACCACCAACTTTACCACTTACCGCCAAACTCGTAATGAGGCTGATATTTTTCTCTGCACGGAAGTTCCTTTGCAAGGTAATATGGCAGATATTGAAGTCTTGGACTGGTTGATTAGTTTTCTGTATAACCACTTATGACATATTTTATTTTCGCCCATGTGTTTGGAAAAGGTATTGTAAGATTTTTAAAGAATTGCAGTAGTTGGGAAGAGGAAATTCCTTTCCAAACTCTCTTCTAAAATGGTAGCTCACAAAGTGGCTTACCTCATTAGTCAGATGCGCACATGGAAAATAATGTGCGCACAACAGCCAACCGGTTCCGCACATAGAGAAAAATAATTAGAGGGAACATTGGTTACGACCTTCGTACACGTCTAATTCCTGCCTGCGCTCTCCTCCCCCTTAGGTGTTCTTCTGCCAAACGATGCGTCTCAAAACTGGCTGATGAGTGTCAGACATCTGTTTCCCTTGTCTGGCCTATCTCTCTATCTGGTGCTCTTGCATCAGAACCCAGCTCTAACATGCCAACTCCTGTGAACACCATGGATAGTCCCTCAGAGAAAGTTTCCTGCCTCCAAGAGCCAAACAGGTCCCCACAACTAAACTATCAAAGTGTACTCTGATTGGGTTTCCTTTCCCACCACTGTCCCCAGCGCTGAAATTAATATGCTTTCATGCGGCCAGTAACTCCTGTACTCCCAAAATGCCTTTGGAGCATCTTTACTGGTTAACTTGAATCTGCTGAAGTCGGTGCCCCCACAAATATCGCCAGACCCTGCACCGCCTCGAGTATTCCACTTTGGCAGATCTCAAGACTCATCCTTCTATCTTCACACTGGCAGTGGGTTTGGCTGCTGTAGTGAGAATAGGGAGTATATGGAGCGAAGCCCTGGCCTGTCACGGATATGCAGGCTAGACCCTGTCGGGGAGCAAACACTAATTGAAAGGAAGGACCACCGCGACCGCAACCAGTGCCCCCCCACACCAGGGAAGACAGATAACTCATTCTTGGCCCTCATGAATGAGAACATTGAAATTCTAAAAGAAATCACTGATTTGGAACTAGGCTTCTGTGACGAAGTAGGGAATACTCGGATCCCCTGTGACCTGTTGCATATGGAAAGCAACTAAATAGCCCGGGGATCTGAGGTGGCTTGCGCCCCTCCTGTTAATCAGACAGAAGGTCGCCCGGTCCCAATGGAGCAGTTCACTGCAGTCACTGGCTCGGCATCCAGCGACAAGGAACCAGTGTTTTTGCCATTCAAACGGGCATTGGATTGCCCGAGCCCAGTACCTGTGTTGCGTGAACCGCCTACAGCAGTGATTTTGTCACACAACACTACACGTTGGGCAGAAGACTACAGCTCTACTGAGGAAAGTGTAACTGAGGGTCACCATCGAGACGAGCAAAGGGGCCCCTACTGGAAATGTGCAGGCACTTCAAAAGAGCTGAAAGCACTCTACGACCAGCAAGAACTGGTGTTGGTGGTGACAAGGGATGTGTAGGTACACACTGGCCCTACTGATAGAAAACATTACCTCGGTTGAAGACTTTCTTAGGATCCTCTGTTGGGCTGACCCCCTGAGCCTGGTACCCCCAACCCAGGGAATACCCAAAGTGGCCACACACACCTCACACTCAGCCAGTGTGGCCAGAACACTGCCTGAATGAATCTGTCCCTAATAGTGGTGGCTGTTGCTTACAACCACTAAGTGAGGCGACAATGAGCTTCTTCGAAAATTCAGAGGGCGTGATGATTGGGGCGACCTCCGCCATTGAGATGGAGGTGCTTTGTGCTGCTGAAGAACTGCTAGTCGAAGCGAGGGGTGAAATATCGAGTAACTCTGTACCGCTTGAGATAACCCATGGCTCTGTTGGGGCTTTTGCAATTTTTAATCAACCAAATAAAAAAGAAAGGGTTACCTTCGAAATCCTAACTGCACCTCTGAAAAAATCCTGAAACAAGAAGGGCATAAGCAAGAAAGCAGGGAGAAGCTCCAAACAATTCCCTGGTAAAATAATTAACTTTATGGCTCTCTACCTCCTGCAGAAAATGGGTCTGCACCAATCAAGACCATTGCGTGAGAAAGGCAAAAGATTTGCGACAACTGTGACATCTCTCACCCCAGCTGAACTGACGGGAGAGGAAACCACGGAACCGAGACAACTGGGTGCTCCCTCCCACTCGGTCGCAATCACTATCAACGACGAGGCTCAGCACATTCAGGCAATGGGCCTCATTAGGACCCAGGCGTTGAGGGGTTAACGGCGACGTAAAAGGTGTCGGCGCCGTTAAACCCTTAACGACTTACTACGAGGTCCCTTTGCGGGACCCGACCTTAATGGCTGGTCTAGACCAGCCGTTAAAGTAGGGGCCCGCAAAGGGACTCTCGAGGTAAGTACGGTACCTCAATTTGCGGTACCGTACTTACCTCCTTCCCCATTCCCATTATGCCCCATGGGGCAAAAATGGGAATGGGGAAGGGCCATGGTGGCATGGGGAATTACCGCCCCGCCAACCTTGGAATGGGGTGGTAATTCCCCATTCCGCCATGGCGGACTCCGGCATCAACCATGGTGCTAGCAGCACCATGGTTTTCCGCCGGAGTCCTAATGAGGCCCAATGAGTGTGTTAACTCCTGGCAACTCTGCTCCAGGGCCCTGGATTAACTACCCCTCCCTCGCTGGAGATCCGCATGGGTGATGTCATGATTCACACCGTGACGTTGCTGCAAGAACTTGAAGAGGCGCCCTAAATCACTTGGATGGGTTGCCCGACAGTGTGGGACCTGGGGAAGTCCCAGGCTTCATTACTGTGGATGAAATAAGGAGACAAAGCCTCCACAAAGGGCTGAGGGCCTCACCACTGAACAAAGAAGTGGGCTCGTCCCTCTCATTGGTTCTTGAGTGGTCTTTGGGCAACTGGGTACAGTTAATACTGAATAGATATTATGTCACGAGGCTGCTGACAATAATCTCATCCTTGGAGCACCTTACTTCAGCAGACATTGGTTAGGTGGAATTCTGGAATAAGGTCAGGCTGGACAAGGTTATTCTGCACTTTGGGTCCCGTCTGGTATTGGACCAGGTTTAACTAGCGTCCGAGCGCTGAAGATCTGGGGATTTTTGGTTGCCACGCCTGACTCATCTTCAATTCCTCTTAAACGCAAGGTTGAAACTATTCCCCCCGTAAGCATGGGCAACAATGCTTTCCCTTGCCCAATTCTGCCAATAATTGTTCAAAGAGCAAGGGCGGGGGTAGATCAGTTGTCAACCATGTAACTGAAGATGTGGAGTCATCAGACGGCTCGGATTGTGGTTGGGGGCTGCCTGTCTGAATGCACGTAAAAAGTAGCTAGCCTCTGTGCCAAACAGGGACTCCGTGGCAGATTAACGTCTGTGTCTTGGAAATCCAGGGGCTTTGCCCATGTGTTTGCCTCCTCAAGGTCATTAATATTTGAGGCAGATATGTTCTGTATTCAGGAATCTTGGCTAAGAACCCTCCCCAGTTGACGACTATCCATGGTTGCTCAACCCTGCATACAAAGGAGAGAAAGGTAGACCGGCCTCTAGCCTGCTTTTTGGAATTTGCAACGATCTAAAAGTTTCAGCCTCCTATTTCGCAAAGCCCAGTTCCTTTGTTCAAGCTGTGGAGGTGAGATGTGATAGATCCGTCTATCCAGGCAGAGGCTTTTCCCTAGTCCTCAGTATATACTGGGAACCACCGGCAATTCGTCAGGAAGCCTTCTTTGACTCCATCGAAGAGATTTTATACTCCTGCCAGGAAAAAAGGAACTCTAATTCCATTCTACTCTGTAGAGACTTAAACACATCCTGTACAACTCTCCCTGAATTAAGGGAAAGTAACACGCTAACTACTGCTGTGGAGATGAGAGGCGCAGCTTGGGCGGCTCTCATGGATACTTGGGGTTTGTGCATGTTGAATGGCAATGTCATAGCGGATGTCCTGCCTAGTTGTACCTGGCATCGGGGTAAAACTAAGAGCACTAGAGACTACTTCTTTGCTTCTGATGACATCTTCCCAAAGGTATCCGCTCTTGCAATTGTTCACTCTGATCAGAGTCACCATAATCCTCTGGTTCTCAGTTGGAGTGCAGAAAGGCAGGCGGTTCCTGTTGGCTCTTATAACCCAGCCCTGAATATCAATGGCAGGAAGAATAGAATTGTTTGGAATGCTAAGAACATGCAGAGGTTCTACTCCACCCTGGGGAGACTATTTGGCAAAGGGGAACTCGAGCTGGTCAGGAACCATTCCTATGAGCCAATTGTCTAAATGATAAACAAGAGACCTAAGGAGAAAGCCACTGTACACTGTTTGTTAAATAGACCCGGACTAAACATAGTCCTGGGCAGCACCTTGTTTATTCTTGTTCCACCTAATTGTCATATTTGCTTGTGCACCATGTTGGAACTTTTACCTCTATATTACAGAGGTTGATACTTACCTGTATTTTCCTATGTATACCATCAAACCTGTCCGTGTCACTTTCGTGCTTATCGAAAGTTTTGTAAATACTTAAAAAAATCATCTGTGCAAAAAATTGGTTTGAAATAAAAATATTTAGTTTCACAACCACACAGCTGTACTGGGATCTCTCATCCTGATTCTTTGTCATATTTATACATGTACCCTCCTGGTCATATCAGGACACCACCAGGCGCCCTTTAGATATATTTTACTCGTAGAAGCAAGCAATACATTGGAAGAGCATAGGAGAATAGTTGTAATTAATACCATCTAAGATTTGTCCTCTAGATTTCGTAAACATGGGTTGTACTAGTCCATCATTATGCTCGACCATTGTTTTCATATATACAAAGTATCCGGTGATAATGTTCTCAGTAGGCAAAAGTGCACCCTGAATGCCTTCGTGCAGTTTCTCTAAAGGTTCTAGGTCTGGAGTTGAGAATAATAAATACCACCAGTCCTAGAACATGGTGTGAAGGCTTTTTAGGAGTCAGGGTGAAAACATTGATCCAGTGGTGATGTTTCTGCTTGCAACATTTTCCCCATAAAACCAAAGAAAAAAGCAAGAACATTAGGAACATGTTGGTCCCTACTGATTGTGAGGATAGCAATATTATGGCCTCATCAAACAGGGTTAAAACCCAGTTACAAGTGAAGGTGGGAGGATTAGGAAAATGTTTGGAGCGTATCCTTAACATGGAGTTGGTGGCAGCTGAGTGGGCCCCCATTCCTGTCCCCCTCCCCTTTGTCAAGCATGTTTTTATGCAGACCTCTGTAATCTCCATCCTTGCCTCCTTTGCCAGATACTTGCTGTGTCTTTCTGTTAATTTCCGAGCTTCCGCCTCAGAATCCAAAGAAGAATACAACCCGCAACCAGAAGAAGGCTCAAATACATTACCGGAACGCTACGAGGATCGGCTGCGGAAAGAGAGGGTGTCGCTAAAGGGAACAGAAGCAATAACGTTACATCCAGAACAGCAAAGAGAGCGAGAAGCCACATTCATACGCGGCAGCACTGAGGGCCTTGTGGAGTTGCCGAGGAGAGAGCTGGCAAGCCCACAATACATCCCAAAAGCCCCATAGGTCAGCAGGGACAAAGAGCAGACAAGGACCTACCCTCCCTGGTAGACTTACCAGGAGGCCCCACGAGGCCGGGTCCCGGAACACGAATATGTATACCCGCCATCCAGGCCGCTATCCCTGATATGCGGCAAGCCGGCATGGAAAAAGGGATCCAGGCTTATCCTGGGACTTATGACTTTTCATGTTACACACAATCCCAGAGTGAGGAAGACACAGGCAGATTGGCCACAGAACGAAATCCAATTCTGTACAAGGGAGGGGAATTTAGAAAGGAAACAGAGAGTGCTTTTGCTTTCCAGGTGAGGTCAAGCGGTGGAGGATGAGGATGACAACGAGACCAACAGGAGGAATGCGAGCGGTGGATTGTGGAGCTGGTGAGGCATTGGCTAGAGTGGAAGTGGTACTTTAGTGGAAGTGTGCGTGTTTGTGTGGTGAGTGTGTGGCAAGGGTAGTGTAAGGAGTGCTCGAGAGGCGAATGACTTCTGGGTGAAAGGAGGGTGATTGTGTAGTGGTATGGAGGAGGGAGCATTAGTGTGGTGGAAGAAGGAGTGGTGGTGTGGAGGATGGAGTAGTAATGTGGAGGGGAGAGTACTAGTGTGAAGGAAGGAGCAGTAATGTGGAGTACGGAGCAGTTATATGGAGGAGATAGTACTTTAAAGGAGGGAGCAGTGACAGCTAAGAGAGGAGGTTCAGATAGGGGAGGAGTGAGAACATTGAAGGGCCATTATATTGGCAGGAGGATCTAGCTACAGAGGAGCCATACTAAAGAATAGAAAAGGGACCGATAGTGTGTTTCGAAGAAAGGGGCATGGATCATGTGTAAGGCACTATCCATACTCCACATTAGAAAACTAACCATGGAATAGTGTATGGAGAGTTAGGAAGTCACAGGGGGAGTCCAGAGAGATAAGGCATTCAGTGTTTAGGTTATCGCCCCCAGTGGAAGACCGAACTAGACAGTAGGGGTCAATCTTCTATAAATACTAACCTGGGGTGAGAGGTTAGGGAAGCCCAAGGCCAAACAAAATCTTCCACACAAACAATTCAGTCGCCTCCGAAACCGAGTGTGTTTCTTGAGTCATCGCCAATGATCTCTCCCTGAATTCCAGCAAGACGGAGATCCTCCTCATAGGCACACCCTCACCCTCCTTTCCTCTCACTCTCTGGCCGGTCTCCCTTGGCCATCCTCCTACCCCTACCTGCGAGGTTAAGAACCTCAGGGTCATCTTTGACTCCATGCTTTCATTCTCTGCCCACATCTCTGATGTCTCAAAAAGGTCAAACTTCCTACTGCTCCTCCTCAGCGGTACTCTGCCTTTCCTCTCCTACCCCCAGAAGCTCACTGTCTCCCAAGCTCTGGTTCTCTCTAGGTTGACTATTGAAACAGCCTCTTTCTAAATCTACCTGCCTCTACTGTCCACCCTCTGCAACTCATCCAGAACAAGACTGCAAGGCTTGTCCTTGGCCTCAAGCCCTGGGATTGTATCTCTCCATTGGCTCCCAGGGACGCAAGGATTAAATTCAAAACCCTCTGTATTGTCCACAAGGATTTCTGGGGCCTGGGTCCAAAATACCCTCAGTTATCCCTCCGCAAATACCTCCCTCCTCGAGCTCTTCGCGCCTCTACCTCTAACCCCCTCAGGGTCAGTCCTTTTTCAAAGAAACAAGCTGGGGTAGATCTCTGTCTTCGGCTGGGGCCTCCCTCTGGAACAGCCTCCCTGCCACTCTAAAACTTGAGGAGAACTATCTCCGGTTCCGGAAGCACCTCAGGACCTTCCTCTTTGCTTCTGCCTTTGCCCCGCCCTCTCCCCTGCTGATCTGCTCCCTCTCAGCACTGTGCACCTCGCCACCCTCTGTCCTCCAGGCCCAGGTACCTGCTCACCCTGCCACTCTCCCGCACTGCCTCCGGGCCGCCCCTTGCAATGGGGACTGTATCTGTACCCATACAGTCCCCACTCCCCTTTTTTTCTTTGTGCACTTATCAGACCTACCCTGTCTGCTGCCTTAAACCCAGCACTTGCAAATTGCTGGCTGCACTACCACTGTTTGTTGCCTTTATTATTTATTTATTGTTATTTATCTGTTTCTCCTCTGCTTCTCACTTTCCACTTCTCCCCCTTTCATGCACTTTTTCCTCTCCCCCATGCACTTGCGCGTTCTCAATGTCACTGGGCCTAGTAAGATCGTTGTTTTTGTTCTCCCCTGTTCCCCTACCTTGCCTTGTCGCACTCTGAAACACTTGTGTAGGGGCACGATAGAAATAAAATCTCAATTCAATTCAATTCAATTCTACTAAGTTTAGCTTGTGAGGGATAGTTTAGGATTTGGATAGAGGGCGGCAAACGTTGACTTTGGGACACTCTGACATTTAAAAACAAATAGTTCCTTTAACAAATTGACTTCGCACCTAGAAATGAAGATCCTCTTGAAGTAAAACTGCAAAAGCTCAAAGAAAGAGCAAGGGTGCAGGATTGGAGCGATAACATCACGCACCTACAAACACCGAAATCATGCATCGAATATTTAAAGTATAGCAGAGTCTTTGAAACCTTACCACAATACGTCTACTCTCTTCCCGATAAACATACGAGGAGAAATTGTCTGAAACTTGGATTCAACCAACTAGGAACATTACAGGTCGAAGGGCCTAGAACGGGTCTGCCATTAACGGATCGTAGTTGTCGTTTTGGTCACAAGAATGAAACGAACATTAAACCCCCTCTTCCTCAGTTGCAGTCACACAGAACAAGCATTTAAGCACTTTTTGAGAGATTTGCAAGTATCTACAGCTGGAAACAATAGACTCGCTCTGGAATAAATGCCTTTATTCAAGAAAGACTGGTTTAATTATATAAAACAAAACAGAGGGGGGGGGGTCTGGGAAATGTCTTCTCTGTGAAAGGGACAGTGAGCTAAAGACTTGGTAGAGTCTCTCCCAGGGGTTATTCACCCAAAGACAGGTCATTGGGCTGTGTTCGTGCTGGTAGAGAGATTCCCGGACCTCCCTTGTTTTGCGTAGTTTAATTATATTCCTTGTTAAATTCTGGAAATACCTGGAAATTGCTATTGAGAAAATGTAAATTGTAGATGTCCGTAAAAGCATAAGTGTTGGAAGATATCTAATCATTCACATTTGTTTTGAAGGTCTCTTGTTTATTTGAGACTTATCCATCTTTATATTTTTCTTCCTCTTGTTTTTTCTTGTAAAACAGATGTGGTGAAGGGAACTATTTCTATACTGTAACAATAAAATAAAAAAGTATACTTTTCGCTTCCCTCCCTGCAGCTGTTCCTCCTTTTAATATCCAATTTGATATTTTTTCTAGGCATATTGGCCCTGACTCCTGAATTTGCACTGGACTCTCGGGGTCTCTGTTTTGTTTCAGAGGTGTGTCCTCTCAGAGGAAGATTTGAGCCATGGTAATAATAATCGAGGATCACCTACCTTATAGGTGGAGATTTCCAATTCTATATTTGCCAGGGTGTGAGGAAGTGGGATTTCCTGGGGTTCGCACAGGCACGTCATATCGCTGCACTGACACTACGTCTCAATGGGTGGTGGTGTCTGAGGAAGCTCACCCTTCCTCCTCCAGGGTGACGGTGAGACGGGCACGGTGAGCCCTTACACTTGTGAAGACCTAGCACTGTGCATCTATGGACAGGAAAGGAGGAAAGGGGTTCTCTATTTGAGATGTGGGGGTTCAAACCAAAACATAATGTTTGAACAGAAGAATGAGATTGTGTGAATGTGGAAGTGAGGCCCTCATGAGTGGGATTGAACTCTAGGATGTAAGGCTCACAGTAAATGAGTGTGTGTAACATTTGTGTTGCATAGCTTGACGCCGCTTAATTGCCACTGTTCTCGCAAAGTGCATTATAATATGAGGCACAAATTGAGCATTCAACCCAGTAAGCAAGTACAAGACCGTACTCTGAGGTGTGAGAGTCCCACCTAATAAGTGATACACCTTTAGTGATGTACTAAAGAGTGAGTTGCAATTGGGTACTCATGGCAACAGGGAGACAGTAGGTAGCGGGTACACAAGCCAGAATTAACATGGTAGGTTGCAGTTAGGACGCAACGACTGATACCAGCACAGACATACGTGGGAGTAGGTACTCAGTGTAGTAAGGTTTACGTAGGGAGTGAATACTGACAGTACCATCAACATGGGTGGGGACAGGTACTCACAGCAGTAGGGACACAGTAGGGAGCGGGTACTCACACCAGCAGGGACATGGTAGGTAGCGGACACTCAAACCAGAATGAACACGGTAGGGAGCAACTCAGAAACAACTGCTGACACCAGCAAGGACATTGGTGTAGTAGGGTTTGAGTAGGGAGTGAACATTTACAGTAGCAGAGAGATGGGAGGGGGACAGGTACTCGCAGCAGTAGGGACACAGTAGGGAGTGGATACTTACACCAGCAGGGACACAGTAGGTAGCGGACACTCCAGCCAGAATGAACACGGTACTCAAACCCTACTACACCAGCAAGGACATCGGTGTAGTAGGGTTTGAGTAGGGAGTGAACATTTACAGTAGCAGAGTGATGGGTGGGGGACAGGTACTCGCAGCAGTAAGGACACAATAGAGAGCGGGTACTCACACCAGCTGGGACGCGGTAGTTGTGAAGTGTCACATCCTTGGTGGGGTACCGCTGCACAGTTATCCCGACAGGATACAACCTAGAGACAAACAGACAGCATCAGAGACACACTCGCACCTGCCTCAGGTACAGACTGCTGCAGAATGGATGTCTAGTGGGGGCTCTCCCTGGTCTCACTCATCTGTAACTCAGGATCCACCCTGATTCTACCTGTGAGTGGCTCCGTCCTGGTTCCTACACCTACGTCTCAATTACAAAACACTCCCCCTGTGCTCCACTGGGAGGTGCAGTCATTGGGGCGAGGGGGGGGGCTGAATCAGCCCCCATGCTGCCCACTGATTACTGTGCTAGGTCATTGGGGGCGTTTAGCTGTCCCACATAGCACCTGAACCCCACAGCTTCGGTCCTTTCTGGGCAGTCCTAAGAGAGGGCGCAGATGGTGCCGGCAGACACTGAGCTGTTTCATGGATGCAGGACTCTTACTGGAATCGGAAGTTGTCCTTCTGGGATGTAATTTGGGGCAGAGCCCCGTTTTCTCCTGAGAGTCTACGCTGATGTGTGCGCGTGCATGCATTTAGGCGCTATACGGGCAAAGGCTTCCCAGGAAAGTGTTAGGTGTTTGTTTTAAAATAAAGAGCCAGAAATGCTTTGTAAGAAATAACTGTGTCAAATTACTGAGGTTTTGAAAAAGAAACACGTTCGAAAAAAAAGATGTAAATGAAGGATTTCTGAGTGATTCCGTTTATTGTAAAGGGCAGTTGATTCATAAAAATAATGTTCAGTTTAACATATAAAGAAAGTATACGATTTTTAAAAGAACTAGTATGCTGTGAACTTGCTTGCCATTTACTTCGAGCCTTTGAGTGTGGACCTAGCTTGGAGAACCAGTGGAGCCATCTACGGTAATGGGTCCATAGGAATCCAGGTAAGGGGGAACGAGTTACAATTGGGCTGTGTCCCGTCAGGGGTAAGCAAAAGCAGTAGTCATTAGGGGTTATCAGGGAGACGGGCCACAACCCCCCACCCCGGAACAGCTACCTACCAGGGATGGAGTACAGGGGTCAAAGGGTCAGGAGATGCCTTGGTGATGGGGGCCATTAACTTGTGAGAAGGAAAGTCACGGTTTCTTTCACACAATGCTCACCTAAGCATTCTGCGGTCAAGTGTGTGGGGTCATCGTTAAAGACCATGGGCCTCATTAGGAGTTTGTCGGTGCAGTTAAAAGTGTCAGTAATTCCGTTACCACCCCTTTTTTTTGCCAGTAACAGATTTGCTAAATTCCAAAGCTGGGGGTGAGCCATACAGTTTACCCCCTAACATTTGGCAGAATGACCACAGCGCCATTACCACTCACTGTAATTCTGCCAAAATCCCCATGGAGTTCTACGAGATTTGTACCACCTTGCCATCACTCGTGACCCTGTGCCCAGCCCTCGGGACCGAGTGGCGGTAAAGAGTAGACCATTGGAGCAGGAATTTGGCAGATTTACCTCTAAACTTTTAATGAGGCCCCGTGTGTTGCTTTTTGCTTTAAAATAAATCTACTGTTAGTCTTCATAACATTATAACCCAAATTGTCTAACAAAAATAAATAGATTATGTTACACTAAACAGTTTTCTAAAAATTGAAAACCGACCGTTAAAGCAACTATTTTAATGGAAATGCAACTTGCAATTACATCATGCAGATTAATAAGATGCATGGCTGTTTAAAAAAATGACTACAACTAGGTGTTTTAATCACATGCGTATGACAACATATCAGTTCAGTTCATGTGAGATTCTCAGCGAGCCCAGGCTGTTATGCTTCATCCCATTTCATTCGGGTATTTGTAGTCCTGTCTGTTATACTGACAAAATAAAACTGCAAATACCGTATATGAAAATAGAATGAAGTGAACTTAACATTTCACTACTTTACCCAGGACACCTAAAATGTACAGTGTGAATCACACACATTTGGAAACTGAAACCAGAAAACGTGGGCTCACAGTTAAGCTTGCACGTTTGAGCAATCTATGATACTGGGCTCTCATGCCACTATCAAAATGGATCTTATTTTTTAGCCTGACAAAACTGGGATCACTTAGAAGTGATTCTGTGCAGCATTAACTGCACAAACAGCCTATAACACATTGCTTAATAGACTAGGGTGCTTTCTCTAGAAACAATATTAATAACTAAACCCTGCACCTCCCACTAGATGACTGCCTATGCAAAGCATGTGAATCTAAGCAGATACAAGCATCAGAAATACGATTACGGTAAGTAATGTATGCCTTACATAGTTTACATGACAGGCTGAATTCTTCCTTAGCGTAATCAATGCTCATGGTACTGTCACTTGTGAGCTATGATCTCTTTCCTCGGCTGGGGCCTCCCTCTGAAACAGCCTCCATGCCTCTCTCAAACTTGAGCAGAAACACCTCTGGTTCCGGAAGCAACTCAAGACCTTCCTTTTCGCTTCCGCTTTCTCTCTTCCTCTCCCCTGCTGATGTCTCGACTGCTCCAGGCATTGGTCACCTGGCTACCCTCTGAACTAAGGCCCAGGGTAATGCATATCCAGTTGCCCTTGCACTGCCTCCGGGCTCCCCAACACTTAAGGGTCTGAACCTGCAAACTTGCAGCCCCTTCTCTATGCACGTATGAGCCACCTGCTGGCTGAACTTATTGAGTTACCTGCACTTCTCCCCGCCCCTGCCTCAACACTTCTCCCCACCCCGCCCCTCCCTCAACACTTCTCCCCTCCCACTTCCCAGCACTTGTGCGATTTGAATGACACCAGATCTAGTAAGATTGTTGTTTCGTCCTTCCTTTGTTTCCCCCTCCTTGTCTTGTCGCGCCTAGAAACACTTGCGTACAGGCGTGTTTTAAATGCCATATCATATATCATGGTTCTCGAATGACTGAAAAATGTAATACATGTAATGCTACAAGGTTTGGAGTGTGAGCAGGGCTTGCCTGGCCCTTGAGTGTCGACAGTGTCCGCCAGCAGGATTTATTTTACACTTACCACCCTGCAGCTGTGCTTACCTCAAGGTCTCCTTGATTGCTCCCTTCATCAGTGGCAGTGAGTTGAGGAGCCGTGTCAGGTCTGGATGCCCCTGAGAGTCGGCCGCTCTGATTTCCTCTCGAAGAAGGGTCTGTACGTGGGGGTTTCGTGCCAGCTCGAAGAGGGTGAACAGCAGTGGCATGGCCGTCTGGCATAGGAGGGAAGAGGAACTCTGGTGAATGTCTCATAAAAGGGGTAACACATTAAAGAAAGATAGGGAAGGAGGGAGAGAGTGCTAAAGAGGGTGGGATTACACCAGAAGAATTGTGCAACTAGGACGTAAGAGTAAAAAATCTGGGGTAAAGAGCAGAGCAGGGCCGCTGGGGAACTTTCGGAGATGTTCCATGACACATTGGTCTAAGCAGAAGGACATGGGGGGCGTGGCATACATTTGTGTAAATAGGAACCTAAAAACATGAAATCTGGAGAAGCTAAAAAGGCATCTAGAGCACCCTAATGCAGCCAATAACCGGATCCAGGACTACTTTACACCGGCAAGGAAGGTAAAAGGGGAGTAAACCTACCTTTGTTCTGCCTAGTGATGGTGAAAGGGATTGTGATGAAATGACTACTGCTCTGGTGCCTACTCATCCCCACACTACTACTAAACCAGCAGTGATCCCAATCCACACTTAAAACAGACGCAACCTGAATGGTATATCCCCTTTGTCTTTTAAGGTAGGGCTGCCTGAGGGTAGGTTATACCCTTCAGAAGGGACGAGAGCAGACACAATAGTACACAATAGTAACCCAAACAACTGTAGTACAGTAATGCCAAAATAAAAGGAATGTCCAGTCCATGTTCTGTACAAATAGTGGACTGTAATTACTCAACTAATACAAATACTAATACCCTTACACCCCCTGCATCCTCCCAGCATAAAGAAAAACACATAATGCAGACTTTAGAATAAAGGGACACTATGGGCCTCATTACGAGTATGGAGGTAGCCATGCTGCCTCCAGACCGGTTCCAGTACCGGGTTCCTCCAATGAGGATTTACCGGGCTATTCCAACCATGGAGGACCCGGTAAGTCCTCATTGGAAAAACCCATCCCCATTCCCATTTGAGCCCCCATAGGGCTCAATGTGAATGGGGAGGGAGCTAACAAAGGGCCCATTAATAACTGGCCTGTTAATAACGGGCCCGTTATTAGCTCCCTGGTCCCCTCGCGGGACCCGCTAAGGACGCCTGGTTTTACTAGGCGCCCTTACCGGGTCCCGCAAGGGAACCTCGTAATAGGGCATCCCGTAATGAAGGGTGCCGTTCCCGTACCGGCACCCTTCATTACGGGAGCGCCATGGCCGTAATGAGGCCCTATGGGTTTGAAGACCGGCAGCTAGGCATGAATTACAGCAGAAAATGTTCCTGTTCAATGAAGATGTCTTTTAAGAGTTTAAAAGATACTGGGTGGGGTCTTAGAAGCCTTTAGGGCCCTTTAAGGCAGTGCAGGGGGACAGGACTACTTCATATCTCTTTAGTTCTCATTGACAGGCTTCTAGGAGTTTCCTGAGGTGGTGATTCAGCGTGAGGTCGGTTAGCTGGTCGACTGGATCCAAAGCTGGGTGTAGTCTAGGCAGCAGAGTCATGTTGAACGGAGAAGCTTGGGACAGGGAGGTGAAGTCTGTGTCAGTGTAGCTCACAAGCAGTTCAAGGCGGGAAGCAGAGCCCAGAGCTGTTCCTTGACTTCTGGGTCGCTGGGCGGCATTTGCAGGGTCACCAGGGGCAAGGGTTGTTCATGTTCTGCACATCCCTGCCAGGAAGGATAGCAATGAGCACCTGCATGAACTGCTACTTCCACTTGGCAGGATGTGTCTGGTGTTCAGCCAGCAGGTAAGGCTTTTGCCCACACAGCAGCTTCACCCCAAATATCCCTCGGGGGTGGTTGGGCACAAGAGGTTGCCGCTTGCTTGGAAGTCTCTGGTTTCCCCCTCTCTGGCAAAGGAATTTGGAGCAGACTGTACTCCCAATCAGGTTCCAGGTGAATCCTTCTTCAGTATTCCAAAGGTGAATCCACTAAGGGGAGGGTCTTACCCCCACCTTATATAGTCTTACAGCGGATTGAGCCACAGAGGACCTGGGTGGTCCAGCCCCCACTTAATGTGCGAGTCCCTGGGCTCAACATTCCCTAAGAGACGCAGTATAACCACTGACCACCAAGAAGAGCCCCGTTTCCAGAATAATCAAGGGGGCTACACTTCTGAGCAGCCCCGCTGCAGAATCCCCAAAGACTGTGGGCTTGGGTAGCAAAGCTCAAGAAACGCCAGGCGAAACGAGTCCACAAGTTTGCCCGAGCAAACCAAAATCACTTGTGCCCTTACAGTACAGGCACGTGAACACTCCACTGGCACACGATGGAAGGCAACCGGCAATCACGGAATGCTGCGGGGGGAAAGATCTGCACCAAAGATGGCACCAAGGATCACAAACACATTTAAAGCATCGCCCACTGCCAGCAAGGGAGCATTGGCGCACGCTGGCTCCCCTTTGATGCGTAACTCATGGGGGTAGAGACAATAATACATTAATAAAGACGATAAGTGATTGCTCAAAAAGCCCAATGAAACGGGGCATGGGCGGTCCCAGACTGGGCCAATCAGATGATCAGACCATCTACAGCCTCGTGGATGTAAATGAGGTTGCATGCAGTCATTTCTGGTCTTAGATCAAGAGGAGAGAGACACATCTGCCATTCCTCCCTGCCTGGTTAGAAGACTGCTGCCTGGCACCGCAGAGCCCTGGAGAATCACCAACCCAGAAGAAGCGGAAAGAACACGCCATGTGCCCCTGAGAGAAGGGGCAGATTCCGCCTGGAAGAAGGTGGGCATTCTGCTAGAGATGGTAAAGCAGGGATCCTGGCATCTGAGGGCCGGGGTGTTCTTCCTAAGCAAGAGGACTAAAGAGAAGTGAAACCTGGTGGGAAGGAGGTCAGGGGAAACCTGAGAATTGGTCAAGTCAAAAACCCGGTGAAAGGAAGCCAGCAGACGCCTGTGAATTGGAGGGACTACAAGACTGGTAGAAAGGACACAAGTGAACCTTTGAGAGTGGAGAAAGAGAAGCCTGGTGAGAATGGCACCAGGAACTGGGAAGCACGCTGCTTTCAGAGAAAGACGCTGGTACCAGGAGTACTCGATGGGAGACTGAGGGCATTCATCGCTGTGGATTGTTTTGCAGGAATGTTTAGTAATAGGTTCTGTCCCTATGCATAGACCAAGGACTTTGGGACATTTCCAGTTGAATCGAATGGCTTTACGACTTCTTAATAAGAAGTTTGGAATCTGTCAGTTGCCCATCATTCATGAACCTTCTTGTGAATAGTCTAGGATGTCCTCGAAGGACAAGGACTATTTAAGATTAGGATTTTGAATTCTTTGGTTTTGAGATTGCCACCTGAACCCCCTCGCGTTGTCATGCCTCCATCCCGACATAGCACACTGTCCACTTATGCACAAAGGGAGGTAGCCTTTTGTTCACGAACAGAGCGCTCACTGAGTGCTATCACCATGGAACCCAACACTTGTTAGGGAGAGGTTTCCAGAATACTCTTTTGAGGGATGTGAAACCATCTATCCCAAGGGCAAGACAGGGTCCCAACCGAAGTATACACCATATGATGTATGGGTAGCAATGGCAGAGCCATCAGGCTTCACTCGGGGAGGGGAGAAGGCTGGTGGATTGGTACAGTTGGTCTTCATAGAGAACACTACACTGATGTAATTAAGGAATACACTGCAGACATATATACCTGATGGCAAACTCAGGGATATAACCATGCCAAGAGGTGGGGAGAAAGAGGGATGCCGAGACAACATAAGCAAAACATAACACTTATAATGCGCAGCACGGCCTTAGGCCTCAGTGTGCAACACAAAAACAAATACACAAGTTAGCAATAAATAAAAAAAAGAACCAACATGTAACTAAAAGCATAATACAGAAGGTAGAGAGAGAAAAGGTGACATTCCAGGCATCAGCTAAACATATCACACGGGTACACCAAGTATGTCAATTTAGGACAATTCTCAAGTTAGTGTATGATGGCATATTGTCCAGATTCTCACATAGACTCAGAATCCGCAGTCACAGTACTCCTCACAACTAGTGTACAGCACAATAGGTCATTCGCAGGCCGACCATATACTTCAGAGTAGCATCTAGAAGGGCTTTAAACAATGTAAACAATGCCCAGCGGGCCACAAAAGGCTAGAGCAGCCTTACAATACCACACCTACATGTTCTAGAAAGAGGTGGAAAGACAATAGCCAGCTGAATGTGTTAATCCATAACATTTCTATGGAAAGGAGCACAATGCAGTGATCGGTTCCATTACATTTGCTAATAAATCATAAGTAATAGCTACAAATCCAGAATTTTGTGTAGAAATCAAGGGATCCAAGGGAGACTCAAGATAAATATCAATAGGCTGGTAAATACCCTTTTATGAGGTCAAAGGTTTGGAGTTGTTTTTTTTCTGCTAGGAATCAACAGGACAGGGACTATAGGCAACCCGAGATTGTAGGTTAAAGCTAGGTAAGTCCCAGTTCTACCCCGCAGGTGTGTCCAAAGAACCAACCTACCCAGGGGATACCAGAGGTGAACCCCATCAAGCGCTCCAGATTCAGGTTCAGGACCCAGCCAGCCGGTGAAGGATGGAAGCATAGCAGGCTTCGTGTCAATGGAAGTCCAATGGAAGTCCATTGCATTATGCGGGAGAGAGGGTCTGTGCCATTCCTACTCCCTGACCCTGGCACCCCTGAATACGATTCAGTGGAATGCATAAGTAGCGCAGGGTCAAGTACCTGCAGTGCCAGCCCCCGAGGATTTTGCTCAGAAATAATGGGAGAATCCCGTAGGTAAAGGGCTTCTTTTACATGGCTTTATCAAGGATCTGGTAGAAAGGCTCTTGAACCCCCATACCAGCGATGATGCAGATGGATGAAAAGAAGAACATTCTGTGTTCTCAGGATGATGACCCGCCAGCCAGAAGCATAAGCAGTGATGGTAGAAGCATCAGAAAACAGAGGAATCTGGGCAGCTTGAGGGGCGGGAGGGGGTAGTTTGCTAGCAAAGCATGATCCCACAATGGGAACAAAGGATGAAGTGGACCCGAGATGGCCCAAGACAGAGCTGAGGTGGAGTAGTGGGGACCTACTACTCTAATAGGCCAGAGAGATTCCTTACCGGAAACACTTGTGTTTGAGCACGATATAAATAAAATATCAATATCAATATTAATACCTTGAGATGCTTGGGCAAGGAGGGGTTTGCAGGAATGTAGTGGAACAATGGCCCCGAATTGGTTCCAAGATGGTCCAGCAACGAGGACTGGACGAGGATGAAGAAAAGCCAACCAAGGGCTTCTGACATCCTTAAGAAGAAACAGGTGCCAGGACAAAGGCACCAGGTTCCAGCCAACATGGCCAAACCAGGTCCTCAAATGCATGATCCCATCTTCATGCCAATCCTCAAAGTTAAAAATTAGAAAACTGGAAATCTAGGGCCTCATCTAGAAAGACACAATCCCTCAGTGGCTGGCCTAAGCCAACCCTTAAATGATACACCAGGCGGTCACATAGGTTAAGGTGGCGAGCCAATCCGGATGGCCCTGAAAACCATTCACACTCACAGAATATGCAACTTTGGCTTTTCTGAGGTAGAAATCCAGGGTGAGCCAGTTTAAATAATTCTAGAGGGCACAGGTCTGGTTTCATGGTGAGCCCACTTCAGCATAATGGCAATTTGACCCCTGCCTCATGGTCCACACAGACAAAGGGATGACCCACAACACAATGGCTGGGAGACTGACTTATAAAAATACATTACGTTAGCGCTCAGACATAAGAAGAGCGCCATTAGTTCTTAATCAAATGCAACATTTTTATTGAATGCATCTTGTTGGCCCTTGTTGATGACACGTGTTTCGGCAAGCTGTAAAATACGTGTGAGAGAGGAGTTACTATAGATCTGCTACAGCAAGTTAGTGGAATGATGCTATTGTTCTAATGCACTGAATCTAGTCCGGCATGCGAACAAGGGCGGGCAATACTTAAATCAGTAAGAGAGTGCCGTAAAACACAACACGGATAATGCAATTGTACGATGCCCCATGCGCTGTACCTAGTCCAATATATAAATATTTGCGAACACATATAATGCAAATACTGGCCGATTGGTAACATGTATGTAAGATTTCTAAAAGCACAAGACCTAGCTCTACACGATACAACGGGCGGATTAATTTACAATTAGCAAGGCAGTGCCAGAACAGGGACAAACTAAAATGCATAGACCTGGCGCCTAGATGCAATATTCTTAGTCCCACCCGCAAACAGCGGCGAATACTGGCCATTACCAGCAAGGTCGTGCTAAAGTACGTAATAATGATAATGGACATAGCAATATCAAACCCAGCGCATGATGCAGTTACTCAGGGAATTTAAGACCGCTAAATGTATTCAAAAATATTTTCAACAGGGATTAATCCAAAAAATTCATCAATCTACAAAAGCAATGAACTAGGAATACGACTTTAAGGTAACAGCCTAACTCAAGTACGCCGTTATGGCAAATTGAACTATAATAATAAGAAAAGGAGACAACTAAAATAACTTTTATTTATCTTTTTCTGCTCATCTCTGTGTGATGCTATTTTTCCAATCCTAATCAATCCTCCCTTATACCAACCCTCATCTGTGTACTCAATGCATATATTTGTGCTTTAAAATATTTGTTTTAAACCAATGATGTGATGTAACATTGCTGATATAATGTTTATATGTTTTTCTCACGTATGGTCTATGACCTGTATACTGTGTGTAACTGAAATTCAAATGAACCAATATGAGTCCTGATGTGAAAAAGGCGAGGTAATGAGCCGAAACACGTGTCATCAACAAGGGCCAACAAGATGCATTACATAACACTTTTGCATTTGATTAAGAGCTACTGGCACACTTCCTATGTCTGAGCACTAACGTAATCTATTATTCCTTGGTGACTTATTGGGCTTTTGTCACCACAACGCTCAGATAGATTGTGACAGAGGTAGCAACAACGTTGCAGAAGTATGGAAACAGATGTCAGTTCCGTATGCAAAACTAATTGCAATAAACCAAATCAATGTCGCCGAACCGACCAGCCCTATAAAAGCCTGACTTAGAAAAATGCATTAGTACCCCAACGGCTACCATGCGGCTACATTGGGCTACTCATGCAGTATAAATGGCTGCACTCCTGTTGAATACAGCCTTAATTACAGATGCCCTTCAGCTCATTCCCGAACATACTTGTAGGGTGATGGATTACTCTTGGACCAAAATTAGGTCCTTAAAAAGCACCACTGCCCTGGTATCCATATGGGCTACTGGCGTAGCACATCACAAGACGGTTTGCTTTGACGGGGAGACTTCAGTATAAATCCCACTCCCACACAAATGAAGTCACAGATCCATGGAAAACAACAGCGAAACAAGAATTGAAGGGTTCCCATAAAATGGAACACGGGACCCCCAAAAATGTAATTCTGTCCTAACATACATGAACACAGAAGATCCACAGCAATTGGACTGGGAAAAGGGACTTGGAGACCTTCCAAAAGAGGATTGCCTTAAGGAACCGAGAGACTAATGCAAACCTTCATCCATCCCATGTGTTTTTTTGCATCACCCAAAAACATTGCAGAGTCAGAAAACAACAAATTCTGTGGATCACATTTTGCTCATTTTATCGAATAAATAGATGGGGGCTTTGGGTTATGGTATTACTTAAGGTGGGGGGATGTGGGGAGCTGCGGGGTGTCTGCCCCTGTATTTATTTGTGATAAAGTGTGCATAAATTCAAGAGAACAAAATTCCAGGTTTTCAGATTCGCAATAAAAAATGTTGTGAAGTCATGCAGATCTGTTATTTTGATCCACTCCATACAAAACCCTTACTAACCCGTTTTGTTGAACTACACATTTGGGTCTGGTTGGTCTGTTGATCCTGGAAAACAAAAGAGGTGATGGCTGGAAGGTTTACAATTAATCTTAACCCCTGACATTGCTCTTCACAAAAGGAGAAAGACCATATGCAAATCAGGCTTGGTCCCTCACCAAAAGAGGCAATCCAGCCCAAATTGCTTGGTCACATCCCTGCTGCACGAGACCACAAGCATCCCCAGACATGTTTCGCCCTCATAGGGTCTCATCAGTGAAGAGTAGCTTGGGTCACTAGGCCCAGCAGGCACGGGACCCAGGTCTGGGCATACCCGTCCCACTCACAGTAACTAAGAAAAACTAAAGAGGTGATGACTGGATGGTTTAGAATGAATCTTAACATCTGGCATTGCTCTGGGCAACCCTCCAGACCTAGAGACCCAAATTACTCCTCACTCATGATGTCCAACAAGGCTGAAACATGTCTGGGGATGCTTGTGGCCTCTTGCAGAAGGGATGTGACCTAGCAGTTCGGGCTGGACTGCCCATTTTGTGGTGGGGCCAAGCCTGATTTGCATATGGTCTTTCCCCTTCTGTAATGGCTTGGCAGGCGAAGAACGGTGGTCTGGAGGGTTGCCCCGAGCAATGCCAGAGGTTAAGATTAATTCTAAACCTTGCAGTCATCACCTCTTTTATTTTGCTTGGTCTGTTGTTCCTGTCACCTACATGACATCCCTCAAATGCAATGTGATGGGGAGGGGGGTGCATCCAGTGATTTTAGAAAAGTTGATCAAGCTGAGTAATGTTACGCAATATTTTACTAAGAGTTTACAGCAATAAATGACATTCGGAATCAATGCAGAAATTACCTAGAGTGTTCTGGAGTGCTGTTCGAAATCATTTCTGGTGACAACAGTTTAGTTCATTCAGAAACTACAACGTGTGTGAATCAAGGTAGCCCATAATAGGAATCATTGTATTCCAGAATGAAGGGCCTGATTAACAGAAGCATTTTATAACGGCACAATCCCATAGGAAAACGTTCTGTGAATCAGGCCCTCCATTTGTGATCACTTTCAGTTCATGAAAAAAATATAGGATGTCGGATACTCGGTCTTGTCTTACCCTAAAGAAATCATTTAACATGGAGTCTTAGGGCCTCATTACGACCCAGGCGGTAAGTTACCGCCTGGGCCGTGACTTTACCACCATGGCGTAAACTACGTTTACGCCATGGTGGTTGGCGGACTTACCGCCCCATTCCGACCTTGGCGGGGCGGTAAATCCCCAATCCCCATTTACCCTTCCCCATTCCCATTTTTGCCCCATAGGGCATAATGGGAGTGGGGAAGGCGTTAATTACGCCACCGTAAATTACGGTGGCGTAATTAACTCCATGGTCCCTTAGCGCCATGGATTTTAACACCTGCTAAAAGCAGGTGATAAAACCTCCATGGCGCTAAGGGACCTCGTACTCAGGCGGTAAGGGTCGGCGCTGTTTACGCCGGAGTAAACCCCTTACCGCCTGAGTCGTAATGAGGCCCTTAGACTATTATGTCACTAGATCGGGTGGTCCAGTCTTAAAGATTGGGCCCTTGGCATGAGCAAACACAAGGAGTGCTAGTATCAGTGGAGATCCTCATGCCAACTACCAAGTAATCAGTGTAGTGCCAAAGGGATGGTCATATGGAGCAAAGGAATACGCAATTATGTGCACAGTTGATATAACAGACATAAGAGGGAGGTCTCAGTTGGGATCATGATTGCAACTTCTTCCTGCTTCATTTCTCAATTGTTCTGGTGCATGAAAACCAAGGTTAAGGCCCATGTGAACTAACAAGGCGGTGTGCATGCAAACAACCCTACAGAGGATCAAGTATACTGTTGATGTCTTTGTCAATGCCAAATTAAAGTTGCCCTATAATATCATTGGGCTGTATTGCCAAATGTCCAGTGTCGCAGCAAAATATAACAATGACGTTTTTGGCTTCGTCGCTGGCTGCCAAACGCCAGCATGCAGACTGGTGTAGAGAGGATGCTGGCGCGCAGCACTCCAGCAGGGACAACATGTTGGGAGGAAGACCTGCGACCGCAGTAAACTGAGCTGGGTCTGAGATAAGGTATGTGTGTGTGTGTGTGTGTTTGTGGGGACTAGGAAGAGACAGCCCAGGTGAGGTTTGGGAGCAGAGGTGAGGATATGGGGCAAGAAGATGGGTGGAGGGTGCCCACCCCTCCCCCCCAAGGCAATGGTGAGGCAATACTAGTGAGAGCGACGGCAATTGATGGAAGGAGGAAGGGACCAGCTAAATGCTGCTGGCATTGAATTGCCAGCTTCATGCACAGCTGGTATACACAGCAAGGCATTCATACAGAGCCCAACATTAATGCCAACGGCTCTCTTCTGAAAAAGCCCGATTTGGTAGCACTGGCCGGTTAGTATCATCGCTGCATGTGTTCTCGCCTTTTACAGAAGGTCCACCGTCTTCAAGGTCTACCATCAATCTTGGTGAATGGGAAACACTCAAGGAACATTCATTTTTCAAAGGCTTGGAGGGATTTATTCCAGACTTAGTGGTATTATTTCTCAGTATTTCACCCTCAGTTGGGTGGACAAGTGAAGAGGATTCATTTGATACTGGAATCATTTTTGAGGGGGTACCAAGTGATGGAGCAGACCCTCCACTTTTCAGGGTTATATGGGCTGTGGAGGAAAGCCCGGCAGCAATCATAGCGTTGTATCTATTGTATCATTTTTAGTGACCACACAATCAGGCAGCAATCAGCGGGGTGCATCTATTCTAACCTTTTGGTGGCCACACAATCAGTAGGCAGCAATCAGCGGGGTGCATCTATTGTAATCTATTGTGTGGCCACACAAACAGTAGGCAGCAATCAGCAGGGTGCATCTATTGTAACTTTTTGGTGGCCACACAATCAGTAGGCAGCAATCACAGGGGTGCATCTATTGTAACTTTTTGGTGGCCACACAATCAGTAGGCAGCAATCAGCGGGGTGCATCTATTGTAACTTTTTGGTGGCCACACAATCAGGCAGCAATCAGCAGGGTGCATCTATTCTAACTTTTTGGTGGCCACACAATCAGTAGGCAGCAATCAGCGGGGTGCATCTATTGTAACTTTTTGGTGGCCACACAATCAGTAGGCAGCAATCAGCAGGGTGCATCTATTGTAACTTTTTGGTGGGCACACAATCAGTAGGCAGCAATCAGCAGGGTGCATCTATTGTAACTTTTTGGTGACCACACAATCAGTAGGCAGCAATCAGCGGGGTGCATCTATTGTAACTTTTTGGTGGCCACACAATCAGTAGGCAGTAATCAGCGGGGTGCATCTATTGTAACATTTTGGTGGTCACACAATGAGTAGGCAGCAATCAGCGGGGTGCATCTATTCTAACTTTTTGGTGGTCACACAATCAGTAGGCAGCAATCAGCGGAGTGCATGTATTCTAACTTTTTGGTGGCCACACAATCAGTAGGCAGCAATCAGCGGGGTGCATCTATTGTAACTTTTTGGTGACCACACAAACAGTAGGCAGCAATCAGTGGGGTGCATCTATTGTAACTTTTTGGTGACCACACAATCAGTAGGCAGCAATCAGCGGGGTGCATCTATTGTAACCTTTTGGTGGCCACACAATCAGTAGGCAGCAATCAGTGGGGTGCATCTATTGTAACATTTTGGTGGCCACACAATCAGTAGGCAGCAATCAGCGGGGTGCATCTATTCTAACTTTTTGGTGGTCACACAATCAGTAGGCAGCAATCAGAGGGGTGCATGTATTCTAACTTTTTGGTGGCCACACAATCAGTAGGCAGCAATCAGCGGGGTTCATCTATTGTAACTTTTTGGTGACCACACAATCAGTAGGCAGTAATCAGCAGGGTGCATCTATTGTAACTTTTTGGTGACCACACAATCAGTAGGCAGCAATCAGCGGGGTGCATCTATTGTAACTTTTTGGTGGCCACACAATCAGGCAGCAATCAGCGGGGTGCATCTATTGTAACTTTTTGGTGGCCACACAATCAGTAGGCAGCAATCAGCGGGGTGCATCTATTGTAACTTTTTGGTGACCACACAATCAGTAGGCAGCAATCAGCGGGGTGTATCTATTGTAACTTTTTGGTGACCACACAATCAGTAGGCAGCAATCAGCGGGGTGCATCTAATGTAACTTTTTGGTGGCCACACAATCAGTAGGCAGCAATCAGCGGGGTGCATCTATTGTAACTTTTTGGTGACCACACAATCAGGCAGCAATCAGCGGGGTGCATCTATTGTAACTGTTTGGTGGCCACACAATCAGGCAGCAATCAGTGGGGTGCATCTATTGTAACATTTTGGTGGCCACACAATCAGGCAGCAATCAGTGGGGTGCATCTATTCTAACTTTTTGGTGGCCACACAATCAGTAGGCAGCAATCAGCGGGGTGCATCTATTGTAACTTTTTGGTGACCACACAATCAGGCAGCAATCAGCGGGGTGCATCTATTGTAACTTTTTGGTGGCCACACAATCAGTAGGCAGCAATCAGCAGGGTGCATCTATTCTAACATTTTGGTGACCACACAATCTGTTGAATCACCACAGTCACCTTTCTGTGGGATCTTTCCAAACTTTCAATATCTAGATCACACTCACCTATTTGTAGAATATTGTCTGGCCATTGGATTTGGTGCCAGATTTTCCATAGGGTTGCCCTTAGGGACAAAGGCTGCATCCAACCAGTGTATCTCTCCCACGCTAGCCAGGCAAGGGACACTCACGCAGGGAAACAGGGAGCTGAGGGTCTTGTACTGTCTTAGGGGGCCCACATGGTATTGAGATCTCTGATGAGACGGCCCCCGTTAAGGCTTATCATGGAGGAAGTTGAGTAAAATGGGAAGGAACAGTGAAAGATTCACAGGGGTATTGCACCAAGATAGAGCTTCTGTTAGCCACTCGCCATGCCAACCCTGACCGTTGCGCGTAGCCTGTCATTTCTGCTAGCCATGCTTACCGTGTCCACGCCCCCAGCCATCAGTTCTGTGATGTTGGCCTTGATGGAGTCCAGCGACAGCTCGCCCTGGAGCAGCAGCTCGGCCATGATGCCACAGTAGTTCCGCTCCTGACCCAGACAGAACTCCTGGTAAATGTTCTGGATACACTTGTCAGCTGGAACAAGAGAATACATGCAGTCATCTTATTTGCCTACAGTGCAGTTCATGCAAGTACAATCTCAGGGTGGGTTATCCGGCTCTCGTTTGGTCTTGGCACAGGCTTTGCCATCCTACACACACGCAAATCTGAGTTTTAACACTGACATGTCTTTAATGACTGGTCCCTCCCACCAGTCATGAACAAGCCACACTGTTTCAATGTGGCAGAGGTGGCCTTGAGGACCCCCTCTGTAAGGCGGCAGGATTGAAAAGCTTGTTTATTACCATTTTCCATGTGGCGTAGAGAAGGTACCTGATGCCGTGTCCAGCTGGGACGATTTGCGCATGCAGTCCTACCTAAGACAACGACTCCGTCGTATTCCTTTCGTTTGTCACCTCTCAGATCCCCCTTTCGCATTACGATTCTAACCCAAGTAGGTTTGCTCTCGCTGTCTGAATCGCCAGTCTGGATATCCTCCCTGCATGAGATTCCTAAGTGTCAACTAGTCCTGAATGATTTGGGTGTTCAGTTACTAGGAAGCTGGTCTTAAGTTCTTCCTTTCACTGTAGAGTCTAATAATCCAGTAGCCTTCTCTCTCCAATTCTGTCGATGGTTTCCAGCTGGTGACCAATGCTAAGCTGTTCGTGCACCCACGCCACAATCGGACCAGGCACCCAACTGATTCAGGAAACTGTTATTTCATGGTTCCTGCAGACCTCTCAGACTACTGCACTTCACTTCTCCCAGAGCACACGCGTGTGGATTCACTGACCAAGCGTAGTTCCTCTTGGTTTACATGACCGATCCCTCTTTTCTTGTTTCATGAATAAGTGGAAAGGGAGATGAACTCCAAGAGGGCCTACATAGGACCATGGTGAAATGGGTCTGGCTCCCATTTTGGAATGGTACGCTCTTTACAGAGCGCTGTAGTTGGGGGCGTGCACACAGGCTATGTTGATTGTACAGAAGTGCCCTTGAGCTCTCTCCTGAAGCTTGGTGTCGGCAGTGGTCCTTCCCAGTACAGTTTAGTTGTGTGAGGACAATGAATGAAGGATCCCAGTATAGTACATTAGAGCCTGGTGTTACTGTGTTTGGCTGGATGCAGCAAGTTGTCAGAAGTGGCGAGACAGCACCAATAGATGGAAGGGTCGCATGATAGCTGTCAGAGGTTCTAAGGTCATGCATTGTCCTAAATCTGTGCCTGATCCTTCTTTTCCCCCTTCTTATGGCCCTTTTCTATTGTGACCTATATGTGAATATAGATAGGACCAAGTTAGAATAGTAGTCACGCAGACACTTGATGGCCTCACAGCAGTGTCTTCTGTGCTTGGCATTCAGCCTACTCTGTGCAACAGAGTGATGGGCAAGCATGGGGCACCACAGAGCCACAACACATGGCAGCCTGTGCTGGAAATGTATTTGTATCTGTAAAATGACAGCATCTACTCGCTTCTTCCCAAAGAGCAGACCCCCCTCTTGCCCATTAAGGGGCAAGTGGCCTGACAATGCTCTGCTTCTATGTCCCATTTTGTGAACTAGAGTTTGTGTGTAAGGGGAGTTTCAGGGTTGCACCAGGGATAAGGGAGGGCCCCAGACTGAGTATCAGTGTTCACTGTCTTTTAATAAGGATTATGGTACAAGGCTTGGAAACTTAAATAAACCGGGATCTTCCCAAACAAAGGAGGTTTGATCCTTAATATGGCAAGTCTCTTCATCTCTAAGGACTTCCTCTTTCCCAATGACTCTTCCTCTGGGTCTGGATAATTGGACCCTTTCAGCTTCTGCAGTAAATCATCTTGCTGGCTTTAGGGTGACCCAAACCCTTTGCCCCCTTGGTCTGATCTAAATGTGGGCTTTCTGGAGCCCCATGGCTCACTGCTTGTGTCTGTTGTGCATCCTTGTGACCACGCACTTTTGTGGATGTGGCCGGCGGGAAGAGCTAGAGAGGTTCCTATGGATCTGTCTGGACTTTCCCTACCTTACTTACCTCCCGGTAGACTCTCTGTGTTCAGCTCATACCTCCTCCCACTGTCTGGTCCTGCCTAGGGCCATTCGGGCCTGCCGAGACCTACCTGCTCTTACTACCTAGGGATTAAATCTTGCTCTCCTACTGAGGACTTTCCTCGCCGCCTGATGCTGCCAATCAAGATTCCCATTATTCCCTCCTGATCAATGTTCCCTCTAAGCCGTGCGCATGTGCGCTTGCCCAGCTTCCTTCTGGGTGCCGCTCAGAAGAATTTTAGCAGCGCACACAGACAATTCTCACCTATTCAAAAAGATTCAATAAGGTACAAGCCACAGCAATTACCTGAAATGTTCTCTCTGAAAATAAGCAACTAGTCTTGATATTCTGCTAATTCCATAACAGCAAAATACAACATAAGAGGTTAAAAACTAATATGAAAAACTGACTTCATGAACATAAGAATCTAACCAAGATATGTCTGCACACATTAACCAAAAATGTTCCCTCCCCACCCATCACTCCTAAACCTGATTCTAACACAATTTAACCTTATGACTCTAACTTCTGCCAGAGAGTACATTAAGATATTACCAGACAACCTTGACTCTTCCTCTCTTGGCTCTGCAAAAGGTTAACAGACGTATACCTACATCCACTTGTTTTATGTTTGTTGTAACATGAAAAACGTTCACACGCCAGAATTTCTGTTACTCATTGTGCCTTACCAAAAGCGTCACCCATACTATAAAGTTTAACTACCAGCTCAAATATCGGATACTGACTGTAAGTAGGCAGGCTACTTGGATGTGTAACCAAATCCCATGCTTCCTCTTCTTTGTTCATATGTCACGCAAGTGCTTTGAAGCGGCCCACTTGTAAGTTAATGCATTATGAAAATCAAATATTAATTTGCCCTCTAAAGATTTTGAAAAGACAAATGTGATGTTCAACGTCTCCTAATTTAGCATTACTAACATTACCCTATAAGAAGAGAGCAACATTGCAATATTATTTACTTAGCCTATAAAGAATAATGTCTATGAACTATGCCTGGGATTACTCGTCCATGGTATCAGGGCACACAGGAGAATGCTTTTCCCAGAATATGCATCATTTCCAAGTGTTCAGAGTTCCTTTGGGCATGGACCTTCACACATTATATGGTAACTCGCTTCTATACAAAAACAGTTTCACTGAGCACTTGTGTAATCCTACACAATGATATAAGGGTGGGGTATGTTGCAAACAATCTTTTATACACTGCAAAAGAATTATGTACATGTGACATTCTTGAAATGCACATCATATGTTGAGGCATGTCTTACTTGCAAAGTATTGTGGGTCTGCAAATATCCCAGTGAGTGTTTACTGCTACAATCCATCACTTTTTACAGTGCTCTATCAACTAGTATTGGAGGCAAGGACAGGGGTCGGGGAAGGGTATGGGTGGAAGCATCACTTCTTGTCAACAAAGCAGCACATTTCAAAGACAAAGTCAGACGTTTCGGCAGTACACTGGAGGAAAGGTGTTGCATGTTTGCTAAAGGATAGGAAATTCTAGTACCCATTTAGACAACAGCACCTTATATTTCTTTCTATGCTCCACTACTGAGGGCTTTTCAATATGACCATGTGGTTCTGTGTGTGCAGTCTCTAGCATCTCTGTGCATGTTATTTAACTGATCATAACGAATTACAGAAGAGGGATCCATAATTATAGAAGAAGGCACTAAATAATTTGTATCTCCGATTAATTGATGCATTTAACTTAACTGGCATATATGTGTGATTTTCTTCAACAGGGCTCCATAATAAACCTCAGTAAGGCTCTTGTTTAATTTTATCTAGGCTGTGGTGCAGAAGGGTGGGCGAAACTATACACTTTATTATGGGCCCTGTCATTTTACTCCCTATGTCTGGGGTACAAGCATGGTTCTAATCAGATTTTGCTCCCTACTTGGAGTCAAATGATTTTTCAGGGAGTAAAAAAGTAATTAGCTTTGCCAATAGGGATACTTTCTGCTTATTAAAAGATGTTCTTTCCCCATAAAATTCGTTATGCGATTGGGCATTAATACTATTAGAGTTCCTTCCTGCGCCATGCTCTACTGGTCACTATTTTGAAAAAATATCAGTGGAGCTTTGTGGGTTGAAGCAATGATATGTTCATTGTTTCTTGTTTTTGTTAGGTGCATTCTCCTTTTTTAGGGAGTAAAAATGCATGGTACATGTGTCTTTTAGCTCTAAGGCTGGTGTTATCACTACCAACAGGAGAACGTAATGTGGATAGTAGCCAGAGGCACAGGAATTTTGGATCATCATATTCTAAGGTGCAGTTATTCTGATACAATTATCATCCTTACACAAATTATTTGAAGAATGTTCTCCTGCCCCTTGAATTACTTCATTAAAGTGGCACTTGAACTCCTTTCATCATGTTTTTGACACATTGCTTTTAATTGCCATTAATCCATCATCAAATGTATTCTGGGTGAGTTTCTTGACAGCCACATCAGTTATGACAAGACATATTTGAGGGCGACAAACGCCAGGGACTTAGCTTGTAGGAGTAACAGGCTGCCAAGCAAGCCTATTCAAGGAGTGGAACCCACCTACTCCACCCCACCACCCAGAGCCAACCTACCTAATTGTCAATAAACAATAATGCACCAGCCTTGATAAAGACCCCTTGGGTCGAAACACGTGTCAGCTGACCATGAGATTATCGCATCAAGAATAAAATTCTCTTTTTTTGAAAAATCAGAATACAAAGACACATTTCTTTAAGAATAAATATTGTTTGCGCAAGATATCTGGGAACACAACTAAGACATTTGTGTTTTGTAATACAAATGAGTGATTTTCCAGTGGCATAAAACATACAGTGCCTCATTAAGACTTGGGGCAGTATCCCGGTAAATCCACCAGAATACCGCCGAAACGAATTACTGTTACCACCACGTGGTCTGGAGGAATTTCCACTGGATTACAACTGGTGTTGGAGGTGTAATTCCCCATTCATACTGAGTCCATATTGAGTCCATTGGACTAAATGTGGCTTTTTGGTGGAATTACCGCAGTGGAAATTTTCCTGGAAGCAAATCTTCCATTCCAGGCCCGAAATCGTAATTTGGCGTAGTGGTAAAGTTGGCAGCAATGGAGTTACCACCAACTTTACCACTTACCGCCAAACTCGTAATGAGGCTGATATTTTTCTCTGCACGGAAGTTCCTTTGCAAGGTAATATGGCAGATATTGAAGTCTTGGACTGGTTGATTAGTTTTCTGTATAACCACTTATGACATATTTTATTTTCGCCCATGTGTTTGGAAAAGGTATTGTAAGATTTTTAAAGAATTGCAGTAGTTGGGAAGAGGAAATTCCTTTCCAAACTCTCTTCTAAAATGGTAGCTCACAAAGTGGCTTACCTCATTAGTCAGATGCGCACATGGAAAATAATGTGCGCACAACAGCCAACCGGTTCCGCACATAGAGAAAAATAATTAGAGGGAACATTGCTCCTGATGGTCTCTTTCCAATGTCCTCACTGTCGGTCTCTCCTGATATTACCTCCTCTGTGCTGCTACCGGCCTCTGATAATACTACCTCCTTTTTCGTTATGCCCTTGTGGCTCCTTCTGGGCTTGGTCATCGAGCACCTCCTCATTTTCACTCTCTGAGTCTGATGTTATCTCCTCTTACTGCATCCATCCTCCTACTGATGTGTGACCCTTTTACTCTCTTATTCCTTCGGATCGACTCCTTTTCTCTTCCGTTCTCTATTGTTATGATTTCTTGGTTTACTGCCACTTCCTGCCCATTCTCACTCCTCGATGCTACTGCTTCCTCCTCAACTCCTGCACTCTCACCGCCTGCTTCTCCTTACTCTCACCCGCTGATGTTGTTACCTCCCCCTTGAACTTATTATCTCTCACCACTGCTTCTTACTCCCTGCGACTTTCACTTTTCCACTCCTCTCCATCTCTCCAGCTTCTGCTTCTCCCAGTCTCGCGCCTGTTCCAAACATGAGCTCCCGGCTCCTACAACACACACTACTTGAATGGTCCTTTTTTAAATGGTGTGCTGTCTCACTCTCCCTGGGTGCGTCTTCCAGTGAGAGTCTGCACCACTGGCTAATATTCTACTGAGGACTGCGATTGGCCGGTCTGTCTGTGGCCATCTGCGGTTACTTTAGATCTAAGGCGGGGACCAAGTCTATATTTAGGCCACCTGGCATCTTGGGTCTCACTTTCTCCCTCCTGATTCTCCTAGGTGTTGTCTGGGTCATGCTGCGCTCTGCAGCATTCCTAGTGTGTGGTGTACTGGTTGGGAACGGAGAGTCTGCACCACTGGCTAATATTCTACTGAGGACTGCGATTGGCCGGTCTGTCTGCGGCCACCTGCGATGACTTTAGATCTAAGGCGGAGGCCAAGTCTATATTTAGGCCACCTGGCATCTTGGGTCTCACTTTCTCCCTCCTGATTCTCCTAGGTGTTGTCTGGGTCATGCTGCGCTCTGCAGCATTCCTAGTGTGTGGTGTACTGGTTGGGAACGGAGAGTCTGCACCACTGGCTAATATTCTACTGAGGACTGCGATTGACCGGTCTGTCTGTGGACACCTGCGATGACTTTAGATTTAAGGCGGGGGCCAGGTCTATACTTAGACCACCTGGCATCTTGGGTCTCACTTTCTCCCTCCTGATTCTCCTAGGTGTTGTCTGGGTCTTGCTGCGCTCTGCAGCATTCCTAGTGTGTGGTGTACTGGTTGGGAACGGAGAGTCTGCACCACTGGCTAATATTCTACTGAGGACTGCGATTTGCCGGTCTGTCTGCGGCCACCTGCGATGACTTTAGATCTAAGGCGGAGGCCAAGTCTATATTTAGGCCACCTGGCATCTTGGGTCTCACTTTCTCCCTCCTGATTCTCCTAGGTGTTGTCTGGGTCATGCTGCGCTCTGCAGCATTCCTAGTGTGTGGTGTACTGGTTGGGAACGGAGAGTCTGCACCACTGGCTAATATTCTACTGAGGACTGCGATTGGCCGGTCTGTCTGTGGACACCTGCGATGACTTTAGATTTAAGGCGGGGGCCAGGTCTATACTTAGACCACCTGGCATCTTGGGTCTCACTTTCTCCCTCCTGATTCTCCTAGGTGTTGTATGGGTCTTGCTGCGCTCTGCAGCATTCCTAGTGTGTGGTGTACTGGTTGGGAACGGAGAGTCTGCACCACTGGCTAATATTCTACTGAGGACTGCGATTGGCCGGTCTGTCTGTGGACACCTGCGATGACTTTAGATCTAAGGCGGGGGCCAGGTCTATACGTATGCCACCTGGCATCTTGGGTCTCACTTTCTCCCTCCTGATTCTCCTGGGTGTTGTCTGGGTCATGCTGCGCTCTGCAGGATTCCTAGTGTGTGGTGTACTGGATGGGATTGGAGAGTCTCCACCACTGGGTAATATTCTACTGAGGACTGCGATTGGCCGGTATGTCTGTGGACACCTGCGATGACTTTAGATCTAAGGCGGGGGCCAGGTCTATACTTAGGCCACCTGGCATCTTGGGTCTCACTTTCTCCCTCCTGATTCTCCTAGGTGTTGTCTGGGTCTTGCTGCGCTCTGCAGCATTCCTAGTGTGTGGTGTACTGGTTGGGAACGGAGAGTCTGCACCACTGGCTAATATTCTACTGAGGACTGCGATTGGCCGGTCTGTCTGTGGACACCTGCGATGACTTTAGATTTAAGGCGGGGGCCAGGTCTATACTTAGACCACCTGGCATCTTGGGTCTCACTTTCTCCCTCCTGATTCTCCTAGGTGTTGTCTGGGTCTTGCTGCGCTCTGCAGCATTCCTAGTGTGTGGTGTACTGGTTGGGAACGGAGAGTCTGCACCACTGGCTAATATTCTACTGAGGACTGCGATTGGCCGGTCTGTCTGTGGACACCTGCGATGACTTTAGATCTAAGGCGGGGGCCAGGTCTATACGTATGCCACCTGGCATCTTGGGTCTCACTTTCTCCCTCCTGATTCTCCTGGGTGTTGTCTGGGTCATGCTGCGCTCTGCAGCATTCCTAGTGTGTGGTGTACTGGATGGGATTGGAGAGTCTCCACCACTGGGTAATATTCTACTGAGGACTGCGATTGGCCGGTATGTCTGTGGACACCTGCGATGACTTTAGATCTAAGCCGGGGGCCAGGTCTATACTTAGGCCACCTGGCATCTTGGGTCTCAATTTCTCCCTCCTGATTCTCCTAGGTGTTGTCTGGGTCATGCTGCGCTCTGCAGCATTCCTAGTGTGTGGTGTACTGGTTGGGAATGTCCCAGATAAGCTTAAGGGATTTGCTCTTTCACCGGTTGATTGGGGAATGTGCATTATTTTGTCCCCTAGAGGAGAATCCCTAACCGGTGTTCATTGTTGCAGACAGTTTCTTTCCCTCCCTGAACTCTTATCATTCAGGAAGCCAATCGCAGAGTAGGTGGCAGTCCCCAGTCCCAGCGTCACCCCACTCTCATCCTTTAAGCCTTCAGCATCTTCCTTGATCACATACCCCCACCTCAAAAGAAGACAGAGTTTGTCTTCTTATTCAGGGCTGGAGTACTGTAGAGGGTGTTTCGTGAGGGTTCTATAAAAATCCTGGGATCATTCCTAAGTATCCAGGCTTCCCCTTCCAACCAGTTAGTATGACTTGTCGTGGGTGTTCCTTTGTCTCAGACATTGGGGGACCTGAAGAGGAGATGTCTTCTTTTTTCTGGGCTTGGTCCATACACTCGGGGAAGGAAGGAAGGTCCATTTCTAAAATACGATTCTCTGGGAGTCCCGGCATTATGGTGGCGCCCCGGGAATCTACTCCCTTTCTATTGTAAGCTCTTTATTTTTCTTTGGGTGCATTACCTGGCCACCATGGATACATGTTATGGGAGCCACTTGCTTCACCAGTAATTGCTTTAACAGGATCCTATGTGGCCAAATGGCTGCCTGTCAGCTCCCAGAGTCCAGATGTGCTGCCACAGTCTGCCCGTCGAGGTCAACAGGATCATAACACTCCTTAAGTCAATATGTCAAGGTGTTGGATTGATTGGAGTCTGCCCACCAGTCGCCTTGGTTGACAGGTGTTGGACCTATGTACCAGTTTCTGTCCAACGGTTCCTCATGGAACTTTACTGGAGATGCTTTACGGACCATTTCCCCGGCAAGCGCAGCCCAGCACCACAGGCCTCTCTGTAACCCCTGCTGGAGGTCAGCTACCAGCCTGCACAAGAGCCTCAGTGGGACAAGGTCTCAGGCCCATCACAGGAGCTGGGCGTGCTATTATAAGAAAGGCCAGGCAGAGGAGTGCCCCCCAGCATATTCATCTCCATGCCATTCCTCGCATCATTTATAGACTTGTTCACCTCTTTTCCATAAGCAGATTCTCTATTCAACGGTCGATAGTATGGTGGGTCGATCACTGAAACCACATATGGGTTGGTGAACAGCCGGAAAGATGGATGTTGGGTAGGTGGATGAATAGATGAATGTATATTGATTGTTGGATGGGTGTACAGACATGCAAATAGATCAGTGTGCCTGAGGATAAATGATGGATGAATACATTGGTGTATGGTTGGATAGGTAAATGCCTGGATGGCATCAAGGGCCGGTGGACTTATGGATAAATTGATTGGTCAGTGGATGGTGAGTGAATAAATGGAAAGACATATGCGCGTGCAGACTGGTGGATCGACGAATTGGATGGATGTTCAGGATGGTCCAACAGGTGGGCTCTCAGACAGATTGCCGGAAGTACTGATGTCTGAATGGGTGTGCAGAAAGGCAGATGGAAGGAAGGAAGGACCACAAAGCCAGGCAGATGGATCAAGGAATGGATACATGGAAAGGTAGATGAATGGGAGGAGGCAAGGCAGAACCTCCTGAGCCTTGTAGGTGCTGCTTAATCCAGGGGCCTGTTCACAGGACTCCTAGTGTTGGTGTACTTTCAGATGTTCAACCATGCGGAGCAGTGGTTCCCTTAAAGTCTTGTGGGCTGAAAGCATAAGCCCCATCTCAGAAACCAACAGGGCCCCATTCGACCTATTCCAACTCTCAATGTCTATTATGTTGCTTATAATGGTTGCTGCACTATTTTGGGAATTAGCCATGTTTCTGACCTCAGGTCCCTCTTGTGATATTGGGGGCCACCTCCAACAATGCCCCCCCCCCAATGCCCAAGGCATAGCAATAGCAGAATCATAGTCCCTGAGCTCGGATAAGTGTAAGAATCATTTTTGGTAATATTCTGGGTATATACTGTGACGAATTCCTTCTCCCCAGGGGGAGCCAATCCTTTGGGGCTAGGGAGTTGAACCCGCTCAGCAAGACCTTCTCTAGGGGTCTGCGCATGTGGGACCCTCTTGGGTACAAGGACTCCCATTCTTGTAATGAACTCCCGGTCCAGAGTACATTGTCTGCCTACATGGGACTTGGAAAGACTGTTGCTTCTATTTTGAATTCGTCGGGTCGGGACATTTTTTCAGTCACTTTGGCTCCAGGTAATCCACCCTGAAGTCCACAGTAGAAGAGAAACGACACACACCTTTTTCCTTTGATGATGTACATCAAAGTACGAGAACCTTTGTAATAAGAAGGAGGACCCTACGCAGAGGCATAGAACATCCTGGAGAGGCGGAGCCACACAGTACTGTGGAGCCAGTGGTATCATAGCGCAGTTGGAGGAAGAGCGAGAGACTGGACGATCGGCGTGCATAGAAGCGGGGATACCGCATCAGCAACTGAGACAGAGACACTGTCCCAGCACATGGTGTGACCATGCTGAGGTTGTGATGGGCCTGACGCCAGTCAAACAACACCAAGTCCAGACACACAACTAGGAACAAATCCTCTATCCCGTGCAGGGTGATGGAGGCCACATGCACGATAATCCTATGTGTAGCTGGGAGAGCAGCTACAAAGGAGCAAATGTACTGAAGCCGGAGCTTTGACGAGGAGAATGAAGCGAAGAAACCGCTCAAGACGGAGACGCCGTCGTCGTTGGTAGTGTGACCATGCCGAAGTGGTTGTGGGCCGGATGCCCATAAACCAACACTGAGACCAGCCACCCGAGGAGGAACAAAAATCAAATTCAATTCAATGGACGGAACACCTATGAGTAGGCGTGAGGGCGAATAGAACGCAGCAAGCATATCGAAGTCGGAGCTTCGACGAGTAGACGATGCCATTTCCACAGAGTGCACCCAACGCTCTGACAGATAACAGGGTACCCCGGGGAACACAGCACCATGCTCCTCGAAGTGGGACAATTGCACAACTGGTTGGTTACCGAGCATATAGAGTGGCGGTGGCCAAACAAGGGCTTACGTGAAGGAGATGCCCCGGGTTTGGAGGACCCCTGTAAACATGATAGAGGACACAAACCAAAAGGGTTAAGCAACATAAAACATACATTGCTAGAGGCTGGCTTGCTTAATGTGAAATCTGGGAGAAGAGACAACCCAGAGGAAGAGGAGCTGCAAAGTCAACTGTATATCAGGAACTATTGTAACTTTTAAAGAGTGTGAAACCTGCTGAGAAAAACATTTGAGTAAAGAATACCTATGACTTTTCTTTTGCTACTATTTTGCTGCTGTTTGTTGTTGTTGCTTCTTGGAGTCAGGAACTGGACGATGGCCAAGAGCCCTGTGAGAGTGGCCTTAGAGCGCCACAGGTCAGAAGCACAATGCTCTGACAATTTAGGTTTGTTTCTATAGTGATAGGGCTAGAAAGAAGTTAGGTGTCCAGATGTAGGACTGATTTTTGTTTAGAGGGCTGACAAGCACCCGTACTGTTAGTTGACTGTGTAGGGACTTCCCTCCTAGCAATAGGGTTAGAGAGGCATTTTCTGTCCTTTAAACAAAAATAAAAACCCTTGAAATGTCCTTATTGAGTCCGCCACACTACACAAACCCCAGAAGAAACTCCATTGACCTGTGCCCCACCACCCCAGGCTTCACAAATAATGGGTCCAAGGAGAGAGCCCCACCTGTGAGTCAGCCCATGTACAAACAAAAGCGTGGCCCTTTGCAGACCTCTTGAATGCCAGAGCTCCTCGGTTAGTCCCGTCTGTGGTGCAGATCCAGAGTTACTGTTGTGACTGGATATGTGCAGTTGCTGGCTGCATCCTGGTTGCACCAGCCAGGTGTAGTGGAAAGGCTGTTGGGGCGCAGCAGTGATATCATGGGAAATTGCTGCTTGAACGTTTCTTTTGATATCATTGTTGATCGAGAGAATCTGAATGATGCCATCCCCCACGATAAATACACTGGATTTGAGTCAGGCCCATTAGTCATTACTGGACGTCGTTCACGGCTTACATTTTCCAGATGGAGATCTTTGGAGCAAATTATTTTACCAGCAAGGCCAGTTCTCTCCTGGAAGATCAAGCAGTCGGAAGCATCGTCCAAACCTTCAAACCCCCATGGGGATCCAACCCTCCACTCCGTGGAAAGCCATCAAGTACACCGCAGCCTGTCTCAGAGGTCTTAAGAAATTCAACCACGTCACACCCTTACTCCAGGAGCTGGATTGGCTGCCCCTACAAGACCACAATGTTTTCAAGTTTCCTAGCGTCAGAGACAAGGCAGTGAGAACTGAAAGGACCTTCCCACCTGATAAACTCAACATTTCCAGAAATGTAAGAAAGAAAAGCCAAAGAAGCAGGCGCTCTCATGCGTTGCACCGCTACTCCGGCACTGCACACCGACACTCATCAGGATGGCATTTTAGGAAAGGGGTTCTTCCAAGAAGATCTCTACAGCCTTTGATGGTTGGATCCTGGTGGAAATCCCCGGCTCACCGCCCTATCTTCGCCTGCTTCCGTTGCTACCCAGCGAGGTATGCACTATATGGAAAATCCCATGCATACGTGCACAATCAGAGTGCAGTAGGACCAGGCAATGGATCTATTCGTAACCACAGGCCAGAGGAACTGCGGCCAGGCGCAGTGCCCTCTATACCCAACGTGCAGCATACACCGGCCTCGACTCACGCTGTACGCACAGTACAACACAGCTAGAGGCTGCACCAGGTTCCCGTCATGCAGACAATATAGGTGAGGCGTGATCAGACCCATAGACTCAGGAGAGGAACAGCACAGCTGGACAAAGGTAATCCTTGTAACTACGGTGCTGCGTGGCAGGTAGGCCACCCAATAACCTCTGCCCAGGTTATTTCTATACCAACAGGGCAGCTCTGCCAGTACCTCTCTGTAGCTACTTTAAAGAACAGCCACACCCTCCCCATACGCACAGTGGGGGTTTAGTGCAGCAAGGCCCGGGCTCTCTATACCCATTGTCCAGCACATCCATTTTCAGCAATCTCTATAGCAACAGTGTAGCCAGGCACTCTCTCTACCTACACTACAGCATGGCTAGGCCCAAGCCCTCTCCATGCAACATAACAGGTATGATTGGAAAGTACACGTTCACCACTCTCTCTTGGTGCTACCTAACTCAATAGTAACCACAGAAGATATAATGGGTGAGTGAGTGGGTCTGCCGGGATTCAAACCTGTGACTGTGGTGCAGAGCGCATATCCCTGTAGTGGAAGCGTTATTACACCGAGCTACAGACGCAGCCATCTTGAAGCGCACAATTCCAATGCTGTGCAGCCAGGGTCAAGCGCTCTACACCAACAATGCAGAGGCGCCACAGACCCGCTTAGTAACCATTGCCCAGTGTGGCCAGGTAAGGCACTCCCTTGGTCCAGGCCCCAGCACAGTCAGGTTTAGTCTCCTATGGACCCGGAGTACAGCATTGGCAAACCAAGACACTCACTAAGACTATAGGGCAACATGAACGAACACACCCTCTCTACAAGGATTGTGCAGTGTCGCCACGCCCACGCGCTCTCGATACCAGTAATGGCAACTTGCTGCTCTCCAGTTGTTTGGACTGTAACCCTGGTGCTCCCTCACCATTGACTATGCTAACTGGGCTGACAAGAGTTGTAGGGCAAAACATCTGACAGGCTCCATGATGGCCAACAGTGCTCTGTACCAACAATACAATGTGGGCAGTCTCCGTTTACACCCACAGTGTGGCAAGGCCGATCCAGAGGTTCTGCAACCACAGCACACGAGCAGCTCCGCTAAATCCAGTCCTGATGTGTACAAAACACAACCCCTCACTTTCTCCACAGTGCATCACAGCGGGATCCATGCCCGCTCAACATACACAGTGAAAGTGTACCCAGAGACTCTGGCTATGCCCTTGGCACAAGGGCATAGCCATCAAGCGTAGGCCTTCCTTACCAAAGGAAGACAAGTCATGGATGAGCCAGGTCGTCCTAAATTTGAGGTGGGCGAGTTCATGATGTATTATGGCTGGGAGGAATTTCCAGGGTTTTGTGGCGACACAGTCCTATTTTTTGAGGAGCAGGGGATTCTGGCACTGCCGCCGTTCAGTTTTCTGCGGAATGCGTGGATTTGGAGGTGAGGAACTCTGGGTCTAGGCCGTGCAGTTCTTTGTGTGAGCTTTCGCCAAAGAGCCAGGCCTTTATTGTTTGACACCCTCTGTCTGCCGATTGGCACTTATGCAGAGGTTCACAGGCTGGAGAGAGAAGGCAACTGGGCCGCGTCCCTGCTTGACTGTATCATGTTCAGTGAGAGTAGGATTACAAGAGAAGACTAGAGGAAGGGACTCATCCTCTGGAACAAGTGCTGCTGCCCTTACAGGAGAAGTCTAGAGGAAGGGACTCATCCTCTGGAACAAGTGCTGCTGCCCTTACAGGAGAAGTCTAGAGGAAGGGACTCATCCTCTGGAACAAGTGCTGCTGCCCTTACAGGAGAAGTCTAGAGGAAGGGACTCATCCTCTGGAACAAGTGCTGCTGCCCTTACAGGAGAAGTCTAGAGGAAGGGACTCATCCTCTGGAACAAGTGCTGCTGCCCTTACAGGAGAAGTCTAGAGGAAGGGACTCATCCTCTGGAACAAGTGCTGCTGCCCTTACAGGAGAAGTCTAGAGGAAGGGACTCATCCTCTGGAACAAGTGCTGCTGCCCTTACAGGAGAAGTCTAGAGGAAGGGACTCATCCTCTGGAACAAGTGCTGCTGCCCTTACAGGAGAAGTCTAGAGGAAGAGACTCATCCTCTGGAACAAGTGCTGCTGCCCTTACAGGAGAAGTCTAGAGGAAGGGACTCATCCTCTGGAACAAGTGCTGCTGCCCTTACAGGAGAAGTCTAGAGGAAGGGACTCATCCTCTGGAACAAGTGCTGCTGCCCTTACAGGAGAAGTCTAGAGGAAGGGACTCATCCTCTGGAACAAGTGCTGCTGCCCTTACAAGAGAAGTCTAGAGGAAGGGACTCATCCTCTGGAACAAGTGCTGCTGCCCTTACAGGAGAAGTCTAGAGGAAGAGACTCATCCTCTGGAACAAGTGCTGCTGCCCTTACAGGAGAAGTCTAGAGGAAGGGACTCATCCTCTGGAACAAGTGCTGCTGCCCTTACAGGAGAAGTCTAGAGGAAGAGACTCATCCTCTGGAACAAGTGCTGCTGCCCTTACAGGAGAAGTCTAGAGGAAGGGACTCATCCTCTGGAACAAGTGCTGCTGCCCTTACAGGAGAAGTCTAGAGGAAGGGACTCATCCTCTGGAACAAGTGCTGCTGCCCTTACAGGAGAAGTCTAGAGGAAGGGACTCATCCTCTGGAACAAGTGCTGCTGCCCTTACAAGAGAAGTCTAGAGGAAGGGACTCATCCTCTGGAACAAGTGCTGCTGCCCTTACAGGAGAAGTCTAGAGGAAGGGACTCATCCTCTGGAACAAGTGCTGCTGCCCTTACAGGAGAAGTCTAGAGGAAGGGACTCATCCTCTGGAACAAGTGCTGCTGCCCTTACAGGAGAAGTCTAGAGGAAGGGACTCATCCTCTGGAACAAGTGCTGCTGCCCTTACAGGAGAAGTCTAGAGGAAGGGACTCATCCTCTGGAACAAGTGCTGCTGCCCTTACAGGAGAAGTCTAGAGGAAGGGACTCATCCTCTGGAACAAGTGCTGCTGCCCTTACAGGAGAAGTCTAGAGGAAGGGACTCATCCTCTGGAACAAGTGCTGCTGCCCTTACAGGAGAAGTCTAGAGGAAGGGACTCATCCTCTGGAACAAGTGCTGCTGCCCTTACAGGAGAAGTCTAGAGGAAGGGGCTCATCCTCTGGAACAAGTGCTGCTGCCCTTACAGGAGAAGTCTAGAGGAAGGGGCTCATCCTCTGGAACAAGTGCTGCTGCCCTTACAGGAGAAGTCTAGAGGAAGGGACTCATCCTCTGGAACAAGTGCTGCTGCCCTTACAGGAGAAGTCTAGAGGAAGGGACTCATCCTCTGGAACAAGTGCTGCTGCCCTTACAGGAGAAGTCTAGAGGAAGGGGCTCATCCTCTGGAACAAGTGCTGCTGCCCTTACAGGAGAAGTCTAGAGGAAGGGGCTCATCCTCTGGAACAAGTGCTGCTGCCCTTACAAGAGAAATCTAGAGGAAGGGGCTCATCCTCTGGAACAAGTGCTGCTGCCCTTACAAGAGAGGTCTAGAGGAAGGGGCTCATCCTCTGGAACAAGTGCTGCTGCCCTTACAAGAGAGGTCTAGAGGAAGGGGCTCATCCTCTGGAACAAGTGCTGCTGCCCTTACAAGAGAAGTCTAGAGGAAGGGGCTCATCCTCTGGAACAAGTGCTGCTGCCCTTACAGGAGAAGTCTAGCGGAAGGGGCTCATCCTCTGGAACAAGTGCTGCTGCCCTTACAGGAGAGGTCTAGAGGAAGGGACTCATCCTCTGGAACAAGTGCTGCTGCCCTTACAGGAGAGGTCTAGAGGAAGGGACTCATCCTCTGGAACAAGTGCTGCTGCCCTTACAGGAGAAGTCTAGAGGAAGGGGCTCATCCTCTGGAACAAGTGCTGCTGCCCTTACAGGAGAAGTCTAGAGGAAGGGGCTCATCCTCTGGAACAAGTGCTGCTGCCCTTACAGGAGAAGTCTAGAGGAAGGGGCTCATCCTCTGGAACAAGTGCTGCTGCCCTTACAGGAGAAGTCTAGAGGAAGGGGCTCATCCTCTGGAACAAGTGCTGCTGCCCTTACAAGAGAAGTCTAGAGGAAGGGGCTCATCCTCTGGAACAAGTGCTGCTGCCCTTACAAGAGAAGTCTAGAGGAAGGGACTCATCCTCTGGAACAGGTGCTGCTGCCCTTACAAGAGAAGTCTAGAGGAAGGGGCTCATCCTCTGGAACAAGTGCTGCTGCCCTTACAAGAGAAGTCTAGAGGAAGGGGCTCATCCTCTGGAACAAGTGCTGCTGCCCTTACAAGAGAAGTCTAGAGGAAGGGGCTCATCCTCTGGAACAAGTGCTGCTGCCCTTACAAGAGAAGTCTAGAGGAAGGGGCTCATCCTCTGGAACAAGTGCTGCTGCCCTTACAAGAGAAGTCTAGAGGAAGGGACTCATCCTCTGGAACAAGTGCTGCTGCCCTTACAAGAGAAGTCTAGAGGAAGGGACTCATCCTCTGGAACAAGTGCTGCTGCCCTTACAAGAGAAGTCTAGAGGAAGAGACTCATCCTCTGGAACAAGTGCTGCTGCCCTTACAAGAGAAGTCTAGAGGAAGGGACTCATCCTCTGGAACAAGTGCTGCTGCCCTTACAAGAGAAGTCTAGAGGAAGGGACTCATCCTCTGGAACAAGTGCTGCTGCCCTTACAAGAGAAGTCTAGAGGAAGGGGCTCATCCTCTGGAACAAGTGCTGCTGCCCTTACAAGAGAAGTCTAGAGGAAGGGACTCATCCTCTGGAACAAGTGCTGCTGCCCTTACAAGAGAAGTCTAGAGGAAGGGACTCATCCTCTGGAACAAGTGCTTCTGCCCTTACAAGAGAAGTCTAGAGGAAGGGACTCATCCTCTGGAACAAGTGCTGCTGCCCTTACAAGAGAAGTCTAGAGGAAGGGGCTCATCCTCTGGAACAAGTGCTGCTGCCCTTACAAGAGAAGTCTAGAGGAAGGGACTCATCCTCTGGAACAAGTGCTGCTGCCCTTACAAGAGAAGTCTAGAGGAAGAGACTCATCCTCTGGAACAAGTGCTGCTGCCCTTACAAGAGAAGTCTAGAGGAAGGGACTCATCCTCTGGAACAAGTGCTGCTGCCCTTACAAGAGAAGTCTAGAGGAAGGGACTCATCCTCTGGAACAAGTGCTGCTGCCCTTACAAGAGAAGTCTAGAGGAAGGGGCTCATCCTCTGGAACAAGTGCTGCTGCCCTTACAAGAGAAGTCTAGAGGAAGGGACTCATCCTCTGGAACAAGTGCCGCTGCCCTTACAGGAGAAGTCTAGAGGAAGGGGCTCATCCTCTGGAACAAGTGCCGCTGCCCTTACAGGAGAAGTCTAGAGGAAGGTACTCATCCTCTGGAACAAGTGCCGCTGCCCTTACAAGAGAAGTCTAGAGGAAGGGACTCATCCTCTGGAACAAGTGCCGCTGCCCTTACAAGAGAAGTCTAGAGGAAGGGACTCATCCTCTGGAACAAGTGCCGCTGCCCTTACAAGAGAAGACTAGAGGAAGGGACTCATCCTCTGGAACAAGTGCCGCTGCCCTTACAGGAGAAGTCTAGAGGAAGGGACTCATCCTCTGGAACAAGTGCCGCTGCCCTTAAAGGAGAAGTCTAGAGGAAGAGACTCATCCTCTGGAACAAGTGCCGCTGCCCTTACAAGAGAAGTCTAGAGGAAGGGACTCATCCTCTGGAACAAGTGCCGCTGCCCTTACAGGAGAAGTCTAGAGGAAGGGACTCATCCTCTGGAACACGTGCCGCTGCCCTTACAGGAGAAGTCTAGAGGAAGGGACTCATCCTCTGGAACACGTGCCGCTGCCCTTACAGGAGAAGTCTAGAGGAAGGGACTCATCCTCTGGAACAAGTGCCGCTGCCCTTACAGGAGAAGTCTAGAGGAAGGGACTCATCCTCTGGAACAAGTGCCGCTGCCCTTACAAGAGAAGTCTAGAGGAAGGGACTCATCCTCTGGAACAAGTGCCGCTGCCCTTACAAGAGAAGTCTAGAGGAAGGGACTCATCCTCTGGAACAAGTGCCGCTGCCCTTACAAGAGAAGTCTAGAGGAAGGGACTCATCCTCTGGAACAAGTGCCGCTGCCCTTACAGGAGAAGACTAGAGGAAGGGACTCATCCTCTGGAACAAGTGCCGCTGCCCTTACAGGAGAAGTCTAGAGGAAGGGACTCATCCTCTGGAACAAGTGCCGCTGCCCTTACAGGAGAAGTCTAGAGGAAGGGACTCATCCTCTGGAACAAGTGCCGCTGCCCTTACAAGAGAAGTCTAGAGGAAGGGACTCATCCTCTGGAACAAGTGCCGCTGCCCTTACAGGAGAAGTCTAGAGGAAGGGACTCATCCTCTGGAACAAGTGCCGCTGCCCTTACAGGAGAAGTCTAGAGGAAGGGGCTCATCCTCTGGAACAAGTGCCGCTGCCCTTACAGGAGAAGTCTAGAGGAAGGGGCTCATCCTCTGGAACAAGTGCCGCTGCCCTTACAAGAGAAGTCTAGAGGAAGGGGCTCATCCTCTGGAACAAGTGCCGCTGCCCTTACAAGAGAAGTCTAGAGGAAGGGACTCATCCTCTGGAACAAGTGCTGCTGCCCTTACAGGAGAAGTCTAGAGGAAGGGGCTCATCCTCTGGAACAAGTGCTGCTGCCCTTACAGGAGAAGTCTAGAGGAAGGGACTCATCCTCTGGAACAAGTGCTGCTGCCCTTACAGGAGAAGTCTAGAGGAAGGGACTCATCCTCTGGAACAAGTGCTGCTGCCCTTACAAGAGAAGTCTAGAGGAAGGGGCTCATCCTCTGGAACAAGTGCTGCTGCCCTTACAAGAGAAGTCTAGAGGAAGGGGCTCATCCTCTGAAACAAGTGCTGCTGCCCTTACAAGAGAAGTCTAGAGGAAGGGACTCATCCTCTGGAACAAGTGCTGCTGCCCTTACAGGAGAAGACTAGAGGAAGGGACTCATCCTCTGGAACAAGTGCTGCTGCCCTCACAGGAGAAGTCTAGAGGAAGGGACTCATCCTCTGGAACAAGTGCTGCTGCCCTCACAGGAGAAGTCTAGAGGAAGGGACTCATCCTCTGGAACAAGTGCTGCTGCCCTCACAGGAGAAGTCTAGAGGAAGGGACTCATCCTCTGGAACAAGTGCTGCTGCCCTCACAGGAGAAGTCTAGAGGAAGGGACTCATCCTCTGGAACAAGTGCTGCTGCCCTCACAAGAGAAGTCTAGAGGAAGGGACTCATCCTCTGGAACAAGTGCTGCTGCCCTCACAAGAGAAGTCTAGAGGAAGAGACTCATCCTCTGGAACAAGTGCTGCTGCCCTTACAGGAGAAGTCTAGAGGAAGGGACTCATCCTCTGGAACAAGTGCTGCTGCCCTTACAGGAGAAGTCTAGAGGAAGGGACTCATCCTCTGGAACAAGTGCTGCTGCCCTTACAGGAGAAGTCTAGAGGAAGGGACTCATCCTCTGGAACAAGTGCTGCTGCCCTTACAAGAGAAGTCTAGAGGAAGGGACTCATCCTCTGGAACAAGTGCTGCTGCCCTTACAAGAGAAGTCTAGAGGAAGAGACTCATCCTCTGGAACAAGTGCTGCTGCCCTTACAGGAGAAGTCTAGAGGAAGGGACTCATCCTCTGGAACAAGTGCTGCTGCCCTTACAGGAGAAGTCTAGAGGAAGGGACTCATCCTCTGGAACAAGTGCTGCTGCCCTTACAGGAGAAGTCTAGAGGAAGGGACTCATCCTCTGGAACAAGTGCTGCTGCCCTTACAAGAGAAGTCTAGAGGAAGGGACTCATCCTCTGGAACAAGTGCTGCTGCCCTTACAAGAGAAGTCTAGAGGAAGAGACTCATCCTCTGGAACAAGTGCTGCTGCCCTTACAGGAGAAGTCTAGAGGAAGGGACTCATCCTCTGGAACAAGTGCTGCTGCCCTTACAGGAGAAGTCTAGAGGAAGGGACTCATCCTCTGGAACAAGTGCTGCTGCCCTTACAGGAGAAGTCTAGAGGAAGGGACTCATCCTCTGGAACAAGTGCTGCTGCCCTTACAGGAGAAATCTAGAGGAAGGGACTCATCCTCTGGAACAAGTGCTGCTGCCCTTACAGGAGAAGTCTAGAGGAAGGGACTCATCCTCTGGAACAAGTGCTGCTGCCCTTACAGGAGAAGTCTAGAGGAAGGGGCTCATCCTCTGGAACAAGTGCTGCTGCCCTTACAAGAGAAGTCTAGAGGAAGGGACTCATCCTCTGGAACAAGTGCTGCTGCCCTTACAGGAGAAGTCTAGAGGAAGGGGCTCATCCTCTGGAACAAGTGCTGCTGCCCTTACAAGAGAAGTCTAGAGGAAGGGGCTCATCCTCTGGAACAAGTGCTGCTGCCCTTACAGGAGAAGTCTAGAGGAAGGGGCTCATCCTCTGGAACAAGTGCTGCTGCCCTTACAAGAGAAGTCTAGAGGAAGGGACTCATCCTCTGGAACAAGTGCTGCTGCCCTTACAAGAGAAGACTAGAGGAAGGGACTCATCCTCTGGAACAAGTGCTGCTGCCCTTACAAGAGAAGTCTAGAGGAAGGGACTCATCCCCTGGAACAAGTGCTGCTGCCCTTACAAGAGAAGTCTAGAGGAAGGGACTCATCCTCTGGAACAAGTGCTGCTGCCCTTACAAGAGAAGTCTAGAGGAAGGGACTCATCCCCTGGAACAAGTGCTGCTGCCCTTACAAGAGAAGTCTAGAGGAAGGGGCTCATCCCCTGGAACAAGTGCTGCTGCCCTTACAAGAGAAGTCTAGAGGAAGGGACTCATCCTCTGGAACAAGTGCTGCTGCCCTTACAAGAGAAGTCTAGAGGAAGGGACTCATCCTCTGGAACAAGTGCTGCTGCCCTTACAGGAGAAGTCTAGAGGAAGGGACTCATCCTCTGGAACAAGTGCTGCTGCCCTTACAAGAGAAGTCTAGAGGAAGGGACTCATCCTCTGGAACAAGTGCTGCTGCCCTTACAAGAGAAGTCTAGAGGAAGGGGCTCATCCTCTGGAACAAGTGCTGCTGCCCTTACAGGAGAAGTCTAGAGGAAGGGACTCATCCTCTGGAACAAGTGCTGCTGCCCTTACAAGAGAAGTCTAGAGGAAGGGACTCATCCTCTGGAACAAGTGCTGCTGCCCTTACAAGAGAAGTCTAGAGGAAGGGACTCATCCTCTGGAACAAGTGCTGCTGCCCTTACAAGAGAAGTCTAGAGGAAGGGGCTCATCCTCTGGAACAAGTGCTGCTGCCCTTACAAGAGAAGTCTAGAGGAAGGGACTCATCCTCTGGAACAAGTGCTGCTGCCCTTACAAGAGAAGTCTAGAGGAGAGGAACAAGTGCTGCTGCCCTTACAAGAGAAGTCTAGAGGAAGGGGCTCATCCTCTGGAACAAGTGCTGCTGCCCTTACAAGAGAAGTCTAGAGGAAGGGACTCATCCTCTGGAACAAGTGCTGCTGCCCTTACAAGAGAAGTCTAGAGAAAGGGGCTCATCCTCTGGAACAAGTGCTGCTGCCCTTACAAGAGAAGTCTAGAGGAAGGGGCTCATCCTCTGGAACAAGTGCTGCTGCCCTTACAAGAGAAGTCTAGAGGAAGGGACTCATCCTCTGGAACAAGTGCTGCTGCCCTTACAAGAGAAGTCTAGAGGAAGGGACTCATCCTCTGGAACAAGTGCTGCTGCCCTTACAGGAGAAGTCTAGAGGAAGGGACTCATCCTCTGGAACAAGTGCTGCTGCCCTTACAGGAGAAGTCTAGAGGAAGGGACTCATCCTCTGGAACAAGTGCTGCTGCCCTTACAAGAGAAGTCTAGAGGAAGGGACTCATCCTCTGGAACAAGTGCTGCTGCCCTTACAGGAGAAGTCTAGAGGAAGGGACTCATCCTCTGGAACAAGTGCTGCTGCCCTTACAAGAGAAGTCTAGAGGAAGGGACTCATCCTCTGGAACAAGTGCTGCTGCCCTTACAAGAGAAGTCTAGAGGAAGGGACTCATCCCCTGGAACAAGTGCTGCTGCCCTTACAAGAGAAGACTAGAGGAAGGGACTCATCCCCTGGAACAAGTGCTGCTGCCCTTACAGGAGAAGTCTAGAGGAAGGGACTCATCCCCTGGAACAAGTGCTGCTGCCCTTACAGGAGAAGTCTAGAGGAAGGGACTCATCCTCTGGAACAAGTGCTGCTGCCCTTACAAGAGAAGTCTAGAGGAAGGGACTCATCCTCTGGAACAAGTGCTGCTGCCCTTACAAGAGAAGTCTAGAGGAAGGGACTCATCCTCTGGAACAAGTGCTGCTGCCCTTACAGGAGAAGTCTAGAGGAAGGGACTCATCCTCTGGAACAAGTGCTGCTGCCCTTACAAGAGAAGTCTAGAGGAAGGGACTCATCCTCTGGAACAAGTGCTGCTGCCCTTACAGGAGAAGTCTAGAGGAAGGGACTCATCCTCTGGAACAAGTGCTGCTGCCCTTACAAGAGAAGTCTAGAGGAAGGGACTCATCCTCTGGAACAAGTGCTGCTGCCCTTACAAGAGAAGTCTAGAGGAAGGGACTCATCCTCTGGAACAAGTGCTGCTGCCCTTACAAGAGAAGTCTAGAGGAAGGGACTCATCCTCTGGAACAAGTGCTGCTGCCCTTACAAGAGAAGACTAGAGGAAGGGACTCATCCTCTGGAACAAGTGCTGCTGCCCTTACAAGAGAAGTCTAGAGGAAGGGACTCATCCTCTGGAACAAGTGCTGCTGCCCTTACAGGAGAAGTCTAGAGGAAGGGACTCATCCTCTGGAACAAGTGCTGCTGCCCTTACAAGAGAAGTCTAGAGGAAGGGACTCATCCTCTGGAACAAGTGCTGCTGCCCTTACAAGAGAAGTCTAGAGGAAGGGACTCATCCTCTGGAACAAGTGCTGCTGCCCTTACAGGAGAAGTCTAGAGGAAGGGGCTCATCCTCTGGAACAAGTGCTGCTGCCCTTACAAGAGAAGTCTAGAGGAAGGGACTCATCCTCTGGAACAAGTGCTGCTGCCCTTACAAGAGAAGTCTAGAGGAAGGGGCTCATCCTCTGGAACAAGTGCTGCTGCCCTTACAAGAGAAGTCTAGAGGAAGGGACTCATCCTCTGGAACAAGTGCTGCTGCCCTTACAGGAGAAGTCTAGAGGAAGGGACTCATCCTCTGGAACAAGTGCTGCTGCCCTTACAAGAGAAGTCTAGAGGAAGGGACTCATCCTCTGGAACAAGTGCTGCTGCCCTTACAAGAGAAGTCTAGAGGAAGGGGCTCATCCTCTGGAACAAGTGCTGCTGCCCTTACAAGAGAAGTCTAGAGGAAGGGACTCATCCTCTGGAACAAGTGCTGCTGCCCTTACAGGAGAAGTCTAGAGGAAGGGGCTCATCCTCTGGAACAAGTGCTGCTGCCCTTACAAGAGAAGTCTAGAGGAAGGGGCTCATCCTCTGGAACAAGTGCTGCTGCCCTTACAGGAGAAGTCTAGAGGAAGGGCTCATCCTCTGGAACAAGTGCTGCTGCCCTTACAAGAGAAGTCTAGAGGAAGGGGCTCATCCTCTGGAACAAGTGCTGCTGCCCTTACAAGAGAAGTCTAGAGGAAGGGGCTCATCCTCTGGAACAAGTGCTGCTGCCCTTACAGGAGAAGTCTAGAGGAAGGGACTCATCCTCTGGAACAAGTGCTGCTGCCCTTACAGGAGAAGTCTAGAGGAAGGGACTCATCCTCTGGAACAAGTGCTGCTGCCCTTACAAGAGAAGTCTAGAGGAAGGGGCTCATCCTCTGGAACAAGTGCTGCTGCCCTTACAAGAGAAGTCTAGAGGAAGGGGCTCATCCTCTGGAACAAGTGCTGCTGCCCTTACAAGAGAAGTCTAGAGGAAGGGGCTCATCCTCTGGAACAAGTGCTGCTGCCCTTACAGGAGAAGTCTAGAGGAAGGGACTCATCCTCTGGAACAAGTGCTGCTGCCCTTACAGGAGAAGTCTAGAGGAAGGGGCTCATCCTCTGGAACAAGTGCTGCTGCCCTTACAAGAGAAGTCTAGAGGAAGGGGCTCATCCTCTGGAACAAGTGCTGCTGCCCTTACAAGAGAAGTCTAGAGGAAGGGACTCATCCTCTGGAACAAGTGCTGCTGCCCTTACAGGAGAAGTCTAGAGGAAGGGACTCATCCTCTGGAACAAGTGCTGCTGCCCTTACAGGAGAAGTCTAGAGGAAGGGACTCATCCTCTGGAACAAGTGCTGCTGCCCTTACAGGAGAAGTCTAGAGGAAGGGACTCATCCTCTGGAACAAGTGCTGCTGCCCTTACAAGAGAAGTCTAGAGGAAGGGACTCATCCTCTGGAACAAGTGCTGCTGCCCTTACAGGAGAAGTCTAGAGGAAGGGACTCATCCTCTGGAACAAGTGCTGCTGCCCTTACAAGAGAAGTCTAGAGGAAGGGACTCATCCTCTGGAACAAGTGCTGCTGCCCTTACAAGAGAAGTCTAGAGGAAGAGACTCATCCTCTGGAACAAGTGCTGCTGCCCTTACAAGAGAAGTCTAGAGGAAGGGACTCATCCTCTGGAACAAGTGCTGCTGCCCTTACAGGAGAAGTCTAGAGGAAGGGACTCATCCTCTGGAACAAGTGCTGCTGCCCTTACAGGAGAAGTCTAGAGGAAGGGACTCATCCTCTGGAACAAGTGCTGCTGCCCTTACAGGAGAAGTCTAGAGGAAGGGACTCATCCTCTGGAACAAGTGCTGCTGCCCTTACAGGAGAAGTCTAGAGGAAGGGACTCATCCTCTGGAACAAGTGCTGCTGCCCTTACAGGAGAAGTCTAGAGGAAGAGACTCATCCTCTGGAACAAGTGCTGCTGCCCTTACAGGAGAAGTCTAGAGGAAGGGACTCATCCTCTGGAACAAGTGCTGCTGCCCTTACAGGAGAAGTCTAGAGGAAGGGACTCATCCTCTGGAACAAGTGCTGCTGCCCTTACAGGAGAAGTCTAGAGGAAGGGACTCATCCTCTGGAACAAGTGCTGCTGCCCTTACAGGAGAAGTCTAGAGGAAGGGACTCATCCTCTGGAACAAGTGCTGCTGCCCTTACAGGAGAAGTCTAGAGGAAGGGACTCATCCTCTGGAACAAGTGCTGCTGCCCTTACAAGAGAAGTCTAGAGGAAGGGACTCATCCTCTGGAACAAGTGCTGCTGCCCTTACAGGAGAAGTCTAGAGGAAGGGACTCATCCTCTGGAACAAGTGCTGCTGCCCTTACAGGAGAAGTCTAGAGGAAGGGACTCATCCTCTGGAACAAGTGCTGCTGCCCTTACAGGAGAAGTCTAGAGGAAGGGACTCATCCTCTGGAACAAGTGCTGCTGCCCTTACAGGAGAAGTCTAGAGGAAGAGACTCATCCTCTGGAACAAGTGCTGCTGCCCTTACAGGAGAAGTCTAGAGGAAGGGACTCATCCTCTGGAACAAGTGCTGCTGCCCTTACAGGAGAAGTCTAGAGGAAGGGACTCATCCTCTGGAACAAGTGCTGCTGCCCTTACAGGAGAAGTCTAGAGGAAGGGGCTCATCCTCTGGAACAAGTGCTGCTGCCCTTACAGGAGAAGTCTAGAGGAAGGGGCTCATCCTCTGGAACAAGTGCTGCTGCCCTTACAGGAGAAGTCTAGAGGAAGGGGCTCATCCTCTGGAACAAGTGCTGCTGCCCTTACAGGAGAAGTCTAGAGGAAGGGGCTCATCCTCTGGAACAAGTGCTGCTGCCCTTACAGGAGAAGTCTAGAGGAAGGGGCTCATCCTCTGGAACAAGTGCTGCTGCCCTTACAGGAGAAGTCTAGAGGAAGGGACTCATCCTCTGGAACAAGTGCTGCTGCCCTTACAAGAGAAGTCTAGAGGAAGGGACTCATCCTCTGGAACAAGTGCTGCTGCCCTTACAAGAGAAGTCTAGAGGAAGGGACTCATCCTCTGGAACAAGTGCTGCTGCCCTTACAAGAGAAGTCTAGAGGAAGGGACTCATCCTCTGGAACAAGTGCTGCTGCCCTTACAAGAGAAGTCTAGAGGAAGGGGCTCATCCTCTGGAACAAGTGCTGCTGCCCTTACAAGAGAAGTCTAGAGGAAGGGGCTCATCCTCTGGAACAAGTGCTGCTGCCCTTACAAGAGAAGTCTAGAGGAAGGGACTCATCCTCTGGAACAAGTGCTGCTGCCCTTACAGGAGAAGTCTAGAGGAAGGGACTCATCCTCTGGAACAAGTGCTGCTGCCCTTACAGGAGAAGTCTAGAGGAAGGGACTCATCCTCTGGAACAAGTGCTGCTGCCCTTACAGGAGAAGTCTAGAGGAAGGGACTCATCCTCTGGAACAAGTGCTGCTGCCCTTACAGGAGAAGTCTAGAGGATGGGGCTCATCCTCTGGAACAAGTGCTGCTGCCCTTACAGGAGAAGTCTAGAGGATGGGGCTCATCCTCTGGAACAAGTGCTGCTGCCCTTACAGGAGAAGTCTAGAGGAAGGGGCTCATCCTCTGGAACAAGTGCTGCTGCCCTTACAGGAGAAGTCTAGAGGAAGGGGCTCATCCTCTGGAACAAGTGCTGCTGCCCTTACAGGAGAAGTCTAGAGGAAGGGGCTCATCCTCTGGAACAAGTGCTGCTGCCCTTACAGGAGAAGTCTAGAGGAAGGGCTCATCCTCTGGAACAAGTGCTGCTGCCCTTACAGGAGAAGTCTAGAGGAAGGGGCTCATCCTCTGGAACAAGTGCTGCTGCCCTTACAGGAGAAGTCTAGAGGAAGGGGCTCATCCTCTGGAACAAGTGCTGCTGCCCTTACAGGAGAAGTCTAGAGGAAGGGGCTCATCCTCTGGAACAAGTGCTGCTGCCCTTACAGGAGAAGTCTAGAGGAAGGGGCTCATCCTCTGGAACAAGTGCTGCTGCCCTTACAGGAGAAGTCTAGAGGAAGGGGCTCATCCTCTGGAACAAGTGCTGCTGCCCTTACAGGAGAAGTCTAGAGGAAGGGACTCATCCTCTGGAACAAGTGCTGCTGCCCTTACAGGAGAAGTCTAGAGGAAGGGACTCATCCTCTGGAACAAGTGCTGCTGCCCTTACAGGAGAAGTCTAGAGGAAGGGACTCATCCTCTGGAACAAGTGCTGCTGCCCTTACAGGAGAAGTCTAGAGGAAGGGACTCATCCTCTGGAACAAGTGCTGCTGCCCTTACAGGAGAAGTCTAGAGGAAGGGACTCATCCTCTGGAACAAGTGCTGCTGCCCTTACAGGAGAAGTCTAGAGGAAGGGACTCATCCTCTGGAACAAGTGCTGCTGCCCTTACAGGAGAAGTCTAGAGGAAGGGACTCATCCTCTGGAACAAGTGCTGCTGCCCTTACAGGAGAAGTCTAGAGGAAGGGACTCATCCTCTGGAACAAGTGCTGCTGCCCTTACAGGAGAAGTCTAGAGGAAGGGGCTCATCCTCTGGAACAAGTGCTGCTGCCCTTACAGGAGAAGTCTAGAGGAAGGGGCTCATCCTCTGGAACAAGTGCTGCTGCCCTTACAGGAGAAGTCTAGAGGAAGGGGCTCATCCTCTGGAACAAGTGCTGCTGCCCTTACAGGAGAAGTCTAGAGGAAGGGGCTCATCCTCTGGAACAAGTGCTGCTGCCCTTACAGGAGAAGTCTAGAGGAAGGGACTCATCCTCTGGAACAAGTGCTGCTGCCCTTACAGGAGAAGTCTAGAGGAAGGGACTCATCCTCTGGAACAAGTGCTGCTGCCCTTACAGGAGAAGTCTAGAGGAAGGGACTCATCCTCTGGAACAAGTGCTGCTGCCCTTACAGAGAAGTCTAAGAGGAAGGGGCTCATCCTCTGGAACAAGTGCTGCTGCCCTTACAGGAGAAGTCTAGAGGAAGGGGCTCATCCTCTGGAACAAGTGCTGCTGCCCTTACAGGAGAAGTCTAGAGGAAGGGGCTCATCCTCTGGAACAAGTGCTGCTGCCCTTACAGGAGAAGTCTAGAGGAAGGGGCTCATCCTCTGGAACAAGTGCTGCTGCCCTTACAGGAGAAGTCTAGAGGAAGGGACTCATCCTCTGGAACAAGTGCTGCTGCCCTTACAGGAGAAGTCTAGAGGAAGGGGCTCATCCTCTGGAACAAGTGCTGCTGCCCTTACAAGAGAAGTCTAGAGGAAGGGGCTCATCCTCTGGAACAAGTGCTGCTGCCCTTACAAGAGAAGTCTAGAGGAAGGGGCTCATCCTCTGGAACAAGTGCTGCTGCCCTTACAAGAAAAGTCTAGAGGAAGGGGCTCATCCTCTGGAACAAGTGCTGCTGCCCTTACAAGGAAAAGTCTAGAGGAAGGGGGCTCATCCTCTGGAACAAGTGCTGCTGCCCTTACAAGAGAAGTCTAGAGGAAGGGGCTCATCCTCTGGAACAAGTGCTGCTGCCCTTACAAGAGAAGTCTAGAGGAAGGGGCTCATCCTCTGGAACAAGTGCTGCTGCCCTTACAAGAGAAGTCTAGAGGAAGGGGCTCATCCTCTGGAACAAGTGCTGCTGCCCTTACAAGAGAAGTCTAGAGGAAGGGGCTCATCCTCTGGAACAAGTGCTGCTGCCCTTACAAGGAGAAGTCTAGAGGAAGGGGCTCATCCTCTGGAACAAGTGCTGCTGCCCTTACAGGAGAAGTCTAGAGGAAGGGGCTCATCCTCTGGAACAAGTGCTGCTGCCCTTACAGGAGAAGTCTAGAGGAAGGGGCTCATCCTCTGGAACAAGTGCTGCTGCCCTTACAGGAGAAGTCTAGAGGAAGGGGCTCATCCTCTGGAACAAGTGCTGCTGCCCTTACAGGAGAAGTCTAGAGGAAGGGGCTCATCCTCTGGAACAAGTGCTGCTGCCCTTACAAGAGAAGTCTAGAGGAAGGGGCTCATCCTCTGGAACAAGTGCTGCTGCCCTTACAGGAGAAGTCTAGAGGAAGGGGCTCATCCTCTGGAACAAGTGCTGCTGCCCTTACAGGAGAAGTCTAGAGGAAGGGGCTCATCCTCTGGAACAAGTGCTGCTGCCCTTACAGGAGAAGTCTAGAGGAAGGGGCTCATCCTCTGGAACAAGTGCTGCTGCCCTTACAGGAGAAGTCTAGAGGAAGGGGCTCATCCTCTGGAACAAGTGCTGCTGCCCTTACAGGAGAAGTCTAGAGGAAGGGGCTCATCCTCTGGAACAAGTGCTGCTGCCCTTACAGGAGAAGTCTAGAGGAAGGGGCTCATCCTCTGGAACAAGTGCTGCTGCCCTTACAGGAGAAGTCTAGAGGAAGGGGCTCATCCTCTGGAACAAGTGCTGCTGCCCTTACAGGAGAAGTCTAGAGGAAGGGGCTCATCCTCTGGAACAAGTGCTGCTGCCCTTACAGGAGAAGTCTAGAGGAAGGGGCTCATCCTCTGGAACAAGTGCTGCTGCCCTTACAGGAGAAGTCTAGAGGAAGGGGCTCATCCTCTGGAACAAGTGCTGCTGCCCTTACAGGAGAAGTCTAGAGGAAGGGGACTCATCCTCTGGAACAAGTGCTGCTGCCCTTACAGGAGAAGTCTAGAGGAAGGGGCTCATCCTCTGGAACAAGTGCTGCTGCCCTTACAGGAGAAGTCTAGAGGAAGGGGCTCATCCTTCTCCCCTGGAACAAGTGCTGCTGCCCTTACAGGAGAAGTCTAGAGGAAGGGGCTCATCCTCTGGAACAAGTGCTGCTGCCCTTACAGGAGAAGTCTAGAGGAAGGGGCTCATCCTCTGGAACAAGTGCTGCTGCCCTTACAGGAGAAGTCTAGAGGAAGGGGCTCATCCTCTGGAACAAGTGCTGCTGCCCTTACAGGAGAAGTCTAGAGGAAGGGGACTCATCCTCTGGAACAAGTGCTGCTGCCCTTACAGAGAAGTCTAGAGGAAGGGGCTCATCCTCTGGAACAAGTGCTGCTGCCCTTACAGGAGAAGTCTAGAGGAAGGGGCTCATCCTCTGGAACAAGTGCTGCTGCCCTTACAGGAGAAGTCTAGAGGAAGGGGCTCATCCTCTGGAACAAGTGCTGCTGCCCTTACAGGAGAAGTCTAGAGGAAGGGACTCATCCTCTGGAACAAGTGCTGCTGCCCTTACAAGAGAAGTCTAGAGGAAGGGGCTCATTCCTCTGGAACAAGTGCTGCTGCCCTTACAGGAGAAGTCTAGAGGAAGGGGCTCATCCTCTGGAACAAGTGCTGCTGCCCTTACAGGAGAAGTCTAGAGGAAGGGGCTCATCCTCTGGAACAAGTGCTGCTGCCCTTACAGGAGAAGTCTAGAGGAAGGGGCTCATCCTCTGGAACAAGTGCTGCTGCCCTTACAGAGAAGTCTAGAGGAAGGGGCTCATCCTCTGGAACAAGTGCTGCTGCCCTTACAAGAGAAGTCTAGAGGAAGGGGCTCATCCTCTGGAACAAGTGCTGCTGCCCTTACAGGAGAAGTCTAGAGGAAGGGGCTCATCCTCTGGAACAAGTGCTGCTGCCCTTACAAGAGAAGTCTAGAGGAAGGGGCTCATCCTCTGGAACAAGTGCTGCTGCCCTTACAAGAGAAGTCTAGAGGAAGGGCTCATCCTCTGGAACAAGTGCTGCTGCCCTTACAAGAGAAGTCTAGAGGAAGGGGCTCATCCTCTGGAACAAGTGCTGCTGCCCTTACAGGAGAAGTCTAGAGGAAGGGACTCATCCTCTGGAACAAGTGCTGCTGCCCTTACAAGGAGAAGTCTAGAGGAAGGGGCTCATCCTCTGGAACAAGTGCTGCTGCCCTTACAGGAGAAGTCTAGAGGAAGGGGCTCATCCTCTGGAACAAGTGCTGCTGCCCTTACAGAGAAGTCTAGAGGAAGGGGCTCATCCTCTGGAACAAGTGCTGCTGCCCTTACAGGAGAAGTCTAGAGGAAGGGGCTCATCCTCTGGAACAAGTGCTGCTGCCCTTACAAGAGAAGTCTAGAGGAAGGGACTCATCCTCTGGAACAAGTGCTGCTGCCCTTACAGGAGAAGTCTAGAGGAAGGGACTCATCCTCTGGAACAAGTGCTGCTGCCCTTACAAGAGAAGTCTAGAGGAAGGGCTCATCCTCTGGAACAAGTGCTGCTGCCCTTACAAGAGAAGTCTAGAGGAAGGGGCTCATCCTCTGGAACAAGTGCTGCTGCCCTTACAAGAGAAGTCTAGAGGAAGGGACTCATCCTCTGGAACAAGTGCTGCTGCCCTTACAAGAGAAGTCTAGAGGAAGGGACTCATCCTCTGGAACAAGTGCTGCTGCCCTTACAAGAGAAGTCTAGAGGAAGGGACTCATCCTCTGGAACAAGTGCTGCTGCCCTTACAGGAGAAGTCTAGAGGAAGGGACTCATCCTCTGGAACAAGTGCTGCTGCCCTTACAGGAGAAGTCTAGAGGAAGGGCTCATCCTCTGGAACAAGTGCTGCTGCCCTTACAAGAGAAGTCTAGAGGAAGGGACTCATCCTCTGGAACAAGTGCTGCTGCCCTTACAGGAGAAGTCTAGAGGAAGGGACTCATCCTCTGGAACAAGTGCTGCTGCCCTTACAGGAGAAGTCTAGAGGAAGGGGACTCATCCTCTGGAACAAGTGCTGCTGCCCTTACAAGGAGAAGTCTAGAGGAAGGGACTCATCCTCTGGAACAAGTGCTGCTGCCCTTACAGGAGAAGTCTAGAGGAAGGGGACTCATCCTCTGGAACAAGTGCTGCTGCCCTTACAAGAGAAGTCTAGAGGAAGGGACTCATCCCTCTGGAACAAGTGCTGCTGCCCTTACAAGAGAAGTCTAGAGGAAGGGACTCATCCTCTGGAACAAGTGCTGCTGCCCTTACAGGAGAAGTCTAGAGGAAGGGGCTCATCCTCTGGAACAAGTGCTGCTGCCCTTACAGGAGAAGTCTAGAGGAAGGGACTCATCCTCTGGAACAAGTGCTGCTGCCCTTACAGGAGAAGTCTAGAGGAAGGACTCATCCTCTGGAACAAGTGCTGCTGCCCTTACAAGAGAAGTCTAGAGGAAGGGGCTCATCCTCTGGAACAAGTGCTGCTGCCCTTACAGGAGAAGTCTAGAGGAAGGGACTCATCCTCTGGAACAAGTGCTGCTGCCCTTACAAGAGAAGTCTAGAGGAAGGGACTCATCCTCTGGAACAAGTGCTGCTGCCCTTACAAGAGAAGTCTAGAGGAAGGGGCTCATCCTCTGGAACAAGTGCTGCATGCCCTTACAAGAGAAGT